>NC_089423.1:623195-1246391 GCF_013426205.1 Metarhizium brunneum | reverse complement strand
AGTAAAGTTCGTCACATGCCCGACGACACACCAGCTGGAACTGCCAATATTGAAGAATACTTCACTATGGTTAGCGCCGGTCTGGCTGGCAGCACGCCTCACATGATTTCAGCATCCATTACTGCCATCAGCCGTCTTCTTTATGAGTTCCGCTCCTCCCTGACGGAGCAGACGCTTTCAGATCTTGTCCAAACCATGGACCTCTTTCTCACCTCCAATAACCGCGAAATCGTGAAGAGCTGTCTCGGCTTCGTCAAAATTTGCGTCATCAGTCTCCCCTTGGAGCTTATGATTCCCCGTCTAGCTACCCTCGTCCCCAACCTCATCATCTGGAGTCGCGAACACAAAGGCCACTTCAAAGCCAAAGTCAAGCACATTCTTGAACGCATGGTACGACGTTTCGGCTACGACCTCATTCACAAGAATTGCCCGGAGGCCGATCGCAAGCTCATTGTCAATATCCGCAAGACCAAGGAACGCACCAAGAAGAAGAAGGAAGCCACTCGTACCGGTCAAGGCGATGATGCCAGTGACGAGTCTGACGAAGAGCAGTCCGGCAAGCGTCAGTATGAGAACGAGTACGACCAGGCCCTGTACAGTAGCGACTCCGACGATTCTGCCGCATCAGATGATGAAACGACGGCCCCCCGACAGAAGAAGAAGTCTCAAAAGGGCGGCAAGACATACATCATCGAAGATGACGATGAGCCGCTCGATCTTCTCGACAAGAAAGCCCTGGCTAACATCTCTTCCACCAAACCCCTCAAAAACCGCAACCCTACCAAGTCCAAAGCCAAATTCGACCTTGACGGCAAGCTCATCCTTGGCGCAGACAGTGACGACGAACCTGCAGCCGAAGATGGCATGGACATTGACAAGCCCGAAACCTCGGGAGTAGGTGCCTACGTCGCCGCCCTCAAGGGCAAAGACGCAGCGAAGCGCGGCAGAGGCGGCAAGCTCAAGTTCTCAAATCGCCGCTCTAAAGACGACGAAGACATGGATGAGATGGATGGGGATGACGTCGCCATGATCAAGAGCAAGATGAGTCCCGGCCGCGCCGAAAGAGGTAACAAGTTCCGCGGCAGAGGCGGTATGAGGGGCGGACGTGGTGGACAAGGTGGACGAAGTGGCAAGGGGGGCATTTCGGCCGGGAGAAGAGGGTTAGGCATTGAGAAAAGACACGGCGCTCCGGCGCAAGGGATTGGAAAGGGCAGGAGAGGACGGAATTAAAAGGGTTGGGCTGAGCTTGATTGAAATTTGCGAGGATGCCATTCTTATAGAATGCTGGCAAGATCGCAAATGGGATACCCGCGTTCGCGATATGGTGCATGTGGTTGGTTGGCAATGTTTTCCTAGGCGTTTCATCGATAAAAGTAGAGCAATATATATATTATATATATGCATATATGACTTTGGACTATTTCTTATGCCAAGATTGCATTCTTTCCAATGCGGAGCGGCAGATTGAAGCCTGTAAAGATGTGATATGTAATGAATCGATTTACAACCTTTATCAAATTCATCAACGTATTAACAAAACTAAAACGAAGCAGTAAACGTGAATTACTCGCCATCGCCAAAACCAAGCCATAAAAGACCCTCTCATAGAATGAAAAATAGTTCTGTCCATTTTCCCTCCTCGTTCTCCCTGCAACCTCTTCCTGGTATCTCAACGCCTCCCCTATTCTCATGCCGGGTATTTCCATCGCACAATCGTTTATTCCAGGCCTGTAAGAAAACAGCCTGTGATGTCGTCACTCATTTCCTTATCGTTATGAAATTGTTCTATGCCAACACCGTCGCTATGCTTTGGAGTCGTGTCTAATTGAATGGAAATAAATGCAGTCAATCATGCGTGGGATCCTCTATTAAAAAAACATCTTTATTCCAGGACAATGACGTCGTCAGATGGCCGTACTCGCCGACGTCCCCGTGAAGCATTCTGGTAGTGGTCATCCGCCGCGGGACGTTTACCCTGGTGTGAACGATATGACGGCTGGTGATTCTGCAAAGGAGCATCCGTCTGAGGATATCGTCTCCTGATTTAGTGTGAGAACCCGCTGCTACCAATCTTTGCAAGGTATGGGTGATGCGGTGGTACTTACACCTCTTGGGCAGGCCAATATCTGCTAGCCACACAATGTCTAGCCCTGTCTCGGGATTCTACATCTCGAATATTTGATTCCTCTGGTACACATGACTGGTACAATTGCGGCTGATGTCCATAAAAGCGTTCCGAGTGATGCGAGTTATGCAAAGCACCTGGCCGATTTATGGGCATCACTTCAAGGCTATCATGCCCTCGATTGTTTCGCAGTATTCTTGCATCTCTCTCAGAAGATACAAGATAAGATCCCGTCGCTCTGTACGGCTCTGAGTGGAGTGTAAGGGAGTCTTCTTTCTGATGTGTGAATACCGTCGGCTCCAGTGGCAAGGCAACCCTCTCAAAGAAGCCACCCCGATCTTCCATAAGGATTGGATTAGTGCGTGTCCCAGGCCGTGATGCATTTACAATGATTCTGTCACCTCTTGGGGGATCAGCCCAAATGGGATGTTCATACGGCCTGCTCCAGCCTTGAAGCGCGGGCCTAGCATAACTGGGGGCGCCAGAGATGAACGAATAGTCAACACGCTCTTGAGGAACATAAGTGGGAGCATCGAGAGCAAAACTGTTAGCTTGGAAGCTCCCTTCGGCTGGGTAGTCGCTAATTATCCGACGGCCCCCCCGGTCTGGGGAGTTACGAATTTCGCTATCCATAGGTGACATACTGCGGATTGTGTGGAACAGGGGTGGCCGAGAAGGCAAAGGGTCTAGGTGATCCTGTTGCCTCGGCGGCACGGCCCTTACAAACGCTGGCTGCATCACAGTCTCTGACGAGGCCGGTTCAATAGAACGGACGGCCATATCTCCAAGACGATTTGCGATAGGGGACATCATCCTCAATGTCGAGGGGCTTTCCCCTGAGAATTCATACACCGAAGAGCTCAAAGCGTCACGAGAAGCTTGAATCTCGGTAGATTGATAGGCATACAGCGGAGGAGTAGCAACTGGGCGAGTATACGGTTGAGATTCCATAGGGGGAAGGCCAGAGTTTACTGTGAACCCTATAGAAGGAGTAGCTCGCTCGACTTGGCTGCCGTTGTAGGTTGTGGATTGATGAGCCTCAAGCTGTCTGGTAGGCATTTGTGGATGGCGTGGGTTATATTCGCCCACACCACCAGCTATGAATCCACTGCGATCATCGTCTGCTCCGCGGTTCCGCAAAATAGCTTGCTGCCAAGCAGCCTGGTACCTCTTGAAGCCACGTTGATTCTTGCGGTTAGTCTTTTGTACATGATCCATGGATCTCGCAGGGGCCTTTTCTTTAGCCCGCGCAGTGCGTCCTTCTGCCAGCGTGGTTGGTCCCGGTGATCCAGGCTGTTCTACGGCTGCCATTTGTGGAAGAACCGTTGCCGTGGTTGACTTTGTAGATATCAACACGGAACTGGGTGAGACATCACCATCACTATCGATGGAGGAGTCATCCACCATTTCTTCGTCTGAGCTGTCATCTTCGGAGTCCGAAATGACGACCACTTCGCGCAATATCTCATCTAGTTGGTCACGGCCGGTCTCTTCGTCTCCTCGCCACTTGACAAGGATATCGAGACAAAGGGTTTCGACGGTTTTTCGAGCAACTTGCCATCCGGCTTCTTTCAGTAATTCTTCATACCTTGTGTGATTGTGACGAATGTGGGCCAGTACTGCCAGTTGGACGCGCCGGGCAAGGGGAATTTCACCACATAATCCAACGGGTGGCTCTCCTTTTGTAGTCGCACGCTGGGAAGTATTACGGTTCGTCAAAGAGCACAGAGGAAGGCGATTGTTGGAGAAACTAACCCGTGTGAAAGCATGTTGGATGATAATCTCTCGGTCAGTGTTGGGGATGCGAGGGAACAGGTCACGAAGTGCTGCATCTGCCTGAGCATGGTATTCCGCCTGGATCTCAGGAATTGGTTCCGGGTTTCCATCTGGTGTAGCTGCTCCCGATTCCGGCAAGTCCGCTATGGTGGCCTTGGCTTCTTCAACGATGGTCTGTCTGACGTGGTGGCCTAGTCGATTGACCTGTTGGGATAGACTGTTGTTGGTAGTGACGGGCTGACCACTGTTAGTCTCTTGCCTACAGGTGGATTTTTCTTCTTCCTCTTTCTCTTGTAGAATGCGTACCGAAACTACAAATATCATGGCATCTTTCTCGCGGGAAAGATCTTTGCATGCCTTTGTCAGTCCTGGGTTACCGATGGGGACAAACTCGAAGCCTGGAGGCGGGATTTTGTCTTCGGTCTCCTATCATTGGTGAGCCTCATGCAAGGGTACGATTTTGAAAGCTGGCATTGGCTCATTTCTACCTTGACTTGGAGGATCTTCTCTTTCTTGTCTGTATTCTCAACAAACTCAAAGTACGTGTGATGCCTGGATTTTGGTAGTGTTGGCTTTGCCACAAGGCCTTGGGGAGCAGGGGCGGGTGCTGGATGGTCAGACAGAAATTTCTGGTTTCGTCTGCGTCTTTCCTTGGGCCCGCTCGCTCGAATAGGAGGTTTGACTTTTCGTTTTTCCCTCCCCATGATTTCAAAGGTCTATCCCCGAGCTTACCATGATGCGGCTTGTGAAAGCTTTGAAGCGCAATACCAGGGCCAGTCAGTAGTCGAGGTAAGACGATGACCTTGGACACAGCGCGGCCAGCTACATGTAGTGGGACAGCGTTTCTGGCAGACCTTGGGTAGCGTTTGCTATTGCACAAATTTCTTCAGAGAATTAAGAAGAGTGTTAGATAGCGCGCAAAAGGTAGGAGAAACGTTGCCACAGTAGCGGCCAGGCCAGACGCGTTCCCTTTTGGCAACTTTTTTTTGAGGGTAGTGTTCAGGCAGCAGGCTGCATCAGATCACTTGCTGGGGGCGGGGACGACGGAATGCCAGCATCACACGCCGTGGTCGCTGCAGAATATCAGTTGCAGGACGTTGACGGTTGGCGACGACAAGCTTAGACGTCGACTGGCAAATATGCCAGTTGAAGTTGGAAAAGGAAAGTATCAACCATATTAACTGGCGGTCTTGAGTTTGGGTACCGATCCGGTGCCTGGTTGATTACATAATCACATCTGATTGGCGCATACCACCTGGTGCGGCATACACCTAGAGACCCAACTTGGATTACCATGAAACAATCACGTGGATGCGACATCTACAGATAGAAAATGCCTATGGAGTACGGGTGTTAAGCCTATAATTGGATGGCCACAACATTCACCAGCCATGCGAAATCAGGCGATTTCGTTTTCAGCCAGTTAATGCTTCCTCTAGCCATCCCGGCTTTATATGCTAAGCATACATACTTTTGGTGGCTCCATGGATATGGATATGGATATGGATATGGAGGGAACCCGAATCCATGGCTGGGATCTGACTGTGCAATACTCTGTATATTCGGGAGGAATATTGTCCAGTTACTGCGCCCGCGGCAACCTATTATTCAAGGAGCCCATCTCCCTTTCCAATGAAAAAAGACAGTCGTGATTAGATGGGACGGCGGCATAAATGCCATTGCGACCCAGTCACCATGTCACTACTGCGTACACTGTCGTGACCTCGTCGGGTTTTGATGGCGGCCTTGGGCGGCCCTGGGCAGAATACTTTAGTACCGACTGAGAATTCCAGACATTGACGGAGGTCATTAGTAAGTAGTAATGATGAGAGTCAGTCTGGAATAACATAACATGTGGACTGGCAGACACCAGAATACATATTTAATTTATGGCCGTCGGCATAGGGACTGCGACAAGGCATCAAGACAAAGGAATGGCATGAATCGCTAGTCGTCTTGGCTGTTAGCCTGTGGGGTCGTCCAGGGAGGCGATGAAGGCGGCGGTCACATCGACAGGGTGAGGTGAATTGCTGCTGGGAGAGAATTTTCAACAAAATGTTTCAGGCCAAAATCCGCGCTCGACTCGAAACACACAGGCCTTAAGGATTCGGAAAAGGAGGAAATGACGGTTCTCAGGGGTTTTCAGAAAACCACCATGATTTTATTCGTGGGAAGCCTCATTAAGCAGCCCTGGTGAGCCAATTTCGCCATGTACCCACAGAGAGAAGAATTCAGCATGGACGTACTCCGTACATGTATGTACTACTCCGTACTCCGTACTCCATTCTGTGAATTATGATGGATTCAATAAAAATGCTCAGCACGGAGTATTTCATAGGATGGGCAGGTAGTTATTTTTAACAGCACTGCCACAGCAATGTTCCAGCTGAGATTCTAGGTTTTGAGCGGATTGCAGATGACCACGTGCAGGATCACTTGACTGATCACTGGCGGAGCTTATAAGCAGCCAATTATCGTTGAGTATAATGCGCTGTGGGGCCAATGCGAGAGAGACCCGCCTGTCCGTAATACATGCTGGGATGTACGGCTCTTCCGTAACTCCGTACAGCCACAATTCGTCAGGCACTTGGGCGCCATCTTGGATGACAAGCCAGCATGGACTGGCAGCACCTCTCTGAAAGGCGTTGGGCTGTCTGTCTGGCCAGTCCAGCACACAAGATCGTTCATGCCATCAGCGGCGGGCGGTGGCCCGACAGAGTGTCCTCACAAAGGCGCCTTCGGGCTATTCGGAAACCCGAGCCACGGTCTGCAATCCCCTAGCCTGGACGGAGCACGGAGTATTTCGCACCACATTGAAAATTAGTTTTGTGCCATGTCCAGTCCTGCAGCCTGGCTTCCCTCATTGTTATCGCCAGTCGCCATCGGGTTGGCTCTCCTATCTGTGATACGGCATTCCCGGCAACGGACTGAGGCAAACGCCGTGCTGAGCCTTGGCACCCGACTGAGTTCCCGTGCTGCGTAGGAATCAAACAGTTTGAATTCTAGGCTGAGCGAGCACTGTACATATGTGTTAATATTGCATGGAGGAAGGGCAGAGCCATGATGGAACAAGCGTGGCACAAGGATGTGGAAACGTCAGAAACAATAACATCGTAATCAAGGTTGACCTGAGCAACAGCCGTCGTGTTCATTTCGAGGAGATTCGTCAGCCCTACTGTTGAAATCGCTAGCTGGCCCGCTGCTTTGACCCAGGCCGGGCGTTCTCCTGCAATGGCTACTGGCTCTTTGGCATCCAAACTGAACCTAACCAGAGCAATGACCTGTCGGATTGGTTGTCGATGCTGTTGGCGCTGTAGGGGGACCAGCATGATGGGAGCATATTGATGACGGGGCTAGTCGAGAAACGGGTCGAGGGCGTCGTCATCCCCAGACAGTCCGCGACGCTTATATGCGTGGTACACCGGAGAGCGAGTTCCAAAAAGGGATTTATCGATCGACGTGTGGGCGAGAGGAGACGGTTCAACGGCGAGGACTACCACGAGACGGCACGAGGGCGAGGACGTCGCTTCAGCCCCAACGGCCACACAAGTATTCGCCGCAGCCAAATGTGCGTGGCGAGATACCTTGCATGGGGCGCTAGCCATCACGGCGCCCGAAACGAGCCAATCGAGGCTCTCTCCGTCAGGGCATCGCCTTCCCTCTGTGAAAGGAGCTGACGCGTCACTGCCCCCATCCTCCCCACCATCCCTGCTCGCCCACTCCAGCCCGCTCGGGCAGGACTTTTTGCCAGGAGCGCCGGACCCAAACCAGACCAGCCAGGATGCTTGCCAAGTTGGAAACACACCATCAACAAGGCATCCATTCCATTCATAGCTATCCTCGGCCCCCTTTCTGCCTGAGATTTCGTTCCGATTCACTTCTTGTTCTCTTTCCACGCCTTTTTTTTTTGTCTGCTACACCACGGCTTTTTGCTGCCAACACCGACACATCATCGCCGTCCCAAGACACTTCGATCATAACCGCCACTGCATCAATTGCGACACACACCTCCGACCTCGCCGGTCTCCTGCTTGCAATTCTCGAGACGCCTCGCAGCTTGGCCGTCGCGCCCCTCAGTAGTCATCACTCGAGGTTTCCAAAATGTCGACTTCCAGCCAAACCATCGACGTCGATGCCCTGCTCGACTTTTCTGCCTGTGATGGCAGCTACAATTCGCCGTCGTTGTCGCCCTCGACAGCGTCAAAGCCCACTTTCGCCAGCCCAGTCACAGCCGCCGTCAGCACTCCCAGCCTGCCCTCAACGACCCAGACACTGAGTGGCCCTAGTCACAATTATGACATGTACCGCCAGCAGACGGGATTCGTGCCTGGCGCTCTGACAAACACTATGGCCGTAAACCAGACCAACAATACTGGTTATCAGGACTTCGGCAGCCTCGACTATCTCTCTAGTTTCAGCCCTGAGAATGATGTCTTTGATTTCAACGCTTCACCTTCGCAGGGCACCATGGAGATGGAGTTTGAGTCCCCTGCTGATTCGCAGTTCTTTCCCACTGTGAACCCCAGCAGCATCGAACACGACACGTCCGCTCTCTCACAGACAAGCAGCGTTGGCCGTCTCTGGCCCGGTGCCCACTCGCAAGCCGCTCTCGCAAAGGCCCAGGCTCAGCAACGACAGCAGCAGCAGCAGCAGCTCATCCAGCAGACTCAGCGCCAGACCTCTCCAAAGTCTCGCGGCAAGGCTCCTCAACCCACTGACCCTATCGTCGAGCAGAAGATTACCCAGCTCCTAAATTCGATGCGGGCCAAGCCTGCCTCCAATGAGCCCGAGTCTCAATCCGTTCTCAACAACCTGCCCAGGACCAAGAAGGATGAGGAGGAAATGGATGAGGACGAGCGCCTTCTGGCCAGTGAGGAAGGCAAGAAGCTTAGCAGCAAGGAGCGACGACAACTTCGAAATAAGGTGTCCGCTCGTGCTTTCCGTTCCCGCAGAAAGGGTAAGGCTTTTCCCATGTTCTTTTTAATCTTCTACTTTGGCCATTTGCTAACACCAGTTTCAGAATACATCTCCCAGCTTGAAGCCGAAATTGCAAACAAGGTCAACGAGAATGGTGACCTGAGATCACAGAACCGTGCCCTGATGGATGAGAACAAGCGGCTGACAGATCTGACCCGCATGCTTCTTTCCTCCCCGTCATTCTCTACTTTTCTTGACAACCTCAGCGCCAACCCTACCGGACTCCCACAAGGCTCTCCTGTCAAAATTGAACAGAACCCACAGCAGGAGCAGAACCAGGTCCCCAAGGATGTCAACGCCTACAACAGCCAATTCTCCTCTCAGCAACAAATCGGAATGGCCATGATCCCTGAGCAGACCATGGACTTTTCTCTCCTCAGCCTCGGTAACACATACAACTTCCAGCCCCAAGTCTTTGTTGTGGACACTCCTGAAGTTCCCAATGCCATTGACGCTTCTGTCCTCTCCGGCAAGACGTCCAACTTTGTGGAGGAGTCGTTTAGTTCTGATGACGAGAAGGTCGAAGTGCCCGTCATTGAACGCCCTCTCAAGACCAAAGCTATTGAGACACCCGAGGCTCCTGTTGATGAGGAGTTTGAGTCTGACCCTGAATTTGCCCTGTTCCACTCTGAACCTGCTACCACTACCACAACGCCCAAGGACATTGACACCGAAAACCTGGCTGGTATTGACCTCTTTGGTGGTATCGAGTCTGAGAAGATGTTTGCCCGTTACGAACTTGTCAATGCTACGGAGGAGGAGGCCACTGCTGCTTTCGCCATGGCCCGTGTCCAAAGAATAAGTGCCAACATTGACTCCGTTGTGTCAAGGTTAGAACTTTTGACCATGGACATATAAAGACATTCATTACAGAACAGCCAGTCAGCATCGGCGGCTAGACTAATATTCTTATGATTTTCTTTGTTCCCCTCTGGGCATTTGGGCGATTTTAGCGGCGTTTCGGCAAAATCACGGGACAAAGTGATGGTATAGGCTTCTGGGAAACTTTCCTTTCTTTATTCTTGTTTTAAATGTAGCGGCAAGAATGTGTGAACCTGGGCACTTTTGTATAGATAAAGAGGCGAGAGCCAGGCTTTACGCCACTCGACCAATCAATTAAGTCAAATATCTTGAGCTTCACGTACAATAGCACTGTGACTGCAACGCTGCCGTATCCCGTAGACTGCCAGGGATGCAGAAACCAACAGGATCAACCAATATTGTTCTTTGTGGAATTTCTCACCCACGCACCAGTGACGACCAATGATTTGTTTGCGGAACCATTTCTAGGTTCGAATCCCGCCTATTCTATCTGTATACTTGCCGATTTGGGAGGGAGGATATCATGGATCTGTACGAGGTTCGTCTTTGTAAACTCCAAGGCGTGGAGTAGTGGTTAAGTGTACGTTTCAGCTGGCGGTTGGGAGGCTCGTTCTTCTCATGATTTCGGACAATATAGACAGGCCATGGAGCACCAAGACGCAGACATGTCCCTGCGCTTTCCATGATGCAAGTAGCTACGAGGGGCTGTCTGGACGACAGTCCTTACCTACCAGTACCATGTCCGGTGTACTGTCGGGGCGGGCAATGGTGTACCCCGAAGCATGCGGGGTCAGACCGCGCCGGACAGTCTTGCCAGATGGAAAAGACGTCCGGCTCCGGGCCCCGGAGGCGGTGCGCCTCGCCGATCAGGGCGCAGCGGCTGGGGACTTGCTCACGACGCAGCACAAAGGGCCAGGCGTCTTGCTGCCGTCGTCCATCGCGTCTGGGCCCATGACGAAGTACACGCCGTGCGTGACGGCGAAGCGGTTGTACAGGCAGCGGATGCTGGGGGTGCTGATGTGGAAGCGTGTGCGGAGGAAGTGGTATTGCTGGTTGAGGATGGCACAGACGTCGAGGTTGGAGAGCTTTTCCCGGTCGAGCTCGGCGCTGCCCCAGAAGAGGGATGCCGGGGCGCCAAGTCCCGATTTCTTGGACAAACAGTATTCTGCCAAACCGGTGGGTTTGTTTTTTGCCATGTAAGTCTAGTAGTATATCGTTCTTGGACCGGCAGAGAAGAGGAGGGGGTGGCGGCAGAAACATGCTGGCGATTTTGCGATGCAGGAAGCCCATCTCGCCCAAGGCAGCCTTGTCAACCTCGCAAACGGTATCCAAGGGACATGGTCCTGTCTATACAGCTGCTCTGAATATGCGATGCGGAACTCCCCATGCGCGCCCTCATGCCCAAACGCACAATGCAGATAATCGACAGTGTCCCTGGCCCGTTTGACATCCCCCTTTTCATCGGGTCCCAGGTGGTGAGATGGAAGGACTCATCTTCAGACCGGGTTGACGAGCAGCTTGACGACACCAAAGGATGAAGCACAAGGATGAAGCACAAGGATGAAGCACAAGGATGAAGCACAAGGATGAAGCACAAGGAGGAAGCACAAGGAGGAAGCACAAGGAGGAAGCACAAGGAGGAAGCACACCCCGCAGCATGGATCTGGTTTAGGCGGTTGAATCCAACAAGTCTGTCCGACGTGAACAAGAATACGTCGGACCGACCGCCCTTGGCAACTCAACACGACAACGCAACTGATTCCAGCACGAGGCAGATGCTATGTGTGGCTGAAACTTTATATCAACACCCAAGTATTGCGTGCAAATCATCATTCATCTCGTACTTAGCCGCCACTGAGACAAAACAAATAACCGATAGACCATTAAACGCCGGTATCTCATTGTAAGCCTCCAAGCTGTCTTGTTACTTTGAGGGCGCATAAAGTAAACCACCACGGCCTGCAAGTTGTACGTCCCTGTACATGCCCTTTAATCACAGCCTCTAGGGGTATCAAACAATCACACACTCTCCCTCGCATTGACCGGCGCGCCAGTAACGCTCACCCCGTCCTCGTCCATTGCTCTTGTTCTTTGAGAAAACTCGTTAGTCACGATACCGGAACCAAACGGGCCTGTATGCGTCCCCCTCCCGCCATCCCGAAGCTCCCAGCTTCCCACCCGTTCCTCATTCCGCCCAGCGTTTGACACCGTCATGTCCGCATCGCTGACCATTTTATCATTGCCTTTGAATCCTCCCACTGCAGAGCCTGCAGGCCCTCCGTCCTGCCTCCCATTACGACTGAAACGCCAACCGCCAAGGGCTATGAGTCCCGCTGTGACGCCCGCAATGAGAACGGCCATAAGCACGGCACCAAGGACGCCGGCAACAGCAGGACTGATGGCGCTTGAAGATGAGCCGCTTTTCTGACTGCCCAAAACATTTGGGGTCAAGCAAAATGTCGACGTTGTTCGTGGGCTGCAGATTGTGCACCATTCACTCGCAGTTGTGCTGATCTCGTTCATTTTGCGGAGAAAAGAGGCATAGGACATGGCGGCCCCCCCAAATCCAGATCCAAATAGAGGATATGTTGAGAATTGATCACCAGAGTCCGCACTCGGTCTGTATGAAAACCGCACTTGAAAGCTGTCGGTGCTACTGCTGGGGTCACTCTCACTTATGAGCTCAAATGCAATTGCCGAGCCAGGCTTTGGTAGCCGGGAAAACGGGCTCGCCGCGGCATTTTGGTCATTCATGAGCCCTGCGGCCCCAAAGAACGCCATCAAGGACCGGGAGGATCCGAACATGATTGTCAGCTTCCCCCTCGTCCCGCTAGTTGCTAGGAAGGTGCTGAATTGGTCTGTTACTTTGTTGGCCAATGTCCTCCCGGCAATGCTATAGAGCACATGGAGGGGATCATCCTTGTTCGTATTGCCGCTATAGCTGGTTTTGGACCGCTCGAGAGAAAACGCATTGTTTTGCAGAACAGAAAGAGTGCCATTGGGGTCCTTGAGGTCTTTGTGGACGGTCCCATTATAAGCATAATTGAAGTCAACAAAATTATATATCTCTTCTGCATTGAGGTACGTTGCTTGGTCCACTGGTAAGCTGCCTTGCATAGGGTCGCTAGAGAACAATTTGGTGTAGAAATAGGCCTTGTCGTGGACTCTCTGGGCAATTTCAGGGTTCTGGGACAGATTCTGGCTCATTTGGTTTTGCCACGCGGTGCACGCTTCGTAGCCTTGGATACTATTCAGACGTCGAATTAGCATCTCCCTCTGAGGCACGCCTCGCCTGTCCGTGTAATTGAGACAAGACTTACGCGACAGAATTACTGTCCGAGTTCGGATGTGTGATGATTTGAGCGTACTGATATCCATTTAGCGGATAATCTGTAGTGTTGGAATTTAAGACAAGATTATGTCCCACGTAGCTCGTATCAGGGCTGGGAGGATAGAATCCTTGCATAAATGCAGCAGCACTGCTTGTCGACCACTCCTGCATTGCAGCCATGATGGCCATCTGGGTATTGTCAATGCTGTCGGTTGATAAGCTCTGAATGGGAGCAGTGTCTGTGCTATTTGACGAGGTAGTATTGCTCGCGTTGCCACCTAGATATCGGCTGCGAAAGGCCGCCCCCAGTCGCTGCATTTGCTGAGCACCGTTGGGCGTGAGGATGACATGATCACTGACGAGATTAGGCGTAGTCTCGCCATGATTAACGAACACAACGGCAGCTCGGACCGTTGAGTTTGCAGTTTGCGCAGCGACGTGGACCAGCAAGCCACACACGCCGACAAGACTTGAGGTCAAGATCATGTTGCGTCCGGGAGTCCTATGACAAGCAACAAGACAAAAACCATGCCCGACGTAACCACGATGGTCTTGATCAATCACCACATGCGAAGATGGGGTGGAGTTTGGTAAAAGACGACTCACTCAGACCTTTGGAAGATGCCTGGGATGGGCGCGAGGTCAGTCATCCAAAGCCAAGACAGAAAATCGAGACAAGGCTGCGGGACAAACTTTTGGTATTTTTTCCATTGCAGTGGTGGTGAGTAAATGGCTGGTAGCTTCGACAGGCATGGCAAGCTCAGCTCTATGGACCCCAAATCCTGATACCTGCTCCAATCTCAGCAGCTCATACTCGTCCGGTGTGTGCGGTTGGGATAAACAGTACGGTTTAGGTGAGGGGCTTGACGGCGCCGGCGCCGGTGCTGGTGGTGGCCACTGCGGGGTCATGATTGAGCAGACATCGCGATTCGCTTGGGCTTGGTGGTGTGAGCCTAAACTGCTCCTCTGACGACAGTCTGCTCCCCTCGTCCAGCCTCTTTTTCTCTCGGGGCTGAAGCTGTGATTTCACTATGACATGTTGTAAGTCTCGGCTGCCGCTTGCGGCTACACGTGGTCGTCTAGGCGCATTCACGGCCGCTCACGCCTCTTCCGTGGCAGGATAGCAGAGGCTTTGGAATCGGATGCTGCGGCAAGTTAAAATATTGTTTGCACTACCGCTGGTAGCAATGGTTTTGGTAGTGAAGATTGGCTTCTCCATCACGTTCCTGTATGCGAGCACAGCACATGGACCTTATTGCGCTTCGTGACTATTCAGACTTTTGTCCAGAGCAAATGAAATAATAGCCCGGCCCTCGCCGAAAAAAATAAGGCGGCCATTCACTTGCCAGAGCCAAATGAATACGCAAAAGAGCCAAATATTAAAAAAGGTTCCAGGGGGAGTCGAACCCTCGCTGGCGGAATCAGAATCCGCAGTCATAACCGTTAGACCATGGAACCAACTGAAATGGTGATCCACTTCACATGGTGGGCTATTTGGATGCTGGACCGCGGTATTATTTCGATATATATTGCTCTTGTAGCCAAACCAGGCCGCAACTCCTCTACCGTAGGAACGCAGAGCAGGGAGGAAACGAAAATTTCCAGGTTCCAACGGTGGTTTTGTACTGCAAATATGAACTGACGACGTAGATGACACCTGAGTCCTCATCTTTTATGCGACTGCTCGCGCGTGAATAAGCGGAGTGGTGACGACAAGTATCTCACCTAGTGTTGAAAGCATGCCGCTGCCGTCGAGTTGCGACATGTCCACAAGCATGCCCGAACGATTTGCTACTCCTCCTCCAGCATACCGGCATGCCTCCTTATCTTCTGGTTTGCATTATCATTCTGTCTCTTTCTTTTCCGCAGGCATGTTGCTCAGAGTTGAGGAGCGTTTTGCAACGATGAAAAGCTATGCAATCTCATCTCTCGGCGCTTAGTGTTCCTTGTTGGTAATGACGGAATAGTCCAAGCACGGACACAAACGCCGCCCAAAGTGCTTACTGACCTGCAAACGCAGAAGTGAACAGCCGTACTTGAATGCACGCTAATTGTCTTCTGGGCCCCTCGTGGTAGCTAACGGGGCAAGGACAGAGTCTATAATGAGCTGGCGATATGATGACGATGAAGCCAAGCCGGCCTGGATCCGCAAATTCCAACCAAGGAACCGTGATCGTGCGGAGTACTCTAAAGTCCAACTCCGAGTAGTAAACGATTATCTTATCAATCGCCGTGACAGACAGGGTGAGACCTGCAAGGGACAGATGTGGCGCAGGGATGCGTGTTGTTCTTGTGGCCCTCTGGAATGCGGACAGCTTGCACCAAGTCGGAGAGGGAACTAGATAGCCGCCGCGAATCAAGATTTATTTAGAATAAATAAATAGAAGCAAGTACATACGGAGCTCCTACAACGGCAGGGTGCCTTGCAAAACTGCAGTAGTAGTTGGACATGTGGATATGCCACGGGTAGTGGTTCGCGGAGATGAAAATAGTTACCAGTTTGATACGTGCCGTAGTCATGATGCGCAGCGGTAAGGCAAACAGACTTTGGAACTGGACGAAAGGGCAAATTGGGATGGCAGTCGCGCCTCAGAACAAGTGAGGCGAGCACAGTCAGCAATCATGCGATACATGCGAACATCTCCGAGGACTCGATCAAAGCACCCGCCTCGCTCCTGCCTCGCCCGCCAACAATCAGAATCGACAAAGACCCAGTGGCCTGATTGACAAGAGACCGACCCGGTGGACCAGAGCTGCAGAAAGAGGCTACTTGGGCCAGGCCTGATAAGGGGAAAAGAGAGTACTGATGTACATACGGAGTACTGGGTACAGCAGCGGCCCAGCATCTACCACCTGCAACACTGAACCTTGGAAGAGGAGAGACAATGCGGTGGTGCACCCTGGCCACGGGGTAACCTTGCACCTCCGCCTCTTCGTCCTGGCCACAGCACCTGTTGACTCCAAGCACCAGACCTGAGTTAGGTACCTAGGTACTTACGTACAGTGGGTGTACTAGTGCTACTAGTCGTACTAGTACAGTAAGTAGTATTACTCTGTGCCCCGTGCGCCCAGGCCCCGTCCCCAAGAGACATGAACCATGCTGACTTGAAAAGTTCCCCAGTTGTCTGGTGGAAAGAAGCGTGTAGCTCCTGCCTGGTCCATTGCTGGCGCTGAAGTACTGGCTGGGTCCTTAGAACTGCTTTCGCTGATACTGTCGCTGGACTAGCAAACTAGTACTAGCTTAGGTACCTAGCAGGTACTCTGCAGGTAGTCCTGGACCGTATATCAACCAGTGAGTTCTACCAACCCACCCAAGTACTGACGGGTACCGTCCAGTCTCGCGGCCACTGAGCCTCTAGCCAGCCAACCCAGCCGAGACTGGACGAGGTCCGACGTCGTACGAGCGCCGTCAACTGGTCCGTTCGACATCCGCCGTACGCTCTCACTCACACACACACACACGCTCACACTCACACTCGCCCTCGCACACCAGACTCCCTGCGCGGCTCCCGTCGTCACTTTGTGTTTCCCACCATCAGTCGTTCGGGGCCTCTGTTTTATGTCCACTGCTGTGCACAATTAATCGCGAGCTGCCTGACTTGCCGACCGGTCGCATGTAGCGACTCAAAGGCAACCACCATGTCGACCGACGTCGTGAGCGACGTAGCGCCTCTAGATCCTGGGGCTCCCGCTTCCCAGTCCCAGGGATCAGGACCCAGCTATGACCCTGAACCAACTGCACACGCAGCAGGTCCTACTCCGACGCCAGCCTCCAATCAACATGCCACCGACTCCGAGGACCAGATCGAATGTGCAAAGCCGACCGCTGCCGTATTTTTGAACTCGCCGCCCGATAGTAACAATGCGACCAAGTCCGATGCGAGCGACTCGGAGCTGAGCGAACTCGAAGAAGAACCAACCCTCGACGATGCACCATCCGCACCCACGCCCCAGCCTGCATCTGCATCTGCACCTGCTGCGCCTGAGGCCACGACTACTCCTGTGCCTGCACATTCGCCGACTGAGAAGCCCGAGGGAGCAAAAGACGAAGACGAAGAGGACATTGGGGAAGTACTTCCCGACGACTGGTCTGGCTCAGTTCCAATCTTTCGCCCAACATGCCACCAATTCAAGGATTTCCAGAAATTCGTATGTTCCCTGGGTATGAATGCATCATTGCCCACTATGCTAACTTGCTCCTTGTAGATGAAAAAGGTTGACCATTATGGCATGAAATCCGGTATCATCAAGATCATTCCTCCAAGGGAATGGAAAGATGCCCAGCCCCCCTTGGACGAACTTGTCAAGCACATCCGAGTTCGAGAACCCATCAAGCAAGATATCATGGGATCCAATGGTACATACCGTCAAGTCAATATTCTTCATGGGCGGTCCTACAATGTTCCACAGTGGCGGCAACTCTGTGAACAGAGCGAGCACCAGCCTCCCGCCAGACGCGGTGAACGCCGGGCCAATGCTGAAAAGCCCAAGCCAGCTAGGTCGAGAAATGTTGTCTCAAAAGAGACTAAACTATCAACCCCAAAGAAGCGTGGAAGGGGCCGACCAGCCAAGAACAAGGGCAAAAAACGGCCAGATGACGGGGATGAACGTCCCATGACTCCCGTCTCACCCAAGCCAGAGCCCGAGGAAGAGAAAGACAAGGCTGTTGACTCCATTGAGCAGGAACTCGGGGAAGAAGTCCAAGAAGATGACGAGTCCACTATTGGCAGGATGAGCGGTCAAATGGGCGGCGCTAAGCCAGCCAAGCCCAAGACGCAGTCTGTGTCGGCTCGTCGCAAGTACAGCCGACGGGAGGGGTCCACGATGATTGACGAGGCAGCGTTCAAGGATTTCGATTATCGCATGGATATTTCCGACTTTACCCCGGAGCGATGCGAAGAACTGGAACGAGCATACTGGAAGACTCTTACCTATGCCGCGCCGTTGTATGGAGCCGACATGATGGGCACCCTTTTCGATGACCGAACAGACACATGGAATCTTAACAAGCTTCCGAATCTGTTGGATGTCCTCGGTACAAAAATTCCCGGAGTCAACACGGCATATCTCTACCTAGGCATGTGGAAAGCCACCTTTGCCTGGCATCTCGAAGATGTGGATCTTTACAGCATCAACTATCTTCATTTTGGTGCGCCCAAGCAGTGGTACAGCATTTCTCAGGCTGACGCTCGTCGATTTGAAGGTGCCATGAAGAGCGTGTGGCCTGCTGATGCTAAAGCGTGCAACCAGTTTTTGCGGCACAAGGGCTTTTTGATTTCGCCGCACCACTTGCTGCAACATTACGGGATCAAGGTGAACAAGGTTGTGTCGTACCCCGGCGAGTTTGTGGTGACATACCCTTACGGCTACCATTCGGGCTATAATCTGGGCTACAACTGTGCCGAGGCCGTCAATTTCGCCCTGGACACTTGGCTAGAGATGGGCAAAATTGCCAAGAGGTGCGAATGCGCACAAGCTCAAGACAGTGTTTGGATTAATGTTTACGAAATTGAGCGGAAACTTCGTGGGGAGGAAACAGAATATGAGGAGACGGAGGACGAGGACGAAGAGGACGATGATGATGTATCTGGTTTGCCCACGCCGCCAGCGACCAACGGTGTCAAATTCAAGGATGCGAGCAGGAAGAGAAAGCGAGGTCAGGGCGAAAAGAAGACCAGAGTTAAGAGGGTCAGGCTACGACTCAAGACTAAAGTGGAACCACCATGCTGTCTCTGCCCCAACGATATTCGCCATTTCGACATCCTTCCCACAGCCGATGGTCGCAAGGCTCACAAGCTGTGCGCCCTCTACATTCCCGAAACGTACATAGATTCTGTGGATGACAAGGAGGTCATCTGCAACGTTGAAGCCGTGCACAAGGATCGACTGAATCTCAAGTGCTTACTCTGCCGCTCGAGACGCGGTGCTTGCTTCCAGTGCTCTCACCAGAAATGTGCAAGGGCCTATCACGCGACGTGCGCGGCTGCGGCTGGCGTTTTTGTCGAAGATCAAGATATTCCTGTCTTTGGAGAGGATGGTACAGAATACAAGGAGCAAGCTTTCGAGTTCAGTTGTCGGTTCCACCGAGTGAGGCGGGATAAGAAGACCGATGGCGACGCCCTGGAAATGGACACCAACATTCGAAGCGCAGCCGAGAAGCTCAAGACCGGCGAAATCTGCCAATTGCAGTACCTCAAAGGCGAAATCTTTGCCGGTGTCATTGTCGAAAACCGCCTGCAAGACGAGACTCTCTTAATCGACCTACTTCCTCAGGGGTACGTATATGCATTCAACTTACCAAACCAGCAGCAAATGCTAACTTGTCAAAGTGAACAATTGGAAGTCGAATGGAAGTGGCTGGTTCTACCAGATCCGGCCGATTACCATCTCCCAAAGGCATCAGCAAAGGCTTTGCCCATGCCAGCTTCCCGCAAGGCAAAAGATAAACTGAATACCAAGAGAATTCATGCCGATAAACCAAGAAAGGATGACTTGTTTGCCGAAGGCTACAGATGGGCAGAATTTGAGCTTTATGAAGCTTCAAACAAGGGCCAGGCTAAAGTCGACTTCGGCAAGTCAGATCAAATCTGGCACTATCTCGGCAAGACATCGACAGAGGCGAGGGCACAGTATACGGAGGACCCTACACAGCAACGCCACAATCCGAAGAGCAACTTTTTGGATACGATACCCAAGCCTCCCAGGCCAGTCCCTACCTCCAAGCCCACGTACAACCACCAGTCATACCTTGCCAAAGCCATGGCTTACTCTTACAGCCTTGCGGGTAACTACACCGCTGCAAACGAACAAGTTTCATTTGAGAAGCCTTATATATATAAACCCCGAAGGCCGGCTGAGGCTAATTTCACGAAGCCCACGACGTTTGCGAACCAAGGCTGCGCTGCTACCCATACATCTTCAGTTGGCTCAGCACCAGTATTCCACACTTACGATCATCAAACGGCGAACTTCCGACCGCAACCCACATTCACACACAGCATGCCGCAGAACCACAATGCGGCACCCGTGCAAATCATGCCACACGTTCAGATGCCCCAGGCGGCAGGAAACACATTACCTCAAAGCCGTCAGACTGCTTACCAAAAGCCTGCCAACACACCATCTGCTCAGAACAGCAAGCCTGTATGGCAAGTCCACTCGTCGGTGTATCAAAAATACCCCTTCTTCCAAGTGAATTACAATCGGTATGTGTTGAACAGTTCCCAGAGGGTTGTGTAGACTAACACCGCATAGGGATTTTTCTAGATATCGGACTCCATACTCTCCGTGGGGTGGCTTTACGAATGGATACGAAGGAAACCTCCGAGCACATTTGATGGCAACCCAGCAGAATTCAATACAACACCCGACGTTTGGTGGGACTCCTGGACCCCAAGGGCACGTACAACAAGTACAACAATCACTGGTAGGACAGCCAGTGCACCAAGTGCACCAGATGCACCAGATGCACCAAGCACAGCCAATTCAGCAAGTTCAGCAGTCGTCACTCCCTCAGGCACCTAAGCCGAAGCCAGCGCCAGCGGCAAAGCCCTTCAAGGTTGGACTTCCCGCCGCTTTTCATATCCCCCTACAAACGACTAAATCAGCTATGCAGGTTCCAGCAAAGGTGTCTCCAGTGCCATTGCCGCCAAATGTTCTCGCTGCCATGGCCAAGGCTTCCGAGGGCCAACAGGCACCAAGACCGGAGCCAAGGCCGCTGAAGGATCAATCTCAGCCAACACAGACGCACTCGGTGGAACCGACACCGCCATCAAATCAACCATCTGTAAAGCCGCCAGGTTCTCAACCGGCGTGGGCAAATCAACCGCAACTGGGGTTCTCAGCCATTCCTGTTACGCAACAACAGCACCCTGCACGAGAAAACTCGTTGACACCAGTGGGACTAACACCTCAAGAATTCACTGATGTCCCTGGCTCAGAATCTATGCAATTTGTCGAACGCATGATGCAGAACTTGCGTCGAGCGTCCATGAATGGGAGAGACGGGCAGGACGGACATATAAGGGGATAGAACTAACGGAATTGTAACACTATTATGTGAAATATACCGGGGGCAGATTCTACCCTGTCCACCAGGCAAATCGATACCCATTCCCTTGAAAATATGTTATAGACGAATGGGAGGTATTACCAGGATTACACAGACGGCGTTGAACAAGATGGCGTTGCACGGAGGCTTGCTTTGTCTCTTCTTTTTTTTCTGCTTTATTCTTCGGATGGGGAACGACATAGTTTACGACAGGGAAAAGGGCATGAATGGGTCGGCAGTCGGCAGGGTCGGGGTGGTTACGTGAGCTATGTACATTATGCCGGCTTGTGCTCAAGCTCGATTATCCAGGTATTTAGTAGCAAACAAAGAGCTGCATTATCCGACATGGCTATCGATGGCTTTGATCAACGTGTTGACTCACATGAATCTGAGTTGTATCACGCAAACGGCCGTTGGAGCCTCGCAGCTGCCAGCAGTGCCAACAGCGCCTGTTTCATTAACCAGTTCGCGGAGACGTAACCTCGTGCAGCTTTCCTCATTCACGAGAAAGCTTCCTGGAGTTTTCTTCACCGCCACACATCTATCGAAAATGAACACCAGTGAAGCCGCCGCCTGGTCCGACGACGACGCGGAGCGGGCAAAGATCGAGAACCGCGGGCTCAGCACTACCAAGTACGTCCGCGGAAGCCGTCTGGGACTCGGCGGCTCCAGCGTCGTGTACAAGACGCTGCGCGTCAGCGACGGCAAAGTGCTTGCCGGGAAGTCGTCCAAAGCACCCAAGGGCCTGAAGAGGGAGGCGGGCATTCTCAGGCTCCTGCAACATGTACGTTTCCCTGTCTGACTCCTCGCGATGCCGGCACCCGGCCTCTAACGCTTTGCCCGGCCCCGTACCAGGAGCACATTGTGGTGTTCGTCGAACTGTACCACGACCCCGTCTGTCCGGTGTCCGGCCTGCTCCTGATGGAGCTTTGCCCTCACGGCACGCTCCAGACGCGGATTGACCGAGCGGCGCCTCACATGGCGCGGGGAGAGGTGCTCAGCGTGGTGCGGCAGATTGCGCGGGCTCTGGCGTACATGCACGCGCGGGGGATGTACCACTCGGATGTGAAGCCGCGCAATGTGCTCATACGAGACTTTGACCCTGTTCACGTCGTGCTGGCGGACTGCGCGGACGTCAGGATGCTGGGGCAGCCGGGCGAGTTGAAGGGAACGCCGGCGTATTGGTCGCCGGAGATGAAGGCGAGGAGGGCGCATTGTGGTCCTGCCGACGACATGTGGGCTTTGGGGGTGACGCTTCTGGGCATGGTTGGGCAGTGGCCGCAGATGGTGTATACCGTGATGGATCTGGAGGTCTATCCGAGGAGGTGCTTTGAGCATGCGTGCAGGCTGGGGGAGCTGAATCCGGGCGTGGGAATTGTGAGCTTGTTGACGGGATTGTTGGCCTGGGAGGCGGAGGAGAGGATGAGGGCTGACGAGTGTGTGCTTGCGGTGGAGGAGTTGGGAGCGGCGGAAGGAGGAGAGGAGCTTGGGATCAGGTCGCCCGAGGCATTTCGGCCCATGTTGTTTTGGTGAAGATGATGATCATCGTTGGAGTTTTGTGTCATGTGATATATATATGATGCCTTGCCAATCGAGGAGTGAGCACTTGGTTACTGGTACCTGATGCGTCAGCTTTACACAAGGCCAATTAAGCAGTGGCATCTAATATGGAAATAATGGATTCAATGTTGACTGGATTCCTGCCATGGTGCATTGGGGTTATTAATTTGTACCGCACTAAAAGGTGGGTTGTGTACAGGGTGGGCAGACAAAGACCAGATGCCGACAACTCAAACCCTTTTCCTGTATATGTCCGGTATAATTGTCCCGCCGCGTTACTCCGTATTAGTCGGCCGACTTTCCACCAGCGCGGAGCAAATGCCGCCCTTACCCGCCACGTCTGTACTCCCGACCAGGGCGTTGACGACATTTTATGCTCCTCCCGTATCCACGCCTTTTTCTTACTCGCAGCCAATCTTAGTCATCTCATCCACGTCCGACATCGCGCCCTGCCTCACCTGCCTCGCAAATCACCCCAATGGAAGTGGGTGATTGAGTTATTTACTTATTATCCGTCGTCTCTCCGTCCGGCGATATAGTCCTCTTATCTGCCTCACAGCCGTTGGGCCCATGTCTCGCACACTCGCGCAGCCCTTCCTCAGACGCCTATTCAAACCCACACCATCTCTCACCTTTAAGCGATTTAAGAGCACCATGGAGGGCAGTAGCAAGATTAAACCCGCAGCAAGGGTATCTGGCCAGAAGCAAGATGTCTGGTACGCAGTCCCTCCTCGAATCTTTTCTATTTCCCCCTCACGGGCTTACAATCCTGATGCTACATATTTTTATTTTAAAAAGAATAAAAAAGAAAAGAACAAGAAGTACTAACACGCCATCCAGGTCCATCATCAACGAAGCAGCCGCCGCCTCCCCCAAACAGCCCATCGTAAACATGGGCCAAGGCTTCTTTGGTTACAACCCCCCCGACTTCATCCTCAATGCTGCCAAGGACGCTCTCGACCGCGTCGAATGCAACCAGTACTCGCCTACCAAGGGGCGGCCGCGGCTCAAGAAGGCCATTGCGGATGCGTACTCGCCCTTCTGGGGTCGCAAGATTGATCCCGAGACGGAGGTTACCATTACCACGGGTGCTAATGAAGGTGCTTTTTTTTTCTCCTTCGCTCCGTTTTCTTTTTTGGCCTTGTTGTCTGATTCTTATACCAACTGTGATAGGCATGCTGAGTGCGTTCATGGCCTTCATCGAGCCTGGCGACGAGGTCATCATCTTTGAACCCTTCTTTGACCAGTACGCAGCCTAGTTACCCCGTCTCATTTGTTTCAGCGTCCGAGGTGTAATCCGGTCTAAATGAGCGCAGGTACATAAGCAATATTGAAATGCCGGGCGGCAAAATCGTCTACGTGCCCATGCATCCCCCCGAAACAGGCGCAACCAAGACCTCGTCTGCCGCAGACTGGACGATTGACTTTGCCGAGCTGGAGAAGGCGATTACACCACGCACCAAGATGATTGTCTTGAACACACCTCGTACGCTCTGCCACCCCAACAAACAGCCAAAAAAAAAAAAACAACAACCCTGATATAGGTCTTGAAATAAAAAACCACAACCGGTAAAGTGTACTAATATTGTTTGGCAGACAACCCCGTCGGCAAGGTGTACTCGCGCGATGAGCTCCAGAAAATAGGCGACTTGTGCGTCAAGAACGAAATCATTATTCTGTCCGACGAAGTTTACGATCGCCTCTACTACGTGCCGTTTACACGAATGGCCACTTTGTCCCCGGAGATTGAGAAATTGACAATCACCGTCGGATCCGCGGGCAAGAACTTTTACGCAACAGGCTGGCGAGTCGGTACGTTCCGTTCCACCCTCCCCTTCTCTCCCGTTTCTCCTTTCAACTCGATTTTCTTCCGCCTCTCATCACTCACTTTTGTTCTTCTCTCCCCTCTCACAGGCTGGCTCATGGGCCCCGCCAACCTCATCAAATACGTCTCGGCAGCCCACACGCGCATCTGCTACTCGTCCGTCTCGCCGCTCCAGGAAGCCTGCGCCGTGGGCTTCGAACAGGCAGAGTCGGAGGGCTTCTGGGACAAAACCATTACCGACATGAAGTCCAAGATGGACCGCTTCAATGAGATCTGGGCCGAGCTCGACCTGCCCTACTCCGAGCCCGAAGGCGGCTACTTCGTGCTCGTTAATATGAAAAAAGTCCAGCTGCCGGCCGACTATCCCTTCCCCGAACACGTCGCCAGCAGACCGCGGGACTTTAAGCTGGCGTGGTTTTTGATCCAGGAGGTGGGCGTGGCGGCGATTCCGCCAACCGAGTTTTACACCCCTGCGAATGCGCACTTGGCGGAGGATTATGTGCGGTTTGCAGTTTGCAAGGACGATGAAGTTTTGGAGGAGGCTAAGCGGAGGTTGAGGGGGTTGAAGAAGTATATGCAGTGACGGGACTAGATTTATTATCCTTCTTCCTCTCTTTTTGTGTCTTCAAGACGGATTGGACAAGTGGATAGAAATGTGTGGATAGAGTGGGAATATATTTTGTCTTGTGATATTGGCCGTATGTTAACAGTCTGTAGCAGTGGTGCGGTCTCTAGTTAATCCATCTCATCGAAATGCACCACCTGCGGCGTATGACTCTCGTTGCCGTATACATTGCCACCGTACAACAAGTACCCCTCTACATCGGGCTTGCCGACCTTTAAAATATCCTCCGCATCGCCATTCACCCAGACTGTTTGCATGCCCTGAATCATGTGCTGCAATGTATGGCAGTGCACCATCCACACGCCCGGCTGCTCGACTCGGATCCTCCATACCCGCCAGCCCATCTTCTCATCCATCTTGACGAACCTCTCGTACCTGTAAAGCATTGTTGTGTCCCTTAATACGGGCTGCTTCCCCTCTAGCTTCTCCTCGACGGTATCTGGATCCCAGGCACCTCTGCCGCCGCCGACGTCGTAATGGTGGATGCCGTGGCCGTGCCAAGGGTGCGTATCTAGCATGCCTCCGCCTCCGCCGCTTACGGACTTGCCGCCGAATTGCTGGAGTACAATCTCCAAGACTTCGCCGATTTTGGCAGGATACGTTCCCGTCTTGGGGTCGATGCCGCCGTTGGCCACGGCATCTTCGTAATTGGGTAGATATGCAGACTGGTTTTGGTACAGGCTTACTAGGTACGGGGTTTGGGGAACGGTTGCCGGCAGAGCGTCAGCGTCCTCGGACCATGTATAGTTGTTAATCGTCCAGATGAAGTACCGATTCTCAACCACTTGGACGTTCAGCATGACGCGTCGTGTGACTTCTTCTGCCGTCGGGAAGTTGTTAGGCTCCAATGGCTGCAGAGCGTAGTCCAAATACCCGTCAATAGTTGGCGGTAGGTTCAGCGGCGGCGTTTCTGGGTTCTTGTTTGTGGCGACGGGCTGTGAAGTCATGTTGCACGCGTTTTCGTATCTAAGGACAGCATAATTCGTCACCACTCTGTTTCGATCCCTCGATTCCAGTTGTATGTAGTAATCAAGCTGACCGTCTTCCCGCAAGTCTTGGCATGATTTGGCGTGGAACAGTGCACTGTACCGTTGCCCGGAGCCGATTTGTAGCAGGTCGACTGGGTACGGTTGGGTATATTCCCCGTCCGCTTCGATAATCTCTAAATTCCCGTGTTTTTCAAATCCTAGGAGTGCAAGACTGAGGGCTGTGGCTCCTACGAATCTGAATCTGTATGTCTTGCCCGGCTCGACATCAATTACGCTCAAAGCTCTCGTGGAGGGGTCGACAGCTCGATAGTTGGATATCGATTTGCCATTGATTAGCCAGCCCTTTGGTTCGCCGGGCCATCTCAATGGTATTGATTCTAGGCCGTTTTTGATTTGTGTGTCCGACTGGCTCCAGTATTCCTGTAAGAACACAAGCCTTTCACCATCCGTCGTGTAAGGAGCACCAGCAGGGTCTTCGACAATAAGCGCACCAGTGGCAGTGCCAGCTTGGAATCCAACGTGAGAGTGATAATAATACGTTCCCGCCGTGCCGCTTTCTGCCTTCAATTCATAATCAAAGAAATGCTTGGGTGGAATAGGCCATTGACTGGCAAGGGGCGCACCATCAGAAAAGGGGTATGCGGCCTGGGCGAGACCGTGCCAATGCTTTTAGGATGGTTAGCATCTCCAAGTATGACTGCAAGGGGTTATATGCTTATCGCGGCGTACAATGGTTACATTGTCGTTTTCGATGTCGTTGTAGACGCGAATCCAGATCGTCTTCTGTTCAGGAATTCGTAGAGTTGGTCCGGGCAGAGAGTTGTTGACCAGTGTTGTCTCCCTATACATGCCACCGATACTGATGTTTTGACGAGTCACACTCAACACAATGTCAGGCGTGAATGAGTCGTCGTGGCTATGCGCCTGCAGTGACAAGACTGGAACTGCTGCCAACGCCAGCGTAGTAACAGCTCTCCTGAGCCATAGCATGATGACTACAACAGTTGGACCAGGTACTCTGACAAAATAAGGCTGGAGCTGGACGATGTGGGATTGGAATGGTCAGAGCTTGACCGGAAGAGCTGACTTCACAACCTTTATGTATGTTTTCTCTTCAGCCCATTCCAGTCTGCTCAAGGGACACACAGGTCTAGATCCAACGGTGCCAAGGCGTCAACGACGTTTTCAGGGGCCAGCTGCGATAGTATTGAGCGAGTTACTCCTCGTCCCTCCTCGTACAGAGAAGGCGGAGATGCGAGTCAAATGCAGCACCATGTTTCCAGGGGCTACTAGTTTCCCGTGCCGTACCCAAGACGGGGCGCCAACACCAGACTCAATAAACCAAGACATTGATCTCCGATGCGGGTCGCGGGTCCCCGTCAACTCGGGCCGCGCGAATCGATTAGCGGTGCTATACCATGGGGAAATAAAGTAGCATTTAATTGCGGTTCCCCGAACGTATTGCTACAGATGCGTTCGCAATTGGTCTGGCCGTCTCGATAGCCGATCGAGTTTACCGTGGTGCAGGTCGGTGTATTGCGTGCACTTCTCTTCAGCACAGCAACTTTCTCGGAGCCGAGCCGACGGTCCGCCCGCTCAGCGTTAACAAGGGTTTCTCACATGCGTCTTCGTCGCTGTTTGGGTTTGAGAAGCGAGGAATGGGTTCTAGGCCCGAGTGGATGATGTGTATCGCCTCCAAATCGGCACCACGTACTCTTCTCTGTCTGTTCATCGCACCAGGTCGCATCTCCGTTGACTCAAGGGCATTCTCATGATTTCCCCTTTCCTGAGCGGAATGATAATCAGACTCATTTTCAGCTTGGTCTGAGCCTTGCCACGCCTGAACAATCCAACCCTGGGCGGAGCCAAGTGAGCTGATGCTTAAAGCTCTCCCCCACTCTCAATGCGAGATGACGATAGAAACATTGGCGAGATGACGAGGGATACTATTAGGCAAACGACCCGAGACTGTCGGCATCATTTTGGAGGGCGGCAACAGGGTGCTACTGAAGCTTCCGACCTTGTGTAGCTCGTCAAGGACCTTCAGGATCATGCGAGGATGGCTCTGGACAGCATGTACAATCGGTAAATACGAATTTCGGAAGATTGTGAGATGTGATGAACCCTTGCCTGCGTGAGTTATACAGTCCAGACATGTGAGCAAGGCCGGACACAAGCCCGCCGCTGGACTTGTTCAACCCAAGTCCATGCATGTGTTGGGATCCTTATGACCAAGTTCAAAGATTCGTAGACCACGGACCAAGGGAAGTTGAAAACGAAAGGCATTTGTGAAGACGGCATGCGGTTCAAGCAAATAGTCGCTCCTTCCACACTAGAGTAAGAAGAAGTGGGGCAGCTTTTGTCACACGGTATACTCCGTTTAAGTACCTAAGGTAGGGGGAAATAGTGGCGTACACATGTGGCCATGCCCATTTTTTGTGTGACACCTGTCGCACAGATAAAATGGGCGTAAACACACATTAAAATACGTTGCATTTTTTGCGCGGTATATCCTCTCCAGCATTGACGTGGAGGGAACACTCGGGAATTTCTGCTGTTTCTTAAGCCGCGAATATCTTTCATGCATGGATGACGAGTACGGAGTAGTATGCTGCATGTGG
Organism: Metarhizium brunneum; assembly: GCF_013426205.1. NCBI lineage: Eukaryota > Fungi > Ascomycota > Sordariomycetes > Hypocreales > Clavicipitaceae > Metarhizium > Metarhizium brunneum. The sequence continues at coordinate 1,217,690 of NC_089423.1, read as the reverse complement.
TGATCATGTTGTCCCTGCTGGCCTACTCATAACACACCTACGTCTGGCACACACGCAGTGCTGATGGGTGTGGTAACATCTATGTTCATGCGGTTTCTCATGCCAAGGGAGAGGGCGAGAAACGAGGAGACGAGGCTTCTAATATGGAACAACACGGGACCAACCAATCCCAGGTTCTTGTTCGGCAGGGAGTCCACGTGGAATTTGGCTCTGCGCTCCGGATTGCCTAGTTTCTTTGCATTGCATGAAACCATGGCTCGGGATCTGGAATCTAAGTTGGAATTCGCCGTTTATTAAACAGGCCAGGGTCGGGTGATCACAGTCTGGCGTCTATGACGGTTTGCATAAGATGGATTCAGAATGTAAAATCCTTTCATTCGATGATGACACGTGGTAGGTCGTATATTGCCTGGGTTGTGTCGACGGCACTCGGTACTCCGCATAAATATCTCCGTGTTGTACGGATCAGAGTAGATAACCTCTATTGATCCAAATCGAGAACAGCGGTCAACAGGTGGAGAGTCCCGATAGTGGGGCGAATCTTTCATCGGAGCCTGCCGATATGTGATGCTTTCGCTCATCAATGCTGGGGCAAAGGCCTTTCATTGCACAGCGCTGGCGATAGATGCCCCGTAATGGCGGGGTATGGCCCCTGTTGATTCCGTTGATCCCCCCCAGGCCCTCTGTGCTGCCCCGCGTTGGCAGGCGCGCCCAGCGTGCAATTTTGACTCGCCTGGTGCGATTGTTTAACCACGGCCGCAACGCACTCTACCCCCATCCAAGTTTCGCACATGGAAGTCTTTCCTAGCACCCGTTAAAGCTTCCCACTTGACGTATCCACTGCCTGCGGTTGGGCACATGGGAACACGGCCATTGCTAATCAAATCATCAATCTCAAATTGACTCTGCCGAGATATCTGGGTACTTAAGTACGTAGCCTACGTCAGTTGACACCTACTAGCTCAACGGGCCAAGCAACCGTCGCATGTAGTACCTTGTTCCTTGTATCTTGTACTCCGTCCGCCCTACCAGTTTCCCAAACCCTCGCCACCCGTCATCTATCATTTAGGACCACGTCGCCGTCCCTCACATCTCCAATTTGCTATTCCTTTCATCCAGCGTCCTCGAACTACAAAGTCGCTGCGACCCCTCGCCAGTAATATTTGACGGGCTCGCCTCTACTCTGTTAGTTTTGTGCCGTCCCTAGCTGGTCCTTGCGCATGCTCGTTTCTTTGTCTTTGCTCGTACTGACGGGTGCAACGTCGCATCATCAGTGAGTTCATCAGCCATGGCCCCCATTGCTGTCTCACCCGAGCGGGAGCCCCTGCCAGAGACTCTGGAGGCTCTGACGGCCAAGTTTGACGATACCTTGCGCTTCTATCTCAACGGAACCAAGGTCGTGCTGGACGATATTGATCCTGAAATCACCGTCTTGGAGTATCTTCGAGGTATCGGACTGACCGGCACCAAGCTGTATGTCGTATCCGCCTGCCTATCCCATTACAACATTTTGAAGCTTGTGTGAACAAACTTGACTGATACATCTGCATGTCTTTCACAGCGGCTGTGGGGAAGGTGGCTGTGGTGCCTGCACAATCGTCGTCAGTCAATATAACCCTACCACGAAACAAATTTATCATGCTAGTGTAAATGCCTGTCTAGCACCGCTGGTCAGTCTAGACGGCAAGCATGTCATTACCATCGAAGGCATCGGCAACACAAAACGTCCACATCCCACACAGGAACGTGTGGCCAAGGGAAATGGAAGCCAATGCGGTTTCTGCACCCCTGGCATCGTAATGAGTTTGTATGCTCTTCTCAGAAACAATGAAACACCCACGGAACACGACGTGGAAGAGGCCTTTGACGGGAATTTGTGTCGATGTACTGGATACAGGCCTATTCTTGATGTCGCCCAGACATTCAGCGTCGAAAGGTCCTTCCCCAACGGCCCACCAAAGTTAAATGGAGATGCCGGCTGCTGCAGGCAGAATGGAAATAACAATGTGCAGGCCAGCGATGCTAATGGATGCTGCGAGAGTGATACCAATGGGGCTCTTTCGGAAAATTGTGCTACCAACAACAGTACGACCAATGGTACTGATAAATCATCTCAGATCAACGGCGGCGGGTGTTGCATGCAAAACGGTGGTCGACCACCCTCTGGCCGTTGCTGCATGCAAAAGAAGGGACTGGATGATCAGCCCATGAAGCGATTTACTCCTCCCGGCTTTATCGAATACAACCCTGACACAGAGCTCATTTTCCCTCCGGCACTGAAGAAACAAGAGCTTCGGCCCTTGGCTTTCGGAAATAAGCGAAAGAAGTGGTACCGACCAACTACCTTGGACCAGCTTCTCCAGATCAAGAGAGTCCACCCCCAAGCCAAGATTATTGGCGGAAGTAGTGAAACTCAGATAGAAATCAAGTTCAAAGCTCTCCAATACCCAGAATCAGTTTTTGTCGGCGATATTGCTGAGCTTCGACAGTACGAGTTCAAAGACAATCACGTTGAGGTTGGAGGCAACGTCACTCTGACAGACCTGGAAGGCATTTGCGAAAAAGCGATCAAGTATTATGGCCATGAACGAGGTCAGGTATTCGAGGGCATCCTGAAGCAGCTCAAATTTTTCGCTGGACGACAGATCCGGAACGTTGGCACTCCAGCTGGTAATTTAGTCACCGCGTCACCCATTTCTGATCTGAACCCTGCTCTATGGGCTGCCGATGCCGTCCTGGTTACAAAGTCTGCTACCAAGGAAACAGAAATTCCCGTATCACAATTTTTTACAGGGTATCGCCGAACAGCTCTTGCCTCAGACGCCGTCATCGCCTCCATAAGAATTCCAGTGACCGCGCCCAAAAATGAGTTCTACCGATCTTACAAACAGGCTAAGCGAAAGGATGATGACATTGCCATAGTCACAGGAGCGCTGCGAATCAAGCTAGACGATCATGGCATTGTTAGTGAGTGTAACTTGATCTATGGTGGTATGGCTGCTACTACTGTTGATGCCAAGACGGCAACCGCCTACATGGTTGGCAAGAAGTTTGCCGAGCTAGAGACCCTCGAAGGAGTCATGAACGCCTTAGGTATCGACTTCGACATGCAATTCAGCGTTCCTGGAGGCATGGCATCTTACAGAAAAGCCCTCGCTTTTGGCTTCTTCTATCGCTTTTACCACGACGCTTTGACGATTCTTGATGGTCAGAGCGAGCATGTAGACAAGGAGGCCATTGATGAAATTGAACGATCGTTGTCAAAGGGAACAATCGACGAGACATCAACTGCCGCCTATGAGCGAGAAGTCACGGGCAAGGCCAATCCTCACCTGGCTGCACTCAGACAAACTACTGGCGAGGCACAGTACACGGATGATATACCCCCTATGGCGAACGAGCTTCACGGCTGCTGGGTGTTGTCTACCAAGGCACATGCTAGAATCCGGTCAATAGATTACTCCAAAGCTCTGGATATGCCTGGCGTGGTTGATTATATCGACAGAAATGATATGCCTTCGGCAGAGGCGAATAAATTTGGCCCACCCAACTTTGATGAAGTATTTTTCGCTGAAGGAGAGGTTCACACCGCAGGACAGGCCATTGCCATGATCCTGGCGACTTCAGCCAACAGAGCTCAGGAAGCTGCCAGAGCCGTGAAGATCGAATATGAGGAGTTGCCTGCTATCCTCACCATGGAGGAGGCTATTGAGAAGGAGAGTTTCCACCCGGTATACCGGGAAATAAAAAAGGGTGACACCGAAGGTGCCTTCAAGGACTGTGACCACGTCTTCACGGGCACTGCCCGCATGGGAGGCCAGGAGCATTTCTATCTTGAAACTAATGCCTGCCTGGCAGTTCCCAAGCGTGAGGATGGCGAGATGGAGCTCTTTGCCAGTACGCAAAATGCCAACGAAACGTAAGTCTATCAGGCCTCTCCCTAAAGCCACCCTCCAGGCTACTTACTCTAACAGTCGTGTAGTCAAACCTTTGCGGCCCGAGTCTGTGATGTGCCGGCCAACAGAATCAATGTCAGAGTCAAGCGGCTTGGCGGGGGCTTTGGGGGTAAAGAATCTCGATCTGTTGTTCTCAGCTCTGCTGTTGCTCTGGCTGCCCACAAGACCGGAAGGCCTGTCCGCTGTATGCTTACTCGAGAAGAAGACATGGTGACCATGGGCCAGCGTCACCCATTCCTGGCCTACTACAAGGTCGGTGTCAACAAAGATGGCAAGATCCAAGCTCTAGATTTGGACGTTTACAACAACGCCGGCTGGACCTTCGACCTCAGCACCGCTGTCGTCGAGCGCTCCATGTCGCACTCGGACGGATGCTACTACATCCCCAATGTCTACATCCGCGGCCGCATCTGCAGGACAAATACCGTATCCAACACCGCCTTCCGGGGGTTTGGTGGCCCGCAGGGCATGTTCATCGCAGAAACGTATATGGAAGAAATCGCAGACCGTCTTGGCATGCCAGTAGAGAAGCTCCGAGAGATCAACTTCTACGAGCCCCATGGCATCACCCACTTCAACCAAGTCATTGAGGATTGGCACGTCCCTCTCATGTACAAGCAAGTAAAGGAGGAATCCGATTACGATCTCCGGAAAGTTGTCGTCTCTAAATTCAATGACGAGTACAAATGGCGCAAACGAGGCCTCTCCATCATCCCTACCAAATTCGGCATTTCCTTCACAGCGCTTTTCCTCAACCAAGCCGGCGCGCTCGTGCATATCTACCACGACGGCTCCGTGCTTGTCGCACACGGCGGCACAGAAATGGGCCAAGGTCTACACACAAAAATCACCATGATTGTCGCGCAAGCCCTCCAGGTACCTCTTGAGACGGTCTTCATCTCAGAGACTGCCACCAACACAGTCGCAAACGCCTCGGCCACAGCCGCATCGGCGTCATCCGACCTAAACGGCTATGCGGCCTTCAACGCCTGCACACAGCTCAACGAGCGACTGGCTCCGTACCGAGCTAAACTTGGCGACAAAGCTACCATGAAGGACATTGCCCACGCAGCATACATGGACCGCGTCAACCTCTCCGCCCAGGGCTTCTACAAAACCCCTGAGATCGGATACGTCTGGGGCGAAAACAAGGGAAAGATGTTCTTCTACTTCACACAAGGCGTCGCCGCGGCCGAAGTCGAAATTGACACGTTGACAGGAACATGGACATGTCTACGCGCCGATATTAAAATGGACGTGGGCCAGTCCATCAACCCGGCCATTGACTATGGTCAAATCCAAGGTGCCTTCGTGCAAGGGATGGGCCTCTTCACCATGGAAGAGTCTCTCTGGCTGAGAGATGGCCCCATGGCCGGCAACCTATTCACCAGAGGTCCTGGAGCTTACAAGATTCCTGGATTCAGGGATATCCCGCAGGAATTCAACGTCACTCTCCTCAAGGACGTGGAGTGGAAGGAGCTGCGTACCATTCAGCGAAGCAGAGGTGTGGGAGAACCGCCTCTATTTATGGGCAGCGCAGTATTCTTTGCCATCAGAGATGCCTTGAAGTCTGCGAGGAAGATGGCCGGCGTAGAAGCTACAGTTGGCGCAGACCATAGTGAGGGGTTGTTAAGACTGCAGAGTCCTGCGACACCGGAGAGGATCCGGTTGGCTTGTGAGGATGAGATTATGAGAAAAGCGAGAGTACATGCAAAGGAGGGGGAGCAGAGTTTTTTTGTTGTCATCTAGAATAGAAGTCTTTGGGGGGGAGTACGACCTCATGTAGCGTATGTATGATTGATTCTATGGATACAGAAATGTAAGCCAATGTACATCATAGCCGAGCTCACCCCAACGATGGCATCCTACCAGAACGGAAACGGGAGGGAAGTCTTTTGAAACATATTCCGTACAAGCGCATGTGATTTCTCCCTGAACGCAGTGGCGTGTGCCCCGATGGCCATTGTCAACGTGAAAAAAGCATGTCATACATTGCCCGCAACCCGTGGTGTTGAGCAAGTACGGGATGTGTGTGGGCAGCCGAGGCCGTAATCTCCCGAGGCTGTGCCCGTGTGAAGCCGGAATTATAGGAGAAGCGGGCGCCATCAACTTTCGTCTGTCGTCTGCCAAGCGCTGTGGCCAACGAGCCGGGCGTAAGGCGCGCCGCCCAATCAGTCATTGGGCATTTCTACAGCAGCTCGCTCCTGCTGACGATCATTGGCACCGTCTCATGCGTCTCTGGAGGCGCATTTCACATGGCGGCACTGGCCATCATCATGTGAGACAAGGGAAAGGGCAGAATTTTTTGGAGATTGAGGAGAGTTGCACAAATTTGCCTCGTAGTAACTACTCCGTATTCTCTCCTCTCGTTTGGCTGAGAAGCAAATCTCCAGCACCCTGTGGCGAAGAAGGCGGCGCTGAGCGAATCGATTGCATATCCAGAATCCAGAATCCATCCTTGCCTCAAACTCTGCCCGCCCATCAATGTGCTTCTCTTTTCAGCCCCGCTGACTTGCGGTCTCCACTGGTCTGGTGTCAAGACCAAGCCGCAGTCGCATTTTGCAGTCTCGGTCCCCACTGGCCGGTCAAGCTGTGGTGTGCTTCAAGGTCCCAGTCCCCAAAGTGGCCGTCAATTGATAACCAAGCAGCTGTTTCTGGGGTTGGTTCACTGACCGCATTCGCCGATTTGCCCTCGTGCTCATCATCTCTAGCGTCCCCCCGTCGTCGCCGTGCCCTTTGATCTTTACTTGCGCTTGTCGCGTCCCTTCGCCAGATTGCGATTCCAACTCCGTCTTCTCTCACGATACCCGGGGGCGTACATGGCGCTGAAGTACAGCCGCCGCGAGGCCATGACAACGCTTTCTGGATAGTCTGCCCAACCCCCGCTAGAAAAGGTCGACTTGGTCCCGCCGAATTGGCGAACCAGATATCGCTTTGCGTCGTTGCTTCGTTGCACCATTGCCAGCTACACATCCCGACCACGACAGCCCAATATGCCGTATTGCCCCTCGGCGAAATCGTAGAGCGACCAAGGCAAAACATACAGGACGAGGCTGCAACCTCCCGGGAGCAAGTAACGAGACGTCCCGCCCGCTGCTCTGCGTAACGTCAAGAACCAATGGGAGAAACCACCAGAGAGCATTCGGAACCTCGCCGCCATGATGGACAAAGAAACCAAGACCGCTGAGCGCGCAAAGGCGGACAAAGCAGACAAGTCCGATGCAAAGGATCGTGACAAAGATCAGGGAACGACCACGACCAATTCCAAGAGCCCTAAGAAACGCCGCAAGGTGAACCATGGTACGCATAGCCAACAACTTCCTCTCCTGATGGCGCAATAGTTGGAACTCGCCCACCCGAAGAAATAGAGCGGTGGCCGTCTTCAGTGGAAGTTCCCTATCAGTTGCTCAACATTAGCTAGCATCGCTCTGATCTTGCGCATGTATCCGAACCCTCGCGCCAAGTATTGAGGCCTGAATCAAGTTCGCTAACCCAAATACTGTCAACAGCATGTGTATATTGCCGGAGATCTGTAAGCCCCCCTCACGCGTGTAATTCTTGACAGGCGGACATCAAGTACACCAACTTCCTCTTGTTTTTGGCTACGTGCCGAGCGGCTCCCTCTCCTCTGATCCCCGAATCGTTGGGTTGGGATAAAGTGAAACTTGCCGCTGTGACCGTCCTGTCTGTCTCATTATCGAACGAACGTTTGGGCTAACTTGCTCTTCCTGTAGCACATGACCTGCGACCTTGTACGTATACATGAGCCCCATGGGCGCGCCGGAAACTTGAGCACGCCATACAATTGCAACTCAGATGGAGGCAACAAGCCGTTGCCCCCAACCGCAGCCCCTTATCTTCATAGGCCTGCGACGCCACTAACGTTGTGTACAGGAGAGACCATGTACAAGGTGTATCAAGCGTAACATTGGCCACCTTTGCCATGACGAGCCCCGTGATGCGGACGCGAAGAAGACGAAAAATGGCAAGACTTCAGCTCCCGTAGAGGAGTCTGACACCCAGTCACAAGCACCATCAGACGTGGGTCGTAGTTCGATATCAAGCAACATGGGCCCACCGACATTCGACGGCATGCGGCAGCGCTCTGCATCAGGATTCAGCGCTGGTGGTGTTCTCGGTCAAGGAAATGCAATGCCGTTGGTAACACCGAATGCCGGCTCAGGCTTACAAGGAAATGGCCTAAACAACAGCGGCACAGGCAATGCGAATCAATGTGAGTTGATGCCCAGTGTATCCCAAGTCGTCCTCGATCGCCCGAGGGCTCCCCTCTTTTACCTTCGACAACCATTAGCTTTTCATTCATTCTCCAAGACGTTTGTTTGTCTTACGATTAGAAATCATGGGGCGTCGTGCTAACTATTACATAGTTTCCGGAATCTCGGATGCTTGGCTCACAGCACAGAATTTCAATGATATGAACTCCTACAACCCAAACTACATGATCGCTCCCCATGTTACACATGAATTCAACTTGCTCAACGACTTTCTCCACAACGGCTTGTTAGATGATAATAATCTGACTGGAGACGAGACTAGGCAACTTACGGCCCTTGGGCGATTAGGACAATCTGACATGCTGTCAGGCTTCGGAAGCGGTGCTGGCCTATCGACAGGCGGGTCAGCACCGTCCACCAACCTCCGAGGCAACTTAATGCCACCGCCACCAAGTGAGGGCAAAGGAGGCAGAAGGTCGGCCAGTTCGACTGCCGACAAGACACGGGAATATTATCTCCAGGCTGCCGATCCATCCGGAAACGACACCGCTGAAGACCGCATGGCCCGTGTTCTCCGCGCCAAGATCGATGCGGGGTTACTGAAACCGTTCAACTATATCAATGGGTATGCTCGTTTGGGTAAATACTTGGATGGTCATATAGCACCGTCTTCGAAACAGAAAATCCTGCGAACCATCAACCAATTCCGACCGAAGTTCAGAGAGAAGGCTCAGGGACTGACGGACATGCAACTCATTATCGTGGAGATGTGGTTCGAGAAACAATTGATGGACTATGATCGTGTATTCGCGTCCATGGCTGTTCCTGCCTGCTGTTGGAGGAGAACAGGAGAGATTTTCAGGGGCAATAAGGAGATGGCCGAGCTCATAAATGTTCCCGTAGATCAACTACGAGATGTGAGTACACTTTGCCTTTGTTCCATGGGCTGTACGCAAACTGACCGTTTTAAAACTAGGGCAAAATTGCTTTGCATGAAATTCTGACTGAAGATTCTATGGTTAGATATTGGGAAGAGTTTGGCACAATTGCTTTCGACCCTGCCCATGATACGTTATTGACGGCCTGTTCATTAAAGAACCCTAGCGATGCGTCAGATCACCCCGTCGTGAAGTGTTGCTTCTCGTTCACGATTCGTCGTGATGACCATAAACTGTGAGTACTACACATCACTTCAAGGCAATATGTTGGCCTTTGTGTCCTAACAGTGTGAGTAGGCCCGCCTTGATCGTGGGCAACTTCTTGCCTCACGACCCCCCACCGAATTAATTTGTAGGCGTCGCCACACTAGTGCAAGGTGAGACTTTGGGGGAGACTCTGTTTGGATGGCGCAAGGTTTCGGATCACTCGTCGTGTTGTGTTTTAACCGGACCAGGTATCCAGTGGGCTATTGGTTCTGTATGTCGGCTATCGAGGCGTTGGCTTAGCACAGGTGGCTCTACAGCCAAGTATTGAATAAACACCCGCGTTGCAATATATTTCTAGAAAAGCACCCTACAGGAAACAGTTCTTGGTGTTCTTCGAAGCTGGGACGCGACATATGGATTCTGGACTCGTGGACAGTTGGGGCTGATGGGGCCAACTGGCCCTCTTGGCTTCATTCAGTTTGGGAAGGAGCGACCAGACCACACCTCGCTAACATGTCGTATCACTCCAGGAAGCGACATTCTGCACGCCCATGGTAGAATGCAACGATTTCACCGGCCATTACAACACTGCGTCCACAAGTTTAAGCGAGTAGGGAAAAAGCCTTGCATGATTACATTATACCATGGAGTCTTCTCATTCTAACGAAAGGAAGATTGAAAACTTGATAGGTACATGCCCACGCACAAGGGCGACCTCGACTGACTATGGAACTTGACTGACCGTCTTATCGTATGCAGAACTTTCGACGACGCTTCAGACTGTGCTAGCAAGCCATATATCCGATCATGATATTCTTCTTGGCCATGTGGAGATGGGCCTGCACACGGCTACTTTCTGTATTTCAACACCCACCATCATCAGTTCAGGCACTTTGAAAAAACTTGAAGCCCACAGTCGGGTCCTTTGGAAGTTGTGCGTGAGACGAAGGCGGGATATGAAAAAGGAGACCTCGGCAAGCAACATGCAGAGACTTGTTCTACACTCCTGGCTCCTGGCCTTTCTGCTCTTCCATCTAAGCAGACTGGGAGTGACGACAGGTGGAAATAGTGTCTTCGAAGCAGAGTACTTGCTGGAACTCGTATTACCAGTCACAGCTGCCAGTATGAATGATTCTGAGCTTGGTGTTGCGAGACTCGCTATGCAGAGAGGCGCTACCTACGTAAATATTCTTGAGTCTACGCCAAACACGCGGGATTGCCGTAATCCACAAACGACCCGACTTCAGGTTGCATATTATTCTCTGAGAATATTGTTAGTATGTATTTGAGACTTAGGGCATCCGTTGAGTAGCTAACAGTCTAGTCGTGGAAAGAGGACCGGTTGGATGTGGCCGAGCACATGTTCAGCAAAATCGACCCGATTCGGCGAGACCTCGATGACAGGTCAGTCGAAAACTTAGCCAATGTTCTCCAAAATGTTGGCACAGACCTACTTTCCAAACAAAACCTTGAATCGGGGCTTAATTGGCTCAGAAGAGGACACCATCTCCTCAGCTCCAAAACCGGCATTTTGTCTCCAAAGGCGAAGCATCTACATCTCGCCATATGCAATGAAATAATGCAAGTTATCACAAAAGGCAATCTTCAAGAGAGCATAGGGGAGGCTAGAAGCATTTTGGATACTGTTTTGTCACGAATTGGGGACTATCCAGTCCTGCTGCATTGGCAGTTGGTGATATTACACGTTACTGACGAGTGTGGCTTTTCCGAAGAAGCCCATACCAGCATCATACGGCGAATGATTCTATCGCCAGGGCTTTCAGAAAACACATTTTACCTAGCGCTGGCTCATCTTGTACGACTTGGAGATAAATGTTCCCCATCGGAACTTCTCGACGAGTTACTTTTCCGACGCGCACTCCCAGGCGAGAATGCGATTTGGCTCGGCAAAGTTGTCTTTCTGCGGATATGGACAACATTCAACATGATATATAGTCATGAGGAACACCGAAAACTAGGTGATGTTGTCGAAAAGGTTCATCAGTCTATCCGGAAACACCTGTCATGGGTGGAAGTGGAAGCATGCCATGCGGTATGTTGCCCCGGCGAGACATTGATTACCAGTGTTAATATATTCAGCTTATTTGGAAGGGTACGGAACCACTTTTTTCAGCAAGGCGATATGAAGAGGTCGAGTTCTGGTGCCATTTAGCTCTTTCACCTTTATTTCGCATGAACGATACATCTGGTCTTGGACGGTTTGTCAGAAGGCTGATTATCTGCGGAATAAAACGAAACAATGTCCAAGAAGTGTATGAGTCACTCAATGGTTTGCTTCCAATTTGTCAGGGCGATACAGTATTGATGCATTTCGCCATGTTCAAAGTGTCTCTGCTCAGCTAGGATCACGAGCTAGGCTGCAACAGCTTGAAGGCAATGGCCGCTGAAAACGATGCTAACCAAACTCAAGACTTATTGTATGCTTGCTTTAGTGAGGCCCAAAATGCCGGAGACAAAATGTGTGCTCTAGAAGCACTTAAAGCAATTTTCGAACAACTGAGCGAAGGTTTTCCTCCATCTATCAATGTGCCTCTTTTGTTGCGCTCCGCTTTAAGGATGATGGAGACGCCTGACATGAATCATCATGAGCTCGGCGGATATTCTAATAGATCACAATTTGTGGAAGATATATGCTACATCTTCGAAATAGGTATTTCGCCACCTTTAATTCGTGGATTTATTAGCTAATTCTCTAGCTGCAAAATACGCAAAGCCCAGGCAAGAAGCGATTAAGTCATTTCCAATATCTGAATTAAACTGGTTTCGCAAAAACGCATATAATATAGCCATTCTAAAATGCCACGAATGGCAAGAAGACAACATCATCAGGCTTTCCAGCTCTTGCATATCCTTTGCATCATGCTACCAGCCCACAATCTCAGCCCGCCAAGCCAACGAACTGGCTTCAACCCTATTGAGATGCCATTTTCTCATCTCGGTATGTCTATTAAAACAAGCGCAGCGTTGTAAGGATCTACCAAAAATGCACCTTTGCTACGCAGAAATTCGACGCCATACAACAGAGTACAAGAACATCTTTCACAGTTCCACAATAACAGATATCAACCTTCACCAAGACCTAGCTAGCAAAATGACCACCCTCTTAGTCTATGACTTTGAAGCAGCAATCTCGCTTGGTCAATTCGAAGATCTTCAAACAATCATAGGCAATGCGAAACTGTATAAAGATTTACAAACCTTTAAGTGCCTAGGTGATATTCTGTTGCAGTACCCAATTCCAGCCCAAGGTACAGTGGAAATTTCCTATCTGACTCGTCTCATCCCAGTTTTCGAACATCTAGCTAGAAAGGATTTAACACCCCTCAGTCCTTACCACAACGCTCAAAACAATCAGCAACGAAATCCACAGACTAGAACAATTTGACGCCGCAAAACTATGTAGATATCTGCGCATCATCCTCCAAACTACCGTCTCTGTTAACGATACTGCGGCACTCCAAATCATCGGTCAAATAATGAAAGTCGCTCACGAAAGCCGCGACGCGGGCACTTTGTTACCTCGGGCGGACCTGGAGTGGATAGCCGCCATTACGTTCAACCATGCGATTGATTACTATGCTCTCTCGGAAGAGACATCCTGTAGAGTCTGGGCCGCCAAGTCTATGGAATTGGCCGAATACCTAAATGACAGAGGAAGGCTGGCAAAGACATTGAGGGACAGGTTTGGCCAACTACGTTTTGAAAGTGAAATATGTTCATGGCAGGTGGATAAAGCGGCAGCATAATGAACTCCACACGGTCAGGTTGCTTCAAAAGAGGGCTCGCGTCTGTTCATGGGGTTTATAACATCATATCGATTCATCAGACGGCATATACATGTATAGCTCATATAGACTTTGCCCACAAAATATATACATCCAGCGGTAGCGACAGCCAGAACCTAAGCATTTGACATATCGTATCGTAAAATAAGGGCAACTGTCGTGTGCGTGGTCTGCTCAAATTACTAAAACCAGATTGGAGAGAGTAACCAAACACAAGAAAATTTGGGATACAGTCTGTGGCAGAATATATTTGCCCACCAAGAAGTATACACTAACATACTATAATATATTATAGTATAAAGCGCGGTAGCCAGGCACATGACCTGGTGAAATACTTTCCGCCTCCCACTGTACGAAAACGGAGGGCAATTAGCACAAAAGTGTTGAGAGCAATCATTTCATAAACAAGACAACCGCACATATAAGTTCCGTGGTATCTCCAAGCTCTTTGAAAAATGCCGACCAAAATGACACTGCCAGCTATGACACGCATCCAAAGGAATAAAGAATGCGACAAGAAAAAAAAAAGGGGGGACAACGTGTAACAATGGTTATAATTCCCTCGGCGCCTCCTGATGAAAACAACACAAGATGCTGGGCTAATGCCTCTCCTTCTGTGCTATGCAGTGCAAGATAAAACACTCTGCGCCAAAATCAAATAATGTTCGCGATGCTAATGCGTTCGGCGCCTCGCTTTGGACCAGGGGGGTTAGCATCGCCTCGATGACCAACAGAGTATCGGGATGTCTCGGAAAGTCTTGGAAGCTCGACGTTTGCGATGGGCGATTCGCTCTTCACCTGCGGGGGCGGTAAGGGAGGCGGGTATGGCACGTTTACCGATCCTATGCCGCGAGCCATTGATTCCAGTCTGGTCCATCCAACCCAATCTCTGCGCTCTTCTTCGTTCAGTCCAGTTCTTTGTTCAGAGCTGAAAAGGACTTTCTCGCTTGTGCCGGGATGGCTTTGAGAACCCATTCCTGTCTTCGGGGAAGCCGTATCGAAGTCCTGGAACGACCAAAGCCAGGACCGGTTCGGAGAAGCTTGAATATCCGTGGAAACATAAACTAGCAACTCCTCATCACGGGCGAGAGACAAAGTGAGTTCTGTCTGATCAATAGATGACCGACGGGATACGTAGGATGCGTAGTCGGTACGCTTCACACCCAAAGTCGTAATGAAAAAGGCTAAAAATCGACCACACGACATCGAGACGTCACGGCGAGCATCGATAGCAGCCAGAGCTCTGATACAAATAATGGCTTGATCAAGATAGTTGGTTAGCAACAAAAACAACGCTGAGCGGAAGATGTGCACAGTAAGAAGTGCTGTTGCTCCATCCGCCGGGGACTTGGTTCGCTCAATCAGAGATGCAGTTTCCAAGGCGACATGGGTGCAATTCTCTACGGCGGCGAGGCGGGTTTCCGGTGAACAGCTTGGCGACAAGTTGTGCCTGTGAAGCAGCAGTCTGGCATGGAAGAGATAAGCAAGGGGAGCCAGAAAGTGAGGTGCCAAGGGCACAGTGCTGCCGGGCTCACAAGCGGGAGGAAATGTGCTGAGACACTTGTTGAAGTGGTTGTCGAACGTGGTCAGCTGAGTCGCAGAGAGAAATGGCTGATCCAACGCCTTTACCAACGCTGTATATGACCGCACTACATGAATCACCGCCAGTAGCGAATGCGTCAAGGGCTCCGCTCCATTGGGTATACGCGTACCGCCTTCGCGGAGGTACTGATCGTCCACGGCTACCGGTAACGACACATCGCAGTCAGCATCGTCAATGAGAAACGGGTGTCCCATCTCGGTCGCCATGGTTCTATCCAAGATGTAGGTGGCCCACCATGTTCTGCGCCGCATCTCTGTGTCGATGGCTGACCAAGAGCCACATTCAGAATAAAGCCCCAAGTCCTGTCCAACGCGTACAGCATTTCCGAGCCAGTTCCAAGCAGCAGACTTCAGATTCATCTCATTGAGGCAAATGGTGATAAGCACGAGAGCTCTCGCATTATCCAGGACATGGGTATTATTCCATGGGTCCATTGCCTTGCGAGCAGATTCCAGAAACTCGGCTGGCCGATAAAATGTAGCCGTCGTCGGAGCTTCCGGGCTAAACAAGCTGCCCGTGGCAAGAACAGCAAAGAACATGCTGATCCATGCAGACGTGGCGCGTGGAGGATGGACTCTATATAAGTCGTCCACCGCGGATTGAAAGCTCGGCATGTGAATGATGGGAAACATGGTATGAGCCGAGTTGCAGAACGAGTGCAATAGGCGGTCTGTGACGGTCTTTGGAGGCAACTCTGGCGCAGGGCATTCAAGAACCGATGTAGCATATATACGGTGCTGTGAGGGTGGCTGCCATATGCCCTTGGAGAAGTTTCGCACATGAAGCCTAGCTCTCGTCAGCTCGGGATTTGGTGGGAGTCGCTTGCGTAGTTTCGGTGCAGATGCAATGGATGGTAGCGCGTCTAAATCAATGTCCATGTGACCTTCTCGCTCTTGCAGGAGTCGGCGTAGGGTGGAATTCTCGCGCTTAATTTTCTCGATTTGCTTTTCCAAATCCTGCACCTGCTTGATAGAAGACATTCTCCTATTGGTCTCCTTGGTGAATTGACACTTGACGTTTCGGCTGGAGCATTCAGAGCAACTGGTGGTCTCTGTTGCATCGCATTTGACCTTTCTTTCACGGCATGCATCGCAGCTGGGGTCCTTTCTTCGCTGTCGATACGCCCTCTTCTGGGCTTGGCCACCAGGTGTTCCAGGCAGGTGTCCATGGTTTGGACCTTGCCCAGCCATAACAGCTTCTGCAGATGGGAGGGACTCCCGACTCATGACCGGGCCGTAAGGGAAGCCCTGGTTGACCGGCGGGAGAGGAGTCATGCCAAGTGGTTGCGGGCTTGAAGCTGCGTTGTTGGGCCTCGAGCTGGCACCAAGGAGACCCCCCAAATACCTTGACGGCGGTCTCGGTGAAGTAGCGGAGGAAACTGAAGAGGAGTCATATGACCTTGTGGATGGGTTGGGGGATCGAGCATATGGATTGTGCGACGGCTCTGCCATGACGATATGGTATGAACTCGACGGCACCGACACTTCCAATGTTCCCCGTTTCCTCCGGCTCGTTGAATGAGTGGTTTCTCTCAGACCGTCGGGCTGAATGCTAGGGAAATTTTTGTAAAAAAAAAAAAAAAAAAAAAAATTATAAAAGAGCACACACACTGTTGTCTGCGGTATCTTCAAGACGGCAGGGTGCAGCGAGTCACTCAAATTGGTGATTGGGGGCCCAAGAGTCTTGTGGTGAGGATCGCAAAAGGATGGAGTGGCTTGCCAGAGCTCGGAACAATCAAGATGCGACAAGATGCAAATCTCGCTTCGCTAGTCAACAGTTCTGTTCAAGTTCCGTCGCAGTGGTTGGTCCAGGCTACCCGTCTGATGAGAAAGCCGGCAAAATGAAAGCGGTGCAAAGCGGCGCAGGTCGAGTTCCGTCTATCCGGTTGCGCTGCAGTTCTTGTGCGACTTGTCGACAGCGACCTCCGACGAGATGCGCCAAGGAGCGACACAACTGTGATTCTGGCCCGGGTGCGCGCCAGCAGCCAGGACCAGGACCAGTGGTGAGCGGCGATTACGATGCGAGGAAACCGTCGTCGACGAGCAATGAGGCCGGTCTGGAAATCGCTGCTACGCAAGTTGCGAGCAAGGCGGTATGCAACGCTCTGTTGTTGTTATTGTTGTTGTGATGTGCGTGTGCGTGCGTGCGTACGTGTGCGTCCGGTGTGTGCGTGGTGAGACTTTGCTCAGAGATCAGAGATGGCATCTGCCTTCTGCAACTATGCAGCCCAGCTTCGAGCCGGCGGGCCGTGAGAGGTACCTGGGGCCGTCTCAGGAAGAGTCGATGTCCTTGCTTCTTTCGCTTCGTGCTTGTTCGGCAAGGAGCCCGCAAAGAACTCGCAGGCGCAGGCGACCAGAGGCGAGAGACTGGGCGACCTCGGAGTCTGGAAAGCTGGAAAGCCCTACTTCTGGTACGGAGTAATGGTGAACAAGGACCAGGCTGAGTCGCAGACCAAGGAGCAAGCGAAGGCTCAAGTGCTCTTCAAGTTCCCACGGTCCAAGCTGGGAAAGGGCAAGTAAGAACTCGAGGCCTGCGCTTGCGCGGACGAAGTTGTTTAGTACTTCTTGGAGCAACGACTCGCTATGTCCTGCTAAGTCCGTCGCAGTCCACGCACCCAACTACCTCGTACCTACGCGGGAGACTGGAGAAGACGGAGAGGACGGAGAGGACGGAGCACAATGGGAATGTAGTAGTACTCCGTACCATCAGCATGCCCAGGCACTCAGCTCTGCGTAGGCGCAAAGGCACGTAGGGTACCAGGTTGCCAGGATAATGCCGCTCGCCCGTGACGACCTGGGGCTCTACGCCATTAAAACAAAACTCGGGGAATATTATCTGCGCATACATGTGCACATGAAGAACCATTGGTCACGTCGAGGGGCCGTCGAAGGTTTGTCGAGCAGACCCTGCTCCGTCATCCTTGCCTTGGTCCAACCTTGCTGACTTCTGGGTCTGGGTCACTCCGTTCAAGTGCCCGTGTCTGGCCAGGGCTCTCTGATGACCCTACCGAGAACTGAGCTGTGTGCTTCTTGAGCGATATCAGCCAAAGCCACTAACGTGTTTCGCCCCAGCCAGGACTGGGGTGTCCTCGGGCGTGTCATCCACTGCCTGCTAAAATGCCATCCATCGCCCTAGTAGCCAACAGCTACCAGACAGCGCCCATCTTAACCTTGTCCAGTTTTCGGGAGAGCGCCCATAGACCCTCTTGGTCTCCGAATGGCCCCGTCTAATATGACTCCCATGCCCGGCGATTTGCAGTGTCGAGCCGTTTCGTCTGTCTGTTCTCGTGCTTGTTCCGGTCCTCATCTCCCGTTCCCTAGTGTGGTGTCTGGTGTCTCCCGAGCACCAACTTTACCCTGATTGTACGTGGCGTGAAGGGGTGGTCGAGGCGCGATCGATTGCCAACGCCTCACAATCCACCCAGGAGTGGCACCAGTGCCTCTCGCAATATCTTGTGGGTGGCCTGTGGATGTCGGATGGACGTGGGACCCAGCTGGTGCATCCTCTTCATCTGTGTGCGAGTAAGGACGAGAGATATCGTGCTGCACTGTACAGATGTAAACTCGTAGACCTGCCGCGTCGAATGGCGTACCGACAACCCCCCTTCTCCTCGCCCATGAATCAAATCCATCGCGACTCAGCTTCGGAGGGGGCTCCGTGTAGACGTCACAAACAGCAAAGAGCCGTTACCTCACCCAAGAACTCCGCCTCATACAGTATACACGGAGCATTGAACTAAGTGCCTACCTAGTAGGTAGTCAAAAGGCACAGCTCCTACAAAATTTAACCGACATGACAATACTGCCCTGATCTTCCTGACGGTTTGTCTTCAGCTCCCGGCTCTGATGGTTTCATTTCGTCACCTTCCTGTGTCGTCCTGTCTTGTAACATGTCTTTGGATTTTGCAATCCGTCTCGCCCGCCATACCTAACCTAGCCACCAGGGTCATCAAGATCCCCGACATACCGAGTCTAGCAAGCATCCAGAGGCTAACTCGGCTAGACCGCGGGCTGTCCTGCCGAAGGACCAGGCGCCCTCGCCCGGGCATGCCAAGCTTTCCTGGGCATGGGGCTCTGGCTGGGGTCAGAGACACCATATTTGGCCTGATGTCCGCTTGATGGCGCACACTATGCAAGATGTTGTCTGTATGTATGTATGCAGTGTCCTTAGAGAGATGCTGAGGGGTGATCCGCAAGACCACCCCTCAAGGACCACCAGCCTCATGATATCACCACTAGATCAGTTTGGTTCACACGGGACCTGGTCATAGTAGTTCCTCTCCGCAGCAAACGTCCTCGCTGACATGGGCGTCAATGACCTGCTGTATGTATGTACTATACAGGGCCAGCGAGCTGCCAAGATCCCCCGGCTGAATCCGCCGGATGTGAGCGATAGTTGAGTCAGAAGCAATTCTATCCATCCCCATAGAAAGCCCCTGGCGATACATCCTCCAAAGCTGCGCACACGTGCATTCTCCAGCAGCTTGGGTTTTTGGCAGACGCTGGACTACGTGGGTGTAGCAGAGTCCTGTTTCTGATGCTAGGTCCAATCCCAAAGGGGTGCTCCATAAACCGACCTCTCGCGGTGACGGCCCGCCATGGCATTCCTGTTCTGGTGTTAGGGCGATGAAACCAAGGTCGACAAAGCTTCTCTGAAAGTCGTCAGCACAATTGTCACGGCAAGTGTCAACCAAAACTCCACCGGGTTGTCAGGCGGCGTACGGAGTACGGAGTAGACAGCCCTAATATCACCCAAGCACTACTTATACTTGACCTGTGAGCCAAGCCGCATACACAGAATTAGCGGGCATTGCCAACAAGCTATTGTCTTAGCCAACCAGGGCGGCGTACTGTTCACCTTTTGACTCTGGGTGTCAGGTGTCAAGTGTCCGGGTTTAAACGCAGGCGCGCGGCGCGTCTCGCTGCTGGGCCTTCGTCACACGTCGGCTTCTATTTTTGCGAGCTTTGCGGCCTCCCAGGAGTATGGCGCTTCGGCCCCGGTCTAGAAAGGTGCACTTGGCCTGGTTTGAGCATACGTTCTGGGGTCTGTCAAGGAGAACTTTTCAGGTTGCAATAGAACTCTTGAATCTTGAATCCCGCAAGAAACCACTGCAGACAATTATTGCCGTGCATGGAAAGTAACAGTCGTGCTGAGCATAGCAATGCCAAGCATGATAGCGTATGGGCGACAGTGTGGTGGCAGAATGCCGCATTTAGCTTTTGCTACGCCAATGGCACGGCAGTATCCGTGGCCCAAGAGGGGGGGGAGAGGTGGCGAGGCCATTTCCCAAGTATCAGCGGTGGAGATTTCGGTTTGGAGCCGAGTGAGCCGCCGGAACACGGCCCCTGACCCAAGGATCTCGATGGTCACTCAGTGTTAGCATCTGGGGTGTTCGTTCAGTCATGCGGCCATTGAGCCGGACAGTGATTCCTGGTGAGCCAGTGGCTTTCCGAGGGTGACAACCCAGTTAATGCACGCTCAGTACTCCGAATCTGGACCGAAGCCGGGCTTGCACCTCTAGGCATGAAAGCCTACGCTTGCCGTCATGTTGTGGTTTGTGTACGTGTGTGTACATTGTATATGCCCAGGCTCAACTCAAAATGGCGCCGGGAAACGGGATACTACGTGGGCTTCATTCTGACAGGGCAGACAAGGACAAGAAAGTCTATTGAAGCCTCAATATGTACTGTATCGTATTATCGTATTGACGGACATCGCCAAGCATTGCTGTGTCTGCTTCTGCTTCTGCGGCTGCGGCGAACCGGAGTTCTACTGGAGTCGAACCGAGGGCTTCCTTGGTTGCAATCTCGACGGTCGGGACATGCTCCGGACCACTTTCCTGGCTGCCAGATACCAATCGCATTGCCACCTCAGGCTTGTCGCATCGCTCTGGGACCGTTGTTGATGTGATGTGGAACTGGCCACAGTTAGCAACGATGAAACGACAAATGAGATGGCATATACAGGCCAGCTGGAGCCAGTACCGCGGTACCGCATGCACTGATATGGCGGGCGATAGCCGTGACCCGACACAGCAGATTGCACCTAGCAGACAGAGCAGTAAGAGCATGCTTCACAAGACTATGCTGAGGTTTGCTCGGGTCTCTATTGTAGATTCAAGAGGATGGCCGTGTGGAACATAAAGTACCTACCTTAGGGAGGTACCTACTAGGAAAGTGCTACTCAGGCCATGTCGTGATGCCATGACCACAGCTTCTCTTGGCATTCGGACCTGGGCTCCAGGACAGGGAAGGTACATGAGTACTTCTTGTCGTAGCTCTTTCCCTCCTGACGCTTCATGAGGGCAGGGTACAGAGCACGTGTTGCTGGTTGCAACACGCGCAAGGCGGCCAGGATGCGAAAATAAAGTATTTCGGGGCGACTGTCATGCTTCAACTACCAACAGCCAAGCAGCGCGACTTGAGGACCAGATATGCCCAAGATTTGAGTGCAATGATACTCTTGGCATAAAAGCCATTGATACAACTTTGTCCTACCAACTCGTCAGAAATGACCGACCCTTGACACTGTGAACGATAAAAGGCTTCTGGCCTCGGCCGATTTCTATATTAGTTCCTCATTTTCAACACCAAATGCCCTTCAACGGCCTTTTAACCAACGACTACTGGATGCGACGGACCCGGTTATTCGAAACCTCGTGTACAACTGGGGTTTACGCCGATCATACATGCTCAAGCACTTAGTACCTCAAGCTCCTTGTACTAGTATCGTCATTTCTCGCTATCTGCGGCAGAAGATTTCGGCATTCCTTCCATCATTTCGGCCTACTGTCCCTGCATTGCTTAAATCCCACGGAGAGCGGCGATCAATCACGAGACAGCTGAGCGCCTTGCTCCCTGGTTTTCGGGCCCGTAAGGCTCCAGCTTCGCAAATCCCAACGTCGAATTCGGTCTGATGCTCGGAAGTCAGTTATTACCCGGTCATGCTTGAATAATGCGGTAATTTCTTAACATTGGCGTGATAAACCACTCACTCCTTCTTCTTGAGTACGGCACATCTCCACATTGCCACTTATTACGAACCCTCACCTCCTCACTCAGCGGGTCTGATTAATGGCTGCAGGTCATTGCTCTCAGCGATGGGCTCGGGGTACCAAATTAATAACAACCACCCAATTTACCCGGATATTATTAGCATTTGTCCGGACGCTGTCAATGCGAACCAACTCTTTCTGGCTGGGCTCCGCTATCCAGCCAGGTGCGGGAGACCCCCATGGCCATGGTGAGCCGAAACCTAGTCGTGGACAGCGGACGGAGTACATGCACTGCTGCACAAATAAACAAACTCGACTGTTGGTGTGCCAGGTTCAAGGTTTCTCACCAGCCTGCCGGGAAACCTTTGGCAAGGGCATCAGGCCAGGCCGTGCTCGTGACAGACGCGCATGCACGGGTGGCCACATTTCTCCGCCACCAAAGCCACAGTCGGTTAAACCATCCGGGGCTAACACCAGGACAACTGCACTCATTGCTGGGGCCCGACAAATATGATATGTGAGGGCCGGCGCAGCCAGAGCAAGGGTGGCACGGAACTGGATGCTGCCGTGAACATTTCAACCAAGTCGTCACAAATTGGGAGAATCCATGAAAACATGTTAAAAAGCAAACAGATTATAGGGCTTGATCATTTCTGCTATTCCCTCGCAACTCACTGGACTTCGCCCATGTTCAAAATGGACAATTGATTGAGCGCCTTAGGATGCGAATGGTATGGCAACTTTGAGCGACCAAACATTGAATGGCATATTAATTCGGGCTGAACTTGGAGACAACCAAAAAAAATATAGGGGCCTAGGTATGATCAGACGCGATGCGGAGCACCTTAATCTCTACCGTGAAGTCCAAATAACTTCCGGCACAAAGGTCCGAGATCCCTCGACACCCAGATTCATGGCCACGACACCCGGGATACGATTGGTTGCGAGTGGACTGCCCCGGTCTGCGTTTATCTCATTTGCAAACGCCGGGCTCATGGAAAGTCAATCATGAACCGTTTCTCACAGCAATCTTTCTCCATGTCTTGGGGCGTGGAGAGGAACAGTCCACTTTGGCCGTTGCGACAAGATAATCAACTGGCGGAGATGCCTGCGAAGTGGCCCAAGCTTTCTGCAGACTGTGCCTAGTATCTGGAGACCAGAGAACGTTGATGACCGTTCAAGGCAGTGAGGATGTCATTCCATGTCCCCAGCAGCCGGGTGTCCACTGGGACAATTCCAAGTATTACTACCACCTAGGCAGGGCAGGTTTGGTAGGTATGCAGCTATCATTTCCAGGATTGCGTACCTTCACATTCTGCTTCCTTACACATGGCCGATCTGGTGTGGAAAACGAGTCAGAACAGGAAGGTCTCCCCGCTCCAGACCAACCAGAACCAAGCTAATGAATATTGCCAACCAGAGGTCCTTGTGCAAACTAAATGGAATTTCGCGCATCCTTTGTTTAGGTTGTTCCGGAATTGACGAGGAATATTGACCTCGCCTCTTCTCCGCATCCAGTCACTACAAAAAGTGATACTACTACCACTAGACCGAGCCTACTTTTACGTCTTAGGAAGTGCAATAGTACGGCAGCATGCTTTGGGTAAATACCCGTGAATCAATCTGGTTTTCAGGCCAGCGCTAGTCTGAAAGTCAACGCAAACCTGTCTTCGGCCTACTTGATCTGCTGCTTGTCGACATTCCCGAATATTACTTTAATATAAGGAGACAATTATAGTGTTATGCATACAGGCGACAACTTAACGGTGTATGTACACGCTTTTGCGGAATGATGCGACTTCTACCTGTTGTGTCTCCCTGCAAACACCATGGCGCACTCGGAATTATGTTACATCGGAACGACCAGTACCACTTGCGTACGGGGTACTCCGTACAACGCTGGAAATGCTACGGAGGAAATATTCAGCCTATTCGCCAGGTGCTTGACCAAGCTATGTAAGACCCACGCGTCTGGGCCAGCTCTTGTTTATAAATCCGCTCCAGGGCTTTAACCTCTGCCACGTTGACCACCTGGCCAAGTGGCCTGTGCAGTATTGACATCCTAGGCAGCTTGGCACGAAGCCGAAACACCAGCGTGGCGGCTGAAGTGGGCACAGGCGGGCGCGACTCCGTCCCGGGCGCCGTCTCTGAGGTTGCACAAAGTGTTTCCAGAATCCCGAGGTGCTTCTATACCGGGACGTGACCATATTTAACGTAAGCTTCACACATGCGCTCATCCGAGAGCAAAACTTGTCTTCACTCAACTTGGGGCAAAGCTTTTGTCCTTGACCCCGATCCAAGATGGTCTTGGTATCAGCAGGTATACATTCTATGGTCATAATAATACCCGACCGCCCGGTCGCGTTGGGTGACTCCAAAGAGGTTGAGTACTTGTGGCCCCCACAGTAGTACTCAAAGCGCATCAGCCAAGAAGATATCGGAAGGCCTAATTTTGTTTTGTACATAGGTCGAGTGGCGCAATTATCCCATATTGCACTGGTCAGGTTGGAGATCAAGTTGGGGACAATGGAGGCCGCCAATGCACAATGCTCTGTGTCGGGAGGCAGAGTGCTTCAGAGCATCCCCGTTAAAGAGCACACTGGCTCAGGGAGGGGGTTGACTTGGTAGTAGACACGAGGGTTTGGTAGTAATAGTAACGAGAGATGATCTGCTTCTCTGTTACTTGCCCGGCTTCACAATGCATTGGTATGCTCTTGATAGACTATTTGGAGCTCAACGCAAGGTCACTGGTCTGGTTCTTGTGCAAGTATTTGGTAGCCATGACCTATAGGTAAGTGTCCCTCGCATAGTTTACGATAAGCTGGTCTGCACGTATTTTGAACACAACTAATCGACACTTGCAATAGCCTCAGCCCAGAGACGCGACTGTAACATATCACGCAGCACGACGTAGTTGCTGGCACATCCCTGCGGAACTCTTTCTGTCCGAGCGCAGGCATTTGAGTTGCTCGTTTTTTTCTTCTCCATCAGCTTGTCACGGCAGATGTCTAGCGTAAGAAAGCCGATGTCATTTATGAGTTCTTTGCTATCTTAGCCGCCCGAAAAAAATGGAGAGCTGTCGACAGGACCTGGGTTAATCAAATAGGCATTAAGAGTGCCCGAGCAATGATGCTCCCGCAACTGATTGCTCTCCAGATCCACCACATGCAGCCCAGGCTAGCCAAACGCCGATATAAACGTGGGCATGACGGGGAGTTCGCGGAGGGATGTTGTCGGTAGTCATCGATTCTACAAGTGGAAATACCCGGACTTGTGGTGGGCATTGAAATGGCCAGTGAGCCACCCCGGGCAACCTTGCATCAGAACAACTCCATGGATATAGTATGTATGTATGTACTCGAGTGCTCACAGCAGAAGTGAAGCCTAGGCTGCTTGCCGTCTCTTTCACGTCCACTTGGGCTGCCCAAATAGGCCGGCGCATTTCACACTATATCAGTAGCGGGCAACTTCTCCCGAAAGCCAATCTCAGGACCGTTTTGCGCTAACAGCATTGGACACACAGACTGATGATCACATTGGTTCTCAGCCAATCTAGTCCCCGGGTTGCGCCGTCCGTCGGATACAAAGCTACCCACAGGTATACTAGAGTGGTGGCTTGAGCAGAGACATCCACAACGGGTGCAAAAGCTGGCCAGCAGAGCTAGTAGTAAATGGTGGCGCCATGGCAGGGCATCGGTTGATGATAGCCAGCTTTCCGGAGTCTTGGGTGAAGGTCCCGAGACGAGTGAGCCGGCGGGATGGGGGCTATGGTGGCGGCACCTACAGATACATACTTACATACATACAGACATACGATATGGGAGTGGTGTGGGATTCATTTCGCTTGGCAAGAAGTCTACGTACTTCCACTTCTGCTGGCATGTTCAAAGCCGCGTGAGCTTCCAAGCAAATCACAAAACAGACAGCGACACCCGTCGTTGTGGCGGCGGCGGCGGCGGCGACGACGGAAGTTCTGTGCTACTATTTCTCCTCTCCTCTTCACCCCGCACCAGCCGACGGTACCAATGGCCCGGGGTTGTCCTCGTGCCTTGTGAGAGCGGCAGCAAGCGGGTGTTTCCGAGAGCCTCGTTGTGCAGCTTCGGCGACGTTGACGTGGGAATAAGGCCGGGAGGCTCTGTCCTGGGCTCTGGGCGGCGAATGGCCGTTGGGGGAACGCCCTCGTTGCGAGACGGGAGATGTTTCCCGTCCGTCGTATGCGCTTGCACGAACCAGACTCGGGAGCTGGTCGTGCTTCAGACTTGTTAGCCGCTGGGCGAGTTCACTCACCGGACCAGTGGGGGGGAGAGGCGGCATCAGTGCGTAACCGTCCATGGACAGCTTGAGGCAACCCGCGACATCTCCTGGCGGCCACGCGTTCAGCGAACGGGCGGTTTAGACACGGCGGGGCGAAGCGATTAGCACACAAGGGGCCATTGGATGGAGTTGGCCAGACATGAGGGGACTGACTGGGCTGGCTGACCATGCGACCTTGGGGTTCGACGTGGCCTGCGGACGTATCAAGCCAGGGAGGGCGCCAAAATAGCCACGGATGGTTGCTTGGCATTTGAGCTTGTGTTCAGTCGGGCCGTGAGGTTGACCACAAGCACATCATCGGAAGTCATTCGCGGCCATCCAGCATCACACCCTCCGCCTCGCCTGAATCGACAAGTGTTGGACCGAGATTCCGAAGCCCGTGCTACCCTTGCAGTGAGCAGCATTCGGCCACCATGGAACCCCCACCCCATCTCGCTCGGTCTGCAATTCCGCAAGGATGGGTGACACACTCGTGCATGCTTCTTGGACACATTCCGGAATGCTAGTATGCCTGCAATGTCGGCCAAGACCAGCCACGAAACTGCTCGTTACCGTTGCAATGCCCTTCGATGTTCCTTCCCCGCCACACTCACTCAGTTGCGCTAGTTGCCACACCGGGCGGGGCTTCCAAGACGAGGACGAGCTTTACGAGCAGACCAAATTGTTTGAAGAGAGGCGGTCATGACGATCAACGTTTGTGGGGGAGCTTTGAGCGGCCTGACTCAATGACCCGTGAAGGGCAAGGAAGTTCTCACGGCCGTGTCTGGTCGTCTGGCCTTGGGCACGATGCCAAAATGATGTCGATGAGGCCAGACTCACAACGATCAAAGAAACGAACATGCCACTTTGCTGACTGGGAAGCCCTGGCACATCCGGGGTAAACAGTGTGTTTCTTCTTCTGGATTATCGGAAGATTTGTCTCTTTAATAAAAGGCGGCGGCGTCTGCCTTTGTATTGGACAACACGCAGTAACTTCCATACGTACATGCTTCCCAGTTCTGTCTGCCACGCCAGCTTTTGCATGGGCAGCATCTTTTCCAATTCTCGAATAGCGTGTGATTTTTCTTTTCTTTTCTTCCAGATCCATCATCTTTGCCTATGGAAGCATCCGGCCTCCATCGGCTACGCTGACAGGCAGGGTGGCGGGAAACAGCGTAGCGATGACAAGATGGCTTGTCATGGCTTGCATGGCGGCCAGCCCGCCTCCTCTACTACTGCGAATGTGGGCAAAGCGGACGGGAAACTTGATGACGGTTGTAGGCGCTTGGCCTCTGACACCAAGTCGGCCTTCCACGCCAACCGAGGTAACCCTGACTGACAGTCTGCTGGTCAATGGTTTGAATATTCTGGACCCCAGGACTGGAAGCGTGAAACTCTGACACGACTCAGATGTCGAGGCGGCTGCTTGCAAGTGGTCCGCAGGCCGTTGATGCTTGCTTGATGGTCTCGCGGGTTCGGGAATCTGACAGCAGCCGTTACAGCCATGGGGACCGACGTGGACACCATGAGGAGAAGCCCGTACAATAAGAACACAACCAGGGCTTCGGGCATGACGTATGATTAGTTCACCTGAGTGCTTTTGGTATTCGCAACTGTAGCTGATGTATTTTCAGACTTTGTTCACTCGAAGCATTCGGTAGCAAACCGAGCCAGCTCATCTAGGGAAAGCGGCACTGCGCCGGATGAAGCCCGACTTGTGATGGCCGAGTAGACATTGTCCAATGGTAATTCAGAGAACAAACAACCAGATATGGGTAAAGAGTCACCCGTACATGGACGCACGCTGGATCAAGGGCATCCGGGTATGTCAATCCGATCTGACCACTGTTACAATCCCCAACACGGAGAAGACGCTGTAGATCCATCATTCTGCTCCCCAAAGCTAAAACCAACGAGAACAAAAATCAGAGCGGAAAGCCATGCCCTCATCTTGGGATGTCATGTATCTAGGCTAAAATCAAGCCCACTCAGGAAATGAGACGTGTCATCCCAAATTCAAAAGTACTTGACAACGAGCCCGTCCCATCACAATAAAATATCTAGATTGATCAAAGCTGCGCAAAGGCAGAATCTACCGGCACCACATGCAGGATAAGCCGTGGCAGCCGGACATATGTATAGTAGAAGGGATCCAGCCATGCCATGGATTCATAAAACCACAGTCAGCCCCGTCTTTGCCCGGCTCATCCCGCAAAACAAGAGCACTTAGACAAGCAGCCATCAGGAGGTGTAACAGGCGCGGATGCCCTGCGTCTCTTTCCACAAGATATGTACATATATCTACTTAAGTGGGTGTTGTCCCCGTGAGCTTTGGCTAACGGCAGGCCGGGCCATGCACGCACGCGAGTACTACATCTTGTGTAATGCATATCAAACACCTCCTTCGTATGGGTTCTGAAACAAACACTTGGGGGCATTCATTCGAGTTCGAGGAACACGGCCCACCAAAAGGGTCCTCGTTCCACGGCATGAGCAACATCAGATGGCCAGGTTGACCAGGACAATCAAATGATGGCGTGAATCATACCCCCGTGTCAACAAGAACTATCGTCTAAAATTCTAAAAAAAATCCCCTAACCCTCCGTGGTATCCATTTGCTCGCCCCTTAAACCAACAGCCTGCTCCTTGGCAATCTTCACCCTCTCCTCTCTCCATTTGCCAATTCTCTCCTTCAACTCCGTCTGTGGAATAGCATCGTCAATCGTCATGGGCTGCCGTGTAAACGGATCCTTGGCATCGCTCAATAGATGCTGCACAATGGTTGATCTGTCGACAATATGTCGACTGGGCAGGAGCACCGGGTCCTTCATCAAGTCACCCATGATGGGATCCTCAAACTCGGCTGGGATATCGCCCAAGTCGAGTTCTGCCTGGTCCAATTCGTGTTTTGCCACTTCAAACTTGGCCTTTACCTTTTCCCATTGTGCTAGATCAGCGGGATCCTTTGCATTTTTAGACGACAAAATGCGAGTCACACGGTCGAGGACCTCGGGCTTATAGGATCGACCGTCCGCGGCGACAGCGTCCACGAATACTGGCGAGTAGCCCAGGTGCAGATAAATGTCGACAAAGTCGGAAATAAGTTGGATAGGGCGGAAATGATACTTGTCCTTGTTCGAGACGGATAGCTCTGCAGCAGCCCTTTTGCCAGCCAGCGTCTCCAAGTTGTAGTTTAACATGCTTGCCAGGCGGGAAACGATTTCGGGCATGATGAACGACTCGCTCAAGGCCTTGGTAAACAACTTCATCATCTCTAGCGTTTCGTTGGCCAACTGCATGTACGAGGTAGCCTGGCTACCAAGTGTTTGCAATTCTTCCTCCTTCTTCTGCCGATCTTCGGCTGAAAGAGAAGTGTCTTCCAGCTCTCGCTCTAGGCTTCTGATCTTGGGAAACTTTGTGAAAGCCTCATCCAAGACATACGTAGCGTCGTTGAGCAACATGTTCACAAACTGAACAAAAAAGTCACGGTTGGTCCTGGATAGTTGTTAGTGCGGTCCAACTCACACATTTGTGCTGCCTTTGATTGATTGACTTACTTGCTTTCCCGTGTCAACTGCTGCTTGTAGACATCATTGCTCCAGACACATTTAATTACCTGGAAGATTTCATATCGAATGTTGAACTTGTCATAAAAAGCAGTGTTGGCACCGGTGGATTCGCATTCTATATAGAACTTCATCAGGGCATTCAAGAGGTATTCATTGGCAAAAGGCAGCGCTATAAGCTGATCGCCAAAGACTCCCTTCTTCAAGTGCATAAACGGCCACGTTCCGGAATATAGAAGTGAGACCAACGAGGATTTAAGATATGGGTTCTTGATGAACTCAGATGACCGAAGGAAAGTGATGCACAGAGCAATCATTTCGTCGCCAACAGCACTGGGAATAATTTTGGGAAGGAATCTGTGCAACTGTATCAGTATACAGCCTGGGATATCCGGACAAATTGATGAAGCCAACCTGAAAATAAACTTGAAATTGTCTACAATGTTTTGTAGGGTATATTCCGGCAGACAAGCAAATGCCTCTGCGTTGTCAGAAGACAGGGGTAGCCTAATGTCATGTGAGATGCATGCTGAAAAGTTGAACTGCCTCACTCGGCGTACCTGATCATTTGAGTCTCTTGTCCTGGTTTATAATCTGAGCCAGTGACGAGTCGCAATAGCCATACAGCAACGTAACGCATAAAGCGAAGCGACGTGCTTTGCATTCGCTCATCAAGCAAGGCGCCCTCAATGGCATGCTTCAGAGCAATCGTCTTCTCCAAAACATTTGTGTGTCGTTTCAAAGTTTCTTCGAATAACCGAAGCTGATGGGGTGAATTGGCGAGTTTAGGACGTTCAGCCTCCATGGCCTTGATATGTTTGTCCAGGTACTTGATTTCACGGTCAAGGTTCTTCAGCTGTGAATTCAATGCCTCGCTTCCATAATGATGGGCGGCGAGGGTCAGGAAAAAGGCTTCCGAGATGAAGTTTGAGTCCCCTTCGACCTTCTTGGAATAATACTCATCCGCTGTGGCTTGGTCCGCGTTCAATTTAGTCTCATCTTTAATGTCGACTCGAGGCTGTCTCCTGAAGTAGCGCACATCGATCTTATCCACCTTACTAAAGTCATTATCCATGAAAGGTTCGCAAAATCGGTCCATGATGGTGGTCACATTGAGCATGAAACCGTCCGAGGCAACTTCCTTAGGGTCAACCTGCATAGCTCTTCTCTTGTGATTCATATTCACGATGTATGCGAACCAGTTCAGCGTCCTGCTTCTCGTGTCCGGGCCGGCACGAATAAAAGCGTTTGCAATTACGAACAGATCATCTTGATGTGCTCTCAGAACAATTCGTAGTGATTCTTGGGCGTTCGAAATTCTAACTCTATCGAGAGATCGAGCTCCGGGAAAGTAACTTTTGATTGCCTCGGGTTGAAGGGGGGAAATACGAAAGAAAGGGCCGAGAATGGTATGTCGCTCAATGCCAGGAGCAGACTGTGCCATGTTGAAGGAAGGGTGTTGGGCGAGGTTGGCAATAAGCACTGGGAATCGCGTGTATGTGAGAAGGGCCTAGATACAAAGGGATCGGTTAGTCGAGGCGTCTCCTATTTGCTGGACGGCGAAACAACCAACCTGGACGTGAGGTTTATACTCGTCCCCCAAAGACAGGGTAGACAGTTGGCTGCTAATTTTGATCATGGCATCATTGAATAGGGCAGGGAACGCTTCATCTTCGTCAAATCGTTTGATAGCTTCTCTAATAAAGTCAAAACAAAGACCACCATCGTCTTGAATGCCCTTTAGCAAGTAAGGCACAAGCGTATCATGCTGAGGGTTCGGGTCACGACTACACATTGTCAGTCTAAAGCACAATACATACGAGCCACTTTCTGTATGTCATCGTGAACGAACCCATAAAGAGCCGGCATTGTCAACGCGAATAGACAGTTGCTCATACAAAGCCGCTTGGCCTCGTCCAGAATTTCTTGTCTCGGGGCCGAAACATTCTTCGCAGTGCTGGACGCCCTGACAGCTCGTTTCCAACACGGCAGGAGATACTCTAGAAGGGGTTTAGTTAGTGTCCAGCTGCTGCAGGCCTCTATTATGGCCTGGTCCAGGTTACCAATGGATAGCTTCAGGGAGTCGCCAGAATCGTTCAGCTCTTGGTTCAAGTTCGGTAGAAAGACCAGACGCTGGCCCTGGGGGTTTGCCATATGGTGCGGATCAACAGAAACGCGGAAGACTTGTGAAAGCACCCGATGGGCATAGTCCTCATCTGTCTCCGACTTTTGCTGCTGCTGCTGCTGTACTAGCTGTGGAGTTGGTTTCTGGGCGGGCGGTGCTGAATCGGTGTCGTCAACATCAGGCGCTGGCCGTTTGCAGGCAGGACGGGAACTACCTGTGGCGGCGGATTCATCTCCTGCTATCTTGCTGCTCTGTACACCGAGTCGTGCAAAAGGATTCGGGTTCGACTGTGTTGTCGCGGCCGGGGTCACGTTGATCTTTGGTTTGGGGGTAGAGGCTTCTGAGGTCTGCGGTTTCGGCGTGGATGTCGACGATGATGCGGGTTGGTTCGAAGAGCTGTCGGTCTTGTCTTCGCTGGGCTTACGTGCTATATTGCCCAGCATGGCAATACGACGTGCCCGCATCTACATGCACGGTTAGCTACAATGCCATGTAAACCATCAAGCTAGGTCGGTGATTCGGCATCTCCAAGCACCGACATCGCAAGCATGGAGTAGGTAGGTGAAGACTTGCGTGGTCTCTGTCCGGGGCATCGTCAGGCCCGCTGGGAGGGGGCCGGTCGTTGGGATCCATGATGGCCGACGTCCAATGCTCTTCGTGTGTGAAGGGAAGATGAGGTGTGGGTAAGAGAATTGCAAGTTGCAAGCAACTCAAGGACTGGGGATCTGGAAGCAGACGGCAAGGCTGACGTCGATGGAGCACCACGATTATGAAATCCGAAAGAGCCCCGCCCTGGCTGACAGGTTGTCCGCTGTCAACTTGTCAATGCCGAATGTGCAGGGTTTTGAATATTCAGTGGAATGCTGCGTTGAGGAAGCTTAAGCCTCGTCTTGTAGGTCCGTCCGTGGCCAATATGATTTAGCAAACAAGAATCGGCCGTTATTCAGTGTGATGCTTGATGTTGGTGAAGAACCAAGTCTGGTCAATAACGGGGACACATGAGCACCCGGTTGGCGGCCAGGGAGCCCAAATGTTGCGCGTGGTGCTAAAGAGCAGGCTGGGCTGGGTGACTTCAGTAGTCAATCAGTCTGGTGTCTGGTTTCTGGTTCCAGGGCGCTTCAGGGCGCTTCCATGACCAGTGCTCGCCACTAGACCCGCTGCATCCACTGCATGTGTCTATAGCGCCGTATGTGCCAACATTGAACTTTGGCTGAGCCGCCAGTTGATGCCAACAACGTCCAGCGGAAGTCGTGTGAAACCTCCTCTAGATATCAACACCGGACGGGTCCCAGGATGAATTTTGTCGACCCTAACAAGAGAGATGAAGATAGAGAAAAGGGACACAAAGATTGTTAACTAAGTATTAGTGGACGTAACAGAACTTGTCCCAAGGTAAAAACTCCGCGCCAGATGAGCTCCCCCTCGCGGACAGCCAAAGTCCGCTCGGAGTTTGACCAACATTGACGCTTTCATTCCTGTCAACTCGGCCACTGCTAATTGTTGATGAAATCCATTCTCTTCCTTGTTCGTGTCTACCTTGCATGGACTCTAACTTTATTTACGCGGACCTCACGACGGCCATTTTGATCCAAGGCAAAAGACGTGCTCCCTGCCCTGTCGCTCAGCATCCAGCACCGATTCCTGATGTTTCACCGCACAACCAACACCTATTTACCATCATAGTATTGTTTTAGCCCTGTTTTGTATATATGTATCGACTCGTGTGTCTAGCCTCGTTCCCATTATCGTGTCAAGCATCACTCTTGTGCATGTTTTCATGCTCGTACATCACATTCTGTATTGTGCTCCCCAACCTGCCAGAATCTTGCGCCGGGCACCCATTACATCATTATACAGCTCTCCATCGGTGTGGTCACAATTCCACCACACATCACAAGCGAGGCACATCCATATCAGCACTTGACGACCTCCGTCTCTCTGACAGAATAGGTGGTGCATCGCCAGAGCTGTCGCGGCGAATCCCCGCTGTTGGCCCCGTGTTATTCGCGGCTCTGATGCGGCCCTCTTCGCGACTCCGATTCAGCAGCCAGTTCACATGCATGCGTATCATATTGATGTTGTTTCGTAGCTCTGTCACCTCCTCGCGTATGGGCATAACCTGGTTCAGTGTCCACATACTCTGCCTTGCCTCGAGGTGGGTCAAGTTTTGATGGACTTCTTCAAAACCAGCATCTAGGTCCTGCATGGTTCTGTTGTCACTGTACACGGCGTCGTTGCGGCTTTCCCCCTCGCCGTTTATCCGTCGATTCGCCAACATGTCGTCAATACGCTTGGCGGTTTCGTCTTGGCGAAGTTGCATGTCTCGAAGCTGGCTTCCCAGGTCGCCGTACGACTGAATAATTTCCCGTTGGTTACGAATCACAATTCCCGATGGCGTGTCTGGGTGGAAAGCGCATGTGAACGAGTGCGCCCCAACCTCTCCTCGTATTGTCCTGACCGGACACCCCAGGTCTTTGTAGGGACAGCCAACTTCTACCCCGTCGCACTCCAAATCGTGATGTGATTTCATCTGTGACCGGCAAACCAGCTGCCAGCAGGATTGACATCTCGTCTTGGCCTGCGAGCACGAAAGCAGATGCATGTCTTTGTCCGCTTCTTCTACCTGATCATGGCACAAGGCGCAGCCTACTTCCCTGTGGCGGCATTTATCATCCTTGGGCTTGTCCCGTAGCTTCTTATCACACGCAGTATCGGGGCATGTAAATTCCCGGAAGCGGCATTCGGTTGTCGCGTGCTTTTCAACGTTTTCACGTCGCAGTTCACTTTCACAGCCTCGCCCCTGGTTGGGGCATTTAACCATCAAGCAATTGAGCTGTGTGCGAACAAGTCTAGCCGCACTGAAACAGTCCACCCACAGCAAGAGCTCGCGGTCGATGGGGCAGGCTGTTCCGGAAGGGCTTGACGCAATACTGCGTCGCAAACACCTGTAGCAGAATGTGTGGTCGCACGGTGTGGTGACGGGATCGACGAGCGGGTCGTGACATATGGGACACAGCAGGTTCGGATCGGGGTCAGAGACATAGGTCAGCATGTGCATGTCGAAAATGCAGTTGCCACCATACTTGTTGGGTATGTCGAGAGAGGACGGGTGAGGGGGCAACAGAGGGCCAGTCCTGCGGTCGGGCCCAGCATTTGAATGTCGTCGCCCATATGGTTGTGATAACATGGCAGCCGGACGCGATATTGCGCGCTGTCGAGGATGACCGTGGGCATCTTGAGCAATATAAAAGGCTTCTGGGGATGGTGGTCTGACCAGACTGGTGACAAGGTCTGGCGTGGCGGCTGTCCGCCTCAAGTTGCGACGAGCGAAGCGTCTTGCCGCAGCGGGGCTCATGCGAACTCCTCGATCTCCCTCGTCGCTTGATTCTGAAGCGCCCTCTCGGGATAAATCGACGCTCGTCGGTCTGGTGGTTTCGCGCACAGTTGCTCGCGAGCTGGATTCTGCCGCAGCTTCTTCGGGGGTATGGACTGTCAGAGCGGGCGCCAGCATCGCCTGCATCGCCTGGGGATCAGGTCCCCCTCCCTGGGCTGTAGACATGCTCAAACAATCGACTTGGGCAGGGCGTATTGGGCGGGTGCAGTCGTTAGCTGCTGACGGAGGAGTAAGGCATTGGGAATGCAACCCGCGCACCTTTGGGAAAGATGGGACGGGAATGAAAAGGAGAGGAATTGATGGTTAGAAGACAGTGGAGGGCAGAAGTGAGGAGACGTGACGATTTCTCTAAGTAGGCCTGAGTTCAGTGTACTCCTACATGTGCGTCCTGTCTTGTCCCCAA
This sequence comes from Metarhizium brunneum, assembly GCF_013426205.1. NCBI lineage: Eukaryota > Fungi > Ascomycota > Sordariomycetes > Hypocreales > Clavicipitaceae > Metarhizium > Metarhizium brunneum. Next base: position 1,182,170 of record NC_089423.1, on the reverse strand, counting down.
ATTGGCCGGTTGATCGGATCGGAAACGGACGAACCGCCGCCACCCACATTTAGCTTCCAAGGCTTACATACATATTGAAGAAGTTGCCTTCATGGCCGATACTATGCCGCATCTTTCGTTTTTGGACACGACCGCGGGATTCATAGCTTGGAAAAATAGTTTACTTGACGGTGTATTTTGACGTCAGATGAGTAGCTTTTTCTACAAATCTTTTTTTCTCTCGTTTCCAAATCCCAGCTGCATTTTTAATAGATCAGGTGTGGACATGCTATACATGAGCGTGTCACCAGCCGCAGCTTCTATGCTTTGCTTCTCGCAGCCAACTCTGAGCGAGCTACGTCAAGAAAGAAGAGGAGACCAGAAAAAATAAAAGACGGTTAAAAATCGCTGTAATCAATCGTGCACGAAGCATTTCATTATGGCCGGTGTTGTTATCCTGCCACTCTGACTGCCTCAATCTGCCTGGCGCTTTGCAGCATGTGGCTGTCTCCGCATGGGGGAGGGGCTGCAGCGTGCCATGTTGGAATGTAGGAATGGAGGGGCACGGGGGGACCCCAGATCTGCACCCTCTGTACTGGAGTACATACAATAAGTATTGCTACGGTGTACTCCATAGTTCCTTGCAAAGAAAGATCGCCTACGTGCATTGTACGTTAATCTGCGATGCAGCATCTGGCTCAGGAAATCTCGGGTTGCGACAAAGCTAATATGTCGCAGCACTGAGCCCATGTTTTGACGTGAGGAGGACTGACCACTCATTACAATTGACTTGATTGGCCAAGTCTCCCTTGTACCTTCCCCACGAACTTGCGGCGACATTAGTGCCAGCTCAGTCAGACCGGCACCAACGCAGCTTTCACATGCCAGTCCTGGACAGACGTCAGCAGCCCACCACTGCGCCTTTCTTCGCACTCGTCCAGTCTGCATCCGTCCAAAAAGACTGGTGTCACGAGCCCCTTCACGGGCCAGACTAAGCATGCAAAATAACCATAGAATGGCCTGCCACCGACTTTTCCTACATTACATGTACAACTTCTGTCTCTGCCTGGGGGCTGTCCAAACTGTCTATTCTCCCACCGAGTAATATATGTTTGATGCATCCCCAGAAGTCGCCAGAGTACGGTTACTCCTGTTCTATTTTCAGACACCCTTTGACCCATTGTCTCGACTCTCGGGTCTGAACGCACGACGCCACCGACATATTTGTTTCCCTCTCTCGCATTTACGCCTTCGTCTGTTGCATTTCTCCATTGTACCAATTGAACATTTACATTGCGGTAGCGGTTTGTCTAACACAATGAGCCGGGTCGCTGCTGGCTGATACTACCAAAATTTCTGTGCTGCCGTCGACTTTCACATGTCAGATCCTGCGACGGCAAAGACCCTTCCCTAAACAATCACCCCTACAAACAATCAGCATGATAGACCACGTCTTAGGGCGGCCGTCGTCAAAGTCAAGGCGACTTCAGGTCCTGGCCGTGTTATCTCTATGGTCCTTTTATTTGTATAGGTATATGCGATACCGACAGCCCATCATGCATACAGCGTTCGAGACTAACGTCATCCTAGAGGACACAGACATGGACCGCCCGGGGCCCAGTCACTTTCTAAATTCTTCACCAAGCGCCTTACAGCGTGGCAAATATCTGCCCTGACAATCATCTATCTCTATGCTGCTCGAAACTTCAGCGCCCTTGTTGGCCTGGCCAGCCCTGAGCCCATGGCCAACATGTACGACACGACTTACTTCCGCGCCACTTGGGTCCTAACCGCTCTGGACGCTGGGTTTTGGACGGCAATGAAGATCAAAGTCAAATGGATGAGGGACCTGGCGAGCATCCTGTTCTCTCTATTTTACCTAGTAGCCGCAGAACGAGCGGATGAGAAGGTCCGCAAAGTCCGAGGTATGATCACGGTCGAGCACCTTCGCGTTGCGTGGAACAAAGGCACGACACCTTATCTGAGTGTACTACAACGCCTAATGCGACCCCGATTCACAAGATGGCCTCCAAGGCAAATTCGAATTCCCCGGCCATCGAATAGTGATTACAAGGAGCCCATCCTGGGATGGTTGTATTTCGACGGGCCACTAGCGGACTTGCTGCTTCACAGCAGACTTGTGCTGGATGTTCCTGGCGGAGGCTTTGTTGCCATGGACCCTCGATGCAACGATGACAAGCTCCTTGCTTGGGCATCAAAGTCTGGGCTGCCTATTCTTAGTCTGGACTATAAAAAGGCCCCAGAATTTCCCTATCCCTATGCCGTCAATGAGATATTTGACGTCTATGCCGCCATCATCAATACAAAAGGGCGTTGCATCGGCCTGTCAGGTCGCGAGACGCCTCGAATTATTATCACGGGCGATAGTGCTGGAGCCAACCTTGCTGTCTCCGCAACCTTGATGATTACCGAGACGAGTGATGGTGAGTTCCGGCGATTTGCTGGCCGAGGAGCACTGCCCGCTCCAGACGGTTTGGTGTGTTTCTATCCAGCCCTGGACATGAATATCGGAAACTGGATGACAGATGAGCAAATGTCGTTGATTAGAGACCGTAAGATGCGCAAGACAAATAGAACTATTGCCCGACGCAAAAGCATGCAATACAACCAACTGGTGGGAACACCACATCACTCCGATGACGAAGACGAAATCACTCCTCCTGAATCAACTTCTATCCCGCCCAGAAGTCCTCACGATTGCCAACCTCAATTCTCCCACACTGGGCCGCGGTCTTTTACCTCAGATACGGAGAGGAACGGACCCAAAAAGGTGGACAACATGTCTCACCACTCGCAGCCGATGCAAACTCGTCTCGCAACATCCTCCATGATTTCCTACTTTAATGACCGAGTCCTCACTCCGGAAATGATGCGAGCCATGATTATCCTCTACATCGGACCCCATAATCGACCCGACTTCTCGCAGGATTATCTCTTAAGTCCGGTCCTCGCGCCTGAAAACCTTCTCGCCAGGTTCCCCAAAACATACTTTATGACGGGCGAACGTGATCCTCTCGTCGATGACACCGTCATCTTCGCAGGCCGTCTCCGTCGCGCCAAAGAGGCCGTAGCAAGGGAACAAAACCGGCCCTTTGACGACACTGAAGCAGCTGAAGTAGCTCTCATCCCCGGAGTCTCCCATGGATTCATGCAATTCCCTGGAATTTATCCTCCTGCATGGAAACACTTTGATCGGTGCGTTCTCTGGTTCGAACAGCTCTTCCTCGAAGCAGAGCATCTCCGCACCAAGAACCAACACCCTACTCATCTCTCCCCGCGCACAGAAAGGATGGCATACCACAGTGAGCAACGACAACATCATCAACATCACTTGGCGGAGTCTAGTGGTGACGAAGATAAGCCATTGGAGATTAGCATGACCAAGCTAAATAGGGGACGGGGCTCAAATGCTTCTGGGGCAGAGAAGCTTGAAATGGTATCAAATGAGAAGGGAAATGGCGATGCGCAGAAACATAAGAAGAAGATATTGAGTAAGAATAAGAGTCTCATCAAGTTAGGCAGTACAGATGACCTGTTGGATAGAAGAATGGAGGGGTTGGCAGGTGGGCTGACGGGGACAGGGGAGGACAATTAGTTCTGGTACATATCAGAATGCTCGAGTGACCGTGTGGGTGTTGATAGTAGATGGTGTCTGGAAGCAATTCATGCGAAATGTGCTAGATCATCAACCTTGGAATAACAAGTGACAAAGCTCTTGGTACTAAGTACTAGGCACCCTAGTACACAGTCAAAGTTGCCAGGTTGTGAGGTGGTCAGCTACAAGAGTATCCCTTCGAATGTGCGCAGGTCTAATTTTTGTAACGGACCAGGGTTCTAGCCAATAATAATTACTTATTTAAAAGATATATACTTAGAGATTATAATTTTAAAGATACTTAAGTATATAAGAATATACTAGTTATTATTATTAATAAGAAAGTATATTTAAGTATCCTTAAATATCCTTAAGTATCCTTAAGTATCATAAAAAAAGTGGGTTGAATACATCAATTGGACCTGCGCACATTCAAAGGGATACCGTGTCGCTCTTGCCCAATTGCATGGCAGACGACTGGCGACGACTTCCAGGTTTTCTGTCGAACCCCGCGGGGAGGCTTCAGATGTTACATCCTCCCTTCTTTTCTACCCCATCCATCAGAGACCTCACTTGAGCCAGGCTGGTGCCTAAATGCTAACTAAGCATGAATACCCTCTGCACTTTTGATTGTCTTGGCGAAAATGTGTCTCACGGAAATGACATGTAAGCTTCTAGGCCATGCCATCCTTGGTTCTCACACCCATTAACCTCCTATGCATTGGTTCCGGCCAGTAGCACAGTGTCTCGTCGAATCAGCCCTCAACTTCTCAAGTGCCACGACAAAAAGCTGGCATAAGGACGGACTGCTGGGTGGATTGAGTTGAGCACAGTCGCCGTCCAAACATCTGAATCCCGGCACAAAGCGCAAACTCGGGTCATTCTGCCGACTGCGGCCATGTTTCACATCACCTCGTCTTCATGAAGCCCTCACAACTCATGGTACGGGGTAGGAACCAGGTGCCCGGTATCCAAGAGCTAGTCGGTACTACTCCGTCGTCCCATAGACCCTGGTGGTGGCGCTCGGCAAGCACGGCTGTGATCTGGCGCGGCTTTAGTGGGGAGGGGAAGCGAGTGTTAAAGCTGTGTTGGTGAAGTAGTATTGCGGCTTTGGGTACTACTATTGTCTTTATGCGCGCGTTATTGCCCCTCGTTCCAGGCCCATATTTCGCTGCCCCGAGGTGAGCCGTCAGATCCGAGGCGCCAACACAGTTTGGTGGTAGGATGCAGCGAAATCCATCGTGACCCCTGGCCTAGTCACCAGGGGCTATCGAACCAGGACAAAGAGGGATTATGGACGCAGCCCCGCCACTGCCGGTCGTGCTGAACAAAGTAATTATATTGGTCAGTTTTATTGTTTCGAACCTGGAGGGGCTCAAGCTAGACCTAGCCACGAGCTGCAAGAGAGGTTGCGCTGAAGCACACATTCAGGCTGTGTGTTGCTGACGTCGAGTGATTAAGCTCTTAGTCGTTAAGGTTCAGCATATGGCCGGAGCTATTAACATGTCCCACGCTCCCCTCTTCTCGTTGTGTTGAAAATCCTTTTCTGGTCTCTCGATCTTCTCTGTCTTCTCTATCTAACATCTTTTTCAGCTTCGTGAGACCGCTTCAGTCCCGTTTAAATCCGCCTTTGGTGTCTTTGTCCATCACCCAGCATTCCACGTCATCATGGTTCATCTCAGTGCCATCAACAAGGACGACAGCGGCAGCGCTGCGAGCATTGCCAATGACGCAGTTGCCCACCTGACTCAAAAAGCCCGTAGTACTTTGAAGCTGTCGTCCGAGGAAGATAGCCTCACTACCAGTGTTTACGGCTCCCGCTTCGCGGAGCAGGAGTTGCCCAGATTCACCATGCCAGAGCGTGCGATGCCCCGCGAGATTGCTTATAGAATGATCAAGGACGATCTTAGTTTGGATAACAACCCCAAGCTCAAGTATGTCTGCATTTATCAGTCTGCATAGCACGTCAGCATTATTCTAACAGTAGCAGTCTAGCGTCTTTTGTCACTACTTACATGGTTGGTCGCCTCAACTCCTGGCAAACGACATATACTGACTGGCGAATAGGAAGACGAGGCTGAGAAGTTGATGGCTCACTCCCTCTCCAAGAACTTCATCGACTACGAGGAATACCCCCAGTCAGCTGACATTCAAAGCCGATGCGTCAACATGATAGGCGATTTGTTCCATGCACCCAGTGGCAATGGGATCGGGTGTTCAAGTGTGGGTTCCTCTGAGGCTATTATGCTGGCTGTGTTGGCGATGAAGCGTCGTTGGAAGATTCGCCGCCAGGCTGAAGGCAAAAGCACTGAACGCCCTAACCTCATCATGTCATCCGCGGTCCAGGTGTGCTGGGAGAAGGCTACCCGCTATTTTGAGATTGAGGAGAAGTTTATTAACTGTACTCCGACACGCTTTGTCATTGATCCTGAGGAAATGGTGGCCAAGTGTGATGAAAACACCATCGGCTGTGTTCTCATTTTGGGTACGACTTACACTGGTGACTATGAAGATGTCAAGGCGGTGAACGACTTGTTGATTGAGAAGAACATTGATGTTCCTATCCACGTGGATGCTGCCAGTGGTGGCTTCGTCGCTCCATTTGTCGTGCCTGACCTGGAGTGGGACTTTAGATGCGACAAGGTCGTCTCCATCAACGTCTCGGGCCATAAGGTATGCTGATACTATGCTTCTCAACTATTCAAGGTTTTTCCCTTGTAGCTCTCTAACGCATCAGCAGTATGGTCTGGTCTACCCTGGTGTAGGTTGGGCCATTTGGCGAGCTGCCGAATATCTTCCCCAAGACCTCGTCTTCAACATCGACTACCTCGGAGCCCAGCAGTCATCTTTTACTCTAAATTTCTCCAAGGGAGCATCCCAAGTCATCGGACAGTATTACCAGCTTATACGTCTTGGCAAGCAAGGCTACCGCCTTATCATGAGCAACCTGACCCGCACAGCTGACTATCTTAGCGACTCTCTCCAGAAGCTCGGGTTTATCATCATGTCTAAACGTGCCGGAGAGGGTCTACCCCTTGTCGCTTTTCGATTTCCGGAACCCAATGAAGGTGGTCGCGAAGACCGCCATTACGACGAATTTACCCTGGCTCGTCAACTCCGATCCCGAGGATGGGTTGTCCCCGCATACACCATGGCGCCCAACACTAACAAGATGAAGATGCTGCGTGTTGTTGTTCGTGAAGACTTTTCCCGTAGCAGATGCGATGTCCTGATTCACGATATCAAGATCTGCCTCGGCATGTTGGAGGAAATGGATCGCGAGACGATCAAGCGACAGGAGGAGTACATCAAGACGCATTTGACGTCCTCTGGCCGAGCTCAAGAATCTATTCACAAGCCTCGACATTTCAAAGTATGTCTCATCATTCGTCTGCTTTCATATGAATCGTGGCTCACAATTTGCAGGATGATGATCATTCCCTTCAGGGCAAGACTGGCAAGACTCATGCGGCTTGTTAATTAGCAATACTTTTCATATGCTGAAAAGTATCAATTTGGCTTGCCATGCCATCGGAGCAGTACTTAGACTCACTCCTCGGAAAAGTTACCACTGCCGTGAGGAAATGCCACAGTATATCATTAGCACATTTATAAAATGCAAAGCCAGTTTATACATTCAGGTGACTTTAAACACGGTGATTGTTCACGAGTACCCTTATCCAGAGTCATTAGCCAACGGGACCCGTAATAAGACGCGCCAGTCAGAATGCAATTATATATGCCGCTATACGTCTTTTCCACACGACAAGACGTCAACCTATCTGTGAGGCACAATCCTACCTCGTCGCAGCAATTGCATCCTCCAGAATCTGTAAGCCCTGCGCAATCTCCTCATCCGTCACCACCAAGCTTGGCACAAAACGCAAAGTATTCGTTCCCGCCGTAATCACCAACAAACCCCTCTCCCTCGCCGCCTTGACAATAGCACTAGGATCCTCCGTCAGCTGCAGGCCCAGTATCAGTCCGCGACCCCTAACTTCCGTAACCAGCTCCGGAAACCGTTCCTTCAACTTGGCAAACCCATCCTGGAACAGCTTCGACTTTTCAAGAACCCCCCGCTGTAGTGCGGGATCAGAAAGCCTCTCGACGAGGTAATGCGCCAGCCGACACGCCAAGGGGTTCCCGCCAAACGTAGTCCCATGGTCGCCAACCTTGATCTTGTCGCTCACAAAGTCGTTGACCACAACCGCACCGATCGGGAACCCGTTGCCCAGGGCCTTGGCGGTCGTAATAATATCCGGGTGCGCATCCCTGGGCAGGCTCCCATGCGCCCAGAGACTGCCCGTCCTCCCCATCCCGCACTGGATCTCGTCGTAGATGAGCACTGCGCCCACCTCGCGACACCTCTTGGCCAGCGCAACGAGGAACTCTTCCGAGGCGGCCATGACGCCGCCCTCGCCCTGGATCGGCTCAACAATGACGCCGCAGGTCCTCTCTGTGACGAGGTCCTTGATGCCGGCGACGTCGTTGTACACGCCCTGCACGAAGCCCGGGACCATGGGCGCAAACGGCTTCTGGTACTTGGGGTTGTGCGTCGCCGACAGCGCGCCCATTGTGCGCCCGTGAAAGGCGTTTCCAAACGACACGACCTCGACCTTGCCGCCCGACGGGTCGACAACCTTGCCCGTCTTGCGGGCAAACTTGATGGCCGCCTCGTTGGCCTCGCTGCCCGAGTTGCACACAAACACCCTCGAGGCGTTGTGCATGCCCCCCGACGACAGCGTCTTCTCCACAAGGAGCTTGGACAGCGCGCCCGTCCACGGATTGTAGTACAAGTTTGAGGCGTGGATAAGCGTCTTGGCCTGCGAACCCAGAAAGAACGAAAAAGTTAATCAAGAAGAATTGCCAATTTTGCACACGGCATCGCGCCCGGGTGCACCAACAAGGAAAGGGGGGAACCAACCTGCTGCGTCAGAAGCCGGGTAAACTCGGCGTCACTGTGGCCCAGCGACGTGACGGCTATGCCGGCCGTGAAGTCGAGATACTTCCTGTTCTCAACGTCCCACAGCCACGAGCCCTCGCCCTGGACGAACACGGGCGGCGGCCGCGCATACGTGGCCACCATGTACGGCGCGTGTTCGCTGACGAGCGCGGCCGAGGGCGAGTCGGCGCCCGGGTCGGGATTGGGAAGCTCGGCGTCCCTCTGCGACAAAAACCCCCCCCGTCAGTCAGCGTCCGTGGATCAAGGACAATCGGCGGGTAGGGACCTATGTAGACTCACGTTGATAGTCTTCTTCGCGGCGTCGGAGAGGTTCGACGCCGTCGACGTAAAGCGCCGCGTGCTCGGGGAGGCGGCGGCGGCCCATGTCCTCGTCGTCAGGGCGAGTTGCCGAACTGGAAGCCTCATGGCCATGGTTGTTTTTCTTCTGGCCTCCCTTACAATCTGTCAGATGACAAACGGTCGGGATTTGAGCAATTGTAAACGGCGGCAGACGTTTGGATTGGGGTGGCCGCTGGAGGGGGGTTATCAGACTGTCCATGGAAGGGCGTTGACATTTCATAGCTCGCTTATCGATAACGCGTCTCCGGTCTCGCTGTGCCGCTGCCGCTGTGTCGAGTGACTCGGCATGACTGGGCCGGATGCGACAAGAAACGACTTGAGAGTTGCAACATGGCAGCTTGGAGACTTACATGACCCTCAAGCGCTAGCAGATGCACTTCTGCAACGGGTGAGGCTGTCAGCCCATCACTGTGCCTTGGTTCCATTTTCTTAACCACCCAATTTTACTATTGCAACACGTCTAGGAGGGAGGTGCTTGATGCTCTTGTGGTTACAGGCCATGATAATCATACTGTAATTCATATTTTTACCACCTAGCCAGGTCCATTTACGAGCTTCATTGTATACAAAAGTGATGCTTCCCGTCCTTCATCAATTCTACCGTCGACAAGCCCGCCCGTCACAGCCGTCTGCAAACATCTCACGCGAGACCGGCATCTTCATTCCCTTTGCATTATCTGTACAATAGCGCAAACCAATTCTTCCAATGCGCCTCAAAAAAGAGAAGAAAGAAAAAACGCGGCCCAGTTACAGGACATCCCTCTCGACTCGAGCGCTGCTCCAGACTCGCTTGTTTATCCCATTTGTTACACCCTCTCTAAAGTGTCCAACGAACCCTCCTAGACGGCGCTGTACCCTCCGCGACTTCCTGTGCCTTGGACAGTGTTCAGCACGCGTCTCGTCCAATCCTTCAGCAGATACGGGATGTCCCGGATGGTGTCACCATGAGGGAGTAAATCCCATCCCCGAGCACCGTAGCGGTTGTAGTTGAGCCAGGAGCCGAAGATGAGATATGCTGCGATGCCCAAGAAGGCACTTCATATACCGTTAGCAGATTGCACATGGAAAACGCAAAATCCAGTGTTGGTAACCACTCACACTATGACAAGCCAGGTGAAGAAGCCCCAAGAAGCGCTGCTGTCCCCACCGTCACCATTTTTATTGTCATTGTCTCCATCTCGCTTCTCGCATGCATACTTGGTATGCCAGGTAAGTCGCAGGACATCGGCGTCCTTTTCCGGTCCGTAGCTCTCCCAGAGCAGCGCAGCCTTGTCGCTTTTCAGCTGGTGCTCCCCAAAAGACTCATCTTTGTCACCGTCACCGTCCTTGCCGTCCTTGCCGTCCTTATCGTCCTTATCGTCCTCTTTCTTATCCTCACGGCGGCGAAGCTTGGAGTACTTGTCCTCCGACTCCCACTCCCCCTCGTTGCCCTCCTTGTCCGGGTCGCAAAGAAACTCGACAACAGCCTTCTGCTCGCGGCGATCCTTGACAGGCCCACTGAGGGGATGCTTGCCGCCCTTGAGCACCAGCCGCAAGCCCTGCTTCTTGGAATCGCTGTTTGAGTCGCTGCCATTTAACCTCGTCGCCTCGTACTCAAACTGGGATCCGCCCACGTTCTCCAGACTGCCGGCGATGGCAGTGACCGTTTCGACCTTGTCCACATCGCCTTGAATAAATCGCGAAATAGCACACACTGCACAAGGCTTTTGTCAGCAATCACATACTCGGGTTGGTTCCAACAGGGAGCCACGGCGTACCTCTGGTGCCGTTAGGGCACTCTTCCGTGGATTTACTCGTGCCACTCTTCTTCAATGGCTGGCACACATCCAATGTATAGGTTGTATTATGATGCGTGTGTGTCACCGAGTCGTACTTGGAGGTGACGACAGAATGCGGGCCCTTGAGCTTCTCCAGGTTGAATTTATAACCATGAATAAGGATATTTTCGCAGTGCAGCATGGCCATGCTGGACAGGGGTGCCAGTAGGAGAGGCAGCAAGACTGCCGATACCTGTGGCGGATGCATCGGATCTAGTTGGTGATGGAGTCGACCTTGGGGCGGACGAGGCGATGCTGACGAGACGCGGGAGGGAAAGCGTACAAAAGGGACGATTCGGAGCGGAGAGTCGGTCGCTATGCAAGTTCAAAAAAGAGAATAGTAAAAGAGAGACGAGAATACACCACTTTATCCCCCTAGAGGCCGGGTGAAATGTGTCACGTTAAGCTGCAGTCTAAGCCCGGGCTGCTGGACGTGGTCGAATCCAAAGTCCAAATCTTGGACGTGACCACTTGAGCAGCTTCCGTCCTTGGCGTCTTGGGCGGTTGTGTCATGACGGAACCTCTCTGTGCTTCTGTGGAGAAGACACGTGACCCGCTTGTCCGTTCTCCGACGCTGTGAAAAGGTGAAGACGGTCAACATTACATGGCCCAGCGGTGACAATGCATTTGCATCAGAATAAAATTAATGCTTTCGTAACCATGATTCATATTCTAACAAGTGTATAATGTACAAAACAACCATCTCCACCTTCCAGGTGAAGCCAGGTAAACGCCATGCTGGAGCTAACACGCAAGTACGCCGCCAGTCTCAAATCCATGTGCTCATCCGCCCGCGCCCATTGTTCGGTCTTTCTGTACATTAAGCAAAACCTCAAATAAAATCCATGGGGTATTCAAAGTCCGCGCCCGATTCTGCGGAAGAAGACAAAACGGTAAGACAAAAGTGGGAAAATAATGTGGCATCGGCTGTACCATAAACTCCAGTACCCATCCCCATCCGGTCAAAAATGCACAAAAAAAGGTCCGCCGGGTGTTTCGTTTTCGTCCCCATCCCATCACATAGCCCGTCGCTGACTGCGTATCATTGGGCATCCTTTTGCATTGTTCTACATGCCTGGGTGTCCCATCATACCGCCCATCCCTTGCATCGCAGCTTGTTGCTGTTGTTGTTGCAGCATCATTTGTTGCTGTTGTGCTCGCCGTTGCACCATGCTCTGTTGAAGCATTTGCTGCGCTTGTAACAAGGAGGACTGCTTCATCTTATCAAGTGTGTCCTGTGGCACGTTTTCAGCGCTGCCAAATTTGGCGACTGCACCCTGCATTAGGCGAGAATATATTTGCCGAGCATTGATTTGTATCTGGGCTTGGATAGGGTTGGCGCCTATTGGCTGCGGTTGAGGTTGGCCCTGCTGCTGCGGGTGGTGTTGTTGCTGCTGCTGTTGCTGCGCTTGTTGCATTTGCATAGCAGCAAAGGCTTGCATATTTGCGTTGCTACCGTTCATCATCTGTCCGCTAACCTGTCTCTGCATTGGATTGTTTATCTGTCCCATTCGTGCCATTTGTTGTAATTGTGCCTGCACCTGTGCTGACATCTGCCTTGTCTGATTGCCTTGCATGTTCTGCTGCAGTTGCGCGTACTGCTGAGCAAACTGCTGCTGCTGGGGTGTCATCATGCCTCCTTGTTGCTGTTGCTGATGCTGTTGCTGCTGAGCTTGTTGCTGCTGCTGTTGCAACATCATTTGCCTCTGCATCATTTGCATCACTTGCTGTTGCTGAGGTGTCATCCCCTGTGGATTCAAGCCCGCGTTCGCACCCCCATTTTGCATAGCCGCCATCTGCTGCTGCTGCTGCTGTGCAATGGCTCTTTGCTGTGCTGCCATTTGCGCAAAGATCTGCGGATTGTGTTGGTTAATGCCCTGTTGATTCATCATCATGGCCTGGCCCATTTGAGAATTCTGAGCCACCATGTTGGGAGGCGGGCTGGCGTGTGTCATCCGTGGAGTGGCTGCCACGGTTTGTCGGTTAATTGGTGTACCGTGAGGCATGTTAGGCGTCGAGTTGGGCATACGAGGAGTGCCAGAATGATGACTCTGTTGACTGCCCCTAGCAGACATGTTATGCGCCATGGGTACGGACATCTGACCGTTCTGAACAGCAGACGGCGGCCGAGGGGGGCTGGTCGCAATGTTGGAGTTGGTCTGCTGCATAGGCACACTGCCGACCATCGGCGAAGACAGCGGTGTTCCTTGCCGAATCACAGGAGACGAGGCGGCTGCAGCTTGAGACATTTGAGCCGGGAAGCGAGGTTGCGCAGCTCCTTGCATATTATTAGCCATAGCACTTTGTCCGCCGGCAGGGACCCCGTTGGAAATGTTGCCAGTAATACCATTTTGCGCAGGGTGAGCATGCTGCGTCGTCTGCTGAGGCTGGGGCTGCTGCTGTTGTTGAGGTGGTTGTTGCTGCGGTTGGGGCTGGGGCTGCGACTGCGGCTTCTGCTGCTGCTGCTGCTGCTGCTGTTGTTGCTGCTGCTGTTGTTGTTGCTGTTGCTGCTGCTGTTGCTGCTGCTGCTGCTGCTTCTGAGCCGTCTGCTGGTTTTGTTGTTGCTGTTGGCTCTGTGCCGCAGCCGCCGCAGTAGAGCGTGCCGCCAACTGTTGCCGTTGGGCTTCCTGTCGCATCTGGTTCTCCTTCAAAACAGCCTCGCGCCTTTGTCGTTCGGCTTCTGCTTGTTGGCGCTGAGCCTGTAGTAACTGCTCCTGTCTCTGAAGCTGTAAACGTCGATCATTCTCCTGTTGTTTAATCTTCTCTTGCTCCTTTTTCTCAGCATGATCTCTCTTGATGTCCTCGATAACTTTGAACCTCTCGAATCTCGGCTCAAACGCCGCTGCATTTGTCTGGGCTTCACCGTCAGTAGCGCTGGACCCTTGAGCTCCAGAGGTATTGCCCGACAGTCTATCATCCAGTACAAGCATGTATCGTTCCTGGTCGGCAGCGGCAGCCTCGTCGGCAGCCATTTCAGCGACAGTCCTCTTTCGAGTCTTTGGTTGAGGCGGGGGCTCAGAGTGCTTGGGATGCGCCATTGCCTCCAATAAAAGAATAGTCTCTTCCGGGTTCCGTGTTGGCTCTAGTATCAAGGGCGCAGTTGTTGCCAAGAGGATCTGTCCTTCGGCCGCATATATGGTGCTGCTGTCCAATTCCATCCTCTCCTTCTTTTGGCGCTTATTTGCGGGAGGTGGCATGCTACTTGCAGTCGGTGTTGGCGGAACGAGGGATAATGGGGTCGACGGCGGTGCAAGCGATGGAGTGTCGTTGACACCCTTGCCGTCGCCTTTTGGGGTAGTGGCCTTGATCTTGAGATCCGATTGTAGAGACTCAGGAGTCGGATGCAAGACGGCGGTGAAAATCTTGGGCTTCGGCGCTTCCTTGGTTGTTGTGGACTCCGATGGTTGTGTTGGAGCAGTCACGCTCTCATTGTCCTTTCCTTCTTCTGGTGACTGCTTTGAGTTGTCGGTATCCTTGCTAGCAATTCCATTTTCCGTAACTTGTTCTTCCTTCGGGAACGGTACGTAGGGCGAAGGCGTTAGACATTGGTTATAGTTGTGAATTGACGACGGTAAGACAGCGTCAGACGTCCGTGAAGCCTTGGTGACAGCCTTTGTTGTTTGGGCGAGAGATTTATGATCGTGGATTTGAACGATGAGACATCCATCATAGAACGGTACCTTGGCTTCGATCAGATATTCTAAAATATCATGCGGAAGTGTGCGCGCTCTAAGATGCTCGATGAATTTTCCCATTGGCGACTTGTAGGGAAACATTCCATCCTGCCCGTCAAATCGGAAGTGGGTAGCGTGTAGGTGAACAACCAAGGAGGGGGGTTTGCCTGAGTATTTGCTCAAGATGTATTGAGAGGTAACAACTAATGATGAGACACTCTGTTAGTTGACAACGTTACGTCGCAGTCAGACGTTGCAGAACAAGGGTATTTTATACCATATGGGGGAGGGCCGTAATCCTTGGCACCAGCATCTACAGAAAACGAGCCAGTACGCATTCCCGCACTGTTTCTCGAATTCCTACCGGCTGCCTGGGATGAGTTTTCGCGGCGCGCCCGGTTGACCGGGCGAACCGTGGAGGCGGTTATAGAGCGATCGCTGGCCGAATTCGGAGCCTGTTTCGCGCTCGTCGGCGGTTTCTTTGCCGACATGGAAGGTGAGGGGGATGAATTTGACGACGCGATGCCGTTGGTTTGAATGCCGGGCGGAACTGGTCGTTTTATCTTGGCCGCGCCATTCTGTTGAACGACGGGGCTGGTAGGCAGCATGGTGGCTCGCGAATGCCGTCCACGGCTGATAGCAGCCTACGCGCGCTCAACAACTCTGCCAGCTGAAGTCGAATCGGAATTCGGAAGCCCAGTATGCGGTCATCGATGCACCCAGGGCGGGTTGGGTTTGGTGTTTATCGGCTCGGAAGCGTTGCGACTCGGAGGTGGAAGGAGATATGGCAAGGCGATGTCTGATGTCGAAAGTCGAGGAGTCGTACTGCGCTAGTGAATTGCGGAGACGTCGATATTTAAAGGCAGAAAGAGTTGGTGTGAGTTTGGCCGTGCAGCGCGGCAGAAAAACTCATGAAAGGGCCCGAAAATGATCCATGAGATATTACCACACAATAATAATTAGTCTGCAGATACCAGGTTTGTAAGTGAATGACGCTGGCGCAGCGCTTCGCACCCTGTTGATGCCAAACGAATGATCATTGATGTTGCGTTTGTATGCCCATGCCGGTCGTCTCACGCGCAGATGAGCGTCACGTGATGCGCCTTGTTCGAAGCACAGTGCCCCCCTTTGAACCCTTTGAATAACCTAGCAGGACATGGAGCCTCATGCTTAGGTTGATTGATAAACAAAGAAGTGTCTAGACGCGAAAAATCAGAGTGCTTCAAACTGTCTAAGCAGAGGGCAGAACCAGTCCGTGCATCAACCATTGAACAAGGTATGAACGTCAGCTGTGCTCCAGATCTCACTTCCATCCTTGCTGCTCCCAATGTTCATTCCGCACCCAGTCCTCAACCACCCCAGATGTTCAAGGCTACATACATTGTCAATTTATCATAAAAATAAATAAAAGTAAAGATGAAAAAAAAAAAAAAAAAAAAAAAAAATATAGACCATACATGTACGTCAACTACAGATCTTATTCACCCTTCATGAAATGACTGCCCAACCATCCTGTATATCACTGGACCGTCACTCCCTACCCTGGACCCTTCGAGCCCAATCATCATGTACCCGCATGCCATCGACCACCACGACTCCACGCCCGCGTCCGACTCGTTCAGGTCTTTGCCACCATTTCTCTACTTGTTTCCCTGTTTTCTCGGCTTCCGACTCGCTATCCGCCAGCCCTCCAGAACCACTCTCAGCGCCAACGACCAGAGTAATGTCGTGCCGTAGCCAAGTTTGGAGAGTAGTGATGATGCTGCCATTGTCTCCACTCAGAGACTCCTGTAGGTACAGGATGTCTGGCTGAATATGACGCAGAATATGAACGTGACCATTTGGCGTTGTGAATGGTAGGATAGTCGTTTCCTTGTCCACCAGGCTAAGAGCCTGGGAATAAACGGCATCGTAGGCGGCATTTGTGTTTGACGGAGCGATGCTGTGTTCATGTTATTAGGAGCTGGGACAAAACCATCAGGTGACGAATGGTGCGGAAGCATACAGAGGGCTCTTGGTCTCTTCGCCAGGGGTTTGGGCTTGATCATGACCAATGTTAGAAAATGATGAGCTCAAAGAAGGCGGCGGGAGGTTACTAGAAGTACCATCCAACATGGGCTCCTTTAGATCCGGCGCATATATCAGGATGTACAACTTGATTTTTGAAAAGTCATTGTGGCGTGGAATGTGGGACAGAATTGACTGTCGTAGCCCGTTAGCTCTGTCATAACATTGCCGATCAGAAATGCAGATGAGTTAGCTTACAGCCAGCTCGTGTGTTCCGTCATCAGATATATCAGAGATCTTTGTATCGGCCGACACGACGATAGCGACAGTCTTCCGGCTTTTCTCCCCGGTGGCGGGAGCGCGACCCTTCTTCGCATCGGCCTCTTCTTGCCAAGGGTTTTCTCCGTACGCTTTATCCTCTTCACGGATAGAAGCAAGGGCCTTGCCCACAGCTGCGCCAGCGGCAGCCATTCCGGCCGCAACCGTCTTGCCAGTCGAGTCGAAGAAGTGTTGAGGGCTGGGCGTCCTTCTCAACGCGCCGGACATGCGTGCTCCCCATCCCCCCGCAGAAACATCACTGGGAGCCGTAGCTACGCCATAGGATGCAGCATCATCGCCTTGTTGATACAGTCGAGGAGGTTGTTGGGGCCCTCGCGAATCGCGCTGCGAAGCACCGTAAGGGGGGTTGTCCCCGTAATCAGCGTTCTCATAATCCAAGCCCGGCTCGTGCTCATTATCCTCCTCGTCTTCTTTGCGCTGGCTCCATATCCAGGCGGCCACCCCAGCAGTTGCGACTGTGAGGGTTATGGCAAGCGGCACCCAGTGGCTCCAGACACCGCGCCGGGAGGTACCACGGTCGTACCGATCTGGAGACATTTATGCGAAGGAGTGGTATCGCATTTCCTGGAGACTGGCAGACGAGGATAGGGACAGGATTTCAGATTCAATGCGTCTGGGCAATATTCGGAGAGATGAACCAGAGTCGTTAGGTGTGGCGCAAAAGGAAAATGGTTGGAATGATGCCGCAGACTGAAGATGCGGACCGTTAATAACTGGGACGGGTTTGGTGGCTGGTGGGTGTCGTCAAGGTTCATCTTGTCCAATGTCAACAATGGGGTGGAGCGCCTCTTTTCCGTGCCCAGCAACGCTTTGGGTTGGCCCGAGGTACCAGAGCTCGGAGAGCGGGACCACCAAAGATCCGGTGCCGAGGGGTGGAGCTGTGTAGCCTTACCGCGTCGTGCTCCGTACTACACGTGAACTTTCGCGCAAGCTGCGGGCAGTGACAGTGATGACATCAGCCACCCTCAGCCACATATGCCCCTCGCTCGTACCCAGCCACACCCCACCACACAGCTCGCTCCGGCCAACATAACAATTCTGCGAGGCTATGACTCCTTCTGAAAAGCATCCTCGAACATATCAGGCATCTGAACACGAACGCCCGGACACGTGGGCACACGAAGGGAAGACCCCTCAAGGCTCAAGCACAAGATTTCAACTGAGCCTGCTTCCCATCTCACGAGCGGCGTAGCGAACGAAACACCAATCGGCCTCACACCGGCCAGGGCAACGGTCAAAATGCCCCACGCCATGTCGATGCCCTCAACAGGGCTGCAAGCACTCATCCTTTGCGGACCGGGATCATCATTTCCGACCTTCACGTCAAATCCTGATGAGAACCCCAAAGCTATTCTACCCATTGCTAATCGTCCAATGGTGTGGTACCCCATTGACTTTTGTCACCGAATGGGCATCACAAGTAGGTCACTGTCACTCACACCCGAGTCCTGGCACAGCCAACATACCACACTAGCGTATGCATATATATGTATATATATATGTGTGTGTGTGTATGACGGCAACAACTTGTTGTTTCTTGCTGCAATATGCTATATGCATGTATTTGTGTGACAAAAAGCTAATGTCTCGCAGACATCACCCTGATATGCCCACCATCAGCATCCAAAGCCATGAACTCTGCATTTAGCATAAACCCCTTTCTCACTGGCCTGCCTCTCCCCAGACCAGATATTCTCGCTCCGGCAGACTTGGACTACAACACGGGAACCGCGGAAATTCTTCGCCTCTCTGAAGTTCGCAATCTGATCAAATCGGACTTTGTCGTCCTGCCCTGCGATCTTGTCTGCGAATTAGGCGGAGATAAGCTCCTCCAAGCATGGATGGTCAAGTCTGCAAGCCTGACTGATTTGTTAGGAGATGGGCGCTGCACAATGGGTCACCAAAGCCACCACAGTGGCGGTCTTGGAGTTTGGTACAACACGAAGTCAGGTCCGGTGGTTAAAGGTGAAGAGACTGATTTCATCGCCACCTCTCCGCTCCCTTCTGGGCAATCAGCCACGCAAAAAGGATCCATTTCCCCCCATCTCTCAAAGCTGGTTTACTCGATGCCTACAGACTCATTGAAAGACATTATGGAGGATGAGAAGTCATTGCCAATCCGGCACGCGTTACTCAGGGCACACCCTCGCATCCGAATGCTGACTACTCACCGGGACGCACACATTTACATCTTTCCCCGATGGATTCTGGACTTCGTCAAGGAGAATGAACGACTCGACAGCATTGGTGAGGACGTGGTGGGTTGGTGGGCCAAGGCCGGATGGCAAGTCGGACTTGCGGACAAGCTGCATATCACTACGGTTTGCGACGCCGCCAAATCAGAAGATGACAACGGTTCCACATCGGGGAGTGTTACTTCACCACCACCTGGCCCAGAAGAAGCAGAAAAGCAATCTACTGAAAGACTAGGCGAAACCAAGTCCATAGGCAAAGATGGCTCACTGAAATCACAAGCAAATCAACATACCCCCCCGGTCGTCGCATACGTTCATTCAGGCGAGGGACAAGAAAAACCAGCTATTGTTCGCCGTGTTGATACCGCACAGCTCTTGCTTGCCATATCTCTACAACTAGCTAAACTGGAGTCCATCGAAGAAGTTGGGCTCGAGGCAGCGTCGCCCTTTGCCCACTCGAGAAAAGTGGCATACCCTGAGGGAGTCAAGTCACGAACTACCATTACCAAGCAGGACAGTCTCATCGCTGAAAACGTAACTGTAGAGGAGAAGACAGCCATCAAGGAGTCAGTCGTGGGAGCCAATTGTCAGATCAACGAAGGAGCCAAGCTGTCTCAGTGTCTTTTGATGGACGGAGTTGTGGTTGGGAAAGGGTGCAAGTTGACAAAGTGTATCTTGGGCAAGAGATGCGTCATTGGGGACTACTCTGTGCTTACCGACTGTGAGGTCCAAGAGAACTTGATGGTAGAACCACGAAGTAAGTGCTTTCCCCCTCTGCGGCCGACTCGGTGCTTGTTCTTCTTACTTTTGCTTGGTCTTCACGCATCTGGGCGCCGCATCTATGACAACCGTTGAGCCTGCGTCATCATACTAACAAGGGTTTTGTAGCCGAGGACAAAGACAACAAGCTCATGAGCTCGGAGGGCCTGGAAGCAACGGAAGCCGAGATGAATGAAGTCCTACAGGATGTAGACCGCGAAGTCGCAGCCGCCACAGACGAAGCCGTCGAGGATTAGATCAACCGAAGTGTTCTCGGCACCAAAAATAGTTAAAAAAAGGCCAAAAAATTCCAACATCTTATTTACAAGACAATTGACCTTGACGTGATAACCCCACTTATGGCCTTTGCTCAACAGTTCTGATAAACTAATCACGTTATACCAATTTGCGATCCCGGTGCTACAATATATCCTACCATGTGGATAGTGAAAAAAGGCATGCCCGTCACGTTCAATACTGAAACTGGGCTGTGCCAATATGCGAATCCTCTTTGGGAAGGGGTATTAGAGATGCACGGATATCTAATTCCCTTCCGTCTTTGGAACGAAACGAGCGAAGGAACAGAAAAAAAAAGAAAGCAAACGATAACTGTGACTAGACAGGGTGGTATTTCAGTAATCAGCGTCGCCTCGTTTAGGGCTTGGTTCCGGAGAAATTTCACCAGTCGTACTACAACCTATTATCGCTCTTCTCGTATGGTGTTGAAGAATGTTGGACGACCCGCCAGCAAGTGGTAGTTCAAAGTGGCTTTGCGAGACGAACATGTCAGTACCCAGAGGAAGGAATAGAAAAAAAAAGGATACCTGTACAATACTCCGTACTCCGTACCAGAACCCTGGAATCTATCTAGATAAAATGCAGGGTTCCTCGCGCGCAGTGGAGACGAGACACCGGACACCAGTCAGTGACGGCACTTTTTGTCGGTCGAATATGCCAGAATAGGACCTCGATAGGGCTTTTGCAGGTCTCGACCAGAGAACAAAACACTTGGCAAGAAGAACCAGAGCGTCACTGACATTTACAAAAAAAGAATGATAGAACGTGCGGTAGGCAGGGTTATGCGGTGTACGGCGACAGATTGAACGGGGCGTGTGTGGTTTTTTTTCTTCTTGTCCTTGATTCACTGCTTGGGTTGGTATTCTTCATGGTAACATGTCGTGTGATTGATTGGGGGGGAGTGTCCGCCAAGCCAGCCAATTCGATGTTGGTAGATGGATGGCAGGGACAGGACTAGTTGGAGGATGCAAAAATACCCAGAGCTAGCAACCTTGTGCTTGTCGATAGTCCGGATTGAGCTATAGGTGTCAAGTTGAGTGTCAAATCTGGCGATTGCCCACCATCCCCATACATACATGCAACGCACGCCAGAGAGCGTCGAGCAAGATTGATTTGCGCACGTGCGAACTGTTGTCGGTGAGCAGGACCGGCCAGTCGTGCTGTTGTGGTGGCGTAGGGATCATGGGCTTTATTGATGCCGTCCCCGCCCGTCTCCCGGTGGGATTTCCCAGGATCCAATGTTACATCGAAGAGAGATGATCAAGACGGATGAGTGGCTGTCCAATTGAGGCCAGAGGCTGGAGAGAAATTGGCATGGCGTATGATGGTGGTGTTGACGTTACTGTTGATGACGACGATGATGGTGGTGATGATGATGATGTAGTTGCGGCGTTGGCAGCCCCCAGGCTGGACGAGCTGATGCCTCACGTTTTCAGTCTAGTTGGCGCTGGCCCACGACATGTTCAGTTTTGCCAGAGGAGGCGACTTGCATTGGTCATGGGCTTTTTTTTTTTTTTTTAAACTCCGGCTCTCCAGGTCTTTGCGCTTTACACTTGGAGTGTTGAGTCCTCTGGCAATATTGAACCCCCCATCGCGGCAGTCTGTCCGCATTCCCGATGGGTCAGGACAATACAATACTACTACTACAGTGCTGCTACAATACAACCTCCCCTTTAACCCCCCTCGAAACCCTACCCCTTACGTTTCACAGGAATTCGCGTTCCTGGATGCTGGGCTGGGTAAGGTTGGTGATCTTGGCGACTCTATTTAGCCGAGTACTCCGTATCTTTTGCATGCATTGAACAGGCTTGTGCGCACACACACACCGCGGTGGGTGCATGACATGACCCCATGCCCATGTTAGGCCGGGCCGCACCTTGAGAAGTGGGTAGAAATGGATCCTGACTGCGGCATTGCCGCTGCTGGCTGATCCTTTTCCACCGATGCGCCGCGGTGCAGTGCGAATAGACAGCTGCAGACGTCTCGTTGGCGGCGACATGACGTTTTGCATCCCTGGATTGCGCTTCCCCTGCCTCGCTGCAGCTTTTGGGAAACCGATGGTTCCTGTCAAGAAGCTTTCCCACCACAAGTACCGCAATATGGGACCACTTCCCGGACTCACCGTCAATGGTCTACATCTTGGGACCCAGCCTCGATCTTTGGCCAGTCATGAGGCCGGAAACCCTGGAGCTTGGCACCCTGGTCATGGCACCCAAAGCATGGGCAAACTCTGTTGTGCCGATTTGGAACCGTTTCAACACAATCTTGCAGCGCCATCCCATCAGCCGGAGTCATGTCCGACTCGACTCTGGGACAAGGCTCGCCTTGCAAATGGCGAGCTGGCTATTCGAACCGTCGCCTCGCTCTCCGCGTATGTCATGCATGGCAGTCTCGTTTTGACTGCAGTCAAGCCTCCGTCTGCTGGCCGCCGAACCGTCGTACCTAGTACTTATATTGCATCAATCATGTATAATGACCCGGTGCGCATCGGCGCGGGATCCTTCTTTGGGGCTCCTCAATGAGCCGTTTTGGAGAACTGGAATGCAATCCTACTAGATATCCTTCTTCTTCTAGCAGGTTGCGTAACTTCGCTGCGGCAAGTGCCTCGTTTGTTCGCGCCAACATCAGGAACCAACTTTTCCTTCGTTTCTGGAAGGAATCGAGAGATAATCAAGAACTACCACTTGGCCATGGATTATTCCATCCGCCTGCGAGTCGCCACGCTTGACTGAGAACTGATCGGGTATCCATCAGAGTGACATTTTCCTGCAGCCTTACTCCGTAGAGGTAGTCAATCATGTCTGATTGGTGCATTGACGCTGAGTAAAGTAACACTTGGCGGGCCTGACCTGACGCTCTTTCGAAGCCAAGATGACGGACACTCTGTTCTCAAAGTAGTATTCTGGTGCTAGAGAGCCGTGAGGGCGTCATGACGTCTTGTTCCATGTCTTGCGCCGTATCAAGTCAAATTGGGTCTGACCACATAGTACCCAATGAACTCTTTGGGCGCCATCTTGTTGTCCTGTGTCCAATCAGTAACCTTTCAATTACGATGCATTTCACGCGCTTACCGGCGTCTGCAAATATTGCTCTTCGTGCCCGCCTTCAACACCAAAAAATACACACGCACGCACGCACAAAAAAAAACTTGGCTACCCAGACCTCTCTGTGAGTATGAGCGGGGGCGGAGACCAGGTATCCCTACGCCCTGTGTACATCATGTAGGTAAGATGAGCGGATTCAGCCAAAGAGCTTCAAACCGTGGTCCGCCAAGAACGAGTCCTGCAGCAAGCATCAGGCAAATGGGCTTATATTTTATCCACATGACTCATTGTATCCAGGTGTGACGTAGTGAGTTGCCTGTCGCACACAAAATGATGTTGAATCGTAAAAGGTGCCCAGCGGATGCCAAGTTGACGCTTCACCTTTAAAAATTCACAGAAGCCGAACCTAGAGTAGACAAACCTCATGAACCACGGAATAGTTATTATTGGAACTCGACAACCGGCCGGGAGATTGCAAGCAATACCCAGAACTCCACTCCAGCTTCTTCCAAGGCAATCCCTTCCTTCCCTTGCAAAAGGTCTTGAGTCTGCTGTCTAGCAATATAACTTCTATCCAGTCGTAAACCCGTCGGCGATTTTATTGAGGACCCTGAAGGGAAGGTGTGTGAACCTGCAGGGTCAAAGCATGACGGACCCTTGACGAACATTCAAGGGATGAGTCTTGACTTTTTTTCGATGCAGCTTTTTGAAAAACATCGTCGTTCCTGGACTGGCGACAACGCGATACGGATGACATGCGCTAGCTAGTAAAGCCGACATTTGTGGCTCCTCGGCAAGAGCACATCAGAAACACCACCGTTCAGGGATGCTTTTCTCCAAAACAGGATGCCATTGTACACTCGGAAATGGTGTTCTCATCCCTCTTTTGCCTGCCAATAACTTCTTGCCATCATTCATAATGGGAGCACCCTTGTCCTCGGTTCAGATCGGTTGCACCTTGTCATTGTGTGGGACGTCCAAGCTCACTGTGCCTGGTTGCTGGGGCTTAGTCTGTTACTTGCGACCGATTTGGAAGTGATTGATCATATATTTGAGTCGAGGGTTGGATTTTCTACTCGGCATGGCTGAATTCCTGCAATCCGTGTCCCTCCAGCGACGAGATAGCTCCATGTATAGTACAAGGTAGACCACGGAGTAAACAGGATCGAACAGGATATGCCCGGGGAACATTGCCTTTGCTTGACTGCATCTCGGGAACACATCATGTGGTGCCGCCAAGCTGATGGTGGCTGGTCAAGGCCGAGAGTCTGCTCACAAGTATTAACTAATTACCACGTGCGCAGTACCGATGATTTGGATATGCGCTCATACAACCGTCCACCTTATCGGGATGATCGGCGAAAGGGTGTCCCAACGTCTGAGATGCCCTGCAGGTTTGGCTGGCGAGGGCAAGTAATCGTGAAAAAATGGGTAAATGCGTCCGGGTTCAACGTGGTGTATAGCGTGCAGTATCGCCAGCCGCACCTTTTGGTGACTTTCCTGTTGCCGAGGGCACCAGGCTAACTTTCCATAAACACGAACTATCAAGATCAAAGGAGTCGCCAAGACAAGTAGGAAATAAATCCAGCGACTCCAAAGGGCAGAATGGCTGAATTAAGTCCAAAAGACAGGGTGTGACGCCCTATTCAGGAGCGTCGGTGCCCTTGAACGCCCCATCTCTCGTGATCTAGCGTCACTGTTTAATTGAAGGTCCTCGATAGAGAGAGACTCGAGGAAGCTGTTCGACTA
This sequence comes from Metarhizium brunneum, assembly GCF_013426205.1. NCBI lineage: Eukaryota > Fungi > Ascomycota > Sordariomycetes > Hypocreales > Clavicipitaceae > Metarhizium > Metarhizium brunneum. The sequence continues at coordinate 1,157,392 of NC_089423.1, read as the reverse complement.
TCAGCCTGGCCCCAGGACCGAATATGGATGTATGTACGGCCACTTATTACAGCAGCGTGTACTTTGAACCCACTGACAAGGATCTCTCCACTTGATAGCACCAGGACGGAGTGGTGGTCTCTCATCGTAACTGATCCTCCCTCAGTGCCCAGTAGTCTGTTATGACAGCTATTGGGGACAGCGGAGTTCGGTTACATGCCGATCCAGGGCGGCGCCAAGAGAGGCCAACGTCGACTCGACTTAGAAGGTGAGCTTTGCCTCAAAGGTGGTAGATTCTTGAAATCGGCCATGGCCTCTGTAATCTTTATTGCGGTGGATAGACCTAGCATAGACCTAGTATAGATCTGCTTCATATTTCTTCTTATAAGCCGTGGTTGCGCAAAGCAGCTGGTAAAGAAGCAAATTGCTGCATGTGGACGTTGATTTGTGTATAACGGGTGCTTTCACAGCCTCTGAAATTGACCTCTATTCCTCTATTACAACCCCCTACACAGCTAGACCCTTGGTTGGTACTGTGTGTTTAATATGGAACCCCAGAGGCGCAGCTCTTACAGACAATGGATTTGTCTGACCGGGCTGTTCATATTGCGTCTACTCTCGGAGCCTTCTAGGACGTGAAGCAACAGTTCAAGAGCAGTGTAGGGACCTTTACTGATATGAGGTACGAAAAGTTGCCGGGGCAAGAGCGCAACTCTTCACCTCTTGAGGCCCGCTTGTATAGTCTGTGATGAAATTTGGGGCTTGCACTGGATCTGGGGAAAGCTGGAGTTTAGGCTCTGTGTCGTCCGTGTTAGTGTTTGAAGGAGATGGAGAACTTGACCAGCGTCGTAGACCGTCTCCAGCAATATTCTGAAAAAAAAAAAAAAAAAAAAGTTCCTGTTCCTGGCTTGCTAATTTGAAGCGGCAGCCCATAGGAAACAGTTCTGGATACCCTCTTCGTGTGTGAGACTTGCGCTAGTGCGGAACTCTCTTTGCTTTTTTTCCCTAGATCAGGCAAATACGAATCTTGCAAGCAATCTGTTCGTGTGCTCATATATTTGTGTGTGCATTGATGCAAGCACGTCCATGGTGTATTGCATCCATGAAGATTACAACTGTGTCATGAGTGAGGACGGATTCAAACTCTGCTATCTGAGCTGGCCCTGTTCCTTTGGCTCGCAACCTGGTACGGAGACGTGCCTCCGATTTGGGCTGTCCTCAGTAAGTTATGGATGTCTCACCAGGCTTCGATGTTTTGGAGTGCAATTTGCCATCTTTTCCATTCCACTGACAACCACCTACTGGTTAGTTGAGCCGCCACCCACACCGTGTTAGTCAATGTTTTATAGTGGGTAGATCTGGCCCCGACTGGCAATTTGACGCTGGGCGATGAAGGCCCTGATTACAAACTGAGGAAATAATAGGTCTCCCCAGATGTGGGTGTGGTCCCGCGAACTATATGACTCTCGTCCCTTGGAAGCGAGGAGACCGGATGGTAGAACTGTGCGCCGGGGCCGGACCGAAACGCTCAGTCTGTTCGGCAGGATCGAGTATTAGTGACCACGGTTGATTTCTTGCCTTCTCTAGCACATCGTCTGATGTACGGAGTAGCCCCAAGATTCTCCGGTCAAGGTGGCTGGTACCCTGATATTGGGCTCGCCAATGGGGTTCCGAGCAAGCTAATTGGTGTCGATCGTGTGTTCCTGGGTTGGCCAACGGGCCATCTATCCGTATGGTGCTGATATTGAGGGCGGGGATGTAGAGCCAATTCAAAGCTCACAAGGGGAGCGGCTGCAGGGCGATGATGTATTGACGGACCTTGCAGCGGCGGAAGTAAAATTTTGCGGGCATATTCTCCGTTGACTGTGGGGGAAAAGCCGCCATCAACCTTGGGCTTGGTCGGGCTACGAAGTTGGCTGTGAAATATCATATCATTTTCTGTGCGGTGCCTCCATGCGGAATGCATTCGTAGGAGCGCCGCCCACCGTGATAGTACCCAGGAAGCCAGTACAGGAGGACGCTTGATTTCTTCTTGGCTTGCTAGTAGTAGTGCAGAGCGAGCGGTACGGTTCCTGCTAGGCGTGCCTTGCCTTGCCTTGCCTTGCCTTGCCTTGCGCTGCGTTGCTGAGCGGATCACGGTGCAGGAGCGGAGCTGATATCGATGGAGCTTAACGGAGAGATGCCGGCTTAGATGATTAGAGGGCCAGCAAGATCAGAATGGTGGCACTACCCGACAGAGGCCGGCGGCGACGTTTGGGATGGGATTAAAACGGCAAACGGCAAGCGGGAAGCGAATGACACGACACGACGCCCACTGCTACAGGTGGATTTTTTTTTTTTGGAGGGAAGGGAGTAAACTGAGAAGTGAGAAGTGAGGTGGGAAGTGGGAAGTAGGAGGTGGGAGGCGTGAGGCGTGCGGCGCGAGGCGTGAGGTGTGAAATGTCGCGAGGTGTAGGGCGTGAACATTCAAGGTGCGAGGCTCGAGTTGCTGGGTTCCAAGCTGCCAGGTTGACTAGCACTTGCGACTCGTTGCTGGACCCACGCCACCCCTCCAAGCCACCCCCCTTAACCAGGTAGATCCTCGACTCTCGACTCTTGACTCTCTCGACCAGACTCTTGACTCTTGACTCTTGACGCTTGACGCTTGACTTGACTTCTCGCAAAACCTCTTCTTGGCCTGGCCTTAACTTTACCATACATGGGACATGGACCTCTTGTCTCTGGCTACTCCCTGCACCCCGTCCCATCCCATCTTCCATATCCGAACCATCCCATCGAGTGGGCCCGCGTCGTCAGTCCACACACACATCCACCTTGTCGTCCACATCTCGTCCACCTCTCGTCCACTGCCAACTATCCACCCCGAGCTCTTTCGCATCCACACTGCTCAGTTTAGCATACCTAGGTACCCAGGCACAGCTGGGATACCTAGTCGCACGAACGATCTTTGTTCTCTTTGTACGATGCATCCCAGCGATAGTCACTCCCAGGCGAATGGGGCATCGTACAATACGTGGATGCTGAATTTGAGGCGGCAACTCCCAAGCTTGTACCTGGATTCCTATATATCTACTCGACGAGCTCTTCTCCCTCTTGCCTTTTCCTCCTTAGATCAGCTGTCAGTTGTCGGATGGTTCGAGTTCGAGGGATGACGAAACAAGGCACTAGATATCCAAAACATCAAACCTATACCAGCGATAGTTCCTGTGGAGTCTTGTCTGCCTGCCCTCCTTGATCGACTACCATCGAGACTTGTTGGCTTTTCGCCCATCTCTGCGCCCATTCCTTTCCCACACAGGCTGGACACACCATCTGTCTCTCGGCCTCTCTCGCTCAGCACCACAAGGTCTCTCGATCGACTGGGGTTGATCTGCACCTTGGGTTGTCTCACCTCGGTCGGCATATTCCTCCACAACTCATTCCACCTCAACAGTATATCTTCAGGGGCGTCCGTCCTCTTTTCGTTGAAAAAACATTCCCGACCAGAACCACTCCTTGTCTGCTCTCAGGTCATTTCTACCTTGCTTTATTCTGCATACCGTTCTCAACATTGCCTTGAGTTATCGGTTAGCATTACTTAGACCTGTTCTCGAGCGTGCAAGCCGAGAATAATTTCACTCCTTTTACTCTCTTTTGCAAACGGCAACAACAGCAACAGCAACTATAACAACACCACCACCACCAATAGTAACACGCAACAATCACAGCAACGCCTACTACTATCATCATGCAGTTTGAGTCGGACTTCCGGTTCGATATGGACGACAGCTTCAGCATGTGCAGTCAGACCCTGCCCTGCCCTTCAGCTGGCTCAAGCTTCTCATCAGCATCCTCTGCGTACGAGCCTTTTACTCCTACATCACGACGATCCACACCAAATGAACTCAGCCTGGATTTCGAGGGCGCATACAATCCCTTTGCTACTCACCACAGTGAGCTTACCTCACCTTCTGGTCACATGTCCAAGTATATGTTTGGAGGTCCTGTCAAGGGAGAACCAGAACACATGTCATTTAATGAGGCGATCCCAACAACTCCCATGAAGAAGTTGGATGGAATGGTCACTCCGGACTACGACCACATGCTCGAGATGAACCTGGCATCAAGACACTCCATTGGATCTATTACACCTTCAGGATCCTTTCCTATGTACACAATCTCACCGACGACAATGGGTCCTACTTCGTTTATGATGACACCAACCCACAGCCTATCCGGATCCGAGATTGCCGAGTCCACATCATCATGGTCATGTTCAAACGAGAGCCCTATCTCTTTCTTCCCCCAGAAGGGCCTTGGCCCTCTGGAGCTTGAGGGGTTAGATATGGACAGACATCCTCAGTCTCCTCTTGGTACCTACCACTTACATGCACCACCTTCTCCCGGCCGATTGCGCGCCCATCGAAAAATGATGGTGCATGAGATTCAACGAAAGACCAATGAGTTGCAACGTGCCCAAATCCGGGCTTCACGCAGGGTATCTGGCAGCAAGTCAGATGGTGGCGTTGATGTAGTTCGCCGAGCCATGTGCAAATGTGACTATCCTGGATGCCACAAGGCTTTCCGCCGCAACGAACATTTAAAACGTCACAAGCAGACGTGAGTATTCCGAGTTGCCAACCCATTTACAAAACCTCACTAACAGTCAACTAGCTTCCACGGCGAGGGACCAAACCGTTTCTCCTGCGAATTCTGTGGAAAAGACCAATTCAACCGTCAAGACAACCTTAATAATCATCGCAAGCTACACGCCCGCCCCAACAGCAGGAATCGCGGCGTCGAATTCATCCCCGCCGCAGTGCCCATTATCGAACAAGAGGAGCGCAGTCGCAAGCGCAGAGCGCCACCGAAATCAAAGTCAGCCGATAAGCGGGTCGATGACTACTGATTCCACTTCTCTCCATTTGCCTTTTGCGTGTGCCTGGTTGCTAGATGATGCATACCCCCTGTCCCTTGCTCGGCATCCACTCTGTGGGGTAGATCCCGAGACCTGCAGCCCAAAGCGTACCTCGTCGTCTCGTTCAGGATAGAGGCTGGACGAGAAAAGAAACGAGGTCGATCTAATTGCAGCAGCTAATCTGCACGGCTCCACGATCGGTCATCGCTCAGTCATGGAGGATACCCTTGGAGACCTTTTCTCCTACCGTTCTGCTGCAACGGTCAACAGAGCAATCATCCTAGTGCGGCTGGATTCAATTTTGCGACACATGCACAACGACCCCGCCACTTTGACCACACGTCGACCTTGTCTCATTTTCTACTTGACTTATTTCTATTTCTATTTCTCTTTACGCAATCTTGTCACATGTTTCGGCGTATATTGGTTTTCTTTACGGGTTTCGTACTAAACTTCACGAAACTCGGCGGAATGGGGCCTGATTTTGATATCCTAGGCGGGAGAGGAGGAGAGAATTTTTCCCTTTAATTTTTCAATTTTGGCTGCATACATCATTATCACCGGGATTGGCAATGTGCCAGGGGAAGGGAGACTCGGGAGAGTGAGCCTCAATACACGGCTGCGTGGATAGCGCGAGGCCGGACATCATGTTTTAACGCTGGAAATGAATGAGGATGGTGGAAGCAACGGGAAAAGCAAAACCACTACCGGGTTCTGGACAGGTAGCCACGCTGCCTCAACGGAAGACCTGATGCTCATAATTGGTGCCATAAGTGTGGAGGTGTATTTTACGAAGGGCACCGACATAAACGTATTGTACTGTAGTATACAAACAATGTAATCTAGTCTCGACCAAATGTATTGTGCCTAAGGTTGAATCTTGGTGTGTGAGTTGTCGAATGTAGTCCAACTTGGCTGGTCTACTATTGCGCATGACGAAACCTCTTGGTGCATCAACTACATGTGGCGGGAGACTGGTAATCGTTTAGCTTCAGCCTTGCAAGTTATGGACATTGCGAGAACCAAGATTGGGGCTGTCTTTTATCAACCCTGTTGCTTCCTCAAGAATATGCTGGAAGCACAGGCCCGGGCTCTCTATAGTGTCTCAGATCTACATGTCATGGTAAACCGTATTCCGTACTTCGACCACTCATTGCCGCCGGGCAGCAGAAGAGCGTCAGGACCCATGTCGCACAACCCAGCCGGACTCCGTACCCAGCAGTAAGGAACTGATAACTACGGGTTTCATGTTACACCACGGTAGGCCGGTAACACAAGCCCAGGCAATGGGGGAAAAGGGGGGGAAGATGCTAGTATCAGGTCCAACCAAGGCACGTTTTCCAACAGCCCCCACGTTGCATCAATGCTAACCGCTTTGCCGCCTGTTTGGGGTTCAATTGGAAGACAAAGTCATCGGGTAGGTTTCAGTTTTCTCATGCATGATTAGAAACAAACTGCATTTTTTGCTTCTGTCAAATTGCGCCCCAGGCCAAAAGAAACGGGGTCTAGACAAGCGGAGAAGGGGGGTAGGCGCAAGACGGTCAAGTGGCCACTCAGATTTCGGGGAGTTGACTCCGAGTCGGTGATGGTCGTGACCGTGCGATTTATGCTAAGTCTTTTCAGGTGCAGCCCAAGCAGTATAGCGCCATAAGCTGCGAGAAGATATCCCCGTGACTGAGACAGCCTGCTCGAACTAGTTCTGGAGAAGGACGAAGACAATGAGGAAACGAACGACCCAGTCTGCTTTGGGATTCCCAATCGGCGCCCGTAGGCAACAAGTGCGAAAAGCTGGGGGTGTGCAGCAGTGTATGCATGTCCCATCGACCCGGCATTTGTTCCATTTAATTTACTTGCTTTTTCCCCGTTCTTCTTTTTTCTGACTTTGAAAATATTCGGTGATGCAACCTTCTTCTGAACCGTGGCAGATTGATTGAGTTGCTCGAGTGGCTTAAAGATGCAACTAGCGTCGTTCGTGATATTTGCTTGTTTCTGGCTATTTCGCCCAGCTTGCAGGCAACAGTGGAGAAAACGATTTTCTCCCACGCCACGAATGCTATTGTATTTGTGCGTGTGATCGAAAAGAAATGATGGTCTTAGCTCTGGCCTTCTCCCGGAGGAAAAACACCAAGGCCAAAAAGCAAAATATTGTTCAATGCTGGTGGCAAAGTCTTGCAGTTTTGCCTCATTGCGCAAGACCGGACGTAACCACTTGGGAAAAAAACCTTCCTCTAGAGTCATACCTGGCCTTATTCCGCAGCTCTGTCTCTCAGCATATTGTGTCAAACGCAGGTCCTAATGCAGCAAAGACAATGTACTCCACACTTTCTTTTGTGGCGAATGGCTCGCGTTCCTGGCCCTCTTGTAGCTGCAGAAAGAGGCGCATTGCAGGGTTTAGTGTGTTGATGTGCCCTTCCTCAAGGTGTTGTAGTGGTTTCAAACGGATTCTGCACTTGAGCCCCTTCTGGGAACTCGAAGGGCTATCATCCGTCAAAAAAGGGCATTTAAACCTGCATATGTATTTCCAGGTGCCAAACTGCCGGGCTGGCGAGAATACTCGGTACTGCTCCCACAAAGCAACGATAGTATACTTCAGTACTTAGTACAGGGTCTGTCACGGGACCACCCCCTTGGTGGCTGGCTTTTCCTCCCAGTTGAATCGGAAACTGCGGCTACACCTGACGGTGCATGTTCACAACATGAGCGTTGACGGTTGTGTCACTATTTCTCTGGCTAGTTGAACCGTCGATGGTGGCTGAGAAAATCTGGGGAACCCTGATCATATGCCATCACCCAACATGAACATGATTGTTGTCAGATGCACAACATGAACGAGACCTAGCCCGACTAGGCCCCCTGGGCGAACGCCACACTGAGAACATTGGTAGAAGAAATCTGAATGAGGACAGTGCCTGACATCTCCGCAATGGCACTTCAATTCTTCTCGGTGATTGATTGATCTGCTGTAGCAGCTGAGTCTCCCGACTTTGAGCGGCCTTCAGGAGAAGAGCCATCCAAGCATGCCGCTCCCCACCTTGAGAGCATGGACTTGAAGCTGGCTCCAGTTGGCCGACGAGCGACCGCCAGGATAGGAAACCTGTCAAGCAACGGGGTCCAGGTATTGGACAGTACGGCATCGGTGCAAGGTTAAGACCCAGACGGCCGCTTCCTCGTGGAGACGGACGGGAAGAGACGAAGGTTCCGCCCGAACTAACAGCAGTGACGGCGATTGAATCGGCGGGAGTATGTGCTCCAGGGCCGTGCCACGAACCGGCAGCAAAGATCACAAAGCGCCATCGGCCTGGGATGTCGGCGTCCTGGTCAAGGTGGGTTGCTGCCAGTCCACCTTGGCCAGAGGACTCGATGGCTGTGCTTCGGCGATCTCGCTGGATATTCTCTTTTGCGAGGGCGCGTTTGCGAGGGCGCGTTTGCGAGGGCACTTGTGGGTGCTCGTCATTCCCGAACGGGGTCAAAATTTGTCAATATGTTTCTCATCTCGAGTTGGCTAGGCATTCAGGTACGCCCGAGTCCAAGCCATCAGGCGAACTGGGGCTGGGCTAATCGTCCGCTGCCATCTCGAGTCACAATCAAAAGCATTCATCGGCCGATCCACTTAGGCGTGGGATCTATCAGACTTGATAAGTGGTCTGCGGCAGCCTCGGGAATTCGCTATCGGATGCAGAAGATGCTGGCCATAGCTTCAAATCGGACCTGTCATATTTCCGGTGGTGACGGAGGGCGGCCATGGCTCAGGGCGTGAGTGCCTCAGCTGAGCCGGGTACATCGTCAGATCATTTATTGTTGATCATAGTTTAGCTTCGCGCTTGGCCAAGAACCTGACAATTCCCCATACCTGCAGAAGTCCATGGGGACGAATTCCCATGTTCCGACATGGAATTTTGCTCCTGTAGTCGGGTCTTGTCCGTGTGCCTAACTTGTGGATCGACAAAATTCGATAGAGTCTGGTGGAAAAGCAAAAGCATGTGGATTAGATATTTGCCTGGGACATGGGTGATAGATCGGTCGATCAGTGGTTCGCAGCGTGTGGTGCTCATCTGAGTCCGGTATGGCATGGACTCATGGAGCACCGTCTTTTCTTTTGTCCTGCAGCGACGCTCAAAGTTGTAAAAATACATGGCACCGAGAAAAGTCGCCTGCATTCTAGCTGCTCTGAGCAAGTGGCCACAAGCCCTGTCGAAGGGGCCTGGCTGGTGCATAAGCTGATGCAACTCTTGCAGGCAAGACACCTCAGCCCACTTGGGCACCAGACTTGAGACGCTCGCGCTTGCCTCTTATTATTAGCTCTGTGACTGGCGGCGGTGGCCGCAGAGTGCGTTCCACTTGCCGTCAGGTGTCAACCTGTTGCGCGATTCTAGGTGCATTGCTAGTACAAAATTGTACACTTCATGCGCATCTAAAATTACTAGGTGTGGAGCTCAATAATCATTGTAAAGCGTCCTACGCAAACTACTCATGTATGGAGTAGCATGAAAGAACCAACAAGCCTTGCTACTTCTCTATGGCCTTGAAGTATTGAGAGGCGCGGTGAAAACGTCCAAAGCTTCCTCTGGCCAGGTGCTTAAGTAGGTGCCTAAAATGTCGATTTGGATTACATTGCGTAGACCCACTTTCATGCTCCGCTTTTGCATAAACCGGGTGCACAAACCAGGACTGTGTCCGAAGTGACGTAGCGCCGGGATACGTACCAGATGGATGCCTTTATGCCACGCCCCGAGCTTGTCTGTCGATGCCCCTCGTCGTCGCCCTCGCTCAAATGTCAACCGGCCATATCAGCAAGTTAACGTGTCTCTCAACAGGGTCATCCCACGCCGCACAGAGCCATGCGCCTCTGCTAAGGCCAGTTCTTCCTTTTACGCATTTGCAGTCTTATCATTTGCATTTGTTTGTGTTTGCTGCGGCTACCTATTGGCGGATGGCGAATGGCCACAGGAGCTGACGGAGGGATGAGTTTTGCGGTATTCGCTCTGTTCAAACACAGGCTGTGCCGAGCGCGACGTTGGATTTCTGTCCGACGCGAGGACTTGGCGTTTGATCCAAGACCGTCTACCGGCCCTTTCCAATACGGTCGATAGTACCTACGACCGCGAAACCGTCTAAAACGGTTGTCGAAGGGCGTTGACTCACCAGCACGCCCTGCCCCTACCACCGGACTTGGTGCATAAAGTATTGTTGATACGTTGTGGGCGTGTGGGCATGTCATTACCGTCATATCAAGAAGCTACCGCCGGAACAGATTGGCTCCTTCTGGTTGCTCCATTCTGCGACTTTGATGACTACCGCTCCTTGTGTCTGGTCAGTCGTCGATTTCGACAAATCTTTGCTCCGCGATTGTGGAACGACCTCTTGTGCTCGGTCAGACGCATTGGTCTTGATCCGGGAGATGGTGAGTGTGTAGAATATCCCAGCCACTATAGCTACAGGCAAGGAAAATGTTCTTTCCTCAGCGCCCTGGTGGAACTCAGTGTTGACCACGCGGTTGCTCAACTCTAGATTTAACTTGGTGGTTTGACTTTGTATTCAATAAGCTTGATCGGGTTGGGCGTGCAACTCGAGACCTTGTTCAAGCTCTAGACGCAAGACATTTTGCCAAGGACGCCTTCGACTTCTCATCAGACCAAAATGAAAGAAGGTTAACAAGCAGTTTGCAGCGGGCGTTAACACTGCTGCCACATGTGAACACCATTCTTCTTGACGGTCATGCTGATATCGACCACGCAGTCTTGTTAGGAACCCAATCTTTGGCAGCTCTTGGTCTGAATAATCTTCGTATTCTCTCCATTAAAGACTGCTCCTGTCAACTCCCCAACGTGTTCTTCAACACCCCACATCTCCAAAAGCTGATATATTTGGACATGTCCAATCTTCCGGGTTCGCTCATTTCGCTGCTCCAGTCGGATTTATTGCCGGCTTTGCGAATACTGAAAGTGAGAGGAAGAGAACTGGACGACTCGGCGTTGTGTTTCCTAATGAGGCGATTTGGACCTCAGCTTTGGAGCTTAGATGTGGGCAGTAACAAGATTTCAGACGATGCGGTCCAGATTTTCAAAGATTGGGGTTTGCCTGCTTCACAGTTGCGTACCAGTGACCATTTCCAAGTTGAAGGGAAAATAGTTACACAGTCTTGGGGAACAGCTGACTACGGGCACTTTCTCTGCATACAAGAGTCTGATCTTAGTGGATCTTTTTGTCACCCAGAACGATACTTTGTCGACGCCCCGGCTTATACTAGTCATGCTAACATGGCGCCGCAGGAATATCAAGTTCATAGGTTGGATGGAAACCAAGCGGTGCGAAGAGATAGTGCCGATGCTGTGAAAGAAGCAATGTCGGAAGAACACCAAAGCCGTCTAGGAACTGACGACTATCTATTTTCCACAGGCATCACTCATCTTCGTCTATCATATAACCGCCTTTCCGCCCATGGCATACAAAAACTGCTGCGTATATCCAATGGTTGTATAGAAGACCTGACTTGCGATGCCATGCCTTTGCTCCCCAACGTTGGGACTTACCGCAAGGCTTGGCCACCTAAGTCTAACCTGGACGGTATTTTGGGCGCAGCACATTTGTTCAGGCCCGTATTTTCGTCCAACCTACGTGTGCTCAGAATTCACCACTCTCTCGTAACGAATATACCGAGTTTGCAAATGGTGGGATTGTCGTCCTTGGCACGATTATTTCTGTCCGAAACGGCCATTCTACGACGTGTAGAGAGGGCCTATCCCCAAACATTCACACCGGATATGAATCCACGCCTGCTCTCTCTAACCTTGACTTGTCTTCCCCGTCGATCATCCGGGCCGTTGATCTCGCGACTGCTTCAATTCCTCAAACTACTGGCCATCCAAGAGCGCGGGATCCAAGAGGCGTTGTTAAGCGCATCGACGCGGCGCAGCCCCGGCGTCTTACAGGGTCTGAGACATTTGAGGCTAGAATTCGAACCTGATTCTATGGAAGAAGGCTTTTCGACGTCAGAAGATCTTGACCCAGAGGAATTGATGAACAGTGGGGAAAAGGTCTTTAGTTTTTTTGAAGATGAACGGATGGAGAGCTGGTCGAGATCTCGCGCTAGACAAATGCTGCATTCCAAAAGGGTGGCTGTACACAGTCCTGCAGCAGTTGATAACCAGGCGTCTGGATCGGACCGAGACAACCCAGAGTTTGTCACATATGATGCCGACTGGAGCGGCGATAGGTTTTCCATTCCCGTATGGGCAGGCCCAAATGACCCTGATGCGCCAGAAGTACTGAAAGACTACCGACGCCTGGTTCTTGAACGTCATGTAAGAGATGGCGTTGGGCCTGCAAGTCCAGCTCAGATTTTAGCCGGGGCGCCATCCAGATCGTTCATCTTTCATGTCGCGTGGAGTGCCGCGGTGATGCCCTCAGACCTGCGGCCCCCAACACGCAGTGAACTTGCTGGAATGAGTGATGTCCTCGATGAACTCAAGACATATCGTTTGAATGGACGAGCCAACTACATGCAGCATAAGGAGCTGGCGCAAATGGCTGGCCGTCATGTTTCACTGGGAGAAACACACTTTTTTTGGACTGGACGGTTAGAAGTCTCAACTGAAGCTACCCTGCCTCTGGCGCAGTCATCGCAGTACTGGAGATGAAGCCCCGAGTTTAATATGTGAATCAAGCCGTGCATGGCAACGGTCAACTGCCCCACGAAAGACGGGCTCTTTGCTAATTTGTCGGTTGGCATCTGCAAACCCTGCGGCCCTGAAAGTACCGACGCAGCGACTGGATCTTGCGATTTCCCAGGGCCAGATATTTCCGGAAGAAATGATGGCCACCATGGTACTTGTGACCCTTGGAGATGGCCATGTCTTGCGGCCATCATCGCAGCACACAACCCCAATGAATGAACAAGGCTGCAGAAGACAAATCAGGAATACTTGTCTCAGCAGAAAACTCAGAATGGTTGCATTGATGTGTTGCCTCGGAGCCCATACGATGTCGAGCAATGGGAGTGCATGTTTTCTCAGACAGGTTGACAGAGCACCCAGGTGAGACTGGTGTTGAGTGTACGGAGTAGGCAGCAAGAAATCCAGTTCCAGGCAAGCGATATCATGCAGGCGGTACGTGAGGAATGCCGCGATGGCTGTGTGGCTGGATGAGACATTGGGGGAGATGGGGATCAAGAAAGACGGCAAGCGGTTCTGTGCCGTGTCTTGGAGATAAATTTACGTACGTAGTACTACTACTACTACATACTACCCCGTACTTGATGCAGCAAACCTTTTTTGCCTTTACGTTGTCGTTGCCTCTGCTTCCCCCCAACGGCTGGGGGTCTAATCCCGGGGCCACGGAACAGGGTTGGACTTGTGTGTCTTGGAGAAATGCTGCCGTAATGTGCTCCCGGAAAAGAAACATGTTCGTTGAGATACTCTGGGCTAAAGGAAGTGAAGGTTATTTATTTTTCTTTTCTCTTTTGTTACCATGGTTTGACTTTGGGCCATATCCTCGTTGAAAGTAAACAAAGTTGATGGCCATCTGTACGACTCGCTGTTGTAAGCGGATGCACCCTTTGACGATGTGATGCGTCTAAATGACACAGTCTCTTTGCTGATCCCATCCTGTCAGTTCTCACCAAGAGAGTATTTCAGTGTGAGGAGGAAAGAGGCTAGAGAGAACTGCATTTATCTTAGTTGTGGCAGAGAGGGCATGCTTTCCCTCGGTACTTACTTGAGGCGTTCTAGATGTGGTGTAGTTGTGCTGATTTTGGCCATGTTGAAACAAAAACAGGGGACAAGGGGAGACTTTGTAAAAAAACACTATTCCTTTATCATTGACTGTTTCTTGTTGAGTGTTGCCTCCATGTTTATCTCCATCATATGTAGGGGTAGCTTGTGGCTTCATCTACGAGGCTCATGTCATCTAGCCGGCTGACAGCTCATTTAGAACAAGAGAAACGAGCTGTGGTCTTGGAGTTTGCGTTGCATCGATTCTTACCCCGTGCTGTATTAGTCAAGGACGGGTTTCTGGCATTGAGTTGTCCAGCGATCGATGCCAGGAACAACCCAAGCCGTCGATTGAGCCGGCTGCTGACAATGGACCGGACATGATTGGGCTCAAGAAATCCGCTTGTCATGGGGTTCAGGAGCCATGCCGCGAGCGCAGGGAGCGCCCGTTGCGTCGTCGATTCTGACAGACTTTGTTTGCCCAAGCCGGCGCAAACCACCGGCCGGTACAACACAAACCTCCCAACACACCCAGCTCTGAACAACCACCACCTACGCTAGCCCTCCCGTCTACACGCGCGCTATTCCATATTCCTGTGGCTGATTTAGCCCAATACCGTACGTTCGCTGCGCCACGGCGACCAGAACCCAGCGCCCCGGGAACACGCTGCTCCGGCACGGAGGAACCCAGCCTGTTGATCTCAGCCAATCCAGCCAAACGCGGGTCAATACTGAATGCCGAGTCTAGAGCGTCGCGGGAGACGCACGAGCAATGGCCCAATAGTTACGATCCTGCTGGCCGGCAAACACCACCCAGGGCTGCACAGCTATCATGGGGGGCCAAGCCGGAACACCAATTGCCGTATTGCAAGTATGCTATTAACGGAAACGGGTGGCCAATCGAGAAATGATGATTCATTAATTACGAGAGTCTGCTGTGTTTTCCTTTGCGCCGCGGCTGAAGGATGAGTGTCGCAAGACCGAGATATTTATGGCCGCCCAAGGACTCTGACTTTTGCGGCTGTGCCACCGCCGTGACAACCTGCTTGCTCCTCTGCTCTTTCTGATCGCGACGAATCCGCAAAGAAAGAAGTGGTCTGTCTGCGAGAGCGCACCGTCATCGAGACGAACATCATGAGAGGCACCGCCCTTGTCGCCGGGCTCGCGGCACTGCGTAAGCCCTCTACTGGTTTCTTCTCTCTCCCAGCCGTCAAATGTACTTGTACTGACTGCACAATGAAAAAGGTGCCGGCGCGGCCTACGCCGCAGCCACATCCTACTGCCCCGTCCCTGGCCAAGTATGCTTCCAATGGGGGGTGCCCGAGGCCGCTGCCTCCTCTGGCTCCGGCAGCGTCTACATCCAGATCCGCGCGACGACGTCCTACGAGTGGGTTGGCCTGGGCATCGGCGAGCACATGAGCGGCGCGGACATGTTTGTCGTGTATGCTGACGGCGCGGGCAACGTGACGCTCAGCACGAGACGGGGCTTGAACCACGTCATGCCCGTGTACGAGGCCAATGCGGGCGTGGAGCTGCTTGCCGGGTCGGGCGAGACGGACGGCCGGATGGTTGCGAATGTGAAGTGCGGCAGCTGCTCCCAGTTGATGTTGGGCTCGTCGAATGCGTGGCTCAGCGCGTGGAAGCATGGCGGCTCGTTGGGCTCGCGGGACCTCGACGCCCAGATCGGCTATCATGACGGGCATGCCTTGTTTTCCGTCGACTTTGCAAAGGCGACTATTTCGTCGGACCGGAATCCGTACGTCGGCGGCGGCGACGACGCGGGGAATTCTACATCTGGCTCTGGCGCAGGGCCAGCACCTGGCGGTGGTGTTGTCGTCGTGCAAGCCGACCCCATCCAGACGCTCGTGAATGCCCACGGCATCATCATGTCTGTCGTCTTCGTGCTTGGGTATCCCATCGGCGCGATGTTGATGTCGCTCGTGGGCCGATGGGCCATCCATGCAGGCTGGCAGCTCGTTGTATTCTTGGCCATGTGGGCGGGCTTTGGGGTCGGATACACTCTCGCCCGTCGGACGGACCTGGTATGCTTTCCCCCCCAGGCATCCTCGAGTTTTCGTTTTCTCCTCATACGTCTGAGCTAACGCCGGCGTCACAGTTCTTTAGGCAGTGCCATTCGCAGCTTGGCATCATCTTGGTCTGCCTCGTCAGTCTACAACCCCTCCTGGGTTACCTCCACCACCGACACTATCTCAGGCACAAGCAGCGCGGCATCATCAGCTACCTCCACATCTGGTACGGCCGCTCGCTCATCATCCTGGGAATGATTAATGGCGGTCTTGGACTGCAGCTCGCTGGTCTTACTACTGATAACCACGCCTTTATTGTTGCGTATTGCGTCGTGGTTGCGGTGGTTGCCGCTGCGTATATTGCTTGTGTCCTGCTCAAGGTGTGGCGGACGGGACGTAGAGCAGCGCCGGCGGGAAGTCCCAGGGATAATAAAATGCACAGAACTGTGTCTGCGGCCACACAGCCTTAGGGAATGTACTTGTGATGCATCACTTGTTGAAAATATGACATTATTATAGGCCCATCTTCATGACTGTATTATGTGCAGCACGTACCCAAAACTTGTTGCTGTGCCCTAGAAAACCAGCACGAAATAATAAACCGTAATCTGGAACAGGGGAATTGGTAGTAGTATATATTGCTAAACTTGATGTATTGTCCGTCGTTATATTTTGATGCAGCGACGAATCGATCATATCGTAGAGCCACTGTATACCACTAGATGGGCCTGTTATGTGCCATAATCTATTGGGTACTCCGATGCACCCAGTACGATATCGGTCCTATTTCAGAAAGATTCGGTCTCCAATTCATACAAAGAAACCGTACGAGCAAGACGCCGATTGCATCAGGTGAAGCTCGATGTTGCATTCAACGAGTCGACATTATGGGGCCGAAATGATGTCATTTCCAAATCATATACATACATATATGCTTATACTGTAAGAGAGTTTCTTCAGCGGCAGCTATTGTTGTCATTATCGAGATTAGGCGCGACGAAGATGTGGCCGTCCATGGAGCCGTGGATGGTAAGAACGCCAACCAGGACCCAAAGCAAAGCCGCAATGCACAACGTGGCCTATATAACAAGTTAATTCGCCAGTGCCTCTGATTCAATTCAGCGAAAGCTTGCGCTATTGTTGCACATCTGGCGGACGGACGCCACACTGCTGTTATGGAGGGTAGTTTGGCCATGAACATGCATGCTGGCCATGTTGTATTAGCTTACGGAAAAAGAAGTGTCAAATAGCCAAGATGTAGCTGAAAAGCCCAACTTACTTGAGGAACGGCACCAAATAGCATACTAGGACGGATAAAACAGTGTCAATCCAACACAGAACCCGGTACGAGGAGGCCAACTTTATTGTGGTGGGTGAAAGGGGTTTCTTTGTGGGCGAAATACCATTTCGAGAGCCCAGTTACCCCACGCTGGTACACAAACAAGTACAATCATTATAATAATTGTAGCAACTCCACGGGTATAGCACCCAAAAATAGAGACACAACTGGGTGTTGCATCATGTAATTGCCCACAGTCCTCGTCAATCGTTATGATGGAAATCAAGACAAACGGCAACACATTCAGCGCGAGTATGACGAGCGATATCCAGTATAAATTCGTGTTGCCAAGTGGGAGGCTGTGGAGCAGAATGGACACGATGCCCGTGCCCTTGTTGGTGAACCATCTTTGAGCCTCCGCTTGTTAGTGACGGTTGGTGCCATGAGTCGCCGAAGGAGTTAGCTTACAATGGGGTGGAAGCCTTGACAAAAGCCGTGGATCAGCCGTTGACGCTTGAAGTTGAGGTTGGGGCTCGATCGTCTGCGCCTCCTTCTCTCGTTCCAAAGCTGAGGCCGGCTGTGAATCTCTGATCAAGTCTAGCTTTGGTAAGGGGTTCGTGACGCAGGCGCCTCGGGCATTGTGGCAATTCTATCCAGACTTGAATAGACTGAATTGAAGATCGGAATACGTGATGAGCGTTTTCATGAAAACATGGTATATATTGAAACCAGCACTTTGAAAAAAAAAAGAACCGCATAATCAATATTGTCGTCGCATCGTAAGACGATTCGGCGTCTGCTTTCACAATGTTTGTGATGTCAGGCCATATGGACGGAAGGCGCGACCGACAAGCGGTGCCCGTTTTGGCCGGAGGCCGCCCCACATTTATGCGTCATTTGCCCAGTCAGGTCATGATGGCCAAATGCCGCGGTGTTTGAACTTAAATCATGACAAAGCCTCTATATCTGACGACTCATTCGACGAACTGAGACTTCTACAAACCACCATCGATATTGATCTGAATTATTCAATAGGATACCTCAAACCATTGCGATGCCAAAGTTGGGTCAGCCGGAGCGGAAGGCAGGTCGCGGACCTGTCAAACTAGCATGTCTGGCTTGGTTCGTTCTCTCTTTGTAGACTGAGGTCAGGCCCGGTGGCTTGTATCAGCCTTGTACTAACAATTACATGACAGTCGCGTATCGAGGATTCGCTGCGATGGGGACCAGCCGTGCCACGGGGTGCGTCGAAGCCATCATGGCTATTCCTCAGTGTTTGCGTTGTTCAAGACGCTAATTTGTGGACGCTTTAGTGTCGAATTCGAAACCGGGAATGCTCATACACGCCTAGTCGCCGAGGAGGCTCACGCAAGAAGAGAAATGTGGCTGCGAAACCTACTTCCAATGAACAACCTGATCTCGGTAAGTGCTTATCAAGACTGATAGCTCATCCATACTCGGGGCGTTTATAACTAATCTCAAATTGCAGCTTTCCCTTCTCCTCCTCTGAGCGAGATTGATCACCTCACCTCACCTGGCGCGGGACTAAGGCTGCTCTCATTTGATGAGTTGGATCTGCAGAATGGTGCTGGCAGTCTCGGAACCAGTGAATCTGGAGCTGAGGACTTTGTGCAACACGCTGTCAGAATATATGACAGTGAGCAGGCTATGTATGTGTACCATTGGCTGCGTCTTGTCACCAACGCACCGGAAAGAACCTTGCTAACCCCTGAACAGATTGAATGCCTACTACATTTACCTGCATCAGTACTTTCCAATCCTCCCGCCTCCCGTTCGGCCTGTTACCCCTGATAATCCGATACGGATCACGAGTCTTGAGGGATGCTTTCCTCTGAGTTTGACTTCGCCGCTGGCCCTGGCTATATCAGCCATGTTGGCTCTGATCCCCTTTCCGGACCAGGAACCTACGCCCGTCATGTCAACCGAGGAACCTCTCAGAAGATCAATAGCTCATAAACTGGCCCAATTGGCTTTGGAATGTGTCGAGTCCGACTCTGAACTCATTGACGACACTCCTGGTGGCCACCCAAGTCCAATTCCTTTTAAAGGCCAACCAATCCCTCGCTTTCCGTTACATCCTAGAACTCCAGTGATGCTTGAAGGACTGCTTGCACTACTGCTGCTAAGTAACTATGAGCATACTCAAAGAGGAAATATGCTTAAAATGACTACAAGAGCTAGTCAGGCCTTAATCATGGCAAGAAATATGTCTCTCCATCAATTAGACGGTTTTGAGGACGAATATTCTGAAGCCAAAAGGAGAGCCTGGTGGATGAGTGTAGGTTTTGTATCCAAGGATTCATTGTGGGCATTTTTACTGACATAGCACAGTATTTTCGAGCCCAACTGTGCTCCGTTGTTCGACAGAGCGTAAGTCGTGTCTCTGTTCCTCGATTGCTCCCGATTTTCCGCTTCCCGACTTGCTAAAATGACCGCTCAATAGGCATCCGTTATCATGGAGGATGATAGTCTCTACACCACTCCATATCCCACCATACAAGGTGATCCCGAGGTGAGTCTTGACTGCTACATAGTCATGTTCTAGTAGGCACTAACTATAATCTCGCAGGTCTGGCCGTTGTATATCGCGTCTCTTCAGGTGTCTTTCGCGACTGTTCGGCTTGCAGCAGCCGGAGTGCCGCCATGCGCAAAGCCCGACCCAGACTTACTTCGTTCAAAGTCTGAGAAAATAGCAGCACTGGATGCCCGAGCCGTACAATTGATTGAACGTGCCAAGACTGGCCCGGGATCCAAAGGGTACCCTACCAACGACGACCCAGCGAGCGAGCCGCTTGTTTCCAAAACGATGCGCAGTATTGCAGCCATTAGGAGTTCCAGGTATGACTGTTGGAAGAGAGGAAATAATCCAACTTGACTAGACCCCGGCGCCTTCAGCCGATACTGACATGAGCTTGTCATAGTGCTAGAATTCGACTGCATAGATATCACGCATTTTCCGATATTCCTTTATTTAGCATGAACCATTGCGACTTGAGTTCTCCAGACTTTGTTCCCGACACGGACAATGTCATTCCACAGACCAACCCGCCCGAGTCATCGCCTTTCACATTTGATGAGGCTGCGGAGGTGTGCGTAGAATCGGCGTTGGAAGTATCTCGGCAACTGAAGAAGCTACCGTACCCTGACAAGACCCTTACTACTGTCCCAGCTCGAATGACCCCGACAATCTTGTGCTGTGCAATGCATGCCAGCTACGTAATGATGATGCAGTTCTATCGACTGTATTTGAGGCATCAACAAGAGTCTGGCGACATGATGACGACGAGCTTCGAGCGCCGAGTGGATGAACTCCGCCACGCTCTGCAGGACGTTATAGCAACTTTGGACGGATTTGCAAATGTGCTGGAAGCTATTCGCGGAATGAAGAGTAAGCATACCTACGATGCTTGCAAAATTGTGACATCGCTGTGAGCTAACATATTATCGCAGTTGATGTGGAAGCCGTTTTCACGGTTGCATTCTCCGACATGATGACCTGATCCATCGCACAATCGCAACACGTCCGAACTTGTATTTGTATTCCATCCGCATATCTTTGTGTAACTGAACCTGGCGTTGTTGTCTCTGGGGTAGGGGCTTTGCCTTGGTGGGCTACATCATGTTACTGGGAATATCTCAAAATTTACTATTCAGGTTGCTAATTGTAATCAATATTGGTGCATATAATCTTGAGGCTTCTGAGGGGCGAGCTATTCTTGCAATTGACAACCTGCCTCTTATACGATTCCCTCTTTGTGTATCTCGCCTTCATTGTGCTCAAATTAACGAATGGAGTTGGAATGAGGAATGCGACTCATGGCTGCAAACTATCACCGCAGCGGATGGGGTGAAAGGAGCGCATAACATTATGCTGAATAAGTTTCGAAGTGCTACATTGCACACTAGGCTTAAATGGAAGCAAAGAGAATGAAGCAAGGCGTTTGAAACAATCCAGACGGCGTATGCTGCGAATTTTTACAATAGAACGTTGGTGTGGATTACTAGACGCTGGTTGTCCACAAAAAGTGGCACAAGGCCTCTCTGGTCGCACTCAAACTTTTGCCAGTCATGTCAGGGACCAGCATTGAAACAAAATAAGTTTTTTGCCTCACTGCACCCATCTTGCCAAGTTTGCAATTTCCACCAAATACCCTCTCTCTTCCAAACTCCTTTTCGTGTTAGCAATTACTTTCAAGCAAACGCATACATCCCGAGCCAGCGTCTTGAAGCGACACAGAATGGCATCGCAGTCGAGCAAAACGTACGCCCAAAGAGGCCACGCGCATCAGCACCCCGTTGCGCGGAAGTTGTTCGAAATCGCCGAGCTCAAGAAATCCAACTTGGTTGTCTCGGCTGATCTCGAGGAAACGGAAAGCTTGCTCCAATGCGCAGATGGTTCGTTCGGGATGAGGCCGACTTGAGAAGAAAAAAAAAAGGCCGGGAAGCTGATGCAAGCGACCCGCAGATCTAGGCCCGTACATCGCCGTGTTCAAGACGCACATCGATGTCGTGAGAGACTTTGGCGACGCCACGATCCACGGTCTCAAGACGCTGGCCAAGAAGCACAACTTTATGATATTCGAAGACCGCAAGCTCGTCGACATTGGCAACACGGTCCAGAAGCAGTACCACAACGGAGCCCTCCGCATTTCCGAGTGGGCCGACATTGTGAACCTCAGCATCCTCAGCGGCGACGGCATCGTCGACGCTCTCACGCAGACCGTCACGGACCCTGGCTTCCCGTTCCGTGGCGAGCGCGGCTTCCTGCTGCTCGCGGAGATGACGTCCAGGGGAAGCCTGGCGACGGGCTCGTACACGAGCCAGTGCGTCCGTCTGGCGCGCCGCCACCCCGAGTCCACGTTTGGCTTCGTGGCCACGCGTGCCCTGACGGCGGTGCAGCCCCGGGATGGCGGGCCCGACGAGGACTTTGTCGTCTTCACCACGGGGATTAATCTGGAGAGTCGTGGGGACAAGCTCGGCCAGCAGTACCAGACTCCCGCGGAGGCGGTTGGCCGGGGCGCCGACTTTATTATTGCTGGGCGTGGCATCTACGCGGCTGGGGATGCGGTTGCCGCGGCCAAGAGGTACAGGGACGAGGGGTGGAAGGCATATCTGCAGCGAGTTGGCGGCTGATGATGGTGCCCTGTCTGGAATGTTCTGCGCTTTTGACTAGGAGGAAACAAGAGGAATACACGGGTCTCGCTCTACGTCTTGAGTCTGATGGCCGCCTCTTGTATTCCGTATTCCGCAACAGGAGACGGTGATTGCCCGCTTCAGTGATGTCGATAATGCGTAGATACTAGGCATCATGGCATGCCGGAAGCCATTGGTTTGTCATTCCGTGATGAAGTTAAGCAACCATGCACGCCACGGCGGATCATGGCCAATCTCGTGCTATTCGGCCTTATGACAGAGCTGATTGGTATCGCAGAAGTTTCTGGTAGATGCTTTATCAAATATCGTCCTGGCGAGCATACGCACCAGAGATTACTCGGTACAACAATGAGCAACGGGACTCGGGTCTGCTCTCTACTCCCACGGTAGCCTCCCGTGCGCTAAACCTTACGGAATAAGACTAAATTCGTCACTGGGCATTACGGGACCGAGGCTGATTTTTCCCTTTATTTTCTTTTCTTTATTTTCCTGCAATATTCGTTGCATCTCTGTGGGCTATTACACATCGTGTCGACGTCCCAATGCAGCACGCGCCAAGATGCAGAGGATGCAGATGAAACCAGGCCGGCAGTTACTGGAATTATCGCAGGACCAGGATCTGGCAAGGGAACGCAATGCGAACGAATATGCCAGTCCTTTCGGGTCGAGCATATCGGCATTGAACATTTGTGCGCTGACATGGATCGTCGAGACAGCCCAGATGCGGCTACCATCAGACAGAATATGCTCGCCGGGACTATTGGACCGAGAGAAATCACAATCAACGTTGTCGGTTCACATTTGAAAGAATCCACCAAACATGGAGCACGCGCATTTGTCCTGGATGGTGAGCTCGGCGCCACACGCTACACTCTTCGAGAGTGGAAGCATTGAGGTTATTTTGACGGTATGGGCTTGGCTTTCCGAGAAGTATCGACCAGCTGCAACTTTTCGAGAGCGTGGTTGCTTATTTGAAGCTTGTTTTCCTCTTGGAATGTTCCGAAGAGACCATGATCGAGTGGCTTTTGTCTCGAGGGCGGGATAAATAGCCCTGAATACGGCCAGAAGCCTGGCTGTTTTATCGTGTCGCGAACATGCTTCCTACTGCAGGTACAATTGCAGCAGGAGGGTATGAATGGGCTGGGAATAAGCAAGTTACAGCGTGCAGATGTAAAAAAGCTGTCAATGCTTTGACCAGACCCGTGGGGTAAACATTTTGCCCCTCAACCCTCCAACTGCTCTGCCCCTCTACCCCTCCACCCCTCCACACCTCAACAGCCAGCAATGACGACAAACCCGAAGTCCATTGCCGACCCGATTGAGCCCGATCCATCGGATCCACTGCCACTGGCGGATGAAATATCCAGGTCCATGATGAGTCTCATCTTCAACAGCATCATAACGGCCAATTGCCATCCTCCCTCCATATCCAGCCCGATTTGTACAACTGTATTCACGTACTCAACCAACCCAAACTCATCCAGCAAACCTCGAGCTCCATCAAGCCGTCACAATGTCTCCTCCCGGTATCTTGCTCGTAACCATGACCCCCAAGCCGGGCCTCTCACTCAGTCAATTCCACGAGTGGTACAATAATGAACACGGTCCGACTCGTCTGCGGCTTCCCAAAATATTTCCCAATGGCCTTCGCTATAAAGCCACTTCTGATGACCAGCCTGCCTTCATGGCAGTATACGATGTCACGGCAATGAACCACCTTGAAACGGAAACTTACACTACCCTGAGAGAAAACCGCTCCAGCCGCGAAGCCAACACTATTGGCCAGGTTGACGTCAAGCGTTACTTTTACGATCTGCTCTACACCAAGCAATCGCCTCTCTTCACATCCATCGAGACTCTGACAGACGAGGAGGCCGAGGGCATAGTTACCGTGGCCGTGAGTATCACTGTGTCCGAGGCCGACGGAGCAGGACACCAGTATCAGAAGTGGTTTGTCCAAGAGCACGCCGAGTTGATTTCGAAAGTGCCCGGCTGGCTGCGATCGCGGCTGTTCAAGACGTCGAGTCTAGAAGACCCTGGAAAGGTCGTGTATTTCTGTTTACACGACTACACAAAGCAGAACGGCCTGGGAGGCGCGAAGCATAAAGCTTCTATGGATACGCCATGGCGCACAGAGGTGTTCAGCAAATATGTCGTCTCGAAAGGCCGGCAAACGTGGTCTCTGTTCTATGTATTCGGATCTGGCCCTAGAGACCTTGCCTCGTTATCAGAACTGCCCGCCTCTGCGGCCTTTACGTCCACTGACGGGAAAACCACAACCACGCCCGGTTCCGACCCTGTCATATCGTCATACGTCACAACCAAGGACTCCCTGAACATTCCCTACCGCCTCGAAGGCAACCCCTCTCCCACCGCTCCCACCGTCGCGTTCTCAAACTCCCTTCTCACGTCCCTCCACATGTGGGATTCTTTTGTTGCTACCCTCAAAAAGAACCGGCCAGATCTTCGTATTCTCCGCTACGATACCCGCGGACGACACGCCATCCCGCAACCGCCGGTTCCCGCAACACTCGACATGATCACGGACGACTTCAAACTCATTCTAGATTCTCTCCGAATTCCCAAGTTGCATGCCCTGATCGGTGTGTCCCTGGGTGGTGCAACTACTCTTAACTTTTCCATCAAGAACCCCACTCGCGTTGGCAAGTTCATCGCCTGCGACTTCAACGCCACATCCAGCCCGGCCAACACACAAGCATGGAAGGATCGCGTTGCCATCGCGCAAGGCGACGCCGGACAGGGTATCAAGAAACTTGCCGTTCAAACCGTGGAGCGTTGGTTTCACCCTACAACCATGGAGAAAAAGAATCCCGCGCAGGAAATGACAGACATGTTGGCAGGGAATGATGTAGACGGGTTTGCAAACAGCTGCACGGCACTATGGGACTACGACATGAAGCCGGACATGAAGAGCTGCAGTGTACCTGGATTGTTCGTGGTGGGGGAAACTGATGCAAAAGGTGCAGTAGTCAAGGCCATGGAGGGATTCAGGGGGTTGTTGGGCCAGGGCGACGCCGAGTTGAGGATTGTGCCTTCAACGGGACACCTTCCTATGTTTGAGGACCCGGATGCATTCTACGATGCGGTGAAAGATTACCTATGATGTTGGGTGCAGGAAGATTTGTTTTGGAATGGAAAGGATTCCCTGCGATTTAGAATCTCAAGATGGATGCTTCATTTTATTTTGTAAAGACTAGATTTAGTACCTAGACAAAGTGGTATATCGTTCGTGCGACAAACGGCTTTCCCTTGTTTCTGGTCTACACTGTGAGAAAGTCTTATCGAGGAAGTTTGTTCTGCATATAAGTGATGAGTCTCCTTGAAAATGGCCCCACAACTTCAGTTTACTAGAGCAGGACCATGGATTGTTGATGGGAAGGAGCTGCCCTCTTCTAGCTGCGACTTGGTCATTTTTTTGGGCAACAATCGGATAATTCCATGCGTGACCAGAGAATCAGGCAGGCAGCACCCAGGCACATTGGCGATGCGGCTGCGAATCGGTCAAGGTCGAATGTTGAGGCCCGATTGTAGGGTAAGTAAAGTACGAGAGGATTCACATTGCGTATTCAGAAATCAGTTTCCTTGTTGACGGCGAAACAACACAGACATGTCATCGACACGACGTATGGTGTCGCGGGGATAATCTGATCATCCCATGTCGCACGCCCAACACGCTTCACGGTTCACTGGGTAGTCGCACCGTTCCCCATCATGCACGGCAATCGGACTGGGTATGGTCTGGGTATCGGAAACCTCGTGTGCCCTACCAGGACTTCAGGTCCAACCACACCATGTGGCTTCATGTCTAGATCGGTCTTCATGCGACTCCACCACGGCCACCTCAAGTCACGGTTGGCGGAGCGGGTAGCCACCTAGCTTCAACGGCCATCGGTGGGTGAGCCGTGTTGCAGTGGCTTGACATTTCCGCGCCTTTGCTTCTGTGGTCGCCGATCATGATGGCGTCTCGGCGACTGATGGTGTTGAACCTTGACGCATTGCTTGGTCTCGGGAGGTACCCAAGCGGCACTGAACATGTTAGAAACCGCTATATAAAGACTCGGAAAAATGTGCCCTGCTGTCCTGCATCGGTAAACCACTTCTGCACTCAAACCGTCGCGGAATTGTATTCCAACATCGCACCGCAGAAAGCGCATCATCATATATCGAACGCAACCCACATCGCACAGCAAAGATGGACCAGAAGATCACAGTTCACGATATTCATGAGCCAAATACTGGAACTTGGCAATATGTCGTCGCAGACCCGTCTACTATGAGCGCGGCCATTATCGATTCCGTCTTGGACTTTGACCCTGCCTCCGCCAGCATCAGTACGAAAAGCGCAGATGGTTTGCTCGCTTTAATTAAAGACAAGGGCTACAAAGTAGACCTGATTCTGGAGACACACGCCCATGCCGATCACCTCACTGCCGCAGCATACTTGCAGGACCAGCTTGGAAAAAGTCAAGGCTCTCGACCCGAAATAGGCATTGGCAAGCGCATAGCCGAGGTGCAAAAGCGATTCGGGGATCGGTACGGCGTCAAAAAGGACGACTATGAAAATGCTTTTGATAGGCTATTTGAGGACGAGGACGAGTTCAAGATTGGTAATATGAATGCAACTGTGCTGTACCTACCTGGCCACACGCCAGACCACGTTGGATACAAGATTCAAGGCAGGTCGCAACTCAGTCTCGAGGTACTCCTACTGCTAACTCTTGAGTAAAAGACAACATCTTTTGCGGCGACTCCCTTTTCAACGCCGACGTCGGTTCCGCGCGCTGCGACTTCCCCGGCGGCGATGCGACGCAGCTGTATAACTCGGTGCAGAAACTGCTCAGCCACGGACCGCATGTCAAGATATGGACTGGACATGACTACCCGCCCGAGGCCAGGGCTGGTCGTGCCATCTCGGCCATGACGGTCAGCCAGCAGCGGGAACAGAACAAACACCTCAAAGACGGGACCTCGCAGGACGAGTTTGTGACTTGGAGGAGCGAGAGAGACGCCACCTTGAAAGAACCGCGCTTGATTCACTATGCTTTACAGATTAATATCAGGGCAGGACGACTGCCGAAGCCGACGACAACGGGCGATCGATTGGTTCATGTACCGTTGAAAAGTCCATTTTAGTTGAACATGCAAGACCTTGCTGATGATTGTCGTGTAAACTGTTTGTCGCTGGGTATGGCACCGCATTTTGGGTGCGTGTAAGTGACGGGGGCAAATTCCACTCTATGGCACTTTGTATTATGCATACCTTTTGGTTCACATGTACTACACGATGTGCTGGACGGTGTTTTACAGACATGGTTTGGGTTCCTCTGCACTACATCTCACATGGCTCGAGCAGGCAGTGCCTGTTTGACTCTTGGCGCAAAGACACAGGACCTAAGCCCGGCAGATGCCAGTGTATTGCGTGCAATTATTTTTCCATGTCATCGTTTGAGCCATGTCAGCCAATGCCCTGCTTTGTCAAGAGCGAAAAGGACAAGAGGTGGATATATTCGGACAATAATCGGGGTGGCTGGATCGATGAGTGCGACGCTTTTCTCATCAAACAGTACAAAACATGCCACGGCAGACTTTATTGAGCTTCAGCTTGAGGAGTGGTGGTTGTGTTGAGTCAGAAAGGTGGTAATTGAAGGTTGTAACTTGTTGGTCCACGATGGTTGCTTTTTCTAGGGCTCAAATTGGGGCTTGGTTGAGAGTCACAGCAGGGCAACCGGCCTTCAGGGTTCTAACAGGGCATAAAATGGGTCAATTTCCTGCACTTGTGGGTTTTTAGGGCCATCAAGGAAGTTCTGTAGTCATCATCAATACATGTATCAGAAAATCTGCCCAATCCCTCTGAATGTGCGCAGGTCCAATTTTTGTAACGGGCCAGGGTTCTTTCTAGCTAATAATAAGTAACTAAGATTTTAAAAATATATAAGTATATAAAAATATATTAGTTTATTATACTTAATAATAAAGTATCTTTAAGTATTATAAAAGAAGTGGGTTGAATATCAATTGGACCTGCGCACATTCAGAGGGATACAGGCGCCCGTAAGCCTCTTGAAATACCTTTACTCCGCCGTGTAAATTGCTGTTGTTTTCCCAACACACCAGACCCAACAGGTCAACGGTCGCACCTGCCAAAGGCGGGGCATGGGGGACGGCGAGGCACGGGCCTCTGTGCACTCGAGGCCAGAGAGAGGGAACCCAGACCCGTGATCCATCTTTTTTCCGTGCCAATCGGCTTTTTTGCTTCTGCTCACAAGAAACAAAGCGGACTTGACATGACGGTGTGACAGACGCGGTTGGATTGGGCCGCACCCCCGCGCAAACCACTGACGACACAAACACACGCATGGGCTGTTCCCGAGAAACGTCGTGCAAGCCGCTTGATTACCCCGGCGCCCATTGGCTCGTCGGTCCTGAATCAACAAGCCATCCGTCCGTTTTAGCGTCGGCAGCGTTGCTTCCGCCGCGCGGGAAGGCGAGCATCCGGGGATGGAACATGGAAGTTTCCACAAAATCCAGGACAAGGACCGAGCACGCGGCTTTGCGCTGGTGAGACCTGCTGTGACAGCATTGATGTTGGGTTGGGTGATTTATTCCCCGTGTTTCCCCACACAACCTGTCATTGCTGGAATCGCCCCTTTTGGAAATGGTGAGTGGAAAGTAAATCTTGGTGACTTTGCCATGGACTGATATTGAGGAAATTAGATGTGTTGCGAGCTGAGTATTCGTTGTCGTAGCTGTGGCTGAAGGACTACTCTGCGTCTACTCCGTACGCCAAGTCATATATGTCACGAAGCGTTGGCGTCAAATGCGAGCGGATGGTCGGCTAGACACCAGCCAACGCCAAGCAGCCCTACTAGTACAATCTCAAGTTGTAAGACATATGTGTGGCCTTTGGAATCATATTGCTCAGGAGACACTAGTGTCAACTTAGCTCATCCTCGGCTCTGAACTGGCGGCATCATGAATCATGATGCACCTGCGCCACTACTATGTTTGGTCGTACTGTACAAGGAATATCGGTGAAGGAGGATGGTCTTTGTTCAAGACAGCAAGCGTCTCGATAGAGACAAAGGACAAAGGCAGCGAGCTGTCAGGTTTCGTCTACACCACCAACCGTCAGCTACATGTCGGTATCGTCAAAATACTTCAGCCAGGATCCAAAATTGGAGGTCCGAGACGCAAGACCAAGGGAGCCGGTCAGACCATTCGGCCGACTATCCTAGTTGTTCAAGCCATGTCCCATTTCCCAGGAGGCAGAGTCCTTCCGCGTCTGAGGCAAAGACATGTACGCATATGCCACCACCTTGGCGTGGCAAGCGAAATTCCAGATCAGGCAACGAGAATGTAGGTCACTTAGTTCCAAAACCTCAACCTAGTCGTAGCGTAGACTTGAACGTCATGAACGGCTCGCACAAAGGCAAGCATGGATTTGCCCGGCCCCTTGTTCCACTCTCGGTCTGCCATATTTGAAGGGGCGTGGCAGCCACCTACTCGTCATGACAACAGATGGCATATGTCCCGCCTCCCATCTCCCAGTTCCATTCTCTATCTTCACACTCTCTCTGAAAGGCCATACCCCAAGATCAACGTCGTCCATATTGTGTCAAAGACCAAGGTCAACCAAAAGATCACCAACTCAGATTCTCTTTCCAATCATTCAGTCATCATGCAGTTAAAGAATGTCATGTTAGCAGCGGCAGTCACCTTCGTGGACGCTCAGCGCCCCAAGGACCAAAGCATCTGCGACTATTACACGACTGCGTTGCTAAAGACGAACAACGCAACAAACCAGGCTACGTTGCTGACCCTATTAGTAAACACTGTCGTTATTGGAAATTGTAAGAGCCCTCTATTCCATTTCAGTCTTCTCAGTTGGGCGCTAATCCGAGCATATAGACACCATGCCTAACCACAATGCTGTTCCTGGCATCCTCGCCCCCGGCGAGATTGACGGCAAAAAGGTCAACCTCGCTCCTTACTTTAACGGCGGTCTTGCCTCAACCAATACTGGTGGAAAAATGGGCGAGTCTGTCAACTTTCTAGACGGCGGTGGCGCAGCAGTAAGTCGAGCGTTCTGGCAATACTCAACTGGTGAACATGTGCTAATGATTGGAAAAGCCCCTGAAAGAGAACAAGCCCGCCAATGACAAGACAAGCCATCAGTAGTATGTACATCCTTCACTGCTGCTCCAGGCCGCGCTGACCCCGTGAAAAAGCTTCCTCCTCACGCATCTATACGAGTTCTTTGGAAGCCTCACAGGATGCAGCATGCAAGGAATGGCCGGATTTGACGCGTACAACGGGCAGGCCTCGATGGCAGAGGTCCACAAGTTCATGGGCCTGGGAAAGCCAGAGATGGATTACTTTGTGACGCAGGTTGGCCTTGCAGCGGCCTCCTTTGGCGTCGCCAAGGACGACATCTCCGCCATTGCCGACTCGCTCAACTCTGTTTTCAACGTTGCCTGCGGGCCGCCCACCACTGTTGTGAAGGCGCAGGGTCCCCAGTTGCAGTCTATCTGTATTGACCAGTCGACTTGTCCCAAGGCTGCGAAGGATCCCATGTGCGACATGTACGCTGCTGCTGTTAAGCCGGGCAACGCGACGGGCACCATGATGCCTTCTGGTAGTATGAGCGCGACGGGCACCGCGTCCGGGACGAATATGCCGAGTGGAACTGGTTCGGCAGTCCCGACTGCTGCTGCGGCTGTGAATGGATATAGCGTTGTGGCTGTTGTTGCTGGGCTGGCTGCTTTTTTTGTGTAGATGGAATGAGGCACTGATGAGATGTGGTTCAAGGGGGGATGAGGAGATGTTGTTGAAATAATTGAATTCTGTAAATCTTGTGCAATATATGAGTAATCACTGACCGTAGCATTGAGCATGTTACAACGGATGATGATAAATATTTTCTGCGTGACAAAATACTCTGAAAATGTGTTTGCATCTCATCTGAGGGTATCATTTTGAATGTCACCGGACTATATGAGAGAGAGTACACAACAAGGCAACTGCGTACAATCGCTCCTCTGCGAAAAGGGGTTAGCCGCAACTTGGATGGCAGGCTATATATTGAATTTAGTTAAACCAGCTAGATTATTAACATTAGTCAAGTTAATAAATGACGAGACTTTTAGAGTTTTAATTCAAATAACATCTGAATACGGAAATGGCTGTAGGTGTCATGTTTTAGGGTCGTCACTTGGCGTGGGAAAAACTGCAGCAAATAAAGCTAGACACACAAATTTCCAGTCTTGTTGAATTCCATACATCTGATTTATCCTAGAAACCTCTGTTTTCTACCTGTATGGTGCCTCCGCCGCCGGACCGAGTAGGTAACCCCCCGTGGGAGGCAAAAAAGCTCTCGGAACGGCCTTGTACCATGAATAGTCCGTCTCCCAAACCCAACACGTTCCCAGACCCTTGTGGCAAACCGTCCTGACTGATCATTTCACGGTGGGCAGCTATCCAGCTGCAAAACCGAGACCTTTTCCTGCCATTGCGAGGAGATCCGCTTAGGCTTTCTCTGTCTCTGTCTGCTTCTCCTCATCCCGCCGTTTCTCTAGGCTGTGTTTGAGAAAAAACGCGAACGCGATGGCGTCTTTCGCATTTTTACCATTCGCAGTTTTCTCGAAAAAAGGTAGAAGCTTTTCTATGAGTTCTTCAACCTCGATGCTATCCTCGATGATCGCTTGCACCGCGGCGAGATGCATATCGAGAAACGCATATGTTTTTTCAAATGCTTCCTCAGCCTGGGCTGAGGTTTCGAGGCCGTGTAAAAACGTAGTGACTTCAGTCGCAATGTAAAACGCAGCCCCGAGCTTTTCACTCCGCAGCTTTTTTAGAAATAGATCCATGTCCCCCAAGGCAGCACCCTTTGCGTGAGCTAGCATTTTCTTGGTCTCCTTGATAGTCTTGGCCTGTTCCTTCGCCTTGGATAAACTGAGCTCTTTGACACGCTTCTCGGCGTCGAGATCCTTTTGCAGTTTTGCTTTCATCGATTTCAAATCGTCCACTTCAATGTTTAGATCTTTGATGGCTTTGGTGAAGGCACTCGTCCTTTCGGCTGATTCCAAGTTTAACACTTGATCTTTGAGCCTCTGTATAGTTCTCGATTGCTTTGCGTCTTTGGATTTGTAGTAGTCCCTCGATTGCTGAATCGCCTTGGCTTCGTTGAAAATGGTGTCGCATTTACGTTGAAATCTCTCTTGCGCGGTGACCTTTTCCTGCAACTGATTCTCAAGATTCTTGCTCTTTGCTATCATTTTCTTTGTTTCTTTCAGCTGCAGATCACACCTTACACTTTCCTTTTTGGCTTGTGCTCGAGCGTCGATGGCCTCCTTCGACTGTTTCCGTTTTTGAGCAGCAAGAATTTTGTTCTGGTTGATCAGGTTCGAGTTCACTTCTTGTTCATTCTTGATCAGGACTTGGGTCGCTTCTTTGGCTTCGCGTAGTAGGCGTTCGGTTTCCTTCAAATCGCGCTCGGCGTTTTCCTTTTCGATCTCCCTCTGCAACAACGTTGCTTTCATTGCCGTGTACTCGTGAATCATCTCCTGAAGCTCCCTCTGACTTGCGCTATCCTCTTTGCTTTTAGACGCAAGTTTCTCTTGGAGATCCCTTGTGGCCGAGCTGTAATAATCCGCCTGTTGGCTCCATTGAGAAGTAGACCAATTTGCGGCCGCTAACAACTTTTCAAAATGAGCTGTTGCCGCTTCCGTGGCCGCTGCATTTTCTTCAGTCATGAAGGCGACGTAGTTCTCCAAAAACCTGACTTGGGCCCGGAGAATTTCAGCTTCCTGCATAGCCTGGTATCGTGCTTTCGTTTGGGCTTCAAAGTGAGCGCTGACGTCGTTGAGTGCGCTGGCTACATTCCCCAAGGTACCCTTAAGCGTAGCGACCTTGTGCTCCAGCCGAGCAGTCTTTGCGTTGGAGGCTGCGATGATCTGCTCTGGAGTCATGTTGACGGGCCCTGTTCTGATGTTGACTGATGGAAAAGAAGGAGTAGAAGACTTGAGAAAATTGGGACTGCGGAGGATGGTGGTTCCTTAGTCGTAATTGAGCGAGGGGAAGCCACGGATTAAATAGTAATTTCACCCTGAATTGAACACCAGAAAAACTAAACTAATTTTGTTGTTCTTCTGTTGTTCAGGGGTGGAGGAACCAGGGGTGTCTTGTGATGAATAACGTCCAAGCTTGTGATTCTAGAACCACAAAGACGACCATGGCGGACGAGGAGTTCATTTGATGTTCAGTACTTGAGTAATCATCAACCTATAAAGATTCTGTCATAACCAGGTATGCTGTGCTGTGAACAGAGTTTGAGCATATACCAAGATGTAATTTGATGTAGTGTGTTCCAACATCCAGCCATGCACGAAACAGGTCATATGCATTGTCCTGTGAAACTTGATACAGAAGGCAATGCTGCGCCCCGATCACTTTGTGCATATCATAAAGGGTATTGGGTTGAAACGTGGAGTCATGAAGCAAAACAAAATGCCGCAACAGCGACCCTTGGCCCAACATCCCTAATCGCTCTTCTGGCTCGGTTCATGCCATGTATATTAAGGAAGCATTGAATAATCATATTTGAGGTGTCAGATATCCTTGGTTTTCCAAGAGGAAGAGAGGGACAAGTGACCACTTATGTACATGAAGCGAACATCTGTGCCTGGGGCTCTTGCCCGATCATGTGTTCAATCCCTGTCACCAACGAGCCCTTTGTCGGTGAAGCCCCTTTGTTGGCTTCACAGCCGTTGGGCCTTTTCTGTGTAACAGAGGGTCAGAGGTCTCTATGAGTACAGAAGAACTCTGTGAAGCCTAGAGACCCTCGGCGGCCCTCGCTTAGGACCGACTTCAGGCCTCGTGACGTTTGCCTTTGTTGTTGTGTAACCTTTGTTGGCCCAACGCCCTTTATTGTGGGCCAGCCGTGAAACACTCCGGGCTGTCGTGACACCTTTCTTTGTTGTTGTGTACCCTTTGTGGCCGATCAATGCCTTTGTTTTTGTCTTGGCCGTGTAACACAACCCCGGAGGCTCTTGTTCAATTCCAGTGCTGCTTACGACAGCGATTGAACATGAGAACCGTCATTCAAAAACAGCTATGAAGTCGGGCCAGCTCGATAATGGTGAATGATTCATTGCAACATGGCGCCGCCACAGCTTGTTCAGCCCTGGCTACACACCCTTCTGTAACTCCAGGCCTTTCCTGCCACGGGAGAGTGGCTTTGGTCAGAGGCTTGTTTGACAGCTCAGCTCTGTGCGTTATACGGGGGGCTTTTAGCTTACCTGCCGCCCGGGTTTGTGGACAACCTTGCTAGGAATGAAGAGATTCCGAGAGGCTGCCGCCATACCAACAGCTACCGAGATGCATTGACGTCACTCAGAATCACTGATGAGGATAATTGAAGAGGTCAAGCTGAGTAACTTCTCTCTTTGTCTAGCTAGGTGGTCACCATGACTAACACCCCATAACCTGATGACCTGTATGCCACAGAGGCCAAGAACACAACTCTGAAGGTGGAAATGCGATCTCGCGGCTCATCATTGCAATCATTGAATCCCGCTCACGCGTGGCTTCTGCCCCACGGCGGCTCGGGAACGTATCAGTTTCACACGGATTGGAGCCAGCAATCGCGGCCTGTCAATGCAATCACTTCAAACGCCACAACTTTATACGTTACCAACCACTCCCAGAAGCTTATTTCAGCCGAGTCTCAATCTGTGGTTGTTTGCCCCTCCACATGATCCATCGGACTTTTCATTGAGCCTCAAAGTCAGTTTAAATGCGCAGCAAAACCTTATTTCGGAAGCTAGTTCCAGCCGTTGGCAGCGGTTCACCACGTCTCTTTTGACTACCACAGTTGGCTGGGAAGCATTACTTCTGGCGGTGGGAGTGTTTCGATAGTTGTTTCCAATAGACCACTCGAGGCGTCGGGGAGGCGTCCTCGCAAGACATGCATATATACAGAGCTGAACTGCAACCGCCACCAGTCCTCCAGTACCAATACGGCAGTTGACCCCGACGTTTACCGAAAACAGTGTATTTCGCGGGGCTGAAGTGAGGAACTGTCCGATTCAGCTCGGAAAGACGTGGTCATTCGGGGCAGTCTTTCTTTCCATCCTCAGGCCAGTGTATGGAGAACGAGTAGAGCGCGTGTGAGGTTAAGATCTGTTTCCCTGAGGGCACTCAGCCACGATTAGCTAGTTATTTTTATGTCGCAGTGATCTCAGACGCCTCAAATTGGACCTAAAATGACACGGGCGTCACTATCCGGCATCCACACCCTATGGCGGCAGTATCAGGACAACTGGTTGTTTGGGCTGTCACAAGTCATCTGCAGCGGCGTAGGGCTAAATAGAGAATGCAGATGCGACCTCTACCTTGGCACAGCCAAGCTGAAATGTCACCAGCAGAGCCTAGATTGGTCCTCATACACGGGGCGTCAAGCCTTGTGAAAATGAGGTGCAAATAAGAAATTCTGATAGGGAGCTGTACAAGCATGCTATTAGTCTAGGAGGCGGTTGAGAATATAAATAAAGGCTGAATACGTTGTCTCGTAGCCAAAGACTCCCAGTTTTACAAAGGCCTTCTACACTGCTACTCCTTATAAAAATAACAACGGGTTACTGGCTGTAATCAAATCTCCTTTCACGGCTCTTTCTCCGTACCCCATACGTGTGTTGACCTGTAGGACAATCCTCACTGTTAAGATGCATCACATCCAGATTAACGGCAACTCACGCCCTGATGCAGGAGCTGCCAGCACCGCATTTCTCAACACTTTCGCAGCACCGCCACCCAGTGTAGCTAATTCCAATTACATCCTAATCCAGACCAAGGGCCCCTTAAGCGCTCAGCAAAAACAAGAACTTCGGGACAAGGATGTCGAAATTCTAGAGTACAAGGGTGAAGACGTCTACCTCTGCGGCTACAAGCCTACTACGTTAGAGCCCCTGATCAGTAACCTCAGGGACTTCGTCACAGACGCCGAGGTCTATCACCCGGATTATGTGGTTGAGCCAGACCTCAAGACGGGCAACGACGATGACGAAGCAGAGGTGGAAGTTGCCCTTCATGAAAATATTGGTGACGATGACATGAGCCGTGTGGTCAATGACATTGCTGCCCAGGCGGACATTCCGGTTGCCAACGTCGAGCTTCATGACCGCAAGGCTTGCGTCAAGGTGCCCAAGTCCAAGCTAGCCCAGCTCGCGCGCATCGACGAAGTGAAGGCCATCAACGAGGTGCAAACCCGCCGCCTCTTCAACAATGTTGCTTGCGGCATTCTCGAAGCCCACACGCCCGTTGGCACAGCGAAAACCACCTACAAAGGCAAAGGACAGGTCGTGTGCGTAGCGGACACTGGGTTTGACACGGGTTCGCTAACCGAATACCACGAAGCGTTTGGTGACCGCGTCATTTCCCTCCACGCTAGGGGCCGGCCTGCCGCCCGGGGTGAGCCTGGGAACTCGGACGATCCAGACGGCCACGGCACCCATGTCTGCGGCTCTGTGCTAGGCAAAGGGGATCATGCCAAAGAGGGCGAGATTGAGGCCCCAGCGTCCGAGGCCAAACTCGTCATGCAGTCCCTCTTTGACAAGTTCGACAAGAGTGAGGGTCCAGATCCGAAGTCTTGGAATGCTGGGTTGGGCGGGATTGGCAACAGCTACCCCGACCTCTTCGGCGGCGTCTTCCGGGAGGGGGCCACGATCCATACCAACTCCTGGGGCGGACCACCTCAGCCCTATGTTGAGCGAGAATCGGCCAGGATCGACAGCTACCTCTGGGGAAACAAAGACATGACGGTTCTCTTCGCCGCGGGCAACTCGGGAGCCGACATCGACCGCAACCCCGGCCACGTCGACCCGTATTCGCTGTCCGCCCAGGCCGTTTCCAAGAACGTCATCACCGTCGGCGCATCCGAGAATCGTCGACCCAACGTCAAGAGCCCCGTGGCGGGAAATAAGCCGCTCGTCTACGGCGCCTGGCGCAGCAAGTTCCCCTTCGGGCCCATCTCGGTCGACAACGTGGCCGACAATCCCGAGGGCATGGCCGCATTTAGCAGTCGCGGCCCCACTCGGCCCGATGGCCGGATCAAGCCCGATGTCGTCGCTCCCGGCACTACCATCCTGTCAGCCCGCTCCAGCAAAATTGAGCCCGGGCATCACGGCGAATCCTGGGGACGCAGCAGCGATGCCAGGTGGATGTACTTGGGCGGCACGAGCATGGCCACGCCCCTTGTTGCCGGCTGCTGCGCCGTGATTCGTGGGGCTCTAGTTGACAACCGTGTGCCCCGGCCAAGCGCGGCGCTTATCAAGGCATTGCTGATCAACGGCGCGGTGCCTATGAAGGGACAGTACAACCAGGCTCTGCCAAACGGGGAGTTTGGACCGTCCGTGGATGCGCCCAACCCCAACTCTGGCTTCGGCCGCGTCAACTTGGCCAACTCTCTTCGCAACATTGTCGCCAACCAGGAGAGCACCGTCTACGGATACCAGGACGTGACGGGCGATCAGTCCCTTGGCATGGACGGCCAACACAGGGGCGAACACGCCGTCACCGTTGACATTCCAGAAGGCAGTCCCGCAGGACTGACCTTGAAGGTGACGCTCGTATGGACCGACTTCCCCGGCGAGAGGCTGCAGAACGACCTCGACTTGATTGTCGCTGGAGCTGGTGTTGAGAAGCATGGAAACCAGGGTGACGGCTCTGGGTTTGACCGAGTGAATAATGTGGAGCAAGTCGTTTGGAAAAATGTGAAGCCCGGATCGTATACCGTCACCGTGAGAGCCTTCCTCACCACCAAGGATCCTCAGCCGTTTGCTCTCGCATGGAGAGCATTTGCGTAGTTGGATAATATTATATTTGTCTTGCGGTTAATTTGAGTGGTTGGTGATGTGTTATTTTGTGGTGGTATTGTCTGCACAAATGTTCTAATTTTCAATGGGAATACAACACCAGAGAATGGAACCTATACTCACGTTCTGAGAACCTGATTTTATTGGCTAGCACTAGGATAGCATATTGAATACGCATTTCAAATGAATTTTGAAACACAGTACGAGGATTTACCGTAGTTTGTCGCTCGCGAAGGTACTTCATCTAAATATTTGAGAGCCGGTCGGATGAATCCGTGTTATTGTTGGAATAAATAGCGTGTTTTGCACGGTGGCAAAAGACGATATTCTTTGTTTCAGGCCATATCTTGCCGAGCATGAGAGTGAGTGAGCAAGCCCGGGCCTGCGCGCTCTCCAATTCTTCGTTGTCAAGAGCTTGACTTTCCGGGATACATGAGCCTAGCGACGACGCCCTGGCGATCCTAAACGTGTCAATATCAAGCGTTTCGGTGCGAAACTCTACTACACTTTTGATATCTCGCTGTACCATCTCACGGCCGTCAGCGAGGGTAACGAACAGGGCCTGCTAAAACATTCCTTGCATGGGGGGGCTTGTCAATCCGCTTCGCAGCACTTTTCATATGCTCGGCGACCAGCTTCTTTGCCCATTTGGCCTGTTTCGAGGGCGCGTTGAGCAACTTAGGAAAGTCGGGGTCGGCTGCAACCACCAGGCAAAGGAAATGAAGGCGAAACTGTCAAGCAGACGTGCATGGAACCACGGGAGTCGGGACTCCATGTTGTATAGAAGTCAGAGGGCATAAATTTTGGCGGAACGCGAGTGAGGGACAAAGGCCAAAGCTCGTGTCAAGCAAAAAAAGAAAAAAGAAATAAAAAGAAATAAATGTCCGCACGACGCCACGTGTTTTCATTTTAAGTGCGTTGTTCTGCCTAATGCTGTGCAACAGAAGCAGTGACCACATGTCTGTGCATAATGAGGCACCAAGTGCCTCTTATTGGTTCATATTGATGCATAATAGTTCCATGTCCAATGCTCCTTCTAAAAGAGGAAGGAGCTCGGGAGCGTTATCACTGGTGGCCTCCGTCTGCACCGTGACATCACAACCACCACACAGATGAAGGCGTCAACTTGGTGTGGATAACATCATTGAGCTACATTGAAGTACCAGACATTAAAAGACCGGTAGCCTCAGCCCCGGCTTAACCTGTAATTCATTACCCTAGATTGCCAGAAATGCCACGACGGACGAAAGTAAAATGTTGCCAAAGACGACAATTCTTTTCACCCTCCACCTCTTCCGGTCGGTGACTGGTGTCCCGATGCCGCCTGGTGCAGAGCGAGGGATGGATGCATCGGCAATTGATTTTGATGCCCTGATTGTGGGTGGTGGACCAGCTGGACTGGCCGCACTGAGCGCTCTCGGCCGCGTACGACGAACAGCTTTGTTGATAGACTCGGGCGAGTATCGCAACAGCCCTACACGGCGGATACACGATGTCGCCGGGTTTGATGGTACGACGTATTCTTCTGCGCACCGGCCAGGCTTCTTGTTCAATTTGAATCTAATATGGAATGGCCGCGGCAGGTGTTACTGCGGCATATTTCCGATGGTCGGCTCGCCAGCAGATTCTTCATTACAAAACAGTTGACGCGGTGAACGGGACGGTAACGAGTATCCGACCCAAGGCGAACAACACCTACTTTATCGCCACCGTAGAGACTGCCGAGGGCTCAGCATCGACTTACACAGCTCGGAAGATTATCATTGCCACTGGAGTGCGCGATCTTCTCCCACCTACCCCGGGACTACGAGAGAATTTCGGCAAAGGGATCTACTGGTGTCCGTGGTGTGACGGCCATGAACACGCGGACCAGCCAATGGGAATTTTGGGCCCTTTTGACAAGACGGTAGAGGCCGTGGCCGAGGCATCCAATCTGAATAGCGACATCATCATCTTCGCAAATGGCACCGATACATATGAAAATCGGGTCCGCGCTGACGCAGCGTTTGCGGAAAACTCGTCTGCGTACCTCGATAGGCGGCATGTCAAAGTGGACAATAGGACGGTGACGCGGATCACCAGATTGCGAGATGGCGAAGACCTAAATAGGGACCCGTCCTTGCCAACTTCGCCCGAGTACGACCTGTTCAACATCGAATTTGACACTGGCTCTCCAGTCGAACGCGGCGTTTTGCTTACCGCATTTACATACGAACAGCGATCGAGTATAGGAGCAAAGCTAGGCTTGAATACCAAGGATGACAAACTGGTAGTTGATGAAGATATGCGCACCAGTGTACCAGGCGTGTACGCTGTAGGTGACGCAAATTCTGATATACGTACGAACATTTTGCACGCGCTGCATTCTGGGAAGTCGGCGGCTGTGCATCTTCACAGTAAGTCAGATTTGCGAATCAAGTCTAGGCACAACATTCTGGAACAAGTCAAAGACTAACTTACGTGAGCAGCTGAAATTGAGAGAGAGTTAAGTAGAAGTTTAACAAGCGCGTCTGGGTTCCGCCATGGTATTTCAAGGCCAAGCGAAGAGAGGAGAAATCACGGCGATGGCTTCTCTTCAAAACTGAATGATGTTGAACTTCCTGACTCTGGTACTCAAGTGGCTTTGAGTCGACTGAAAATCGATTAGCTCAAAGATGGAGCGTAGACATGTGTGCATTTTTCAGCGTCATGATGAGCGCCGAGCAGCCATGTAGCCAATCCAATGTGCGAGGATAAAATTAAGAATTGTTGATGACGTGTTACTAGATACATGACGTATTGAAGTGTATTACCACATTAGCCCGATTTCATCACCGGTCTGTATTGAACTTCGTCTTGTATCAGTCCACGCGGCAGCACAGCAGTTTCCACCGTAATGCACTCACGCGGGCTGCAAACCGCTTCCTTTTAATCACTTTCGGAATGTTAGCTGCACAATCATCATAGTTCCGGCATTTTTTATCCGGCATGATTTAGCAATTATATGAATGGCTCAGTTTAAGCCATTTCGAGACACACCAACAGCACCCAAATCCGTGACAGAGTTTGAATGGTGTACGTGCCACGCGACTCTATCAATTAGGCTTGCAGCCAGAAAACACTCCATCAAGCGTACTTTGACGCACATGATAGATTTCAATGCTGAAGAAGGAAAACTAGCCAAACTCGCCAACCCGGCCCTGTCTCGGCAAGCCTTGCAAAACCAAATGCGACGGTCCGTAGCACTAGATAATTACGATACCACGTACGTGAATGATGCCGTTGCGTCATCTTTCACAGGCTATATGGCATAATTCGTACAATTTATTCTTCGGCTGTATACGAAAGGGCTGAGCCGGCCCAAAACCACCAAAAAAAAAAGCGTCAAAAACCTCAAAAACCTCCAACCAGCCTCCACGACATTCACTTCCACACAATCACAACGCACGCTACACACGCGCCGGCTACAAGCCGTCCATATACTTCCCCAAGCCACAACTCTCGAAGCGCAAGCATAAAAAGGCAACCTCTTCCCTCCCGAATAGCCAGCAACTACATATAAAAAGGCCCAGCAGCCCATCTTCCCAGACCACGTCTCTCCAACCCTCACCCTTGGCACCGCTTTCTCCGCCGCTCACAAGAACCCCTCACAACAAACACGAGATTCGTTGCAAACATGTACTTCGCAAGCCTGCTCTTCGCCATCCCATTCACGCCCGTCTTTGCGTGGCCGTTGACGCTGAACCCGCCCCAGGCGTGCCCCGTATACATCAAAATGCCAGACTGCAAGAATCCCTCAATGGTACGTGCACACCGTGGCGCTACACGGGACCCGCGAGTCGCGATGGATGGTCTCGCCATCATCTCCCCGCTCCTGACTTCGCTCCAGGCGACTAATAAATAACTGTCTTAGCTTGAAATCTCTTGCGGAGCTTGTCCCCGTTCCGATATGACCTGGGCGAAGCCCTTTGTCCACGAAGGGAAAAATAACGGTACCAAGCCACTCACGCACTCATAGACGGGCCGACCGCGTCATTATGTTGGTGGGATAAGATGAGGGCGGTATAGTGATGCGAGACTAGGGCAATTCTTGACACCACTGTGTGTTTGGGATGATTTATCTTTTTGGGCTTGTATTGATGTTAGGTATCTGGACTGGTGTGCGATTCCACACCATACAAATGATTATCAATGACAAGTATCATGCATTTGTAGAAACCACTGTTGCCTCGAGTAAAAATAGTTCATAAAACTGTAATCCTCGACTTTAATAGATACCCTGCGCGTGTATCAAATCCTCTTTCCGTGAAATAGTAGTCCCTGCCGCCATGATGTATGCTTGAACGCCTGTGCTTCACCATTTCATACTAAAAATTGTGCCCCCGTAGACCCGGATACATATGATCCATAAGAATCCCATAGCGCCTCGTTTGAGTCAATAAATATGCGTATCGATTCCACCAGAAATTGAAGCAGCAGAGCCTAGGCTCCCACCCCTATGGGCGGTCCCTCTTGCAATCTTTGCCTCTTTGGCTTCAACGACGACTCCTGTTCGTCGTCTTCAGTTTCCTCCTCAAAGCGGAACATGTCACCAAGAGCTTCGCGCTTGCGCTTGGTATTTCTGGGTGCGTCGCCTTCGGAATCAGTGTCCCAGGTCTCCATTTCGGACGGATTAAACTGGCCCACCACCTCCTCGCCAAGACCTTTGCCAAGTCGCTCCTTCAAACCAAGGATTGGCCAGATAGGAACTTTGGTGTACTCAATTCTGATGCCCAATGGGTCATTCTCACCCTCACCCTTGATCTCATCAGACGTGGGAGTTGTCGAGGGGTCATGAAACCTGTCAAGGAACTTCGATGTGATGTGCCCGGTATAAATGATAAAATGTTCCATATCGCTGTCGTGAGTGAGGATCCTGAGCTTGAGGTCCTCAAATGCTCGACGGTGCGACTTTCCAACCCAAGTAGACCACCGGGAGTCTCCGAGAGACGAGGGCACAGGTGCATCATAAAAATGTCGCTGTGCCATGGCTAGGAAGACGGCCACCAAATAGGCATCGTGGTGCAAATTGGCAGGCATGACTGCCTTGGATCGGAGGAAGAACAGCCGGGAGACGGGTTCATTTCGGCATCGTTCTGACCCCGGTCGAATGCGGAAAACGCTCCGACGCATCGTAGCTAGTTGATCCTGTCCAATATAACAAATCATGGGAAAACCGGTTGGGTTATGAGCCGCGGGTGCTGAGCCCGAAAAGAGACCATTAGATTCGGCAGGCCGGGTCGATATTGACCTAAAGGAGCTTTGTGATGACTGGACATTGTCATCCGGATAATGCCACATTAGTTGCATGTGCACAGGATTTGGACAAGGACGGCCGCCAAAGAATATGTGCAGTTGTGGGAAAAGAATAGGCTGGCCGAATA
Organism: Metarhizium brunneum; assembly: GCF_013426205.1. Classification (NCBI taxonomy): domain Eukaryota; kingdom Fungi; phylum Ascomycota; class Sordariomycetes; order Hypocreales; family Clavicipitaceae; genus Metarhizium; species Metarhizium brunneum. The sequence goes on along the minus strand of NC_089423.1, from coordinate 1,114,035 downwards.
TAGCCGGCCATAATGTTGACAATACAGTCTGGACAGCACTTGAACGCTTTCTGGTTGCATTTGAATACAAATCCGCGCACGCGTCATCGGGATGCAAAATGTCGGTCAAAGCATGGCTCAGTGTCGTAATGGCCTTGGAAGGGAGCAAATGGCCCTTTGACGGAGGAGTACCGGGGATATTCTGAGGCAATGGTGTGTCGCAGGACGGTAATTCCTGAAAGTGCGCACCGAGGAGTTGCCAGTGCATGTCAGTCCAGTGCACGGGAGGGCGGAATAGAGGGATGCGGGCGTGCCGGCGCAGCAGATCAAAAAGGGAGTTTCTAGCGGGTCGAAAGGTTTGCGACTTGTTGCACTGACGGTGCCTCGAAGAGGCCGACGATGTCTGTGACATGGTCAACGAGGGAGCTGAGTTGTGGGCGGCGTTGTGCCTGATATCTGCAATGGAGTTTCGAATAGTGTTGTCGCAGATACAAGTCTATGGCAAGCGGTCGGCGATCTGACAATGGCGCGGATTCTGTCGAAGACGGCGCTCGAGTGAAATGTGTATCTCGTGCTGCGCGACGGATGGTAGGTTAGAGACTAGGGACACTTCATGCTTGTGAGGGAGAAAGAGCTGTGCCGACAACGTGGCTGGATCGAAATAATACTGACTCTAGTGCAAGCATTGAAGTTTGACGAGGGCGTGCAGTGTCTCTTGTGCGACCGTCGAAGCCCTATTTTGCTTTGGTGGCGTAATGTGATGATGGCTTTGGTGCTTGGATTCTGGTGGTGGCACACCACGATGACACGCTCAAGAGTCAAGATCCCTGTATACCCGCTAAAGCGAGTCTCTCACTTTACGCTAGCCAAGACGGGAGTCTGAATTTGATCGCGCAACCAAGGGAGTGCAAAAGATGCACGCGAGGGGGAGGAAATAAGACCAGGCCATAAAATGCCCACTGAGTAGGTAGTTGTCGGGATTCAAAGTCAAGGTCGCAAAGAGAGGTAGGCATTCGGCTGAAAGGGAAGTAGCATGGAGCGCACCTGCTTTTTATGACGGCGGCCACATGCAACACACAAGGGCGCACCGCGTTTTTAGCGTGTCGAGGTGGCGTTCTCGTTGCGCGAGCATTGTGCGAGGTCACGTGATTCTAGGCAGCCACGTAGGCAGGGAGGGTCACAGGGCAGGAAAATGCAAAAGCGGGTCAGAGAGGCACAAAGACAAGCCACACACACCAAAGCAACGCAGCGAATCAATCATGAACATTGTGTCTGGAGTTCAATGTTCAGAGCTAGCTCCTTACAGCAGTTGACACCACATAGCCTGAACGACAATTGCGTATGTATTTATGAAACCGGCCTGTTCCAGTTGTCGCCGAGGTCCGTGAATTCCCCGAAGCCACACTCTGTCATCGTGCATTGTGCTCTCAATGTTTTCAATCCTTTGACTGAAAATACTGGAACAGTCTTGGTGCCGACCGTCGCCTAGCATTACCGGTGGCACGCTCGTTTCTACAAAGATGAGCGAATATACGGAGTAACCACGATTGCCTTGTCGGGACTCCATCTGCCATCGTCTGGGCTCTACATTTTTTTCCCTGTCTGTGGCAAGAGGCTTCTGTCCTTCGCTCATCATCCAGCCTGCGAAGATAATGGAACGTTCATTGACCACCATCTCTTGTCCAGAAAGCCCATTCGTTCCCATTTCCCCATCGGACGGGTCTCAATCCCTGCTCCAGAAGGGCTACTCCAGGTCGAAATGCATTAGCGAAGAGTATACGCAAACCCGTAGAAATCTTTCCCTCTCGAACGGTAGCTTCCAAGCGTCAATCACTTGACGCTTCGACTTCGACTCGGGGCCAAAATTTCAACCTGCTCACTATTGCCAGGTATTCAGGGTTGAGCATGCTGCTGTGCCGTTGCATACATGTAATCCCTGCGAGTGGCGTGCTGCAGCATTGAACTCATGCGTGAACAATCTATCTTGGCCCCAATCCGACCACTAGGAGAGTGCCTCTGTGATGCATAGAGAGAGATAACGACCTGCACGACTGGATGTTCCTCCACTTGTGGTACATGTAGTGCAGCTGGCAGATGTCACGACAGCCTCCGACAATGTTGGCCCCGTATTCAACGTATGGGACTACCAATAATCTCCTGCAGGCGTCAAAATGCAGAAGACCCTACATGTAAACTCGGGGAAGTTCTGGAGCCTCTTCCGGACAGCCATGCTTGCACGTGCAGGTGAGCATACTATTTCCAGTCTTTGCGTGCACGGCATTCCTGTATGTACTCCGTACTGGCGCCAGTTTCATGTGAATATCATTTATGACTTGTTCGCTGATGTACGAATTCGGCCAGAGACACATATAGTGTAACCAAATTATGCGGAACCCCCTCCTTTGCCCGCGAATAATATACTCATTAGTCGCTCGATACACACCGGTCTTCCAAATAGCGTTCAGGGATGGGAGAGGAGACGGAAATTCGGTTGCCCAGGGACGGCGGCATGGAGGTCAACCTGCCGGGAGCGCGGGATTATAAAACCTGACCGACCACCCATCAGAGATGCCATGGAGAAATGAATCATACAAAACGGTTCAAAAGAACACAGCTACCCGCTCAATCCTATTTCTTACCTCGAAGTGTCCACAATGGGGGAGTCAAGTCCTACACGTCCCAAAAAGTTCAATACTGAGCTGACGGATTACTCTCTGCCTCGCCACCAGCAAGATGGTCCGTATGCTGACAATCTGGATCTCGACGTAATAGTTATTGGTGCCGGTTTTGGTAGGTCTCTTCAATCCCTCTCTCCGAGAGGTCGGGTGCTCTCACGCTCTCACGCTCACGAACTGTAGCTGGCATCTTTATGCTCAAGACTCTTCGGGATCGCGGATTCAAGTCTGTCATTTTTGAGGCGGGGAGCGACCTTGGAGGAACGTGGAGATGGAATTCGTATCCCGGAGCAGGCGTAGATTCCGAGGTCCCAGAGTATGAATTTTCTTGGCCCGAGGTCTGGAAAACGTGGAATTGGTCGTCCAACTACCCCGACTACCGGGATCTGCGGGCGTATTTCGATCACGTCGACAAAACTATCGGCGTGAAGAAGGACTGTTCGTTCAACACGGTGGTTGTTGGCGCCAGTTTCGACACGGCAGCCGGAAAGTGGAGTGTTCGTACAGAAGATGGGCGAACCGCAAAGGCCAAGTTTTTGGTTTTGGGCACTGGATTCGTAAGTACAAGTTGATTTCGATTCGTCTCGCTTCTTTCTGCGCCAGTTTCCAGAGCACCATATTGATTCACGGAAACTGCTACACCAGGCTGCGAGGCGTTATATTCCCGACTGGCCGGGCATGGACAAGTTCAAGGGCGTCATACACCACACCTCCTTCTGGCCCGAGGAAGACGTAGACGTGAAGAACGAGCGATGTGCCGTCATTGGCACCGGCGCCTCTGGCGTTCAAGTTGTTCAGGCGTGGGGGCCGGTCGCCGGCGAGGTCAAGGTCTTCCAGCGCACCCCGAACCTGGCGCTGCCCATGCGCCGCAGGAAAATGACACCCGAGGAGCAAGAGCGAAAGCGAGCATTGTACCCCGAGCTCTTCACTCTCCGGGAGACCAGCTTCTCCGGCTTCTACTTCGATTGGTACGAGAAGAATACATTCGATGACACTCCCGAGGGTCGCGAGGCAGTGTATGAAAAGGCATGGCGAGACGGGGGGTTCAAATTTTGGCTTGGCATCTACAAGGACAACTTGTTTGACGGCGAGGCCAATAAAGAATCGTACAGGTTTTGGGCAAAAAAGGTCCGGGCTCGCATTGACGACGCGCGCAAGAGGGACCTGCTCGCGCCAGAGACGATGCCCCATTACTTTGGCATCAAGCGTCCTTGCCTTGAAAATGACTACTACGAGCAGTTCAACCGGCCTAGCGTCGATGTCGTTGACATTAGCAACAACGGCATCAAGGAATTCACCGAGACCGGCATCACCCTCGACGATGGCACGCACCACGAGTTTGATGTGATTGCCGTTGCCACAGGATTTGTAAGTATCTGCTGATACATACTAGAGGCGTCTCTTGCTGACTACGGCAATAGGATATTGTATCCGGAGGTGGGCTAATTATTTCCCAACACGGTGACATAAACGGTTACTAACAGTTTTGCCCAGCAATGACGCAACTTGGCCTGCAGAGCATCAATGGCACCAATCTACAGCAGGAATGGGCCTCCGGGATAAGCACGTACCTGGGCATCAGCGTCAGCGGCTACCCCAACATGTTCCACCTCTACGGGCCTCACGGGCCGACTCTTCTCAGCAACGGCCCGACGACGGTCGAGGTCCAGGGCCGCTGGATCGCCGACATGCTCGACAAGATACAGCGACAGGACATCAAGTACGTGAACCCGAAGCGCGAAGCGGCCCGGGAATGGACAAGGCACGTCGTGGAGCTGAATGACAAGACGCTGATTCCGACGACCAAATCGACCTACATGGGAGGCAACGTCCCTGGCAAGGTGTACGAGCCCATGTGCTACGCCGCCGGGGTCGCGAGCTACAGGGCCGAAATCAGGGCTGCGCTGGATTCTATGCAGGGCTTTGAGGTTGTGAGCAATAGGATTGCGGTGAATCCCAGACTGTAGGCGCGGCTATGGGCGGGTGACTGGTATGGCATGATTCTGCGTGGGCGGAGTTTGGTGGTCGAGTGAGCTAAAGAAGTCCGGAGCCGTATACGAATTAGATGGCCAGCGATATAGTACAGGTAGGTTCTTTTCTCGTCATTTTCATGAGGGATAGGCTCGTGGCACAACTGGCAACAGTCTATTGTGCTCGACCATCAGATGCAGGTATATAAGAAGCCACAGGGCATGATTGGCCAACCTTGGATAGGACCATCCGTTCACACGATTACATGGTATTGGGGTCAGTCCCATAGCCCCGTCACACAGCAAATAGGGGCCACGCTTCTTGTATTAGCTGTATTCTTCTATCGATAAAATATACACGGGCTCTATGTACGGGTGATTGTGACAGACACGTCAGTGGCATTCTTGACGCCCGGGGACGTGAACAGGGCCAGGGTGCGCTCGTCAGGCTTGTGCTGCAGCAAGCTGCCCTCGGGAGAGATCCGGACGCTATATCCGCCGGGGAAAGTGGCCGGGGGCAGGATGACCTCGGTGGGCGCGTCGATGGCCGGGTCAGCCGTGAAGCGCAGCGTAAAGGTGGCAGACTTCTCGTCGAAGCCGAAGCTCCGGGGCACGCCGGCGACAGCAGCGGGATACGCGCGGGCATAGTGCCCAGCCAGCTCGGGGTAGGGCCGGCCCGAGGTGCCGTTGTACAGGTTCTCGTAGGCCCAGCCGATCCACGAGACCATGGCGGCGTCGGTGGCCTCCATGGCGTCGGCCAGGTCGCGCATCTGCTGGTCGTCGCCCATCCAAAAGGTCAGCTCGGTCAGGACGCTGGCGGTGCGGAGGCGCTCGCTGTCCCTGCGGCGGTTGGCGAGGGTGTCGGCGATGGACCCCAGCTGCGGCGGCTTGTAGTAGTGGTAGGAGTGGACGGAGCGGGCGCCGTCGCCGAGCGGCACGTTGTTGAAGCCCGAGAGGATGTCGAGCGTGGCGCCCTCGAACCAGATCAGGGTGTCGTTGTCGACGGCGCGGATCTGCGTGGCGGCGCGGTTCCAGAGCGCCTCGAGGGCCTTGTGGTCGGCGACGCCCGGCACCAGCAGCGACGGGTCGGCCCAGCTGTCGCCCACCCACGGCTCGTTGAGCAGGTTGTAGCCGACGACGTTGGCCGTGGCCGCGTAGCCCGCCGCCAGCTTGCGCCAGTAGGCGGCGAAGGCGTCGCCCAGCCCGTCAAAGTTGTTGTACAGCCGGCCAAAGGCGTTGCTGACGGCCACCGACGTGTAGCTCAGCGCCCAGTCGACGCTGCCGCAGAGCGAGGCCGGCGACGGGAAGCCGGCCGTGTCGACGGAAAAGGGCGACAGCTTGAGCGGGAAGGGATACCTCTCCCAGGCGGGCACCCAGTCCTTTTTGACAAACCACTGCCGCGCGCCGTTAGTCGTGAGCCACGATGGATGCATCAAGGGTTAGGGTCAGGGTCAGGGTCAGGGTCAGGGTTGGGGTCACGTACGTCGGGCACGCCGTGGCCACACAGCTGCCGCGCCAGCACGTCCTGGTGCACGTCGACCAGCACGTAGATGCCGTGGGCCTCGGCCAGGCTGGTCTGGGCCCTCATGATATCGAGAAAGGTCTCGTTGTACTCGCCTCGCACGGGCTCGGCGCCGGCCCAGCTGTGACCCAGGCGCACGACGTTGAGGCCCAGGTCGCGCATGTTGCGCACGTCGCGCTCGCCAAAGGACGACACGCCGGGCACCCACTCGGCCGGGCGGTGCCACGGCGGCTCCTTCATGACGACGTTGGTCCCGTGGAAGAAGCGCGCGCGGCCGAACTCGTCGACAATCTGGTGCGTGTCCTGGTTCACCCGCTGCACGCGCGCCATGCCGGGGTGCGCCGCGTACCAGCCCGCGCCGTCCTGCGCCAGCCCACCTCCCAGCAGCGACAGGGCCACGACGCCAGCATACACCTGGTGCGTGTACATGGTGGGCAGTTATAGTCCTGGGTGCAAGAACAGACGAATTGGCCACCTGTGCAGGCAAGTGGCCGGCTGCACGCGGCACGTTATGTAGCGCGGGCGGGAATATAAAAGCCCAGCGCTCGCTCCTTCCGCATTGACATTCGAAGCCGACAAAGCGGGGGAAACACCTTGGACCTGCTCTTTTCGGCGCCATGACCTGAACTATCACCCGAACTAGCTGGTCGATGCCGTCGACTGCAAAACCCCCGAGGGTCAACGTCAATGTGAGGAGTTGGGACTGAGGACCGGCCCGCGGTGGCTGTGGCGGAGCCCATGCTCGACTTTGCCCGTGAAGCCACTCGCGTACACGTGCCGTGCCGAGTCATCCATTGGTCATGGACGCCGTGGGCATGACATCAGCCAATCTCGCCCTCTAAGCGAGGTGCCATCGACTCATCTGAATGAGCCGTCGGCCGTGTGTGGCTGCGCCTCGTCAACTCGCTCCGAGGGGGTCCACGGAAGCCTCAGATGATGGTCGTGCTGGGGGACACAGAGACACACCGTTGACACTTGTATGGATATCGGGCGTATTCGGCCAAGTGCCGCTTTGCGGGATTCGTTTCCCGATAGCCGTGTGACAAGCATGCTCTGTACTCCGTAGTTGGTTCCGCCGTGGCTGTACCCGCATCATCTCGCTTACCGGTGAGCATGGAGTCGGCGACTCACTTCGACTACGTACCTGCTAGTTCTTGGGTCTGGAGTAGGCACGTTGTTTCGGCTCCGAGACTCTGCCTGGTCATGCTGTCTTCCGTAGCTATCGCATTGTAGAAGTTGCCGATGGATTTGACGACAAGTTTCTGATGACTGAAATCCACTGATACCCGTCACTAGAGCCTGTCAGGGGGGCTGGAAAGGACCTGACTGTTTATAATAGGTGATTGAATGGCCTTAATTAAAGACCTTGCATGTGTAGTAATTGAAAGAGGTTGAAAATGCAGTGTACACCGGGCTTATAACTGTCACGATGTAGTACTAGCAGCCACGGATAAAATTGAACGTGACCCGATCCTTGGATTGTGGTCATCTAACTAGGTGTGTTAGGGCTTTTTTGCAGATATACAAACCGAGGTCTGAATTAATTAATAAGTGATTTATCTGTGTTGAAAATGAGTGGTTGAATGCCTTTGTGAGGCTTTTCCGCGATGCCGATGAATAGCAGGCTTTTTCTGTTGTCAAAAAGACACCCTCCCTTCCAAGGGGCAGCAGCAATGCTATCACCAATACCCAGTATCTATATCTGTTACACGGAAAAGGCCCAACAGATCGTGACGCCCAACAAAGGGGCTTCACCGATGAGGGACCTTTGGTTACACAGCTTGAACACGTGCCCCTAAGCCTTCTATGTTGAACCCTTGTCACAATATCTTACTATTACCTAGAGAGATGCAAGATATAGCCCAGGTGTCTTCCTTGAAAGTGAATGAATATACAATCTGGGTACCTTTCTCAACTAGGGGACCCCTAAAACCCCGGACAGCTCAAAGGTTAAGACGCCATCGACCTTTATCCATTGGCACCCAGCTTTCCCCAGGCAACAGGGCTCTCCTCGGCGAGACAAAACAGGCATTGGAAACCGGTCCAACACGTCGCAGCTGATTTCCTCGGAGATTTTGACACCGACCATGCTGCTAATGAAATAGTTCCAACGATGGTACAACTCGGCCAGAAAGGTGCTGTGACAAGGGTTCAATATGAAGGCTTGGAGCAAAAAGGGCTCAATTCAACAATAATCTGGAAGGGTCTCTAAGGTCTTGAGTTACTACAAGAAAGGAAGAGAAGGGTAACCGCCTTATATACATAAAAGGAACGCCTAAGCCTAAGCTTCTTACCCGGGCACGTGTTCTAGCTATGTAACTAATAAGTCCTGTATCGGTGAAGCCCCTTTGTTGGGCTTCACGATCTGTTGGGCCTTTTCCGTGTAACAGGTGCAGAGCGAAGATGGCTAGCAGAAGCTCTCCTTTTATACGTGGCCGAAGCGGATGAAGTGAGGGCAAAACTAGTAGCAGTAACTCTTCTGACCTTTCTGTTTAATAGCAAGTTAGGTCAAGCACATTTATGCATTTCCTTACTAATACGCACATTAATAGCACCATATGGGAGGCGCAATCTGCCAGTTGCATGTGATGTGTGACGGGACTTCAAATGCTTCATGAATACGGTTGACGTCGTGAAGCAGCACTTATCGCTCCCAAATGACGATGCTGCAAAGACCATGTCTTGTACTTTTCTGTTTCAACAAGAGTACGATATGGATGCAGAAATACATCAGTTTCTATTAGCGAATGAGTTAGCTGAGGAGGAATGGCGCTCCGTCGATGCTCTCGCATGCATGACAAGCAATCATTCTAGCTTCAAGAACTGTGGTCGGGTATGGAGCGCAAAAGTCCAGGATTTCCAAGGATTGACATGATTTGTATTAGACGAGAGATAGAATTTATCCCTGTTGACGGAAATATTCATCCATCCGCCAGCTCAACGACATGGTCAATGTATTCGTGCCGCTTGCACCTTACTCATCTTGCAGCCGTGACGGTCAGTCTACAATAGCTCCTGGATGTGAGGTGCATAAGATGAGAAATGCCCATTTCCAAAACATGTTGGTTTCAAGACGCCCTGGTCTAAGAATACACCTCAGCACTCGATACACTTCATACTCTGGAACGTGTTTAATGCCAGACACTTATGGCAATCTAGCTCGCACGACGGCGAGCTGTTCCATACCAGCGTATTGATACTGCTATTCATATCTTCGTATTCGCTACTCTAGTCTCTCTACTTCTCCTTCCATCTACACCCCACGACGAGACGTGTCTGCACAAGTCAACTTCAGCGTCCGCTCAGTGGGTAGACCTGCTCGATACAGACCCCTTCTCAACCTGGTCCATCTCGCTCCTCTTGGCATTCTTGTCTCCGGCACGAGCCCGGCGACACTTGTAGATGCCGAAGCCCGCCGCGGCCGCAAGCAGGAGGAACCCAACCACGGAGCCGACGGCAATGCCAGCCTTCTGCCCGCCGCTGAGCCCGCTGCCGCTCGCGCGGAGAGCAAGAGACTCAGCCTGGTCAGCGGAGCGGTACGCGTTCGGCTTCAACCCAGAGTCGTGGTACCCGGCCACCCACGCCGGCGCATCGCACTTGGTCAAGCTCAGCGTCTCCAGCTCCTTGCCCTTTTCGGCGCACGTGTTGGTGAATCGCCTGAGGGCAATCTCGTCGTCTGGCTTGGAGACGCTGCGGATAAACATGTTTGAGTAGTCGGGCAGGAACGAAGGCGATACAACGGAGATGATGTCACGGATGACCTGATCCGGGCGCGCGCTGCCGCGGTCAAAAAAGTCTGCGGAAAGGGGGAGAGGGACACGGTCAGCAATGACAAGGGCGGATATCCAAAGCAGTTGGCATGGAACTCACTGTGACGGCGGTTGCGGTTGGCCGCCTTGTCCGTAAGCCAGACGTTGTTGTTCTTGACGGCGTACGAGGCGCTCGAGGCGCCCGATCTCGACGTGTACGTGTCCGCCGTGATGCGGGTAGACTCGGGCAGGGTCTTGGGGGCCTGCTTGCCGGGCAGTTGGTCGTACTGGGTGGTGTCGATGATGGCCCAGCTGTTCCTGGCAAAGTTGTTCCCGGCGCTGTTGGCGTCGATGGTGACGAGGGCCGGCTTGGTCGGGTTTCCCGTCTCGGCGGCCTGGCCGTCGGCCGAGACGTTGACGAGCGCCGAGCCGGCGTCCGAGAGGATCGAGTTCCACCAGGCGCTCTGGAACACGGTGAACTTGTCGCCGTCCTTGCGGATGGGCGAGATGAGCGCGCCGGTAGGGTACGTGCCGGCCATGACGGCCTGCTGGACCTGGGCGGCCGCGCAGCGGTAGTTGGCGGAGATTTCGTCGTAGAGCTTCTCGCCGAGCTCCTCGAGGCCGAAGAACATGGAGACGAACTTGATGTAGCCGAGCTGAGCGAGCGGCGCGTAGTTGCCAACGTTGTAGATGAGGACCTTTTTGTTGTCCGACGTGGCCGTGTCGCCGTAGAAGGTCACGTCGACTTTCGGGGCCTTGTCCCACTCGTCGTCGTCAAATGTAATGTTGTCCTTCATGTTGCCGCGAATACATGAGCTCGTCACGTCGGAATACACGCCGGTGCGCTTAATGCTTGTCGACATGCCGAGCATCTAGATTTGGTGGTCAGCGTCTCGTCCCAGGGTGCAGATGGACCAATGGTTTGCCAACCTCGATGAGATTCTGGGAAAATCCATCCAGCGCAGCTACATTCTTGACGGGAGCCTTGACGAACAAGGACGACTCGCCGACGATGGAGGTGGGAGGCGGCTCCTTGCTGCAGTACAGAACGACATATCGGCTCTGACGGTTCTTAATGGTCACGTACGTCTTGTTGTACTCGGCCAGGAATGGATTGGTAGGACTCTTCTCAAACTTGGTCAAGAAGAAATCGGTATCCGAGTCCCAGGGCGCGTCGGCACATCCCTCTCGGAAAGCAGCCTGGCCCAGCGTGGCCGATGCCGCGAGCAGCGCAAGTTGTGTGAAGCCCTTCATGATGGGGATTTGGCGGCAGCAAGTCCGGCAAGCGCGTTCAAATCCACTTGGCCAGATGTTTTACTGAACACGGAACCAGGCGTACGGCGATGGCTGGATTCCATTTCCCCTTTTATAGACAAAACAAAGAAGCCGGCTGGAGCCACGAGCTGGCCGTGTCTTCTGCTCCCGCCACGCTTGAGGTCGATACTTTCTCCGAGGCACACCTCCAGCCCTGGGCAGTGTGGATCGAAGAAAACCATTTGTCACAAGACGCTCGTACCCTGGCCCCGAGCTCATTGGGCCAAGATGATCTGATAAGATCACGCTGGGTGTTGCCAAGGCAGTCAATTGAGTGGTGGAGAAACGCCAAGTCGGGCGTACCAGGCATGGAGCACAACTTTTTACACGATGGTCTTGAGACACAAAGACCTTTTTTTGCCATCGGTAACCGAGTTTTCTCCATGCCAAGTGTGAGGGGAGCCCAGCAATTCGCAGTTGGCTGCACTATCACATGTCTCTGCAGAACCAGGTTGGGGCTATGTGGCCAGACTTTTGTCTGGGCAACCGAAAAGTAGTCAAGGAAAAAACACATTTCTCCCGAATTTCGGTAAATAGTAAGCGAGTGCACAAGAAGCATGACCGTTGCCTCCAACTAGAATAAACCCACTTTATTCGGGAGACAGTTTGTTGACAGCTATGCCAACGTCGTACGGCGTAGACCAAAGCTGATCACTGCCAGCAAGTCTTGACAAACTTTTAAAGTTTAGACAACTCACAGCTCTATCAAGCTTGCTTCCATGCTTAACTAGGACAATGGGATGATTATCCTGGGCCAGTGGAGCACAAGCAAACAATAGTTCACAAGTTACGTAAAGAATTCGCTCGGCGCCGGTTGCGGGATCGACACTCGCCACCACGGCTGCCCTATGAGGCAATTTGGGGCCGATGTTGCGTCTCAGAAGCATCCAAGGTGGGATTCGGATAGTCCTTGCCATCGGTATTGTATCTGTCCATCGCGGTATATCATCACAGCTGTCAAGCAGGACATTTGTTCAGCTACACGCAACTGCGCCCAGCTCCCTACTCCCTGGTCATCGACATGTCTCCTGTCGGCTTCTCAACCTACGTCTTGGCTTAAGAAGGCCAAGTCCGGCCTTGGTCGACTTGCAATAACTCTTGGCAGCAATACTCGGATATTCTCATCGGGTACTCGGCCCCTGCTAGCATAATATAGCCCTCTGTTATATAGACCGCCGAGACGGACTAACCGGCCCAAGAGGACAACTCACTCCACCCGCTTCATGCGAACCGAAGCTTGGCCAGCCAGTCGTTGGTGCCCGGCGCTCGAGAACATCTACTCGCCCGCGGCGTACATTGGCCAGCTACGTCTCCAGCAAGGTCGTTGGCGATTCCCAACGGCAACACTTGACCGTATTATATCCAGATCGGGTTAGTGGGCTGCAGCATTACCAACCACGTTGCTTACCCCGGCCCGAGCATCACTCGACCCGGAAAGCGGCTTCCCGTTTTGTGGGTGATTCCGAGTACTATACGACTCGGCCATGCTTGCACAAGTAGGCAAGGTTGTCAGACGAATACCAGCTCAGTGTGCTATCCGAATCCCGGCATGGAGAATTTTCTTTCCTCGTGCGTGAGTCAATGTCGCCAACACGAGCAGCTTACAAGAGGAGCAGGCACTTGTTGGCGGTGTTTGTGTCCGCGTTGGTCGAAACTGAGAATATCAACACAGCCTGGTCGAAGAGCTTATGCCTAAAACTCTGACATGATGTTTAATTACTGCAGTGTACGGACTTCTCTGTCCTTGAAGATGATTACGTTTCAAGAGCACCATTTTTCAAGTAGATTGGCGTTGTGTCTGTGGCCACCGCAATGGGCAATCTAGTTTTGGAGGCCTGTGCAAGAAAAACTTGAATTAGAAAAACGCCAATATTCCCTCTGTTTTTGAATAATCATGGAAGTGGGGACGATACGCAATTGATCAACCTGCCACACATTAGTCTAAGATTTCATGGACTGTATCGACGTGCTGGCTAGTGGCTACTATAAATTCTCTCCGGCTCTTTTCTCCATCCAGGCCGACAATTGTGTTCCAGTCCCTTCAGATATTGCGGTGGTCATCGCAATCACGCAGGAAATTGGACATGTCAACACCTACCTGACTCTTGAGCGTCAGTGACGAGCCGGTGTGGACGGGTCGGCATAGAGCAGTCGTGGGAGAAGTCCGAAACTTGATTAAGAGAACAAACAAACAAAAGTGGAGAGGAGAACAGAAACATGTCGTGTCAAGAAGCATGTGCTCGCGTACTGATTCCAACACGAAAAGTACAAAAAGCCTCGCTTGATCCCGGAGCGACCATGTCATGGGATAATCAGCACACACCAGGGTTCCTGCGTCTTATCGGCCCATGAGTCGTCGGCCATCATCGAGAATATGTGTGCCGATCGTGAGTAGCCAAGAACCGCCTGGCAGAGCGGTTCGGGGTTTTAGACAATTTCAGAACGGAATGCGAGCAAACTCCCTCATTCTGGTCCCAAGTCTTGTCCCGTGAATATATTGACTGAAGGTCATATCAATGTCTGGGTGCTTGGCGGCCGTTAGGACACTTGGTAGTACGTATCGTCAGGCCGGACACGACAAGATAAATTGTTGCAAAGTTTCCTTCCTGGACTGCTGGGGAGATAATAAGTGGCCGAACAGTCGGAGAGAAACGGCAAAGGTTGTTCAGCGGCAATGTGTTCGCGCTGCCATACATCAATACACTGGATTTTTTATCCGGCGGGAATCTTAACGAGCTCCAAGCAAATCTGTTTCGCAGCTCGCCCGCTCGCGGGCAATTTACATCCGCCATGGACCTTTGGAGGAAGCGGTTTGACCTTGTAACCATGGTCAAGGGCGCTCTGCTAATCTACCCAGCCTCTTGCCAACTCCTTCAGTTGCAACTTGACACCATTACGTGCTACCATGAAGGACGGAGAAAATTTATCTTTATAGGAGTGAGGTTGATGTTGCTTACCGTTGCTGGCAGGTTTAAATAGAGCTAGGAAGCGGTAAACTACCACACATGACACTAAAACAAAAGCTATTTTTGGAGGTATAGCACAATGAATCGCTGTGATAATAATTATGTGCTGGAAACCATCTGCACGATACTGTATCGCCTGCACTTGACCGGGCGCCTTTCACGAGGATTCAAAACGCTGTTTCAGGCCCACATGTTGCGGTTCAACATGGAAAGAGCAGATATCCTGCCACGATACATCTCTACCGCTTCCATCCTCGTGTGAATAATCGTCGGGGCACCTGGGACAATGTCTTCTTGAGCCCCCGTCAAAGGCCATGGTTTACTTTCTTTCGACGCTACGCTCGGGGTACAATAAGGCCTCTCAACCCCGCAAAGCACTGCACTTAGCTTGATGCTAATTATACCATCTAAAAGCCCTTGTGAAGTTTATACTAGCGAGATGTGAAAAAATAATATTTTATAAAAGTTAGAGATAATCCCCAATCAGCCCAAGTATCCGCTTTCAAGAAGATCGAATAGTAGTCCCTTCCTAATTGTCATCATAGGCAATTTTCCTCACTGTACCTGTCATAACTCATGAGCCCATTTGATATCCATTTGTGTTAAAGACCAAGAATGATCAACACAGTTTACCATGCCGTAGGATACAAAGACATGGTCATTGACTCACATTGTCTGCCAGATGGGGCAAGCCACATGTTGCACCGCCACCGACCATCATCATCATCATATGTGGCTGCGCCCCACCATCGAACAGCTCCCAATCCAAAAAGCCCCGCCAACTCCCGCCAACGACAAACGCCGCGCAATTGCGAGGCATCACCGACTTCCAACGCACCATCCTAGGCATCATCGCTGAGCTGTCCTGCTCGCCATCCTGACCAAGATGCCGGTATGTACACACCTCTCCAGCTCCTCGTGCTCCCCCCCTTCCCTGCCGCCATATTTTCCCACCTCCATTCGGCCCGTATTACCAGTCACCACTTCTCCAGCAGCCTTCGCATCTTCGCCCTCAAGCTGACCACCTTACCAGGCCTACAACTCCATTTTCAACAATGACCCCAACCCTCCTCGCCTCATTGGCAACTTTCCCATCCTCCCGCTACGCACAAAGACGCGCGGACCGGCCTACACGCTTCCCATCCCGTCACCACCGCTGCCGGCCAACGAGTCCCCCGACCCGGACAGCGACAGTTACGATATCCTCGACGAGGTCATCTCGCTCTTCCGTGCCAACACATTCTTCCGCAACTTTGAGATCCAGGGTCCTGCGGATCGCTTGCTCGTGTACGGAATCTTGTTTCTGAGCGACTGTCTGCAAAAGATTAAGCCTGGCGCGACGGCGAGAGATGCGCAAAAGGATGTCATGAACTTGGCACTGGATTTGAACTTTGCTATCCCGGGAGACCCGGGCTTCCCCCTGAATCAGGTACGTTGCTGTTTTACAAGTGTTTCTACCGCCTTGGGCTACGATTTTTGTCGCAACTTGTTCCGGGGAATGGTGGCTCGAACCCTAATTGCGACTAACATTCCTTCGTGGTAGATGTACGAGCCTCCCAGGGATAGACTGGATGCCGAGCAGCTAAGGCAGTACATGTCCCAGGTACGGCAGGAGCTGGCGGCGCGATTACTTGCACGGGTGTACGCAGATGACGAAACCAAGCCTAGCAAGTGGTGGTTGAGCTTTACCAAGAGAAAGTTTATGGGCAAGGCGCTGTAAAGGATTGTTCCATAGTAGCCTTTGCGACTAGGCACAAACACAGTCCCCTGTTCTATACAAAACTTCAATAATGAGACACCACAATTGCAATGGTTTCGAAGCTGCTCGGGTCCATGGTTGATCAACCTTGATTACACAACACGTATCTGGGGCACAGTGTTCATTGCGATTGATGCATATTCTGGGTATCGCTCCTTGCATAATCTACACGCAAGCACATTCGTATCCCAATTCACCCACGGACACACGTAGACCCAAGGTCTTAGTCCAATCCATTAACCCAACAAATATACTATACAAAATCATCATGCCGCTTCTCCCCTCTTCTTCTGGAACTTGCCCCTTGCAGAAACCCTCCCCTGGGCCGGAATCGCCCTCCACCCCGTAAACAAGAAGCCCTCGGCGCCCCCTCTCCCCGTCATGAACGGATGTGTCCTCCCCGGCAGAACCTGCCACCTCCTGGCTCTGCTGCTCTGGACGGCCGCGCCCAGCACCAAGGTAGGATTAATGGGGAACTCCCTCGTGCCCCGCCACCGGTCCAGCTCGGCCTGCGTCTTGCCCTCCGCCTCCGCGGGCAGCGACGACACCCACGCCGCCCGGCGGCCGATGCTGAAGCAGTCCACCAGCTGTTCCAGCGGCTCGATGGTCGGCGAGTAGATGGCGATGGGGGCGCCCCCCGCCAGCAGCGGGAGCGCCTCGCGCAGGACGGAAACGGGGTCCATGGTGCTCGCTACGGCGAGCCCGGAAAAGCCGCCCGCCCGCGTGTTCTCGATGACCTCGTTGGTCCGGGCCCACCTGCGGCGTTTGCGGTGGTAGTTTCCGCGGCGGTTGGGTTTCCAGGACGCGAGCTCCTCGGGCGTCGCGTCCGCCGGCTTCTCGGAGCAGACGACGTCTTGCGCGGGGTCGACGAGCTGCAGCCACGAGATGGGGAGGAGGTTGGTGAAGAGCGGGTGGTACGGGTACGTCGGGTTGGGATCGCCGGCGTCGTAGTCAAAGTACCGCAGCACGGATAAGTTAGGCTGCGAATTGGAGTGGATGAGGGTGATTGTATTTGTGAGGGCGAAGTGGTCGTCGAAATCACGACAGCGAGGACGCTTCTTACTCGTCCGCTGCGCCTGTGGCGACGACGGAGGCTCTTGTTGTTGTTCGGGGCCGCCGTTTGCGCCGTTTTGCCCTGCGGCCGCCTCTGCCGCCGGCCGGCTCTCCTCCTCCTCCTCCCCGGGGCCCGGGGACGCGGCCTGCTCCCCCGGCTCGTGGTGCAGCAATCCCATCCTCTCCGCCAAAGCGGCCACCAGCAGGCCGCCCGTGTCATCGACCGCTAGCCACCGGCCCCCGTGAGGCTCGCGCACGCCCTGGGCGGGCTCGCCTCCGAAATGCACGTCTGCCCAGCATCCCAGCAGGCCCATCATCTCCGGCCTCAGCTCCAGCACTTTCCAGGCGTCTCTGTTCTCCAGCAGCCACTGGCCCAGCAGGACGACGTCCAGCGGCAGCACGGAGAATCTCCTCAGGAACTTGCGCTCTTTCAGGAGCTTGTATTTCGCGAGCGAGTACGACGTCTTCTGGTCAATCGCCGTGTGCGACAGCATGAGCTTGGCAATCAGCTCTTTGCCGGCCGAGGCGCCCTCGCGCTTCAACACCTCAATCTCGTCTGCTGTGAGCGTCTGCCGCGCCGAGTCGTCAATGATTTCTCGATTCGACCGCGCGACAACCTTGCCGGATTCGTCTACGAGCGCCAGCTGCTCGCCTTCGCCGACGACAATGGCCGCGTCGCCGTCCGTCTGCTCATTCTCGTTGGTCTCGGCGAGTATGTCGGCGTTGAGCTCTGCGCCGGGCACGATTCGCAGCCGGGAGAAGTTTTCGCCGGGGCGCTTCTCTTGTACTTCGTACGTCAGGTGGAACGGGCGCTCCATGAGCAAATTGCTCGGGAACGAGCCATATTTTCCGAGGGAGATTGTCCTGGACAAGAGGTGCGTCAGTGGTGTTTGCGTCGCAGGGCGGGTGGTGATGCGACGCACGTGTTTGGTGCGACTTGGAGAACGCGCAGTGCGTCGTTTGGCAGTCTCAATGCCACCCAGCTGTTGGGTTGTACCACGCTTCGAGACATGGTGGTTGGCGATGGCTGCGGCAACGAGAGTTGCTGCGAAAGCTGCGGACGGTCTCGGCCAAAAAAAAAATAATTGTCTGGTTCCTCATTTACTCACCTCGGTGAGTGAGCCCCGCTGTCGGCTGACCCCGCATTCTCGCCGACCCACTGGCTGCAGCCAGTCAGGTTACATGTATAAACCAGGTGAGTGAGAAACGAGCTCGCCAGCGGAATACATTTGGGAACTTTGCCAGACTATTCGGACATGTGTGCGAATTTGTTTATCTTGCTGCAAGCAGCAGTTCCTTATACGTGTGTTGCTAAACGAGTGACGGGGTCTTCACATACATACAAGGCATCACACCCTAGACAAATACTACCAACCCAAGTAGGTAAGTACTAACTAAACGGTAAAATAAACAGACTGTTGTATTGATATAAAGATGCTATCTATCAGGTTATATTCACTCCTTGGGCCAGGAAAATAAATGGCATGACTATATATTGTACCTCTGCAATCCCCTCCTGGCAATACCGACTCTCTACTACACTTTTTATTTCGCAAAACACAAAGGGGTTACAACTATATATGCAAACCGTCTCACCAATGGGGGGAAAAGGTAATAAAACCCATCAAAATACCAGAGATTAAGCCGGTAGCAGGTACAGTAATGATCCATCCGAGATAGATCCAGGCAACCATCCGCCAGTTGATGGAGCGCCAGTCACCGTTGCAGAGGCCAACGCCAACAATGGCACCAGTGATGCACTGAGTCGTAGAAACGGGCAGCTCTGTTTGATTTCACACCAGTCAGTAGTCCAAAAATGCATCACCACCCCCAAAGATTTAAATTCTAGACTTACTAAGACGGGTAGCCACGATGATGGTAATGACGGATCCCAGTTCCATAGAGAACCCACGAGAGGGGGACATTAGAGTGACGCGATTGCCCAGGTTGCGCATAATGTGGTAGCCATATGTCCAGAGGCCAACGACGATGCCAGCGCCGCCAAAAGCAAGAATCCACAGGTCAACCTGAGCCTTCTGGGGTATCACGCCGCTGTTCCAGATCTGGTAGATGGTGGCGTAGGGACCTACCGCGTTGGCGACGTCGTTGGCGCCGTGGGTAAAGGAGGCGGCCGCCGCCGTCATGACCTGCAGGAAAGTGTAAAGGAACTCGGCCTTGTTGTCGTAGTGGTGGGCTCGGGCATGAATCTCTTCGACATCACCCGCAATAACAGACTTCTCGCTCTGGGAACTGACAATGTCCTGGTCGATGCCGCGCAGCAGAACCCACTTGAACCACCACCATAGCCCGGCGCCAGAGTACCAAGCAGAGTCGGGCTTGGGGCCGATGAGAGACTTGTGAGTAGAGGCGACGGGCCGTTCGGCAGCCTCTGGGGCGGAGATGTCGGAAGCGGCGGCCGTCTTTTCGTGTTGACCCTCGACATCTTCGGTGGTGGCAGCGTCTCGGGCACGTCGAGCCTCGAGTTCCTCCCGGGTCAAATGGCCCTCGTAGAAGTTGCGGACAACGCCGGTGAAGTTCTCCGGGGGCGGAGGGACCTCGCCTCTTCGGAGAAGAAGGGGACCCTGAAAAATGTGCCACCACTTCAGCTGCCAGTCCTCCTTGATGACAACCCGGTACATCCAGGGCACAAGGAACAAGCACACCAGCAGACCCCAGGCAGCGCCCGTGGCCACAATGACACCGGGGATCTGGGCGTCCGTCAGTTTAACTTCGTAGTCGCCACCCTTCCAGATCAGCAGCATGACGATGAGCGAGGCCGTGATCCAAAAGTAGATGGGGACGAGGACGAGGCCTCTCACGGCGGGATTCGATCGCAACAAGACCCCGTACTTGGTGATGAGGAAGATGGCCGCGCCGAACAAGCCAGATAGAACCGGTGCGATGACCCAGGCGAGGAAGACTTGGACTACACCGCCCTTGAGGTCGACGGAGCCGTCTTTGTTGTAGCCCACCCAGGTGATGCCGGTGTTGCCAAGGGCGCCAATGCCCATGCCCAAGACGCCGCCCAGAATGGAGTGCGTGGTCGAGACGGGCATACCGAACCGAGTGGCGGCGGTGAGGTAGCACGAGGAGGCGATGACGGCGCAGACCATGCCGAGCATGAGGAGGGCGGGCCGTTCCTCAAAGGCACCGACGTCGACGACCTTGGTTCGGATGGTATCGGCGACACGGCCGCCCACGCCGAGGGCGCCGCTGAATTCCATCAAACTGGCACCGATCATGGCCTGGACGTAGCTGACGGATCGGGACGAGACCGATGAGGCCCACGAGTTGGCCACATCGTTGGCTCCAATGTTCCAGGCATCGAGGAACGCAAAGATGGTGCCAACGGCAAAGAGGTAGTCGTACTGATGGAGCGTCATTTTGCGCTTCTTGTTGTTGTCCCCGTTTATCTGTTGGTGTGCATGTAATAGGCTCCCATGTACAAACCGCGGCAAGGTGGAAGGGTGCCTCGATCCCAGCAGAGTGGCAAGACGGACGGCAGACTGGGTGGCCCGAGGTTCGGCTTGGAGAAAGGGATATCAAATGGTGCTAGCGAAAGGTGTTCAGCGGCCTATATAGAAAAACTATGGGTGTGGACATGACGGAGACATATACACGTCGGGCAGGCAAGTCGTTGGTTCGAAGGACAGTCTCCATGTGGCGTTGACAGCATGCAGGGCCAAGGCCGACTAGGAGAAAACCTAGCCTAGAGGATTAATGCGAGTTGCACATGACGGATTCGCAGTCGTGCTACGACTCTTTATGCTCATTGGAGCAGGCCTCCCCCCAGAGAAGAGACTGTAGGACTGTCCGAGGAAGGGTTGGTGGGTCTCTGGCTCCAAGCATTATCTTGGAAGCCTTTGAGGGATTGCAAAGGCGTATTTGCATCGCACTCTTCATTGTCCTTTTGACAGGCGTGACTAGGAATTAAAGTTGAGGAAGGGTATTACACGGCATGCAGCTCAACGAAGCGGAGCGGTCGGAAACCCCGAATTAGCAAACAGTTGTACAAACACCTGGCCGTCTCGTCTGAATGATTGTTAAGACGGTCATCATACTTGACTTGAACATTCTGTCGAGTCAAGATTATTTGATGAAGAATAGTATCGTCTTCTTCAACCCGTGTGAGTGGGTGCATTGGTGATATGGTCCACCACTCGTGACAGAGCCCAGATGATGGCGACGATGATCGTTTATTGGTCTTGTTGTCTAGTGTATTCACGAGCAGACAAGTCAGCACGCCGTATCATGGATGTTTGATGGCCAAAGGGTCTTCTTTGGAAAGCAGCACGAAACATGTGAGGTCTCGGTCCAATGCTAGATGGCCGATTAGACCAGTCGGCCTCGTACATACTTGATCTCCTTCTCCCACAGAGGAAGCAACAAGCGACTCGCAAACGCCACTGTTCAACGTCATGCAACGACACAACTCAACCCGGCCATAATCCGGCTATGAGCACGAGGTAAAAGACAAGCTTAATCCAGAGTCTAATCAGAGTTAGCGCGCCAAGCCGAAAAGCGGATAGGGGCAGTGCCAAGCCGTGCCAGATCTGGCAATGACCTCCTGTCTAGACCAATCATAGGCATTGCAGACTACACGTGTAGGAACAACTCGACTCCTGTTGCGAGCAACGAATTGTTTCTGCAGCGCCTCACCTTGGCAATTATCTTGGCCTTTTGGCGACTTTTCCTCCTCGACTTGGCACACGGAACATGAAAAGGCCATGATTATGCTTGGCACAATGACCAAGACACCTCTGGACTGAATTCATGAATCGTTGGTGGCTCTGCATCTTCTCTCCAGCCCGAATCTGAATCTGGCTCTTCACTCGCCACCGGTTCCGCGGTTTGGTACCCGGTCCAGGTGCACCACGTGGGATTCAAGAGATTCCACGAGTCCCCGTACTGTTTAGTGACAGCCGGTTTTCTGCTGAAGCAAGGGACGCATCACATGCGTCGCATCTTGATGGATACACGTTGGGCCCATGTTAGTGGTTACCAGGACTTGACCAAGATGAATACATGTACTCCATGCATACGCACCGATGCAGACACCAACTCTCGGTGGCAAAAACTAGCTAGCGCAAACATGCCAAGCACGCGAGCACTCAGCCGTTGTGTACTAGTTGTTGCCATCGATCCAATTTGAGGCAGCTTATGAGAGATGAAATCCGACGTCGCGGTCTGCACGAAGAATGTGAATGGTTTCTGCCAAAATCCAGCTCAATAGGTCTAGATGTCGGTCCTCGACCTATAACCTAGACACAATACTGCAGGCGAACCGACTCTCTTTCACTTACATGTGATGCTTTGCCAAAAGCTTACATGGAAGGAGCTTGTAAACCAATTTTTGCCGCAATAGGCTGAAATTTCTGCCAACCATCTGATACGAGTTGAGTGGGACTACGGGCCACGCATCTCATGGCATATATTTGCCTCCACAAGACGCACCAAAGGATGGCTTGGGGAACATAAAGTCTTGGCCACACCCACGTGTTACCATGTCTGGCTGTATTGCAACTCTGATTTCTTAATCGTGAGCTGAGCTTGGCGCCAAGTTGTAAGCCCAGTTCCAAGTTGCCGCTCTCGGCAACACTTCGACGTTGGTTTGAAATGCTTTTCTCCTTGTCTGACTGGCCTCCTCAAGACCTACTCCGTGGTCATTATCTTATCTTCCTTCGCTGACGTAAAGATGTCTCGTATCACTTGGAAAATGCCAAACCCTCAATCGCATGTCGAACAATAATCTTTCGATATGACGAGGCTCTCGACTTTCCGGTGTAGTCAACTTATGTCCGTGTAATTATTACCATCCTGGGCAGGCACTAGATGTCTGGACAGATGGGTAAGCAGATGTGTAGTAACACTGGCAGTCGTTTGCGTAGTATTCCGACTTATAGACACCTGGATTGTATGCTGTCATTTTCTTGTAGTATTTGGTCATATTTCTATTAGTATAGGAGAACTGTTGCTTCTAGCCATCGCATGATTTCTCACCACTGTGAAGCACGGGTCACTCGTTTTGTTATACTGTCGATGATGAGATCATAGTGCAAGACAAGCATGGCATACCGCGTATCGCCATCTTGAAGCAAGGCTGGAAGAAGCGGGACAATAGCTGCGACGAATTGATGCCCTACATGTCAGGATTCAATCTTATATGAGTGATGGAATAACCCTAACCATGGCCTAACGGCTTGAGGCTGGGACATGGAAGTGTGGCCGCGAGATCGCCAGCTTGGCTCGGTGCGTCCATCAGCAGCATTCGTGCCCGTCGGGCCGGAGATGTCTGAGACATGTTCTGATATGAGATCTTCTGTCGGTAGTTTCCACAATGCGATGAGCTTGGGAGAACAAGCAAGGGACTATGGTCGCGCTGGTCAACTGCCCAGGAGCCATAACAACCTTGACCGACGTCTTCTGTGGTCGGAAGGTTCTCGGTGACAAGGAATAGAGTGAAGGGTCTGCACTGTGCAGAACACGCCACCTCGCACGGGCCGAGGTTGGGTCCGACAAGGCGCGCATTCTTCTGCTAGTCAAAGGTTGAGACTTTCAGGAAACAAAACAAAACGGAGAATGAAAGAGGGAGGTAAATGCCATCTTTCAAGGCTGAGCTTCCCTTATGGCGGTTTCAGCTGGCCTTTCATGGTCCCTTGCTGCATATGCCTGACAAAGCGTCTCGTTTCGACCGGCGACGTTATTTGGCGACCCAAAGCCGAGCCATATTTGAACTCGTACGCTGCACATTTTCATTTGTCTGGCTGATCCAAGTTTTACTCAAGGCACATTGAGCACGCTCAACCAACCCCCCGCCTCTCTTGCCAACCCTTCAAGGGCAATCTGACTGCATGGACGACACACAGGAAGACATAGCCACGGCCATATCCGACATTGTACACCAATGTCTCGATTGCTTTGGCCGCGTGGTCGAAAATCATGGCAATTCATTCCTCTCGCACTCTCTCAATCCAGGTGATGGCCCTACGACTTCTACGAAACAAAGACGCTCGCCCTTTGACTTCCGAGGCTTACGCAACAGCTTCTTGTTTTGAATTGACTACACAGGAGCCCTGTCGCTGATGGATTCATCGCTGAATGAAAGACTGCGAGGTCTTGCTGACATTTCTGCAATGGTGGTGGAGTTTTTGGAGATGATTTTGAGAAACTTGCATCGCAGTAGGTCTAACCATAGTGGTGTAAGAACATTACTTGTTTGTGGATGGTTCGCCAATTCACGTCATGGTACTTTGAGTCCAGTCGATTGCAAGCCAGAAGGTCTTTCGTTCCCCTCTCACGATGCAACGACATCATACTCAGAAGCGCAACCAAGCTTCCTGACAAGATGGGAAGATGCCTCTCGGGGAGTCGACTCCGCCCTAGATCGATTACACATTGTGGTTGTTGCCAAAGCATCAGAAAAGCAACTGAATCACATGGTCACGACCATACTTACCGAGCAAGATGTTGCCTTTCGTAGGGACATGGCGTCATTGGTCCGTTACCGATTCCCAGCTGCCCGCAAGGGATTATGCCAGCAATTGGGAGATGACATCGCAGCCCGACGTCGAATGCTATTGCAAAAAGAAACGGCATGCAATAAGACTTGTTGTCAGACAAGTCCCCAAGACTGTATCCCTTGCCAATCAAGGCAAAGATCATCATCTGAAAACTACACAAGCGACCGCCGAGCAGGGCAAAGATAGACGACCGCCTAATCCTACGGTTGTCACCGGCCTAACAACAGCTTCTCGGCCGGACATGGACCCAGAGGCACCCGCGATTAAACGACTTCAACTACCCTCGCAAGGGACCATGACAACAGCCATCAGCACCATTTCCACTACGCAACAAGACTCTTTTATATATCCGCCACCCCCAACGGCCAGCGAAGGAGAGACTCGCGTCCAATGCCCATTTTGTTTAACGGCTTTGGAACACAGAAGCTCAGAGAAAGAGAGAAATGACCATTGGAAACGCCATGTCGACCAGGATATTAAGCCATATGCTTGTCTGTTGTATCCTTCGTTCACCGTCACGAATAGAAGGCTCATATGGAATCTGTCCATTCGAAAGATTGGTTACGCAAGGCGCATACTATGCGGTGGTATTGTAATTTGGACCGTGACCCCTCTATGACCTTTGAGACCGAGTTGCAGTGGAGAGCACATATGCTAGATGTCAATTCTCACCCGGAAAAGGAGTCTGCCCCAACCGCAGTGCAGCTTGACGCCCTTTCTCCTAGGAGACAACAAGTCGCTCTGCGCAATCGATTTGTATGCCCACTTTGCGAACAAATTCCCAAGGAGATACGAGAAAGGTGGCGAAAAGCAAGGGAGACTCAACTTAAATGTACAATTTTGTCTTGGACCATGTGGCGAACCACATGGTTTCATTATCGCTCATAGCCGTACCTTGTCTCGATAGTTCAGCTCAGGAAACAGCCAACATGAACAAAGAGTCGGTAGTTTTCACCAAAGGCTCTTTCGGGAGGCTTTTGAACGCAGACTCTATTCCTCAGCCACCTCGTGGTCGGGAGCACATGAAGGTTGCTCCCCTGCCTCCTGAGGGCAGCTTACAATGGACATAAAGCGACTGTATGATTGCTCCTCGAGCGTGGTGCTCGTGTTGAAGCAGCCGACAATTCGCGCCGGACGCCACTTTCGTGGGCGCTAGTGAGAGATGGTGAATCCGTCGTGAGGCCACTTCTCGATCAGGGTGTGGAGGTTGACGCTGTTGATAATTCACGTCGAACACCACTCTTGTGGGCTGCAGAGGGGGGATCTGATGTCATGGGTCACATACTCGTCGAGAAAGGTGCCAATATAGAGGCACTTGACCCAGACGACCAACAGACGCCTCTCTCGTTGGCGGCTGAAAAGGGTCATGAGAAGGTCTGGTGGTACGCGTGCTCTTGGCGAACGGAGCAAACCCCTCAGCGGTCGACTCGCAGGGGCTAACGCCCCTATCTTGGGCTACCGATAATGGACATGATGAGGTTGCCCAATTTCTGAGGTCCTTTGGTGCCCAGAGTCGTCCGTTGTCCTGACTGCTTATATTGCAATCTTTTTTTGCAGCTTTGTCGAGGCTCTT
The DNA here is from genome assembly GCF_013426205.1 of Metarhizium brunneum. Taxonomy (NCBI): domain Eukaryota; kingdom Fungi; phylum Ascomycota; class Sordariomycetes; order Hypocreales; family Clavicipitaceae; genus Metarhizium; species Metarhizium brunneum. The sequence continues at coordinate 1,087,955 of NC_089423.1, read as the reverse complement.
AGAATCCCGCAAACTTGAATGGAAATACACGAAAAGATGGCTGATACTGAATCATGCGAATGGGCCACATACGGAAAGGGCATCAGGAAGTGGCGAAGCAAAGATGACAAATAGATTGATATTTCCAAACATTCACCGTCATGGGCATGTTCAGCCCCATGTTTGTGATACCAGGTTGTACCACGATACCCAATCAGTCAAGTCTCACTAGCAAGTCCGGCGAGAGAGTTGGAACGTACAGCATGGTGATATTTCCCAGGTGCATCGAAATTGTCAATCTCGTCTGACCAAGGAATCCCATCTTGAGCTCCCACGCTCTGGATCGTAATAGCAGCAGCCTTGTTCGCACGAATAACGGCGCTTTCAATGTCCCACCTCCGTTTGGCCTTTTACCGCAGGGAATCCGAGGCGTACGCCCCCACAGAGGTATCCCTCATGAACACAGTCAGAAAATATGCATGAAAGATTAGGAGACGAAAAGAAATATACCATGCGCCAGTGGTATCCCTGACTTTAACGTCAAATGCACGGCAATGGCCACTCCCCTTGTATTAGCGTAGAATGCCCCCTTGGCACCAAGTGTAACAACCCAGCACGTTAGCTACACCATGTCAAGTGTCTTGGTTGACTTGGTCTCTATCACGCCCCGACATGATTGCTGCCCCTGACTCGTTCACCAGTAGATGCGTTACATGTTGGTAGAGACATCTGGACGTTTACGAATTGGGCTTGCGGGCGTTGCGTCGAGGCAAAGGTCGATGCCAGCAGTTGCCAGCATACCTCCAACCACTTCCTTGGCAATCTCCATCTGAACCACCACCGGATTCAAATCGACTCTGCTTCTGTGGGTGAACATTGAATACCGTTGACATCAAATGGTACAATCAATGCGTCAGTGCACTTTGGCCAGCACATGCCATACCCTCAATGGCCACCAGCCAATCGGGCAGGCTCTTATTATCAGGCGACACGCTCATCGAATCTTCCGTTTACCTTGACATCTCATGCGGTGCGACTACAGACGCCAATTACAGTGAAGAGGAGATATCAGGCCGCTATTGTTAGATTTTCTCGCTCCGTGGCTCACCGCTGCGAGCCATTACCCGTCGTGATATTGATATTTACTCTTCCAGTTATTGTACCAGTAGTGGGATATAAACACTTGGATGGCGGAGCACATTTCTTCATCCCGAGCTTTGAGCCTAAATTCGACCCCATCAAATTACCTATAACCCTCAGGCATTTACCCAGCCTAAAGACATCTTAACGTCGCGAGGTATTCCACCCCTGTATGGCTCTCAACAAGGAGTACATTACGCTAATTGGGGTCCGGGTTTGCTCATTCTGCCGTCGGCCTTTTGCATTTCCTTGGACGTTTCGCCCTGTATAAAAGCATTCTTTGCCTGACCGTCGAAGCTGCTCTAAAATGGCGAGATTTCACATGAATGAACCTGCCTACTCCATGAACTATTCGTCGACTTGTGGGGAACTCTTGATCTGGTGCTCTTCAGCCAATTCCTTGAGCCGAACCAGGCTCGTCGAGAAAAGTGCGTGAGTTTGCTCAAAACAAGAGCGGCTCGAAGGGAAACTAGGCGGTAGAGTGGATCCATGCGTTTATTATTCCGGGTGAATTTCATATTACATGACATGGCCCCCATGCTGCATGGTAATTGGGTTCTGTACACTTTTACTACAAACGAGATGATTGTGGACGCGCGCCTTCCCAGGAGAGACTCCCGGTTCCACGCAGTATTATGCGTTATGATGTAATATCTGAGCATGTGTGACCTGGGGCGTATGCCTGCTAGCATCCTGCTGGTCATCGTGGCAATAGTATTTCATTCCAAGCGCACTTCAGTACCTAGACTTGGCACGCCACACGTCCGTTCTGACGGCCCAATATTGAGGTCGTGGGAGACGGATTAAGCTGCAATCATCCGTCGGCGAAAGGGATTGCAGCCGATGCTTGGTGGCACGCGTGGGCCAGCATTGTATAACAGGTCTGGTAGAACAGGGATGTGGAACAGGGCTTCGGAGCAGGTACAGCTGAGGGGGTCGGTGGGCAGCCAGAGGTTCGGCGAAGCAATAATGGTTGCCGCTGACGTGTGGGTGATGGTGATGATGGCGACGGTCACGGCCAACAAGGTCGTGCGCTAGTCAGGACCAGTCGCCCCCTGCGCCAATTTCTGTAGAACCAACCACTTGACATCACGGCCCGAGACCGGAGTCGGTGTGCGCAGGTGTTTGCAGGTACCTGGCAACTGGCAACTGGCACTGGCGCCTGCCGAGATGATGCGTAGATTTGCAATCTTCCTCTTGGGTGCATATCTTTAACCCTTGCCTGTTGTTGAGCATTCGGCGTTTTTTTCCCCAGAAGAATCTTCCAAAACTTCTAGTGTGTGCGTTGCAACCACGACATGGAGAGGCGTTGCGGACCACCTTCCTCTCCGCATCGCATGGCAGGGTAGCCACGAACTCAAAACAAAACTTCCCCGCAATCTGTCAACGATCGCCTTTTGAGACACGCGGAATGGAAACTCGCATGCTCTGTAGGACACGGCACGCTGGGTTCAGCCTGTCAGCCTGCTTGCCGTCGGGTCCCCAAGTGGCAAGGGGGTTCGCATTTCGGGCCATCTTTGTGTCGAAGACGAAATGGCCGAAACGCAGTCATTGCCAATCATGAATTCGACCAGATCCCCCTCCCCGCTCCCCGTCGATTCTGGGGAACGACCCAGTCAGCTGCAGCCTGCAGGCGGCATCCCGCAGGCCCAATCCCCAAACCTGCGCATCGGCTAGCACATGAGCTTATTGTTGTGCAGGTAGGGAAGGACAACCTAACCCAGTCCACTGGGTGGCTGTTGTCTCGCATCAATTGATCTCGCCGTCCGAGTGGAGGGAGGGAGCGGGCAGTGCTGGCTCCCAAGCAAGCAGCCTTTGGCCTTGGGCCATCAATGCGCAGCGATGTCACCCTCCTGAGGCTTCGACGGCCGCAACGTGTCGAATTCTCCTCTCTCATCTGGCCGGCGCCTGCGAGTTTGATGAGAATCACGACATTCGCAGACCAATGTTCTTTTCGGGGGGCCAACGCAACAGGCTGAACTTCTGCCCACTGCCGGCTCCATGCCGATTCCCGACTCCTCGCCATTTGGTGGGCCCTGGATATTGCGCTAGTCTTATTACCGTCGGGACTTTATAGCCACGCATGAAACACGCATTTAGCTTGAATTAGTACCCACCACGCAACCATGGAGTATGATCGACCACCGTCACACTCACCTCTTCACCCGGTCATGCTCCACCTGATATTGTACTGTACGACACTTGAGAGAGGCGACGTCGCACCGCCTTGACACGTCGAGGGCTGGCTTCTCCAAGAGGTGTGAGGGAGAGGGGCAGAATCAGGTTAAATGATCGACGTCCCCAGCTGCCCTCGCGTCGTCTTTTCCATCGTCAAGTTCTCCAGGCGCACACAAGCAGTTGGCTCCTGTTACCATCGCCGAGGCGTCGCCCTACCAAGCCTGCCAAGGGGGGACACAATCACTCGACAGTTTCGCCACCCATGTCCTTCAACGAGTTCCTCAAGCGGCGCTCGCTCAAGGCCGACGATACTCGCCGTACGCGAGCGGCCGAATTGACACTGCGCCAGTCCATCTATCCCATTTGCCTGGTTACCATTCTGTTCTTTCTCTGGGGATTTAGCTATGGTCTACTAGATACCCTCAACAAGCATTTCCAGGTTGTACTTGGTATCAATCGATCACGTTCGGCGGGTCTGCAGGCCGCTTACTTTGGGTATGAATACGGCTGGGGGGGCTCTTATTCGGCCGCACTCGTACACAAGCTGACACGTTGGGCAGCGCGTATCCTCTGGCTTCCGTTGGTCATGCGGCATGGATTCTTCGGCATTACAGCTACCGTGCTGTTTTCATATGGGGCTTGTGTCTGTATGCCCTTGGTGCTCTGTTGGCCATTCCGGCACTCAAGAACCATAGCTTTGGCGGATTCTGTGCTTGCATCTTCATTATTGGCAATGGCCTTGGGTCGCTCGAGACGGCTGCAAACCCCTACATCACAGGTGCGAATCTAGACCGAGGCCCTGCCGCTTTCATGGCCATTGCGCATTGACTAACGCAGTGCACAGTCTGCGGTCCTCCAAGATACTCCGAGATTCGAATCAATATTTCACAGGCCTTTAATGGCGTGGGCACCGTCATTGCCCCGGTGCTGGGTTCATACGTCTTCTTCAACTTCAGTGATGAGCGTGCGCTTGACAATGTCCAGTGGGTCTATCTAGCCATTGCCATCTTTGTGCTCCTGCTCGCCACGTTATTCTTCATGTCTGATATCCCAGAAATCACTGATGCCGGTATGCCTCCCCCTCCCCTCTCTTTGTTTTCGTTCACAAAGACGGCGCCACAATATGCAGGCGGTTAACATGGCACAGACATGGAGTTCCAAGCAAAGGAAACACATGCCGGCGCCACAGAGAAACCATTTATTAAGCAGTACAAACTATTCCATGCCGCATTTGCCCAATTCTGTTACACGGGTGCTCAAGTAGCCGTTGCTAGCTTCTTCATCAATTATGCCACAGCCACCCGCCCAGGCACATCCGACTCCCTCGGGTCCAAGTTCTTTGCTGGCGCGCAGGCAGCATTCGCCATCGGACGATTCACCGGTGTCGGCATTATGAAATATGTCCGTCCGCGATGGGTTTTCCTTGCCTTCATCTCGTGCTGTATCATCTTTCTCTGCCCGTCGATAACCCAGCGCGGCAACACGGGCATCTCGATGCTCTACGTCGTCTTGTTCTTCGAGTCCATTTGCTTCCCTACCATTGTCGCGCTTGGCATGCGAGGCCTGGGTCGACACACCAAGCGCGGCAGCGGCTATATTGTCGGCGGTGTCGTTGGCGGTGCCGTTGTCCCGCCCGCAACAGGCGCTGCAGGAGATACATTTGGTGACGGCTACGCCATGTTTGTGCCGCTGATATTCATGGTAATGGCTTGGACATACGCCGCCTGCGTCAACTTTGTTCCCGCATACAGAAATGTCGTCGACTCTCTTGGTGAGGCTGAGATTGGCATTGTACACCGGACAGAAGATGAGGAGAACAGCAAATCAACATCAAATGATGAGAAATCAAGGGAAGAGCATGCACACATCGGGCATGTTACGAAGGAAAATACTGTGGAGACGGACGCTGCACTGGCTTCGGCACCAAAGGATTTATAGCATAGATGGGCGTTCATTAAAGGGTTATCCAATGTTGTCTTTAGATGTTATTCATTGTTCAATTGTTTGATGTTCTCATGGTGCCGCGTTCACTGTACAGAGGGACGAACTTGAAGCGAACAGACGTTGTGATCTGACGGACAAAGAAGCCGGTGAAGATTTCGGCAACCATGTCCCCTTGGTATATAAAGCGCATTAATCCCATGGAAATGAGGCCGCAAAACTCATCATACCACATTACCACCCGCAACTGTCCTCTGGCGTTTTACGTTGCAGCCCACACACTCATCACAACTCGTCCCAGCCAAGTCCATCACAAAACTTGAGGCCACCTTCACACTTCACACAATGGGAATCCACGAAATCTTCTCTGCCGGATCCGAAACCGACTCCTACACAGGGCAAGGCAGACAAAGCGGCCTCACCGCTGACGCGAACCACGACACAATCACAACCACCGAAGCAAGAGGTACAAATGCCCAGGGCGCATGGTCCGCGTACTCAGCATCAGCAGTCGTCGTCCAGACAGCACGCTCCGACAACGAAGGTGCTTGTCAGATTGTCGTCACCAAAGAAATTGCCGTGTGTCGCGCTAAAGACATGGAACTGGAAGACATCCAAGCCGCCATCACACTATGCAATATGAGCTTAAGCGGCTCCCGACACGGCGGGACAGCGTGAACAGACGAGACTGGCGCGAACCATCAGCTACAGCAGGATTGGCAAATGACTTGTCAGAGATTTTGGTAGTCGCAGGGAAAGGGGGTCCATGTACGTCGAGTATAGATGTTCGCACTGGCCGTACACGCAAATAGATACACATCAATAACATGACAAGCTAGTAGGCTGAACAAGGCAAATTTCGTCCGTCGTGATGTCTCTGTAAGAGTATCTAGTCTAGGCAAAGTTCCTCCTCCGCCCACCCCTCGTGCTCCTCTCGACGTGGCCCCTCAGGACTTTTCTCGTCTCGACCAGGCTCCTCTTCTGCTTGCTCTTGGCTTTACCCAGCGTCATGAGGAAATTCTTCTTCCTCGCCTTCTCCCTGTTGCTCGTGCTCTTGCCCGCGGCCTCCTTCTTGCTCTTCTTGATGGCCTGCGTGGACTTGTGCTCCTCGCGGTCGGGCTTGCCCTCCTTGGCGAGCGCCACCTTCTCCTCCTTTGTCAGCTTGCGCAGCTTGGCGGGCGCCTCGATGTTCTCCGCCGTGAGGCCGTCGTCGGTGTGTCTACGGGAATCCGGGTCGTTGCGCCTGCGGCGCCCAGAGGCGGCCGACTCGATGGCCGCCGCGGCGCGGAGCTCCTGCAGCTTGGCGAGGTCGGCGGGCGTGAGGATGATGGTGGTGGCGAGGAGCTGCATGCGCTCGAGCTGGGCGGCCGCAGAAGATTCGCCGTCCGAGGCGTCGCCGTCTCCCTGCTTCTGCTTCTTGAGGGCCGGGGCCTCGTCGTCCGAGTGCTCGACGTTGATCCACTCGCCCGAGTCGCTGCTGTCGTCGGAGCCCACCTCCCACCCGTCCGAGTCGAGGCCGTCTTCCTCATTGTCCTTTTCCTCGTCGCTGCCGGCTGTTTCCGGCAGGCCCTTTTCCAGCCGCCGCCTCTTCTTCTCATCGTCCTTCCACTTGGCTAGGAGGTCGAGCCCCTCTATGCTGCCGGCCGCTTCTTCGCCAAACTTTTGCTGGTGCTGCAGCCCGTGCCTCAGGCCGATGGTGGCGTCCTTGCCTCGGTCCTTTCTTTGCAGGAGCTCCGCGCCGACTTCTCTGTACAGGGATAGCAGGCCCTTGGCGGCCATCATGACTCCCTTGTCTTTGCTCTTGCGGTACTGGACAAGGTCCTGTAGGAGGGTGTCTGTCATGGCCAGCGGCTGTCGGGCGCAAATCTCGCGAATCGAGTTGAGACCGGCGGCGGCGACTTCTGCCGCTGCTGCCTCCGAGACAAATTCGTTGGCAATCTTTTGGATGAGCGGTTCGAGGACATCGGGGGGGACTAGGTTGTGGGTGCCTTGCGCCAGCGATGCTAGGATGGAGGTGACGGACTGTTGGCGAGGGGTGAGGTACTTGATGAACCAGGAGTATAGCGCGACGACTGTGAGCTTGTGCAGCCCGACCAGTCGCGTGACCAGCTGAAGCACCAGAAGCTTGGAGTCCAGGGATAGTTTGGATTTTGTATTTTGAAGGTGTTTAGAGAAGAGCTGCTCCACGAACCCCTGGGGGTCATGTAGCAAGTGGAGAGCCGAAAAGTTCAACGGGTGAGGCTTGGCCTTCTTCTGCTGGTCTCGCCGGACCTTGTTCACCGCCTTGTCATACGTCTTCTTCTGCTTCTTGGTCTTCTTGTTGATGCCGATTTGGTGCCTGATTTTGGACAAGTCGATTTCGTCGTCGCTGCTGTCGTCTTCCAGCTCCTCTCTCTCCTTGTCGCCGCCCAGGAAGAAGCGCGTGGCGCCAATCACCACCTTCTCACTGTCCGACAAGCAGGCCTCCTTCATGACGTCCACGGGCCTGGCGTCGGTCCAGATCTGTCGCTTCCACAGTTCGCGCGTCAGCTTGATGGCCCAAATGGCCCTCGGCGAGGATCGATCTGCAGTAACCAAGTTGTACAGAACAGTCTGGACGGTCCGATTCAGCGGGTGATTGATCGATTTGGAATTTGAGTTCCTCATGTCGCTTAAGATTTTCTGAAACAGCAGTTCGCGTAGTGTTTTGCTCGGCGACGATACCAGGATGGGGAACAAGGTCGTCAGAAGGCTCGCGGAGTCGATGACGTCCTTGCGTCGTAAGAGCACAAGACTCCCCACGACCTTGTCCCTCAGATCGGGATGCAGCACAACGTGGTGTTCGTTCAAGATCAGCTTCAGGTCATCTGGATATGTCCTCGTCTCCTCGGGGTAGCAGTCGGCGACGTGGGCAATCAAGTCAATCATGTTGTGAAAGGATTCGATCGAGTCGGCGGTCCCGCCGGCCGGGTTCGCTAGGAAGATCTCGCGCTGGGACTCATATTGCTCCCACTGCTTGAGAAAGTCATCTTTGTAAGATCTTGAACCAGAAAGAGTTAGAGAGCTCATGGGATTTTTTTTAAAGAGGGCAAGGGGACGTACTTGGGATCCCGACGAATCTTGTATTGCAAACTCGCGCTGGAAGAAAGCAATTAGCATGCGTCTGACGTATGAAGAGATTTGAGTGAGCAATTTACAAGTCTGCATCGAGCTTCTCCAGCGCCGCAACTTTTCGCTTCACCATTGTGGCCGAGAAGTGTATGCGCCCGTCGAGGTTGCAATAATACGTGGGATGCAACTTTTCAAAGTTTCTGAAATTTTGCCTGCGTTGTCTTAAGATAAGATAAGATAAGATAAGTAATCCACCGTAAAGCCCCACCTGCCTGTCTCGGAGTTGTTGAAGTTGTGGGTCCGCCAACTTTGAATTCCTCGCCGCCAAGAATCCAGAAGTCCGATCGACGATCCCCTCCAATCATACCTTCGTGGGTCGTTAGCAACTCAGAACTGTGGGCTCGTTGTGAACCTTGGTTGCTTGCTATGCTGTGGCACTCGCTATGCACATACGTTATACTTTATAAGCCTAAATATACTCAGAGTAATTATCTAGGCACTGCTTTAAGAGAGAAGAGAATATACAGAATAGTATCTAAAGCTTCCTAAGCTCTAGAGATGTTACTCAATAGAAATTCTCTGCTAGTTTTCTAATGTCTTAGATTACCCCTCTCTATAAGATATTGCTGTCGGATAATGGCGCCTCTGTTGTCAGGCCACGCAACCGTTTTACTGCCTGTGTGGCAACAGCAGTCGTAATGCTGCTGCCTGAAGGCAGTATTTCGAAAGTATGATCTTGAATTTCCGCTGTGTAGGAGAAAAGACAGAGACAATGAATATCAAAATTGAAACCGCGCAACGCGACAATTGCCATCCTTTACTTAGAATCTATAGAGAGAGTGCGGTCTTCTCGTTTCACAAAGAAAGGCAGGAGACCTTGATGACATTGACTGAGACCTCTAAACCAACAAGATCCGATGATTATGACTCTAGAGATCTTCCAATTGGTGTATCATCTAGATCTTGGGGGGGATGTGGTTGAAGTCACGGATAACCTCCAAAGCTCCTCTCTCGCCGCTACGAATTGCTCCTTCCATATACCCCTTCCATTCTTCGGCAGTTTCCGTGCCTATAAAGTAAATGTCGCCCACAGCATCTCTGGTCACATCGACAACAGAGCTCAACACCCCAGGTGGCAACGAAGCAGACGGACATCCGTACCCGCTAAAACTATCCTCGTTCCAGGCATAATCCAAAATCTCAATGACCAGCTCCTTGACCTTTGTTGGTTCTCCAAATACATCGCCTATGTGGTGAAGAAGAGCTTCTTTGCGTCGTTTGGGAGGCAATTGTGACCACTTTTCACCGGGAGAGCCGGCCATGAAGCATGTCAAGACGTGTTTGTTGTCAGCTGGAACACTGGTGTCACGTATGACGCTGATGGGGCCATGGAACGATTGGACAAGGCCACAGAAGCCCTTGTTCACCCAAAAGGGGCTGCGAAATGATATCATGACTTTCCTATAGAATCCATACTGATGGGAACTCGCCAGCAGCGTTTTTGACGATGGAAGGGCCGGAATAAATGTCAACTTTGAAAGAACGGGTGGGGGAACGGCACTGATGACTTTGTGAGCGGTAACATTGACGTTTGGACCCGAGATTTGGATCCTGCGTGTATCGAGGCTTTCGACCGTTGTCACAGGGCTGGACAGCCGGATGGTTTTCGCTGGGAGAGACGCGGCAAGACTGTTGGCCAGGTGTTGCGTGCCTTGCCTCACACGCAAGAATTGGCCGCCGTGCTCTCTGTCGGAACGCATCTGCAGCAGACCTCCACCCGATTTGCAGTAGTGCAAGAAGAAAAGAGCAGAGATGTCCTCGGGCTCCTGTCCCAACATGGCCCGCGTCCAAAGGGTGGCCGTAGCAACTGCATCCGGGTCTGCCCCATGGCTACGTAGGTATTCGGCAAACGTGATCGAGTCCAAGTATGGATCTCGAGGAAACGAGCGATCGACTTTCTGACAGTCATTCTCAATCGTATCACGAATCTTGATCAGGTGATCTTTTGTGGTAGTTTGAATCTAATGACAAGTCAGATGTCTCCATACACCGTAACAAGGTTTTGGTTCCACCACTCACGTCAGGAACATCGCCGTAAGGAAAGTGAATGATGTTTCCCTTCCCATCCTGGAGCACACATTTGCCCGTAGTGTTTTGTTGGATAAGCTCGGCCCCGAATCTCTTTGCGAGAGCAATAGTCCGGCTTTGATTCGTGCGATTCAGCCAGGCAGCTCCCATTTCGATGATGCCTTGACCGTCGGAAAGGGGCTGGCTGGAGGTGCGGCCACCGACGCGACCTCTGGCCTCTAGGATGAGGCATGAAAAGCCGGCTTTGATAATACGCTCAGCAGCTGTGAGTCCAGCCAGGCCGGCGCCAATGATGACCACATCCACATCTGGTCGTTCCGCTCGTTGAGATGGAGTCGGTCGACTCTGCCCCAAGACTTCGGTTGACAAAGGCCGTGCCACGACGGCGTCCATCTCAAACAGCCACCTCTGGTCTGCCAGCTGTGCAACCGGCACCAGAGTGATGGCTGGTCTGTGGCCATTCAGAAATTTCTGAAGCGGCTTCGCGTGCTTGCGATTATCGGCGTCGTAGTTGACAATGTAGAGCGTAAGCTTGAGAATATCGGCGACGGTCGCCGAAGCCGTGATCAAAATTTTTCGCAGTGCCACAAGAGCTAGATGAATCTGGGACTCATAATCGCTGGGTACCAAGCCGTCTGATTGAACACCGGCCTGGCCAGAGACGTAGATGGTGTTTCCATGCACACGAACAGTGGCTGGTGCATAATATGCCGATTTAGCCTCGTCCACCTCGAGAGCCTGAACCGTGGGCGACATGCTTGTTGCGATATCAGACAATCTTCAGTTAAAGCTGGCGTCTAGAGAGCCTTGAGATTGATGGCTTCAGTTGTCTATCTAATTGGTCATTATATATTCTGGATTTATCTCTCGGAGCCGCTGGCAAAGGTTTGGGTATCACAGTTGTATTTCTCGCAGCCGCCGGCAGGATGCTGGGCGCCATGGTTGTGTTTCTCGGAGCCGCCAGCAAAGTTCGGGGCGTTATGATTAGTTTTCTCGGAGCCGATAATCTCGCTCTCGGAGATGTCTCCACATTACCGGAGCCGGATTTCCCGCACTGGAATTGACTCCACCAATAGCGCCAGAAGTAGGTGAGATTGCCCGGCTTGTCTGTGGTGATGTTCCGGAAAGGCTATGCGGGTTTGGGAATCGACGGAATCAATGCGACACAGAAGAATCCTCTCGTGTGAGGCTGCCACTCGGAATGTAAGTGACGCCCTATTGGGTGATTAATACTCGCTCGCAAACCTTGTCAGCGCTCTCGAACCCATCTTCCATCAACTATATAATCCATCCACTACGTAGCTAGGATTCCACCCCCCTACTCTCCAATCCAATGCTGAAAATGTCTCTACACAAGCCTCCAACGCTCGCGGACAAGGGTTTGTTCATCGAGAAAGCTTACATCGCAGGCCACTGGCAAAACTCGCAGTCTTGCCGAACGTTCCAGGTGTTTGGTAGGCATTAAGTCGGTGCCCACTCGAACCCTGAAGCTAATAGACCATGGTAGATCCGGCCACCAACGAAATCATTGGAGAATGCCCCGAGTGCTCAGTGGCTGATCTAGAAAGAGCAGTCTCTGCGGCTTCAACGGCTTTGGATCTCTGGAGACAGTATTCTGGCCGGGAGAGAGGTCTCATCTTGAGGCAGTGGTACGAATTGATCCTAGAGAACAAGGACGACATCGCTACACTCATCGTATGGGAGAATGGGAAATCATATGCCGACGCAGCTGGAGAGGTTTTGTTTGCTGCGAGCTTCCTCGACTGGTACTCTGAGGAGGCTGCACGGATTTACGGCGACATCATCCCGCATTCCAATCGCGACATCAGTGTGCATGTTTCCAAGGAACCGATTGGAGTTTGCGCATTGATCACCCCGTGGAATTATCCCGCGGCAATGGTCACTCGCAAAGCGGCTCCTGCCCTCGCTGCTGGATGCACGGTCATCATCAAGACGGATGGCCTCACTCCATATACGGCCAATGCAATCGTCAAGCTAGGTGAACGCGCCGGTATTCCGTCAGGGGTCGTCAACGTTATAACCGCCCTGGAAGATACTCCCAGGCTTGGGCTGGCCATTTGCAAGTCCGAGGCTATCCGAAAGGTGTCATTCACTGGCTCTACCAGAGTTGGTAAAATCTTGGCAGAGAATTCCGGCAGCACTCTGAAGAAGCTGAGTCTTGAACTGGGCGGGAATGCACCTTTTATCGTGTACGACGACGCAAACATGGACACAGCCGTTGCTTGCTGTCTCAAGAGCAAATTCAAATCATCAGGTCAGACATGTGTCTCTGCTAATCGAATATATGTCCAGGACGCCATCTTCGATGCTTTTGTTTCAAGGCTAGCAGGAGAAATCGCCAACTTGCAGCTAGGATCTGGTTTCAACAAACAGGTCGCTATTGGACCACTCATCTCTCAACAAGCGGTAGCCAAAGTCGAAGAACATATCCACGACGCCGTAAGCAGGGGTGCTTGGGTGGTGGTGGGAGGCACACGGTCGCATCTTGGTGAGTCCTTGTCTACCAGAACAGGGGAAACAGCAGCTGAAGACGGCAGGACCTCAATTTTTCGAGCCCACTCTCTTGGCTGGGATTGACGATGATATGAAAGTCGCCAGTGAAGAAACCTTTGGGCCATTAGCGGGCATTTTCAGATTCTCGACCGAGATTGAGGTTATTCGACGGGCCAACAATACGAAAGTCGGCCTTGCTGCCTATATCATGACCAACGATCTGGGCCGGGCACAACGTACGTCGGAGCAATTGCGCACCGGAATGGTCGCTATCAACACCGCAATCATCTCAGATGCACCGGTGTCGTAAGTCCACACCTGTGTATTATTACCGTTGGAACGATGCTGATCTTGGTTGCACAGATTTGGAGGTGTCAAGGATTCGGGGCTTGGACGTGAAGGAGGTAAATATGGTCTGGAGGAATACCTCGAGCTAAAGGCCGTCATGACCGCTAAAATATAACACCATACTACATACTGGAGTGATGGTAGACATGTCATAATCAGCTCCCTTGGAGTGTTAGTAAAAACTGCTTACCGGACTATTTACATTTTGATCGCGCGTTTCACTAGGCTTTTGTGACCGTGTTGAAGTGAAAGCCCGATCAGAATAGTCATCACATCCCTGTACACCAAAGATTCTGCTTGCCTCGGCAGCGGTTACGACTACCAAAGATTACCTTATATCTGCCTACAATGTAACGGTATAGCGAGTATATTGACAACTGATTAGACGATTCTAACGAATAGCCAAGAATTCTGACTTGGTGATATCAAGGCTGTCACGGAACCATTTTCGTAGTTGGTGATGTCTGATTAAACCCAGTTTTCAAAGCCATGAACCTCAGCTGTATATATCAAAAAGACATGTCCGGCTGCCACTATAGACTCTGGTTGCTAGGTACATGTGGAGGATGGTTCTCAACGTTCTGCAGGCCAAGCGTTACTACCAATGGCCTGCATGAAGCCGTCGCCAAACTGTCTATTACAACTTGGTGACTCCAAAGGTCGGATTTGCTACCGCTAAATAGGCGCTGCTTATCTCGGATATCTCTCTAACCCCAGCCAAGGCCATTGTGCGGCTGAGTTCCCTCTCGAGAATATTCAGCACCGCGCCGACACCTTTGTCACCGTCGTAGGCGAGACCCCAAAGAACAGGTCTCCCAATCCAAACAAGGTCCGCACCGAGAGCGATGGCCTTGAAAACGTCGGCGCCACGACGAATACCACCGTCCAAGATGATGGGTATGCGACCGCGGACAGCGTGCGCGATATCTGCCAAGACCTCTATCGTCGACGGTGCCTCGTCCAGCTGTCGACCTCCATGGTTTGACACGACAATTGCGTCGGCGCCGTACAATATCGCCAGCCGTGCATCTTGAGGTGTCATGACTCCTTTCAACACAATCTTCATCGACGTCACATCTCGGAGGAAGCTCAGCGTCTTGGCCCAAGACAAATTCGAGGCATGCATTTCTCCGCCACCGAGTTCAACGACCAACTTGGCATCATGTTTGGTGCGGGCGTCCATCAGCAGCCGGTTGCGCGTAGGTGTTGGTGTCTTTGCTGAATCCGCGTCATCTCCTTCAAGATTCGCAAGCCTCATGCCGCGCGGCAGGGCTAGCACGTTTTTTCTTTCATTGACACGGTTTCCCAGGACCGGAGTATCTACCGTGACAACAAGAGCTTTGTAGCCCGCCACTGTGGCGAGTCAACCGTCAAGTCTTGCCATTACTTTATCGGACCCGGATGCAAGGCCTACCTTCTGCCCGTTTTATCAAGTCCACACTCTTGTCCAAGTCCTGCGTGAGGTATATTTGGAACCAGAAGTCAGGCGTCGGGGTCGAATCACCTTGACTGGTTTTCACAACCATGACATTCTCGAGTGAGGTCGTCGACTGCGATGATAACGTGAAATTGACTCGCTCGTGTAGAGCAGCGCGTGCCACATCAATCTCTCCGCCTCGGCCTGCCAGTCTTTGCATCGCACTGGGGGCAATGCCGATGGGCATGTTCAATTTCGAGCCAAACATCTCGACCCTGGTGTCCACGTCGGAGACATCACGGAGAACTCGGGGGACGATGTACAACCTGCAACCACCATGAACCGAGATTACTTTTTCCACGAGGGGCTGGGCTGCATATACCTGTCATATCCAGACATGTTCCTTTTCAGCAGCTTCTGTTCATCGGAGCCGGACGCATAGAATTCGTAAATCTGTTTGGACAATGCTTTGGCTGCAATTGCCTCGACTTCTGCGACTGTGATGGGATCAGGCTGCCGTGGCTTCGAGGCGGGGTTCGGAATTTCCATCTCGTTCTTCTGGCTACGAGAGGCAGGCAGTTCACTCTTCTCTTGCAGCCAAATGTATGCAGAGACTGAAACGTCCCTGCTTGAATATGATTTAAATATTTCTCCTCGACTTGTCGGTTGGGCGCGGGTCATCCTGGCTCAAAAATTGATCCCGACACATCCCTCAGGGAGTTGTTTGTAATTTTTCCAAAGTGCTCCGGAGCCGACGGTGCCGACGGAGGGAGGTTCAATTTTGTTGCAACAGCTTTGCCGGGATTCGGATTTCCGCCGGTCAGAGCGATGCTTCGTACCTTGATACAATCCGCGTCGCCATGTCCGCTTCGCACGGTGCTCCGGGTAATGCCATGGAAGACACACACGAGACAGCGCAATGACTATGACTGTATCTGCCTTGGCGATAAAGGCCAAGATGCATATTCTGGTAGGTTCCGCGGTACAGTGGCAACCGAAAGCACTACCCCTGCTGCTTAATGAAGAGTCGGCTCCGTACAGGCCAGATGTGTACTCAAATAATGATGAAGAATCAAGCACTTGCGTTTTGGGCCTCGCTTTTCAGTATTTCTGCCTTGAAGCACTACACCGTATGAGCCGTATATTGTCATTCAGCTTAGGTAGAAATGCAAAGCCAGGTCGGATACTACTAGTAAAAGCTATCATTGCCTAGGGCTCTAGTCAACTCTACCAGCAAATCAAGTAGAGAGTTTCTGGCGCTACCGTTCTTCCCAAGAACAAGAAGGGAAAAAAAAATTCAAATTCTCAGAGGCACTGTGTTGGTGCTTGGCATTGCCACGGAATTTCACTATAGGATGCGTTCGGTCACTATAGAATTATTGTCAGGTTTTCTGTTTAATCTAAAACTGGCGTCGGGCCAGAAACGTTTTCTCTCGACTGCCCGGTGTAGACGACTTGACTGATCCTACTCAGCTTCATCTTGCCAGCCAACCGCCATCGATGACAAGATTCTCTCCCGACATGTAACAACTCGCCTTGCTGGCCATGAAGACAGCTACGCCCTTGAAATCGTCGGCCACCCCCCACCTGCCCATTGGAATACGCTTGGTGAGAAAGTCGTAGTGGTCCCGATACTCGGGCTCTGTTCGAACGTCTTTGTTGATATCTGTAGCAATTTCGCTTTTTGCGAATAAGCATGCAAACCTGTTCGATGGGACAGCATTCACATACCCTGGGGACACACAATTCACTCGAATGCCTCGGCCGGCCCACTCGTTGCTCAATGCTCTCGTCAGTTGCAGTACACCACCTTTGCTGGCGGCATAGGCCGCCATATTGACACCTCCTTGCACAGCGACGACGGAGGCTACATTGATGATGACGCCTTGCTGGCCCTTGTCTAGCCAGTACCTCCCGGCTTCTTGACAAGTCGTAAAGGTGGCGGAGAGATTGGCGTCCATGACTTCCTCGTATGCCTCATACGAGAGGTCTTGGGCCGGGGACCGCCGCTGTAAGCCAGCCGCATTCAATAGAATGTCCACCCGGGTCAATGCCAAGGCTTCCCGCATAGCTTGGAGAACCTGGGTGTTGTTGGATACATCGCAGTGGATTGCTGTGAATTTGCGGCCAAGAGCAAGCACCTTGTTTTGCGTTTCCGTGTTGTTCAAGTCCCTCTGTCCGTATCAGGTAGCTGTAGATGTATTAAGTCAAGGGTAGATATACATACCTGTAGGCTGATAACGTCGGCTCCTAATTCGGCTAGACCTATTGTCATGGACTGGCCGATGCCCCTCGTTGCCCCTGTCGCGACTACGGTCTTGTCCGTGAGATCGAAGAGACCCGCCATCTTACCTTTGTCGTGATGATTGTGCCCCTGCACAGCGCGAGTATCCTAGACGAGCATTGAGACAATCTTTGAACATGTGTCAATTGGAGTCGAGGTCCATGCTTATCTGGTAGTTATATCTCGGCCAGGTTGAATGCTGTTGACGGCTCCGGAGCCGAGTTTCCATCTGTTTGATTGATTGGCTATCGGCTCCGAGCGTTTGGATCGGCAGTCGCTTGGCCCGAGATCCGGATCCGTCTGGTCGCTCTTCAGCAGCCACAGTACAACAATCGAGCCGTCCGACTGTTGATTTTTGAGCCCTTGTCCAATGGTCAAGGATCCCTCAGTCTCGGAGCCGACAATATGATCCATTTCCCCAAGTCTCGTCTCTCTCGGCGTCTGTACGCGCATAGAACATTCCGCATCGCCTCAAATTTGCCCGATTTCCTCAAAGATGCCCACTTCGCCGTTGAAAGTCCCATCTCTGAAGGAAGCTTCACTCAGAAATTCCAATGTCATACCCAAAGCAATTCCAACCCACCGCAAGCATGAAGACTTCTTCGGAGACTCCCACTACGGGTCCAGTCGCAGGTATGTCCAAATACTCCTTAATGTCCGATCAAGCTATATCCAGAGCATCTACTGAGGGAGTGTTGGTTCTAGACTACAAGAGGGGCGACGTAGAGATATGTAATGGCCTACTCTAGCTTGCGTTCTTCTTGAATGGCATCCTGACTGAAAGCCAGGCCATCTGCAGCAATTGGACACTCATGTAACGCTAAACAACCTCGGCCTCGAGCAGCAGACGAAACGAGATGTAGGCCCATTCGACATTCTCTGTGTCGGGTATAACATCTGCAACTGTTGGGTCGGCCTGGCTGCCACCATGGTTATCGGCCTGGAGCAAGGGGGCACCGTCACCGTCATCTACGGCACGCTTGTCGTCACCTTTGCCATGGCGTGCTCGGCTGCCACCATGGCCGAGTTGTCCAGTGTTTATCCCACTGCAGGGGGTCCGTATCATTGGACGTCCATTCTGGCGCCCAAGAAGGCTTACCGCCATCTCGCAAGTCAACCCCAACGCAGTCCCGGTGACACGCCTGCTGACGTCTGGGCTTCTATAGAGCTACTGGTGCGCAGCATCCAACATCTTTGGTTGGCTTTCCATCTGCAGCGGGATTACGATCCAGCCCGGACAGTTCATATCAGCGGTACGCCTCTTCTACAACCCTGACTTGGAGATCCCTGCGTGGGAATACTTTCTCTATTTCCAGGCGACAAATCTCGTGTTTCTTCTGTACAACATCTTTGGGCTTCGCCGGACGAGATGGATACATGACGTCGGCTGTAAGTTTCGTACTTCGCAAAACAGAGTCACCCGTGCATTGACGCTGGATTGAACAGTCTTTTTCTCCATCTTCACATTCGTCATCATCTTCGTCAGCTGCTTGGCTCGCGCACAATCCTACCAGTCAAATACTTTTGTGTGGACCGACTTTCCCAAGCCCGAGTCGGGCTGGAATTCTCGCGCCGTCGTCTTTTTGACCGGAATGGCCAATCCCAACTTCATGTATGCCGGCCTCGATGGGGCTGTGCATCTGGCCGAAGAATGTGCTCACGCCAGCAAGACTGTCCCTCGAGCCCTGTTCAGTACCATTGTCGTTGGCTTCGTCGTCGCTTTTGCCTTTGGCCTCGCCATGCTTTATACCTTGACCGATTTCGGTCAGGTCCTGGAGAATATCACGGGGTAAGTCAAGCATTCCATGTCACCGTGGAGAGGTACGGTTTTGTACATGTCATGACTTCTCACAAAAAGTTCCGCTTTCCAGGGTTCCCATCTACGAGATATGGTTTCAGGCTACAAGATCCGGCGTTGCAGCCACGATTTTCATGATGCTCCTTCTTTGCATCGCGTGCTTTGCCCTCAACGCATGTGTCGAAGTCACTGCCCGACTCACCTGGTCATTCGCTCGCGACAATGCAATCATCGGATCCAAGTTCATGGGCAGCATCCACCCGCGATGGGAGGTGCCGGTCTGGGCTCTCGTGGCCAACGCAACCGTCATTTTGATCATCGGCTGCATCTACCTAGGCTCCTCGACGGCCTTTAATGCATTCATCGGTACTGCACTGGTCCTGCAACAGTGCAGCTTTGCCCTCCCTGCCGCTCTGCTGCTCTGGCACAAACGATCCAGCTCTGTTCTCCCTCCGCACAGATATATCCGACTGGGCCCGCTTGGCTGGATTGCAAACGCCGTCACCGTATTGTTCTTCCTCTTGATTCTGGTCATGTATTGCTTTCCGATCGAGTTGCCTGTGACAGGCTCCAACATGAGTATGCCATGCATCCCCTTGCTCTTGCTTGCTTCGAAGGGCTGTCAAGGCTAACCACCATTCAGATTATACTTCGGTCGTGATTGGAATCATGGTCATCTTCTCGGCCATCAACTGGTTCGTCCAAGCTGGCCGTACATTCAAGGGACCCCGGCTCTTGGCAGAAGTTGCTCGTGACTAGTTCATCGATTTTGGACTGCTAGCGCCGGTAGATCTAAGTCGGGTGAAGTGTTGTTAGGCGACTGTGTACTCGTGCGTAAATTTGGCTTATCAAGATATAATATAATACGATGGGGAGAGAGCAGTACCAATTCTGTATGCAACCAGTTTATATTGGGAGTAACTATTTTGTTGCGATTGATCTTACTTGTATTAAATTCTGGCTGAGAGCTCTCATATATATAAATACCTAATGGCACGGCAGTGACTCATCATGTCTTGGTACATGACTCACACCAAGTCAACACTATTAAACACAAACCTGGGCTCTTCCAAGGCAACGGAATTGATTATCCAAATATAATGAGACCTGTAGGACTTGGTCTATTTTCCTCCTTCTTTGATCTATATTGTCTTCTAGAATATGGATATTAATAATGCAGCTAAACTTGATGAATAGCTACATTTATAGCTTCTGTAGTGTATTGAAGTTGAGTGCCTGGTAGAAGTGATTCTGTAACGGGCTGGGCTGTTGAAGTGCACTCGGCTTACACTGATGCAATAACGCTACAAAATTAGCGATGCTTGTTCAGGGGTAGTGGTATTAGTTTATAGCGGGCCTATTAACTATTAGATTTACTGTAATATAATATAAATTAAAGAAAGTTAACCAAGGTACTTGGGCTAATATACTTCAAGGCCACACATTTAAGCTGCTAACCCGTTTTAATATTTATCCGCCGATTTCAGGGCTTCATCCCAATGTCGCCTATCGCCCACCGTACGCTAGCCTGAAATGGCAGCGTGGTGGGTCAAACCGGGCCCGTGCTAGCAAAAAGTGGCCGGGTCCCGAGCAATTCACCCGGAAGGTTTAGGCCCAACCCCGCGTCTTGGTCCGTGACTCCGTCCTCTAGGAGCCTTGCGTTCCTCGAGGTATATTATACCAGACCTGACCCTTCGTCTTTTCCTGGCGTCTCCCAGCATACTAAGTTCAATGTTGGAACCCGTTGCAACTTGGCTTTGACTTGGACGCTTAGCCATGGCACTCCGCAGACAGCAGCGTAAATCTTGTGACCTCTGCCGACGCCGCAAGGTGCGATGCGACCTGGTGTCCAAAGGAAGCGGCCCTTGTACTACGTGTGACAATGGAGGAATAGAATGCATGTATGTGTCTAGTCCCTTGATCGTTCATGTTGACATGGTGCTAAAGCTAACGCATGAGCCCCAGCGTTAGAACCGAATGGCCACCGCCAAATCGAGGAGCGTCCTCGCGTCCATCAGTGGACTTGTTGACCGACTCTCCAATCCAGCCTCGTGTCTCGGAGTTAGAGTCTGCCAGAACAATTCCACCGGCCTGTGGTCCGCACAAGGCTCGAACAAGTGACTCCAACACTGCAGATGGCTCCCAGACAACAGACCCTACGGAAGCTCCTGATAACCTGGCCTCTACTGGACTCGTACGCTTCTTTGACGACGTAGCTTCTCCTGACTGGTGGCGTGTCAGTGAACTCGAAGACAATTTCAGGGTTGCATACATAGGAACCCCGGCTTCAAATCTGGTCCACCTTGTCTCTCTACGCCCTTCCAAGAATTCAGCTCTTGTCGATATATCCCAACCCAACCAACAGCTCTTGCAAACCCCACAGTCGGGCTTGTCTGCCTGGCAACAACCCCCCATTTTCCCCACGAATGGCGCCTACCCAGCGGGTGCGAACCAGTCTCGGCCTCTTCAGTCGGACGGAGACGACCAGCCGCAGCTCCACTATCCGTATCCCCAGATCCGGCCTCTAAAGTCGTGGAGCTGTCAGTCACAGTTTTCCTTGTACCCTTCAGACGACCTTGCCACCGACTTGTCATCGTTTCCAGTCTTGGAGGTCCGTCAAGCCCTGGTCATGGCCTACTTTCAGCACCTTGATCCCCTTGTCCCCATCCTCTCCAGGTCCAAGTTCTTGGACTCGAGCGGAAACCTCCTTCCTCGACCACCGTTACTGTTGTTCCATGCAGTGCTACTGGCCGGGGCCCATGTTTGCACCCATCACCTGGTGAAAAAAGATCGGCGATCAGTCAAATCTGTCCTTTTCCGCCGGGCGAGCATGCTTTTCCATCTTCGTCATGAGACGGACCGCCTGCATCTAGCGCAAGCAGCTCTGCTCTTTACCTGGCATATCAATGATGGCGACACCATCAGCGGCGGCCCTTGGTACTGGACTGGGGAGGCTATCCGGATTGCCAGTGGACTGGGTCTACATCGACATAATGACAGGCTACCCAGATTCGATCACGCCATGTACAAGCGCCTTTTCTGGGCAGCATTCGTGGCCGAAGTTTTCGCATCGCTGGAGCTGGGGCGCCCGTGCGCAATTCGGGGAGAAGATATCGACCAGTCCTCTCTGTGTGAAGAAGACTTCAATGAAGCCTTATGGACTCGGGAGACCGATGGTCGTGTTGAGGACGCCTCTCCTGGCCAGGCTGCGTTGGCGTATCATCTACGAATGGTCGAGCTCGCTTACATCGTTCTGGACATTCTAACTCTCAACTCTCCCTCGGCGTCAGCAAAGCCGGAGCTGTCGCAAATTGATTTTCGTCTGGGCCGGTGGCTGATCAGCTGTGACTTGTCGTCGGGGGGAGAACACGAAGAGTGTTTTAGACACCTGCTGCGAATACACTACTACCAGGTCGTCCTACACCTGCATCGTAACTACAGCCAGGTATTAGAGCACAGTCCGAGGGTATGCAATGCGGCAGCCGATGCCATCATCTCTTCGGTCGAGAAAATCGCAGCTGTTGACGAATTGAAAAAGTGTCCCTTCACGGTCGTCGGTGCCGTTGTTGCTGTGGGCATTCAACTCGTTCAGGAATTGCGATCCGCTGTCCTGGCTAAAGCCTTCTTGGTTGCCGTCGAACTTTCGGAAAGACTCAAGGGGATGCTGAAATGTACAAAGTTGCTGGCCGTCTTTTGGCCCAACGCCGAGGCTGCATACGGTGTTTTCCACGGCATTTCGCAAGACTATGAGCATCGCTTGTCCCGCGGCCTACATTCAGTAGAGCAGCCGAATCTTCCGGATTTTGAACCTGACTGGAACAGCCTATTCGTATCTATTCCACCCTCGCTTCAGGTTGAGGAAAATGTAGACCAGGATTGGCTGTGCTTTACAGATTGAGATGAAGATGGGTATTAGTAGAAGAAGTTGCCCTGGACGGAACCATACCTGGGCATATGGTTACATATGGTTATTTGGGGTGTTGTTACAACCTCTAGTACAGAAGCCGAGCTAGTTGCAGCGTCGGCAGCAGCCAAGGAAATGATGGCTGCAGGACGGCTTCTAAACTCTTTGCAAATTAAGTTGGACGAGCCTTTACAGTTGGAAATCGATAATATGCAGACGATTAGGCTGCGAGCTGAAGAGTCGGCAAAGTTGACCTGTCAACATCAAGTCGCTCATTCAAGGCAACAGCTATTGCTATACTGCTGCCTGGCTGGTAGTAGTATTATAACAAGTATTTAGCTTTGTATTATTTTACTTTTTATGTAAAAATTCAAGAGTTATTTATTCTACTTGAGCTATTTTATATAATTGTATATATAATAATTATTACTCACAGCCAGGGCCCGCCCGCCTATACATACAGCTCTTTCAAGCTCTTAGCGTGTAGATCCAATACGTACTACGATATCGGTAGTATCTCGATGTCGGAAAGTATCCCTGTTACAAGGGCTTGATAGGTCTTGGAGCAGAAAACGGATCAATTCAAAGATAATCTCGTAGGATGTCAAAGGTCCTTGGTTTTCCAAAGGAGTGTAGGGACGAGTGGCCACTACATACATGAAGGGAACGGCTGTGCCGAGGGTTTCCACCGGGTCATGTGTTTAGTCTGTGTAACCCCGAGGTCCTCTCTCGGCCAAAGGGATAACAACAGAAGAACCCCATTCATGGTCGGTGCGAAAAAAGGAGGAGGTGAGAATTTTCAACACGCAAAGACCAATAATGCCAAAGATGCCTCGGTACGAGAAAACATGGATTATTCTTTGGCATCTTCACTTGGCCCCGCCCGCTTGCCGACTCCCGACACCGCCTCGCATGCTGAGACAACAACCCATGAGAGCTGGCTACTTCCGCTCGCCCTCGGCCAAGTCAAGGACCACGACGCCCTTGGATCATTCTCAACCGCCGAATAATCCCCACACTCGACTTTATTGCCGCATCTAGTGAGGATTTGGATCCCGCCGCAGCGGGTGAAATCCTGCGAGGGCCCTCTGCTTGGCGTTTGGGCAATCTCTGGCGTACGATTGGACAGCCTCGTCAATACGTAAATCAATATATATATTCGGACGGGGGGAACTCATGCGTTGGGTGTTGAATCAGCAGAACAATGCTGAGATGGGCTGAAGGTGGTGCGATTTGCCGATGGAGCCGCAATAAAAAGTGGAGGCGCGGGTGGCTTGACATTAAACACGTCCTCGACTGCAGCGCGGCAAGCGGCAGGGCAATTAGCAATTAAGGTTAACTCCGCAGGGGCGTGGTGAATCCCCTGCATGTCGAGTAAAATAGAGTTAGGCGCAATAAGTCCATATTTGAAGTTTAACCGGCCCGTTGGACCCACCCCACGAGAGTGTGGTAGGGTTAGGGTCATTGCCGAATTAGGAATAGCCGAGGTTGCTACGTCAGTCGGTCAATCAACTACAAAGACGTGCCCATGTCGCGTTGGGGTCCAAGATTCTCTCGGTCCTTGAGCATTCAATGCTCCCTTCTTCTTCAAAATCTAGATTCGCCTTTCTTCAAATCACAGCAGGCTGCTGCACAGGCCCTTGTTTGCCGCAGACATGCCCACCACGCTCATCGTTGGCGGAAACGGCAAGGTTGCGCGTCACCTCACTCGCATCCTCGCTACCGAGACACGGCCAAGCCACCATGTCCACAGCATCATCCGAACTAGTTCCCAGGAGGCCGGCATTGAAGCCCTCGGCTCCAGACCAGTCGTCTTGTCGATTGAAGCAGCCTCGGTAGCCGAAATCGCCACCACCATGGGCAAGATTGCGCCCGAGTCCGTCGTGTTCCTCGCCAGCGCGCCGTTTGCAGAAAGCGAGCGCGCGGAATCCATCGACCGAGACGGAGCCATCAAGTGTATGGACGCGTGCGCGGAAGCAGGCGTGAAGCGATTCATCATCGTGTCCGGGATGGACGTGCGCGATTGCGACAAGAGGCCGATCCCGGACTGGTACAATGAGGCGGATGTCAAGGCTAGCGCACGCCTACGGGGTTTTATAGACCCGTGGATGAGAGCAAAACTTGCTGCCGATCGAGAGCTGAGAGTGGGAAACAGCCGGCGCAAGCTGGACTACACTATAGTTCGGCCCGGCAGGATCACGGACGATGCGGGCGTGGGCTCCGTCTTCGTTGGCAAGGCTCATCTAGGCAATTCGGTGAGTCAGGAGGACGTTGCGCGGGTCGTGGCCGCCTGCCTGACGAACCCGGACACGATTGGGTTGGCATTTGATGTGACGGGGGGGGATTTACCGGTCGCTCAGGCCGTTGCACAGGTGGCAGCGGATCGGGTCGATTCGTTTGAGGGATACTACTAGGAACGAGGCAATATTCGCCAACCCTAACCCTAACCCTGGACAGGACGGCCAGCAAGACCTGCATTGATGCCAGTCGTGCCCGCAAAGGAGTCCCGAGAGCCATCTATGAAACAAGCACACGCTACGCACCGCTAGACTCCGGATTATGCTCCTTGTTAGTCAAGACGAGTCCAAAGCCTTGTGCCTATTCTGGCTCATTATACTAGATTTTATAAGTACCATTTGTGGCCTATTGCAAGGTTGGAATTCTACGCACCTTTTTCCCCGTCATGTCCCAGAAGTAAACCTGTAGGGTGATGAGTTGATTCGCCTCACCACACTCTATATGATATGGATCTGAACACTTCATCACAGGCCCCAAAATTTGCAAGTTCTCGCGAGTGGACCGCAGCCAGTTTGGGCGGTGCTCGGTGCGTGCCACGAATATCAAATCGTGACACGCTTTGATTGGTGGCAGCCGTTGCCGACGGCGACACATGGCTGCGGCACGTTGCGGCAAAAATCAGCCATGGATCATGCACATGTGACCAATTGTGATGAGGCAGGCGGCCACAGCCAAAGGGGTAGTGGCCGCTAGCCAGATTAGTACTTGGGTCCACCATAGGTCCACCCGTCGATTTAAGCGGGGTAAATTGCGGCCTGGCCCACCACTCAACGCCGTTGTCTTATTCCCGCAAATGCGGCCGGGAAACCCCAGCTGTTGGATCAAATCTCAACCAAGCCCCAGGGCAAGAATTGCAGACGCCTACGAATATTACCGTAGCAGCTGTCATCATCGAACATATTAGGCCCAGCACTCGCGCCTCTGCTTGGCCAATTTCGAAACGCCCACCATGGCTGCCGACAGCCTCCAGGCCAAAGATTTCGAGAGGTTCCTCCCGGATAAGCGATTCATTTGCACGACAAGTGTCGGTTTCATCAAGTCATTCCGCCGCCCGACTGACTGCTCTTGTGTCACCAGTCCAACCTTTGTACTTGGAATAGTAGTGGGGAGTAGGCGCAAAAATGACAAGGGGGGCAAGTAAATGCTCCTGAAAATAGTCATTTCCATCCAGCGAATCATGGCATGTCGCTCCTGCCGTCGTCCTGCTTGCTCCTTCTGCTTCGTGCTCCTCGCGTCCTCCTAGCGTCACCGGCAGTCGGTAGGTCCCCTCTGTCCAGCGTGGTGGCTATGGCTGCACAGACACGGGTCGTCTCGAGCCTCCCATCTCAGAGTCCAGATATAAGCTGCCGTGCCCCAACAGCGGCACGCAAGTCTGCGCTCTACTTGTCACTCATCACGCAAACACAGCAACTCATCTTTTCTAGTCAAAACATGGCATTGAGCCAGGAAACTGCCGTCGCGATGGTAGCACTCGTCGTTGCAGTCCCGCAAGCCATCGTCGTCGTGTGGGCGTGGTGGACCAAGTGCCGGTGCGTGCTTGCGCGGAAACAATCTACGCCATCGGACGGTAAGCCTGCACGTGAATCCCCGAGACAAGCGGGCAAAGCTAACTCTTGTGTTGTAATTTTTTCATTAGAAGAAAAGTCGCTGCAGACAGTAGTGCCTCCAGCGCCGAGTCCGGGTGCGAGAGTGGTCAGATCAGAGGAACACCACTACCGTCTGATCTGCGAATCGGTGCATCGATAAGTTTGGAGGTGTTATTCCTCTGTCAGTCTACGGGCATGTTGGCTTTGATCTCGGGTAGAACATAGAATGTACAAGGGCAGTGCAAGGGGTAGAATCAGCACAGGGCACAGAGTCCGTGGTCAAGCACTGGTTGAGGCAAATTGAAGAGGATTTCTTGACGTCGCGCGCACAATCGCCTGTAGCACTTGTCAAACTCCATCGTGCCGGCCCAACACAGGGGGCATCCTGGTCGGGGTCAGCCCTACGTACAGTACTTATGTAGGTGGCCAGCCGATGTCGTACGTACAGTATGTACGCTGTTCACGGCGTTGGCTGGTACCGCAAGGACGATTGGCAGAGAGAGGCCGGCCAGCTGTCAAGGGCTAGGCGTTGACATCCAGACGGCGCGCCAGGAGACCAGGCCATACCCTGTTTCGCAAGGTTGCCAAGGGACTAGCAACCAGACGTGCTGGGGCCGTTGCGCTCGGCCCATTCCGTCTGGCATCGGCAGGGTGCTCCTTCCCGGCGGGTCCTGCTCAGGCTTGTTTGGTAGCCACCCGCCAGACGTCAAACATCAAACGTCAACTCCAACGTCCACATGCACAATGCATTGTCCAGTTGCACGAGCTTTGATGCAAGCCCACGTTTTTTTCTACGGTTCCGCCCACAAGCACCGGATCCAGGCACGCCAAGTCCTCTTTTCCGTCAGTATAACCGTCCAATCGTGCGCACGGCATGAGCGGCCGGCGTGTGGGTTGGTCGATCGGTCAGGTTCCCGCGGCTGGCCGTTTCGCGTGGCCGTCGTTTCTCCTGATGTGTGAATCCCGTCTGGCGGCTTCGAGTGCTGTGTGCAAGATTGTTTTGAGTATGTGCAATCTATTCATTATTCATAGGCTCTATAAACCTCCACGCGTTCCCAAAATTAGGTGTCGGGGGACTGCCCGTCTATAAACACTTGCGCCGACTCCTAGTCCACATGTACCAGCATGTTGAGTAACCTCCACCCACGTCGCCGTCTGCATGATAACCCAAGCTCCCCGACGCACTGAAAAGCACACACCAGAAAACCCCCAGCGGTTACCAGAACCTTCCGACTCGGACTTTCAGAATGCATTACTCCTCCCATATCGGACGGGTGGCAGACATTCGTGCTGAACACTTCTGCAATCGATGCAGCCCATCATGGGGCAGTAACCAAGGCTAGTGCAGCCGCACATTGATGCACAGTCGGGACATGTCGATGGTGGTGTGGCGTGGCGTACGGGCAAGAGCAGAGTCCGCCATCTTCCGCAGAGCCCGCAGGCTACGCCGCTGTAATCCGAGTCGATGGTGGCTGCAGGCAATGTTAGCTCAAGTGCATGGACGCGGCGGACAGAAGAGTTGGTTTAGGGATAGTCTGCATATGAGGCGCTTACCCTGATCGATCGTGTGACATCTCACTACATGGGCATTCATGTTGTCTTTCCGGCTGGACGTATGATCGCACAGCGCGCAATGATGTGTTTCCTTTCCGTGGATTGTTCTTTCGTGTCGCTCTAGGTTGAATTTGGTCCTAAATCTACTGCCGCAGTGGCAGGCGAAGGGTCTGTGTGGCCATTGTACTTGGTCAGCACTAACAGCCGTCCGGGGGTGTTTATGTCGGGGCGGCATCTTCTTACCTGTTACTGCTGGATGCCATCTCGTCGAAAGTGCAAGGCACTTGACGGTCGAAAATTGCAAATTCATATTGACGCTTCAGATACTTAATATACTTGTTAGATTTCACTTGACAGACCTCGGCAGCAACCACCACCGGCAGCGATTCTGACAAGCGTTCGTGTGCGGGTTAGAAACTAACCCCCTAGTAGCCAGAGTGATTGGACGTGGGCGAGGGACTGGCTGTATGAGGAGCTGTACCAGGAGTGCGCCCAAGGAGCAAGGAGATGACATTCAGCAGAGGCATTGACAACCAACCAGCCGAACCCTGCAACGCACATCCTCAACAGAGTCATCCGACCAGCTTCCTCATATCTGCCTTTTACTTTGGGATTTCAGCCGTCGTCTAGATAATATCTGGCTGCCAAAGTTTGTCTTTGCAAACACGCGATAACCTGCAGGGGAAGCGGTTTCGTTCATTGGGCAGCGACACCTCACCGAGACATTCCCAAAGAGGTTTAACCCATGCTCGTCGTCGAGAGTACTCAGACCTCGGCGTAGCTCCATATCCTATCATCTTGCATTCACGTCGAGAACCCAGTGCAGTCGTCCCAGCTGGATGTATTGGCAACGTACCTCGGCAGCCCAGATTCAGAGAAGAAGACAGGAAGAGCTCGTCGAGGCCGCCGCGGCTAATGTCGCTTGTCTCGCTTGCTAGAGGCTTGGCGCAGGCGGGGTGAGACGTCAACCTGGCCCTAGCCGTTGCTTGACACTTTTGCATGTGATGTCTGGTGGGTTTGAAGACGGACGATGCTGCGACCGCATTGTCGGTAACGTACCAAGCACCTGGTCTGGGTCGTTGCGGAAACACCTTTTCGGAAGAAACATCAGATGGCGCATGTAACCTTGTCGTCTAACACGATTGTTTGGATACCTAGACAAGCATGGGGTAAAAGACGCCCCGTTCTTGATATTTTACATATAAAAGTAAATTATTATCAAGCGTTGGATTTTTTTTATTTTTCGACCCATCTAACTGGTGGTGCAAGCACTCCATCAGGTGTGGCCGTTGACAGCCACGTAACGTGCCTGGCTAACTCAGCAGAGAACTTGACCACAACAGACCACGCAACGCAACAAGCAGAGCATACAGATCTAATACCTGGGTGCTTTGGGATACAGCTCTTGCCTATTCGTACAAGATTACAATATCGTATATAAAACCAGAGCCAGCTTTAAAGACAAGACCCAGTAAGGATGGCATAACATTGCCCCTGGAGAAGAAGTAGTAGCAAATCGTAATCGACGCCGTCAATTACTGCAGACTACGACCGACGACACCCTTGGTCAACACCGACTTTTGCACAATCATCCACCGCGGCCACAACACCCGCGCTCCCGCTTCAACCATGATCGGAAGCACCCGCGCTGGAGACGCCAATTCCAAGCGTCCATGTCGCACTTGTTTCACGCTTCCCATCCCATGGCCCGGCGGCGCTTGCGTGACGAACCGCCCGGTGCCGATTTTGCTCATGCGCCGACATCCTCTCCCCGCCGCCGCCGCTGTGTTTCGGGACGAATTCTTTTATATCACCTCGTTGCTCTGCTGCATCTGTACCAAGGCCTGCGCACCGTATTAGGACGTGTGTATTCACAGGATACCGGCAAGGCCGCAGAGTTACCTGGTAGAATATCACATATCTTCTTCTCGGCCCGGATCCTATTTGGAGCTATTTGACCAAGGAGGTCTTTTGCGTAGGCCGCCGCCACCATGGCCGCGTAGCCCTGCCACTCCTTGTTTGCATGCGAGTCCGAGTAATCGCATATACCGCGAATCACTACACACGGGAAGCGGTCCATGAGCCCTGCTGCTTCCGTTTCAAAGCACAGGACGTCCTTGTCTGCCGTGAGGCCATCTCGAATCGTAGCGTCCTTGATCAAGTGGTTCGCCGACGCAATCAAGCCATAGTGAATAGCAGGGTTATCCTCGTCCTTTGTGCGTTCGCGTCGCGGCACCAAATTCGACAATGTACCCGCGCAACCTCCCGCGCCGTCGGTGACTTTTTCGAATAACCTGTCAGTATCTAGCGCCGGTCGCGAGTACTCCCCCCGCAGCCTCGGGTTCTTGTCGAGCATTGCGTCTACGGTTTCTTCCAGCCGATGGCCTTTTCTCCTATGCTGAGCCCGGATTCCCGCCAGGGCAGTGCGCAGCACACTCGGGAGCTGGTTTAGAAACCGGACCCGTCGAAAGGCCAGGTCACGCGTGGTGTGGTCAAAGTCGTACTGGAAGACGCCGCCGCCGCCGGCGTGCGGTGCGCTCACCACAATGTCGCCCAGGCGAATGTCGTGCTTGGAACTCGGTGCGCCGCCGCCAATGCCTACCATGAGGACGATGCGAATGTTAGGAAAGCTCTGCTGCATGTTGGTCGCTACTTGGGCCGCCGAGGACGCTCCGTATTCACCGTCGGGCGGCACGGCAATGACAACGTCATGCTTCCCGAGCCTACCGCATGTGTAGTGGTTGACGTCGTTCGGGGACACAAAGTCCGGTGCGTCGTGCTCCTCGTCGAGCAGCTCTTGTGCGGCGACGTACTCGGTTCCCATGGCGCATATCCAGCCCACCATGTACCTGTCAAGGCGTCTGCGGTCCCGGGCGTCAGTGTCGACTCCTTCCAGACCGGTTTCGCCGTCTACTCTTGTCCGCTTGGAGTTGTTGTGCACCAGCTTCCCGCCGTCGTCGGACTCGCGCTTTCTCTTGGGCACGCGTGCGTCGTCGCCGCCTCTTCCTGGAGCTTGGCTCGTGTCGCCGGGCAGACTGTCCCGAGAGCCGTGGATTGTATTCCCTCCCTGATGAACGCGGTTTATATGGTCCAGGAGGTTGTCCCAACGATTGAAAGGTCTAGTGTGGCGATTGCACGTCAAGATTTTGCACGGGTACGTCTGAGGCTGTCGGTGAATTTCCTCATGGCGTCTGAGGTTGAAAGGTGTCGAGAAGGTTTTTGAGCATACACCACAACTAATATGCCGCGACCTCATGGTAGCTTGAGCGTTTGGGTTCTCACGAAGCATTTCGACATTGTAGTCGGAGGTACATTGGGCATTGAGGCGCTGGGTTGTCGCCGGTTGGGCACAAGCAGCTTTTAAGTTGGCAAGGCCCAACTAGACCAGACTTGAGCGTTTGTGCAGACATGGTATGTACTATGTGCGCAGCGAGGGCTTTGCAACTGTGCAATTTCTGGCCTGAGGAGCAAACAGCATTGAACATTGAACAAGATAAGTTATGCCTCCATCCCGCCCGAGATCATTGGGCAGACCGCCCTTTCAATTGATGTTACCGGACTAGTTTCCACCAGCCTAGCCAACCAAAGTGCCCCGATTCCAGCAGACGGCCGACACTGAGCCGCAGGCGACTGCACCACAAAACTGACAGGCCGATGCCAACCTATGGGCCAACAAGTACCGACACTCGGTGCGACAAGCTCTCCTGGCGCCAACACCGAAACTATCTGCGTTGAGACGCCAAGGGTATATTGAAGGGCCTGCG
The DNA here is from genome assembly GCF_013426205.1 of Metarhizium brunneum. NCBI lineage: Eukaryota > Fungi > Ascomycota > Sordariomycetes > Hypocreales > Clavicipitaceae > Metarhizium > Metarhizium brunneum. Next base: position 1,056,072 of record NC_089423.1, on the reverse strand, counting down.
GCAAGGCGAAAGCAGGCACGCCAAGCCAACCAAACCGCCCATCTTCCGTGCGGATATCTCGGCCAGACTACGTGGCGGCACGATTGGCCTTTCATCAACTCCCAACGCGATGCGGTGCGCCACTGCACGTCGAAGCGCCGTGACGCATCATAACCGACTGGGTCTCCCCAAGCCCGACGAGTCCTTCGTTACCCGGCGATGCCCATCTTCGACTGAGCGGCGATCCCGACACTCCCAACACGCCGCTCTGTAACCTGGATAAAACAGGCCCAGAATCCCTTCTCAAAGGGGCCATCTTTCATGACGGGCACTGCCCGCACTTTTGCCCACTACGCACACATACCGTACCCGTCATGGCAAACGCCCTCCTGTTTCCAAATGACCATGGTTTGCTGCTCGGCATCATAGAAATGCACGGCCCAAGCTGGCGGTGAACCATCGAGTTGAAAACAGAGTATTTTCGCCACATTTCTTCCCATCATGTCACCAATTCTTGCAGGACACTAACCAATACCAGGCAAATCTGCATTCAAGCTCTTAATCAACTCCGTGTGTCCGTCTATATAGCTAATCACTGGGTATCCTATCCTCACGCCGTCTATTGCCAAACTCCAAACTCCCAAGGGTCACAAACAGCTCAAACAAATCTCCATGTTCTGCTCCAAATCATCAAAAACACCAGACTTTAGGCACGAACCCCCCCGCCCCATTCATCAAGAACACTTGGCCCCTGCAGCGCCAAACCTTTCCCACTCAACCAAGCCCTGCAGGCCTCGTAGTGGGCATACTCGCGCATGTGTTCGTCGCTGTCGCAGTGCAGCATTTTAACATCCGCAACATCCAGCAGGCTTCTCCCTGCCGAGTCTCTGGCGTGGACGTTGGCCCCCTTCTCAAACAACGCCCTCATCGCCAGCTTCCTTCCACACCGCACGGCAATGTGTAACGCTGTTTCCCCACGCCTGTTTCTGGCATGGATATTCGCCCCCCTGGCGATTAACAGCTGCAAGATTCTAGGCGGAATCTTGTAGTCATCCTCCTCGGGCAGCTCGGCTACAAACGTCATCAGTGGCGTGTTGCCGTTGTTGTCGTGCTGGTTAGGGTCAACGCCAGCGTCCAACAACCCCGAGAGAAGCCCTAGGCGAAGCCCGAGCTTGGACGAGCTAGAATCGAGTTCCCTTTCGGGCTTTGCTCCTTTTTTGGTGACCTTGTCTCTCTGGGATGATTGTAGATGGTACTTATTGACCACAGAAGCCTCACTCAAAGTAGCCATGGCCAGGCAATGCAAGCCATTGCGGCCCTCTTCGTCCTGCAGATAAGGATTCAGCATTGCCTTGCGGACATTTTCCAGGAGCTTGCTTTCTTTTGTAAGCCCTGCGTCGGTAAAGGCCGCTGGACCAAACGAGTCTTGAAGCCCGACGAAATTTGGTTCGTCAAGTTCCATCATGGTTGAGCTATTTCTGGCAGGAGTGAAGCCGAACGCATCTCTTGCCATGTGGAAGTTGCCGTCGCAACGCCGTGAGACACGCTGGATAAGCTCTTTTGGGTGGCCTCCAGCTTGAAGTAAATGGAAGAAGCTACGACCGTAATGATCCCTCATATGAATGTCATAGCCTCTTGCTGTGACGATGTCCAACAGATGTTCGACATGGTCCGGATTTCTAAGAATCGATGCATTTAGAACGTGAAGGAACGTTTGGCCGGCAGAGTTCTTCGCTGCAATCCGGGACTTGCACAAGTCACTCCTCAAGGAACGCTCAACCAACTCGTAGGAACCCCTGGCGGCTAGAAAGTGCAAGACGGTGTTACCAAAAGAATCACTGGGGCCAAAATCCTGCTCTCTCGGTCCGTTGGACAGTAGTCGCTGCCCAACAGGTGTGAGCCCTTGACGAGTCACCCAAGGAAGCACACAAGTATCCAGAGGCATGAAACAAAGACATCGGCGTCTATCATGAACATCATGGGTAGAGTAGCACACTCCCGTGCTCTGGTACTCGTCCAGATTTAGGAAATCGCTTGGTATAGGAAAGGGCCGACCATCGAACTCCGGAGGGCAATCCTCCTCATCAGCCCAGGTTTCAATGGCAGAACTGCCTTCTGAGTAAGGCGACAAGCCGGGCCGACTACCCATTGGAGCCGTAAATCGTTTCACGAGCCTCTTGACAGTCTGCACGTAAGGTTCTGAGAAATCGGAGAGAACGCGTTGGAACGAACCAGTAGTATTGCTGGTGGCGTTAGAGAGGCATGTCGTCTGGCGGAGGAACTTTGCGAAATGCGGTGGATCGGCTGCATCTTCAGCTGGTGACATTGCCATGGAGGACCGAGCGCCAGGGGAAACCCAAAAGTTCAAGGCTCCATCTGCTGGCTGGTGTGAGGCAAAAGCCGCGGCCGGTCGATGCAGAGGCGAGACATCAAAAGGCGCTGGGCTCACGCTGTCTTCCGTCTCGAGTCTCTGAGGGCTGGGGGATATCGACAAATTGTCGGAGATGGATCGCGAAGGGCCAAAGGCAGCATATTCAGCCGACTTGAGTCTGGTGGGAGAGTTGGCCAGTTCAGTTATGCGACGGTCCATATCTTCATCAGTCTTTGGGTGTAACCATCGTGGCTCCTTGTCTAGGAGGATGTTGAGTTTCTTGTGGCCCGACTCACGACTATGCTGCACATCAGTACGACACCTCGCATAAGAAGATGTATGAAATGAGTATGAGCTCACCCAGGCGCCGTCCCAGGCGTGTGAGAATGAACCAAAGCGACAATCTTGGCCAATGGTAGTGTGGTATACACATAAAGGCGCGTCATCTTCCTCTGGGCAGATTTACTCCACATGGAGGGACGTCCTGTCTGTATTGTAGCACTAACTGCAGACGGCGAGCCGTGCGAGGCTGGTATCGCCAGCTTGGGCGGTGACGGCCTCAAGTTGGTCATGATGGTGTGTTCAGGATAAGGCCCGTCGAGACTGGGTTTTGGGTTCTGTAATGCAGACGTTGGTTATGGACCGGTTTCGAACGAGGTATAAACCCTCGTCCAAGGTCCCATGCCAAGCAGAAGAGATGGTCGAGGCGGTTGAACAAAGTCAAGACATTGCGCTGCGGCTGCCCTTTTATACAAAACCATCTGAAGCCTCATTCTGGGCCGCAGATTGTCAGCACTGAGCCACCCCTAGCTCTAGAATCTGCGAAGCACTTGGCGAAGGTTGCGGCATGGTTAGCTCTCTCCAAAGGGAAACGCCCGCTAGAAATCTAGTCTATCCACCAGCGGCCTCCACCAAGGCGGGGTCAATGGATAGCGAGCCGGCATCGCGGACGCGGGCCGTACCAGTTTAGCAATGGTAGAAACGATGCGATGGTGCATGGTGGTGAAGACGATTGAGGGTCGAAGGTCACGGCCAGTGAGGCACAGTCAATGGCGGCTGATGGCCTGCTGGCGCCGGGAGGAGCGGGGCAGCCCCCAAACGAGACTGAACAGCCAATGGCAGGACGGAAGACAGTGGCAGTTGAGTGGACATGGCCTCCGGGTTGGCCAATGTTAGGCACAGGCCCCAAAAAGGAAAGAACAACGGAGTGTGACCTCCCGCAGTCAGCCTGTTGCGCGATGCCTTGCGGCGCCTGCCTTGTGCGGCGCCTGCCTTGTGCTGCGCCTCGTCGGGAAGGTTGTGGCCTCGTTCGCATTGCCGTCCACAAACGTCAAACCCGCATATGAGGGAGTTGGAGCTGCCCAAGTATTTCCATTTTTTTCCGCCGACGTCGATCAAATAATCAGTGAACCGGCCACGGCATCGACGCCAGACAATAAATCGGCACAAATATGCACCTTCTTCACGTACAAAGTACATTTAGCCATGCGCTATGTGCCCCCAGAGGAGGACCGCAGGCCCACATCTCGGAGTTCGGCCACCTACCGTGGCTGTGCTGTTTCACGAACCTCAATTGTCGTTATCATGACTACAGCACTCAAGTTGGAAAATATCAATTGGTACCTACAATTCCTAGTACTACTAGACTAACGTGCACAAGAATTGGCTGCTTTGCCCTGCAGGATTGGTTTTCCACCCGTTGAGAGAGACGAATCGTGAGAGCCACTGCGTACATACATTTGACATTTCGTCGGATGCCAAGCCAGTCACAATCACAGACAAGATGAACTCTCACCCCATACTCCATGTCCCGCATGTGGCACATGCTGCCCCGTTATTGCGACTTCAGTGTTAGCAGTTCGCCTACGGATCAAACCGCCCAACACTCTCGGAACCAACACAGCCCCTTGGCTTGCAGCGTGTTCACGTCATAGACAGTCCAAGGATCGCCGTCTGGTTTATTATCGGTCCCCAGGCATCGTCCAGCATCCCCAATCCCCGTCCAACTACGTACGTAGCTCATTCGCGTTTTTCAATCTAAGACATCGACCGCACCGACGTCCCGCACAGGCAGAGTTGAATCTGGCATGGCACTTTGCCGCCGAGCTGGTCGTACAAATATGCAACTCACGACGGTAGTCTCTTTCTTTGGCGGCGTTCAGCCCACCTCGCAAGCCCCGTCTTGTTCACCCGAAAACGCAATACTACAACCGTCCACATCAACAGCACGAGTATGCTCTGCGGATGGATTCTTCCTGATTCCTCATTTTGCCAATACGGCGAACCAATTCAGGTCATCCCGAGAAATTAGTTCAGCAAGATTTTCGGTTGCAAACTAGGGCCGCAAAGAAAATTGCGCATCCCATCCACAGCAACCGAAGCCCGCCCAATTCGGCAAACTCAACCACCGCATTTCTCGCCCTATCTGATTATTCCGCGTCAACTCACTAGCCCTCTAAACGTCCGCGCGTGAAACGTGAGGGTTGGTTACCACCCGTGCGACATGCAGCTCGGTTCTCACACTCCCATTGGCACAAGCACACAGACGAAAGAACAATCGTCTGGTCCAGCCAGTGTCCTGAGCAACACGGACTCGACATGTTATTCCTCATTCATAAACGCACAAACCAGACTGACCATTGCACTGCATAAAGTCATTTGGGCCGTCTTTGTCTAGCGTGGCCCACCCACCTGTGCATTCCCACAAGCATCAAGCAAGCTTGACTATTTTTTGTAGGAGCCAACAGCCCAATATGACGAGAGCCTAATTTCCCGTGCTTCTGACAAATCTCGTCGCGTCATGTCACATGTAGTCATATTGTCATATTCGGCCATCCTGGCGTAGCCACGTGAGCGGTTCCTGCACACAGCCTAGATCAAGCACTGACCATGTTGGAAGAGTCCCCAGGGGCAATTTGGTTCAACCCGAACAAGAACAAGTTGGCACAGCACAGTCACATAGTATATATGACGAGTTCTATTTTCAGATAATACTATTCGTATTAATCCTACCTAGTCCCGTTCTGATCCATGGCGCCCAGAAATAGCTTAGCATTGTTTCAACTACCGAAAAGAGACAGAATCCCTTGGTTCAATTTAATATTTACATTCAAAATCGTTTCTCTTTTAGAGAAGCTTAGAAGTTAAGAAAATTCATGAGCTATCTTAAAACGAAGCCCTTACAAGGCTATATATTGCAGCCTTCCCTTACAGGAAGAGAGCGGCAAGGCCTGCAGCGGCGGCAACGAACTCGAGGCTTCCGACAAGCTGACCCGCGGCAGCAGTGACAACAGGAGGGGGGTTCTGATTGGTCTTGGAAGGAGAAACGCCAGTAGGTTGAGTAGCCTGGGTGGGAACAGGAGGAACTCCAGTAGGCTGGGTAGGAACAGGAGGAACTCCAGTAGGCTGGGTGGGAACAGCGGGAATAGAGGTCCAGCCCTTGATGGTGGTTGTGCCAGTGGGGTAGACAGTGGTGGTGACCTTGCCAACAGGGCAGCTGGGCACAGAAGGAGGGCAAGAGGTGATGGTATAGCTCTGGGTGGTGTAGAGAGTAGATGTCTGGTTGCCAGCGGGAGGAGGAGGAGGAGGAGCGTGAGTCTCAGTGACGGGGCAGACGGTGGTAGAGACAGGGATGGTCTCAGTTACGACCGTAGTGTGACCACCGCCAGGACACTTGGTCACCTCGGGAGGGCATGAGGTGATGGTGTTGGTCTTGGTGGTGTAGATGGTGGAAGTAGTCCACTTGGTGGTAGCAGTGGTCGTAGGAGGAGCCTCAGTCTCAGTGACAGGGCAGACGGTGGTAGAGACGGGGATGGTCTCAGTTACGACTGTAGTGTGGCCACCGCCAGGACACTTGGTCACCTCGGGAGGGCATGAGGTGATGGTATTAGTCTTGGTGGTGTAGATGGTGGAAGTAGTCCACTTGGTGGTGCTCTGGCTGGTGGTATGAGGCTTCTCGGTGGTGGCAGTGGTTGTAGGAGGAGCCTGAGTGGTAGGAGTCGTTGTGGGAGGCTGCTCAGTCTTGGTGGTGGTAGGAATAGTGGTAGGAGGCTTCTCGCTGGTTGTGGGAGTGGTCGTAGGAGGCTTCTCGCTGGTTGTAGTGGTGACCGGAGGAGGAGTAGAGGTGGTAGTAGGACCAGTTGTGTGCGTAGCCGTGTAAGTGACGCAGGAGCAAGCAGAGCTGGCGGCCTGGACGTTGCAGTTGCTGAAGTCGGTGGGAATGGCAGAGGCAGCAGTAGTAGTACCAGCAAGCCAGTCGAAGCAAAAGGCCTTGGCCTTGTCCTGGAGACCGTCCTTGATCAGAGCGCGGTAGCAGTTGTCATGCTCGCAGTTTGGATACGTGTGAGCAGCAGCAGAGGCGGCGAGAGCGCCAACAACGAAAACAGCCTTCATCTCGAAGGTTGTTTGGGTGCCAGGTTATTATTATAACGAAGGGGTCCTAACGGGGGCTTGAAGCAGTGACTAATAGCGAGTGTCTTTGTAACGAAAGGCTTTTATAACAAACGACAGTGAAATATGGGAAGAAACCAGAAACAAGTTTTCCCGGAGCAAAGGCGTCCAGTCCCTTTTATCAGCGATCCGGGCTGGGTTCCGAGGCCAAGCAGGCTTGTCAAAACCATTACTTCTTTCGTACCAACAGGGCAGACACGGCTATTGCCAGCCTTGGTTGCTAGCCAGAAAAATCAGAAATACGAGATCCTGTAAGTAACCCTGCATCGCCGCCATAGCCCACACCTCGAGCGTTGGCCATCCGAGGCGCTTGACAAACCGTGTGATTGGGCGTGGGGATGCAGGGGTGCGTCATGTTCGGCGGCGCTCGCCCGACCACTTTAAACAAGCCAGAAGGCCCAGTCAGGTTACCAGTCGCCCGTTGCCAGGATGGCTCGTCTTGGTGCCGAACAATGCGAGGCCAATCCGACCGCGCCAGGTCAACCCGCGAGAAACCATCATGGGCAGCCAACCAATGTACAAGGGCCAGCATCGTACCAAACGCCCCCTAGCTTCCCATCATGGCATAGCGGCAACATCGTCGTGTTTCCACCACTGCACTTCCAAGGGTTGGGCGGGAACCTGAGCTGTCGAGGTCCAGCAAGGCTGGTTGTTAAGCTGCAATGTCTATTTTGTAGGACATGATGGATTCCTTCCTCCTCTTTCATCCGGACTCGATCCAAATATGGGTCCGTCCTGTGGGAAACTCCGATTCGGCACTAGCAGTGCGGATTTCCTGGGGCGTTTGTGCCGTCATCGTCGCATGGTTGCTGCGTTCCCAAATCCCACTGGCCCAACGGTCCAACCTGCCTGGGCGCCAGGCTGAAGTTGAGCTGAAAGGAGGCGTCGATGGCCAGGAACCGGCGCTTTTAGAGCCTCCTCTTTCGCGTGGCAGAATTTCCTTTTCGAAGGACATGGTTTGGAGGCGGCGGGGACAAAACCACACTACGACCATGTCGCCGGGTCAAGATGGGTCGAAGAGCGCCGCTCTCTGGGCACAGGGGAAACACTTCCCGATTGAACAACAGGCTCCTCTCTTGTTTGCCAGGACGGAGTGCGGTGTACATTGTAGTATCATGCGTTATTTTTCGCTGCTTCTCTGTTTGCCAGCGGGCCATTGCGGGGAGTTGGTTTCGACGACGTCAACATGTCGCTGTCCAAAGCAATCCAAATCGCGACATTGCGTATTGGCCGAGAAAACACGGCGCAACTTCCTGGAGAAACCCATCCACCTGGCTTCGAAAAGGCTATGCGCCCTTCATGTCGTGACACTAGGCAGAATCGTGGGCTGGCTGCCTGATGAACGAGTCTGCAGAGATTTTCCTTCGATTTCCCTCCCGCGCCTCCCAAGGGCTAGGAAAGAGAAACTGACAGGCCTGTTCTTGTCCAATCATGCAGGAATAGAAGCCGATTCTTGATTGAGCTTGGAACTGGAGTTAGTGGTTGGCCACCACCCGCCACTTCTCGTGTTGCATCGCGCATGCCTGTCAAACATCAACTCAGTAAGACACTACCCTCAAAAAGACCTAACACCGCAGGATACAACAAATATCGTATGAGATACTGGGACTTTCATTCTAAAGTGAGAGAAATCGTGTCCTGGAGCAGTGCGCTGAGGTTGGAAACCGCCAACACAGGTTTTGATGCTACATAAAATCCTTGAACAGCGAGATACCTACTCCATAGGTACACAAAGGATCGCAGTTGGCCAAGCTAGATGGTCCGTCTCTTGATTGTCAATATGCCTGCATCTATTTTTGACTGCGCCATTTCGGCCTTCATCACACATACATAGCTCTTTTTCGATCAATGACGTCCGTAATGATGTTCGAGAAGGATGGCACGAGGATCAGCGCCAAGCTACTCCGTAAGCTAGCCGGACCTGTCTGAATGATTCGATGCGTGACTTTCAATCGCTTGCAGATAATTTTTTGTCTTTGGAGCAACGCGACTCTTCGGGTTGGCCCCCGATAACAGGGGTTGCTGTAAATGGGTCACTTGTCCAAGGTCCTGCGAGCCGTGATTGGGGGAGAGGCTAGACGACAAAGTCCGTCCGCTTGGCACTGTCGGGCTGCTTGATTGAAATGGTGGTGATGAGATGATGCATGCATGAGGTACGGAGCAGGTTGCTAGGTGGCGACCTGGCGTCTGTCAACGGCCGGTCAGCGCTGGCCTGAGAAGCCAGCACTTGAGTCTGCGGGCCAGGCGGTTTGTTCGTTGTCCTAGTGAACCCAAGTATTGTGTTAGGGTAAACCTCGTGTTCACCCGCCTGATGATATCGTTCCTTTGTGGGACTCCGTTGGTTGGCTGTTTGAACATCCTTCCACGATCCGATGGCCAGAGCACTCCAGCTGGAGCTCAGCTCAGTTGAGAGATATCGTCATCAAACCAGACCGACGAGAATAAACTGCCAGCTCTGCATTCATAGGTCGTACTGCAGCCCAATCTCTGTTCAGCAACATCGAATGGTACGTGTGTTACCAGCTCAACGGCCCCTGCATTGGCTACCAAGGTATGGAGCAGCTGACCCGCGTCCTCTTCGAGCACGATAAAAGAAATAACGCCACGGTATCACAGCAGGCATGGCGGGCTGGGAGAGAAGACATCAACCGCATACGGCTGAAGGACGAGGAAAGAAAATCCTGAACGAGCAAAGGCTTCACGAAGCTGGAGTCGTGCATAGTCACACCTGGGCCAGACCGTTGATAGCTCCTTCCCACTTGATGTGTTGAATACGAGGAAGACTACTGCATCACTCAGGCTAGCCCGGCCGCCCATCCATATCCACTTTCTCCCCTCTCGACCCCTCCATCACAAGACATGACAGCGTCCTGTGCATCTCCATGTCACCATAACCAAGAGCCCAACCCTTACCTTGACGCTACTAATACCAGATGGCACAATTAGACTCCCGGCTGGGGCTCTGGCACTCGTGGGCCTGCCCCTGTGGTGCGCCCTCTCAAAATAGAACCACATCGCATTCGGCTCAACGTCGACCGAGGGAATACGATATCGGCTTCGCTCCGAGGTGCCTATCTACAGTCGCATTTCAGCCCTAAAACAATCACGGCCTAACCTCGAGTCCGGTGGATCATCAGGGCATTCTTGGACTGCGTATCATGTGCTTCACATGCGGTTTTTGTGATATTTGCTGCTGCTCTACATCTGGAGGGCATACCCAAAACTCCTCTAATCATTCCGCTCAGCCTCCATGGAATCTCGCGTCCCAGAAACATCGGGCAACCTTTACGGCATAGACCCCGCCTCCGAAATTGGCTCTAAAATGGAATACGATGCCCGCAACATATTCTAATTCTGCAGCACGTATCGGAATCTTGCTTTGCCGTCTTCCAAATCAACGATGGCCTGGTTAGCATCCTTCATTGGGCGCTTCTCAACCCATGGCTTGATCTTCTTGTCCACGGCCAACTGGAACATTTCTCGAATCTCCTTCGGGCTGCCAATACCGGATCCGGCAATTCGGCGACGGCCAGGAATAATGCTAAAGATGTTCAAGGGCACGGGACCTTCGGGGGCTCCAACCTGGACGAGTGTACCATCCAACCTCAGTGTGTCAATGTAACTGCTTAGAGGCATCTAATCGCATGTTAGTCAAGTCATCATGCACAATAGCAAAAATAGAGGTTCGGCTTACCTTCTCGGAGGAAATGGTGCTGATGATGAGATCAAACCGGCGGGCATTGTGCTTTCCCCAGTCCTTGTCATCTTCTGTTGCGATGTAGTCATCGCAGCCCAGATCGAGAGCCTCCTGTTTCTTGCTCGCCTTTCGGGAAATTCCTACAACTTCGTCTGCGCCCAAAGCTTTGGCAAACAAGACAGCAAAGTGTCCAAGACCACCAACCCCCGCCACGGCGACCTTCTTGCCCGGGCCAGCTCCAAAGTGCCTGAGAGGCGAGTACACAGTCACGCCGCCGCAGAGCATAGGGGCGGCGTACTCCGGGGCAAGCCCGTCAGGAATCTTAATCACAAAGTGCGACGGGCACCGGTGGTAAAGACCATAGCCGCCATATCCTTTCCCACCATTCCTGTGTACGGAGGCGTATGTGTTGATAACCTTGGTGCAGTAGTTCTCAGCATCATGGCTGCATTCGTTGCAGGGGCCATCACGGCCGAGGCAAGAGTCGGATTGGGCACCAACGCCAACCACGTCACCGACCTTGATGCCACCTTCGGCCTTGGAACCGACCCGAACGGCTACACCAACAATTTCGTGTCCGACAACGCAAGGGTAGGGGGTTTGGCCCTGTGCAGTAAGACAGATGTCAGCAATTTATATTCGACCTGATAGACAGAAACCGCCAGGGCAAAGTCTTTTGAACATCCGACCCAAGGTATTTTCAACAGTTAAAACACGGGATTCTATGCTTACCCAGCCGGATCTGAGGGTGTGCAGATCTGAACCACAGATACCAGAATTGGTGACTTTGATATCGACATCTGTTTCCTCCCATGGCTTAGGTTCGTACTCCTGCCAGACCATGTTGCCCTTGGCGGACTCGGCATCCAGGCCCATCCATCCTTCGAACTTGTAATCGGTCATTGTATAACAGTTGATGTTGCGTCAAATCTAAAGGCGGAATAACGGTAATGGGGCAGGTAGGACGTGAGAGAAGGGTATGCAAAAGAGGGACAAAGATTTGCAGCACGAGGGGGGCAACACCCTTTATACTGTACATGTCGATCGCCATAGCCTTGACTTATCTCCATGGTTTTTCCCTCAAACTTTATCCCCGAGAAAGTCTATTCAGACTGCCTAAAGTGGGGTTTACCGCCTTCCATGACCGCGGCACTCTTCCAGAGCTGGGCGCCACGGGGTAACGCAACCAGAATCAGGACATCGCTCCTTGTCGCATTCGATACAAAGGCCTGCTCTGACCCGCACGCACCAAGGAACATCCCATCGGCAGCTTGCTGCAGTGCCGACAACCCGCAGCTGATCAATGCTGCTCTACGAAGTAAACTTGGCCGCGATCCACCAATCTGGCTTGGGGCTTGAGAGTGGCGGACCAGAGTCGAGTCATCCGGCGATACCCACCGTATCATGATGGACGCGATCTACTTGACGGAGCCATCGGTGAACGTCGAGGCATCAGCGCTTAACTGCGCGCCTAACTCCCGCCTAATAAGGTTCACAAAATTCCATGGCGTCACTACAAACACGGGCTTATCGCCGTTGACATCGGCTTTTGGCAGCAATATCGGCAGTGGCGGGACTCGAGACGACTATCCATTTGTAATGCAAAATAGTCCACCAGACTCGTCATATTGAACGGAGATAGCCTTGGAGTTAAGACCATTGTCCGTGAATGGAGACCCAGACACTCAACTGCAACCCGCAAGTTGGGTCATGATGCCAGCGGAGAAGAGATGCATAAATAAAAATACACCAACTTCATTGGCGTTGTCCGTGGAAGATTGATCATTAATTGATTGCAAAGCACAAACAATCTTCCTATACAAAAAGCGCGGGAATTTCTTCATGTGATAGGTACTTAATCTTGAACTAACCCAAGTGGGATTGTATCCAGCCATGTATCCATAATTGAAGGCAGCGAAATCGCAGGTCCTAAGCAGTCTGCGTATTGAGACAAAAAGTCGGCCAGACCGACAGGATGTATCATGTAAAAAACTTCCTATTATGGGAGCTGCCTTTGTTGGTCATGCTGAATTCTCTCCCAACGACGAGTTTGGCGGCGGGTCAAAGGCTGCAAGACACGACGCCCGGATAGATCCGACCATTGGTAGGGAGTAATCCGTTCAGATACACCTCCAGACCAGACGTGGATTAAACATGCACGTATTGGATAAAGAGACAGGCAATGGTTACTCACGATTTTACAGCACAAGAACCGGGGTACAGAAAGACTAGCACGACTACTTCGGAAGATAGGTATAGGGTAGGTCTGATACAGCTGGTCGACCGAGAGGGATCGCCATGGCGCACCATGCACTCACTCGCTGGGGTTGAGTGTGACGCAACTTGACGTTTCAGTTATCTGGGGGCATCAGACAGAGTGTTGCGGGCAGTAACTTTATTGGTAAAAAGTCCGTATGGTTGGAGGTTCTAGCTGCGTCCTCACTGCCGCCAGGAACATGGGTAGAAATCACATGAGGAAGAGGCTCACAAGGCGGGAATGCACAAGACATGACATCTGGAATGTTTCACAAGGAGACGCACCATCAAAGCTGGCTGGGACGGACACGTTGGCGTGCCTGACCTGCTGAATGGTTTGCAGTACCACCCGAGGTATTCCCGGCACGAAGCACCAGCCACAGCAAAAGCAATCTCGATGGGAGATGGAACGGAGTACGGGGTTGATTGACTGGTGTGGCGCAGATAAACGCGACTCCTCCGTCCCGTTGATGGGGCAAAATGGTGTCAAGAGTACTCCGCGTTACCGAGTCCTGATGCTGATTGAGAAGAACAAGGCCCTCTGCCATATTTTGCCATTCCCGGTGGTTGGTTGACGTTGGAGATACCATCTCTACCATCTCTACCAGGCGAGCCGCTAGACGGAACGCTTCTCGTCGGGCTGACCGAGCCGGCGCCAACAGTCGAGCGTTAGAATCAGAAACAGAAGAGTGGCTGATGGCGGTGCCTGAGCGAGGGCGGAGTGGGCCGCAACGTCCAATGGGAAGACCCGACTGTTTCCGAACGAGCAACAATTTTTTTTCTCCCGTCCCTTGGCCAGTTGTCCGCTCCTCCGTGAGACAGCCGAAAAGACCTCGTAGCCGCGCAGGCTTTTTTTCTCTCTCTTCCTCTCCCTCTGCGATCCTTCTTATCCCAACCCACTCCACGTCGACACCTCGACTTTTGTTTTCTCTTCCACCCCAACTCCACTCTGTACCTGTTCTCTTCAGTCCCGTCTGAAGAAGCTCGTAACCGTCAGTCACAATGGCCACCGACGCAAAATCCACTGGCTCGGCCAAGGTCGATGCCATCGTCCAGAATGTCAAGGCCGCCGAGCCTGCCCAGCTCTCCGGCCTGGCCTTGTACTCCCGATTCGCCCTTGCCGGTGCCGTCTGCTGCTCCGTCACCCACGGTGGTCTTACTCCTGTCGATGTGTATGTTTTTTTCCTCTCGATCCCGACGCCTTCTGCTGCATATGGCGTCATCCGCAACCCCTTTTGTTTGAGAGGCCGAGCGCAATTGCGTCCCCCTTGGCCCTTTTACACGCCGCTTGTATACTGACGTTTCTCTGCAAAAAAACAGCGTCAAGACCCGTATCCAGCTCGACCCCAAGACCTACAACCGTGGCATGATTGGCGGTTTCCGCCAGGTCATCCAGAACGAGGGTGCTGGCGCTCTCCTGACTGGTATCGGCCCTACCTTTGCCGGGTACTTCCTCCAGGGAGCCTTCAAGTTCGGCGGTTACGAATTCTTCAAGCAGCAGTGGATCAACACCCTCGGCTACGAGACCGCCTCGCAGAACCGCACCGCCGTCTACCTCGCCTCTTCCGCCGCCGCCGAGTTCTTCGCTGACATCGCCCTATGCCCTCTCGAGGCCACCCGTATCCGTCTCGTCTCCGAGCCCACCTATGCCAACGGCCTGATTGGAGGTTTCTCCAAGATGCTCAAGAACGAGGGTATCGGCGCCTTCTACGCTGGTTTCGGTCCTATCCTCTTCAAGCAGTGAGTGTCCCTGAAACCGCCGGCCCCGGGCCACGATGTGCCCGATGCCTCGTGAACGCGACTAACCCAATTCGCTAGGATCCCCTATACCATGGCCAAGTTTGTGGTCTACGAGAAGGCTGCTGAGACCATCTTCCGCCAGTACCCCAAGGAGACCCTTTCGGATGGTATGCAGACCGTTGCCAACCTGGCGGCCGGTTTGACCGCTGGTTTCGCTGCCGCCATTGTCTCTCAGCCCGCCGACACTATGCTCTCCAAGATCAACAAGACCAAGGGTCTTCCTGGTGAGGGCACCACTTCCCGTCTCATCAAGATTGCCAAGGAGCTTGGTTTCCGTGGCTCCTACACTGGTATTGGCGCTCGTCTCTTCATGGTTGGTACCTTGACTGCCGGTCAGTTCGCCATCTATGGTGACTTGAAGAAGGCCCTGGGAGCCACCGGTGGAGTTGAAATCGCCAAATAAATACCCTTTCCTTTTGTCACGATGCATAAAAGACGCATAGAAGAAGAAGGGGGCGTGCGAGATTAGAAGAAGAGGGAAGATATAGAAGAAGAAACTAGTTGGTCAGCAGTTACACGGTTGGGTGGGAACGCAGGCCCAAGCGCTGGGTCTGCCCCAGACAACCCTTCTTGCTGCCGTCTTGTTTTTTTTATTAGAAACGGACTGTCGTTTCCTGGTTTTTGTTTGGATTCCTCTGGAATAGACGGATGGGAGGGGACCGAGAGGCCTTGGGGATGAATGTCGTCTCGCTTGTTTGTCTGCGTAGGTATTATACTAGATCGTGGGGACGGCAGACTGGTAGCGTTCCTACCAAGGGATGGTTGTATAATAGTCGGTACTTAAATTAGTTTTAACCAACTTCCTCCAACAAAGGCCACAAAAGGCCGGGTAGCTCAATGGCAGAGCGTCTGACTACGCAGCGAACCAGTATCCTTATAGTATCATTACACCCGTAGTCAGAAGGTTGTAGGTTCGAATCCTGCCCTGGCTGAATATTTTTTTTTGTTTCGCGTTTAATAGACTGAAGGTCTTGTCTCCTATGTCCTGTATTTTTGACATCTGTCTGCTCATCGTGGAACGCACTGAGATGTATGTACTGATAAGATATGGACTGCCGTGTTATATACCCCAACTGGGACATGTACTGCTGTGTTGGCTGGCAATTTATGACAATGACTGTATTGCAAGTAGCATCTTGCACGACGGGGGGTCCTATCTGCGCAGGAGATGTAGATGCATGAACCCGAGCAATAAATCTGGTACTCCGTAGACAGGCCTTGATATATTGGGCAGTCTGACCCCTGGTTGCAATTTACCCCACATTCCCATGCGAATTGCCGTACTCTGTCACGGAAGAAGCCGCCGCGTCATCTGTCATACACCACCACCCGAGAAATGTGATACAGCCAGAGGATAAACTGCCATAGGCGCATGAAAGTACGTAGGCAAACCATTCGACAGGATTTGCTACGGCCCGTGGCGAAAAAACGCAAGGCATACTTGCCTAATGCGGCAAGTGGGTGGCAATGGGACATATTCTAGAACGCCGTGTATAAGTCGTGGGACGCAATGCATTTTTGGTAGCAAATAGAAGTATATTAATACAAAACCGAAGAATACTGAGTCAATACAAACATGATGTTGATAATATGGTGCTGTAATTTGTACTGGGAACTGTATAACTCTGTCGTCAGCGAGATGCGAAGACAGCGTCCACACTGTCAATAGTCTGTCTCGCGCGCTTTTCTGCGTCCTGCACAGATAGAGGTGTGTACCCCATGGGGCCCCTTGGGTATCGATCTGGATGGTGGGGCGGTACGTATTGGGACGGCTCGATAAATCGATTGATGCTGTAGGAACGGTCTGCTGTCGCGGCAGGAAGTTGACAAGTAGTGGTCTGTGAAGAAGCGGTAGGTCTGCTGACACCAGATGTGATTAGCCTGCTCTAACCGGATGAAGGGGATAGTTGCTTCCGTCAACAACATCAGATGGCCACATCTTCGTCGTAAATAGAGAGCTGGATTATGTCGCACTGTGTAGATGTGTAATGGCGCACTGCACCGGTCGAGGAAGGCTGGGACATGTCCACAACTCGGTCAGGCTGGCTGGGAGTTGGATATGTTGAGCAAGTGAATGCGGGGTTTTGTGATGAAGAAGATATTTAACGATTGGTGGTGTTTGTACACGGCATCCCAAAGGATACAGTTGCGGCTGCGCAGGGTCAGACACCAGCGACAGCAAGACGCGGAGACTTGAGGAACAACGTACTTGCAGTCCACTGACTTGACTTTGAATCAAAACATGTTTCTTGTGATATGAAGAGAAGAGGCAGTCCAATGGACTTGAGGCATTCCTAGCTGGGTTGAAACCTGAGCAGATAGTTTATCACGCGGGTGGCAAAGGGACGGGGTGAGGTGCCGAATTTATGGGCGGCAACCGGAGTAAGAGGAGACGGGTCGCAATTTGCCACAACTTCTGGCCTCAATGCATTTACTGTAAAGCAAGGCTGTATGTAGTATGGAAATGGAAATCCCACAGCCGCCACGGAAAGCGAAGACGGGGTGTGCGGCAGTTTTGGTACAATTTGGGCCCGGGTGACAAGCAGAAGGCTGGTTCGCCCAATTGCCCTTGGGAATATGTTAGCTGTTTTGCCCCTTTCCCTTTTCTTGCATCTGTCAGGGGAGTGAGTGAAGGGGTAAGCACAGCATATAGCCGATGGAATAATTCACAGCGGAAGGAGAACCCAAACAGGCAACCAACCGAAGTACATATGCCCAATGCGCTTATTTGTCGGTGAGCATACATGTGTGCGCAAAAGCTTCAGGTCGATCTCCGGGAGCTAGTGAGCTCTCGCAAATTGTACGACGCTGGTGATGCCAGCGGCAGGGGTCTTCAGGATGTGATCCTACAGGCTGGATGCCATATTTCCAGTCATTTGATTAAAGAAATGACGGCATGACATGGCTGAAAACGAGCCCTGGTGGCATGGCGAGGGGTTGCTCAGAGCGAGTTGCCGCCTGGTTCAGATCTTGTCGGGCGCCCCTTGATGACCCCTCTGTGACATGGCGGGGAGCTACAACTATAATGTGTGTATCTCCTCGGCCGAGGAGCAAGAGGAATGCAATTTGTATTTCCGAATCAATCTCAAAAGATTGGTGGCAAGGCTCGAGCTACAATCAAGAATGAACGTATTTGACGTGTTGTTGCCCAAAGCTAAAGGATCGGAGACGTAGAAAACAGAATGCGCTCCGGTCATGATTTTCACGCGACAACTCCTTGGCCTGAAATTCCTGTATTCTGCATTCCGCCATGCAGGTTGGACTGCCACGTCCCTGGCGTGTGGCTTCCACTTCCGGAGGCGCAATCGCAAAGTGCATCGACTTTCGACAATGAGGTCCTTGCCACTGACGTCGATGGTGGGGTTGGCTGGAACCTAGCTGCCGTTGCCATCGACAGCATTGTCCGTATCGAGCATCCTGGAATGCACAAATCGTTCGAGATTCCGCCCTGGTAGCCTTGCGAATGGCCGGTGCCAAAGCAGAGATGAGTAAAATGCAAATCCGCACATCAGCTATTTGCGTTATGGCGGCAAGTCGCATGCTGTTGAGTCTTGACAACGACAGACGGAAGCGAGGGAAGCAGTCGCGCAACAAGCCAGAGCCTAAGCTTACCTGCATATGATGTAACTAGGCGCCCAACAACCACCAAAATGGCGCCCGCAAAGAGAAAATGTTTTTTTTTGCCTTCGGAGAAATGGAGAGGAGAAGGGGATTCTGGCCAAATTCGGTCACACGCGACGCATGTACCAGGGTAGTCGGCGCCCGTAACCACTCTCGCAACTCCATGGCCAACGGAGAATCATTTCTGCCATCGTCACCCCATCGCCTTGGTGGCAACTCGTTTTTTTTTTCGTTTTCAAGAAGCCTGAAGCCTTGTTTCGCCTGGGTGAAACTGCATGATGTGTTGGCACAAAATGCAGGTGAATGTGCTGTGGTGAATAGGGGTGCGTTGGGAGCAAAACAAGTGGCCTGGACACCGTTGTTGTAAGAATGGTTTCATCGCCGGAAATGAACAATGAACCAGACGCAAGCCATCAGAATGGCCGAGTTAAAACGTTTGAGAAATCGACTACCTCGCGATGGTGGGTTTTGGTGTAGCTGCCACTCGATGATGGCCTAGGGGTGTTATCTGCCTTGCATGGGTCAGTCCGCCAACAAGCACAGCAAACATTCTCGGTGTCGGGGTTTGGCTAACCAGCCATTGGCAAATGAGCTTCCCCCAAGACTGTTCAGTTTTCCCTTCCAGACAAGAATTTGCCACCGTGGTTCCTTGCCATTCGTTTCGTCAGCCTCATTTGTGTGGCGGATCCAGCCGCATGCTGTCGTTGGAGGGAAATGCGCCGACTCGTCTTGCCGACGCAAGAATAATAGTTTGAGGAGCGTGGGGGGAAAACGTCTGGTCTTAGAATCTTGCGCTGTCGGTAAGCAGGAAGGGGCATGATTTCTTAACTCTGGTAAGTTGTCTCGGAGCACCATACCTATAGGATGTGTATGAGTAGTACCGCCAGGGATAGAGCACTGGCTAACCTGTTAGATGATGCCCTCGGTTGGTAAAGGCGCGGGAAATTCGTTCGTGATAACAGAATTTCTGTCCCTCAACGAACTCAAGGGTAGAAAGCATCAAAGTCGATTTTGGCTGGCGCCGGTTCACCTTGGCTTAAATCAGCTCTGGCGTCGGGCAGCGAAAGCTAAATGACTCATGGACGATGTATTGACAGGTGCCTAACATGCACAGAAGAGAGCTAGCCGTGGCCTGGACTCATGTTGTAGTTGCAGCTTGTCTGTGCTGCGAGTCAATGTGCGTTCAGGTCGTGACGCGTTACGCAACTGCAGCAGGACGACTGCCTCAACATTGTCAGTGCCAGTCCGGGGAGCTGTAGAGCGTAAGAGAAGCATTAACAGAAATGATCAATGTTGCTTTTCTTGGACTTTTTTGATCAGCCAGGAGGCAATTGAATGTTGGGACGCGACTTGGCAACGACGGCAGCACTGGAGAGTTTGGCCAACATGAGTGTCTGCGTGCAAGTGGTTTGGGTTGGGGCCGGGCCTAGTCGGGCCCAGTCAGGCCAGGTCAGGCCAAGTCAGGCAGCCATCGCCTGCTGGACCGTGGACCAGACGGCGCCAGGGTTGACATCTGGAGCTCTTGAAGCGTCAAGTCAATACTTGCGCACTTGGGCCCCACTAAACGCCGCAACAGACCACTGACGGCGCAGACTGCGTGCTCCCAGGTGCCATCAATTGATGTCAACTGGTCCGTAGCAGCTGTCAACACGTGCTTCAATGTTCACTGTGAATTGCCAGGCTGGTGGGCAGCACGCAGCCACTTGGGCGCTTCACCAAGCCCCCAGCGCCGAGTTTGACCGCAAGCGAGTGTGGCCTGGCTTGGGCGTGTTTGCTTCAATGTTCATGTCAAGTCCTCACCAGAAACAGTGCAGGAGCGGTTCACTCGACTTGCTCATGTCAAGTCAAGTCTGGACCGGCTCGCTTTATCGCGACGTTCCTCAGCAGTATCCTTCTTTCTACCCAACTTTCCATTTGTTGCTTTTATCATTTCTTTTCTTTTTCTTTCTCCCCCGTCTCGCACCCTGATCTGTTTTGTCCAACTCGGTCGTACACAACCACCATCACACACACCGACCGCCCAGTCCACACCGACGCCGCCCCTTCCCCCCGTGGCCGTATTCCCATGATTAATGAAAGCCGCCAACACGAGTGCAAGCAGCCGCATCAGATTGCGCAATCGTCAAAGACAAATGCATGATTCCTAGGCCCATTTCAGCGACCCGCACCCGGCTACTTGGCACGGGGCAACAAACATCTTACTGTGCCCGCACGCCGAAATCCATTAACCGCCATGGTCTGTCCGACTCAGATCAAATTCTACGTTCCAGAAGAGTGTCGAATATTCACGGAATTCCCCCGTTTACCGCCCGAGGTGCGGGAAAGAATCTGGGAAGCCTATTTGTCGACTCCGGGAGTCCATTTCCTCAAGCTGCAGACCAAAGATGGAGATTGGAGCTGGGCAGAGAGGCGAATGCAAGATGCCTTTACAATGCAAGAAACGGAAGGGGCTGAGGATAGAGAGGAAATGCTCACGGTTCTGGAGAATGACAGAGTGCCCAGGGAGTCACATCAAGCATGCTTGATACCAGTTGGCCCATGCCCGAGGGCAGATGTCTCGCAGTACCAAGCTTTGCGAAGGCAGCTTGCAATATTGTCATGGACATGTGTCGAATCTCGCAACGTCGCCAAGCGATTAGCAAATAGACCGGAAACCCTGAGATTGGCCAACGGGAGCATCGTCTCTCTGGGAAGATCACCCGACCTCATCTACTTGGACTACTTTCCGCCAAGCCTTTACCAAGGCAGCGGCAATTTGGAAACAATCCCGGATTGTCCCGACCTCGCTCACATAAAGCGAGTCGCAGTACGCTTCTCACACACATGGCGGCCTACAAAGAAGCTGTGCACGTGCGATTCGTGTCGGAAAACCGACGGTGCGGAACACACAGGCGTCTACCCAGCCCACCTCTACCAGCTGCTGGCCAGGCATTTCCCCAACTTGGAAGAGTTTTTCTTTATAGACTACTTCATTGTGCACAAGGGCAGAGCCCAGAGCAAATATGACGGGGGGACCTGGGCAAAGGGCCCAACAATGCAAGTGAACCTTTGCAACAGGCGTGCCACGCAACACTGCTGACAAAATGTAGACGCACAAGACGTTTTCAAGCAGGCAACAGATGTTATCACGAAGCAAACGAAGAAGAGTGGATTGTTAAGAATAAAATATTGCAAATAACGGAATGGCTTCGCTCAACTTTTGTAAGCTATGCTATGAATAGTCCACTTTGCCAACACAAGAACCCAGACAAAGTTCGCTTCTCAGTTTTGGCATGCGAATGGAACATTACTTCTCCTGCAGAGAAATCAGCAACTTCAGCGGTATTGGAAACCAAGCCCAAGACTGCCGGCATGCTCCTCGGTAGGTCGACCAGGAGGCATCATTCATTGTCCAAGAGACACCAACTGTGGCTGTCCGAGGCCGAGGCACTAAGCAATCAGCTGTCGACGAAATCTTTTGAGAGAATGATGGGCACGGAAGATGCTCGCGGCAGCTTTGTATTTCCTTCACTTTCTACCGCTTCTCCACCGAATCAATCCTCGCAGCCGCATGTTCAGGCATCTCAAGCGTAGAACGCAGCCGACGTACTGAAACTGGCATTGCAGCAACTCGAGCGAGGAACTGTGTATTTGGTTAGTCTTTTTGCCGGCAGCTAGAATCCCATACCCCCCTGTTTGTTTATTAGCTCCTAGAACAGAATGAAAAACAACAATACTTGCTAGTATTGCCGCGGGCAAATGGAGCACACTGTGGCTTGATCTGGCCAGTCGAGGTCCGTTGTATTGAAGAACAGTGCGAGCAACTTGGCAAGATGTCGTCTTAATCCATCAACACCGCGTGGGTATACCGGCTCAAATTGATTCAGTTCCGAATCGAACAGGCCGAGACTGCAATGGCACCGGTTACCTGCGTAGATGTAGACAAGCCACGCTGCGACGCCGGCTTGGTGTGGCAGGCCTGGCAGGGAAATACTGAACTCGTGCATCAAAGCCGTGCACCCTCCTCTGAGCGACAGAACGAACTTGTTGCTTGAATGGATGTGCCAAGATGGAGTCTGGGCCATTTGCAGTTGCGCGCAGCCACTGCATAGATTCCGGGCCGTCACTCAATCCTCCACCGTTAATATTCCAAGCTGAGTGAGGATTCGGCTGCTTAGGAGCCGTGCGACGTCGCTGGGTCAAATACCCATGTACACAAACTGTATATAAGCAGTATGTAATATTAGCTAAATAGGATACGCAGTATATAAGAATTACTCCTAGTACTATTCTTGCCTTAAGGTGACTAGTAAATATAATCTAGTATCTCATGAACCTATTTGTTTGTGGATATGAAATATCTGGATGGCAAGTAAATATATTTTTAAGAACTTTAAATACTATACGAGGGAGGAAGCGGTTGCTGCATTGGCCTACTATTAGAAAAGAACATATATGTTGCCACGATCAATTACTTAATAATTGGAAATCTTGCTATGTATATATTCGAGTAGATAGCATAGCCGAGTCAAGTATGTTGGCAATAATGTCATCCACCTAGAATATAGCTTGGCCTTGCTCCGTTGTCTGTTTCGACAAGGAATTTCAGAGTGGTTTGTCATTTGGGGATTGTCACCTGAGCCTTT
The DNA here is from genome assembly GCF_013426205.1 of Metarhizium brunneum. NCBI lineage: Eukaryota > Fungi > Ascomycota > Sordariomycetes > Hypocreales > Clavicipitaceae > Metarhizium > Metarhizium brunneum. The sequence goes on along the minus strand of NC_089423.1, from coordinate 1,033,274 downwards.
GAGCAACAAGATCCAGCAATAGCAGGCCTTGGCCAAACACCACCGACATCTGGCTGACAAGGGTCAAGTACCCCGTCAACTCTCCCTCCGTCCGTGGTCTTTGACAGAGCGACCAGGAGGCAAGGTTGAGGCGCCAAATGAAACCAACACGCGCAAATATTTGTCGAGTCGACAAGGTGATGGTGGTTGAGGATCAAAGGGGAACGATGGTTGCTTTTTCAAGGGTTCAAAATGAGGGTTTGGATGAGGGTCGTCACAGGGGTCTCGAGGGGTTTTCAACAGGGTATAAAAGGGGTTGATCAATTTCCCGGGTTTTCAGGGGTTTCAACCAAGTCCTTTAGTTATTATCACTATCATCGTTTTGCTCAATTCATGTGCCTCATTCCACATCCAGCGTGGTTCTACATAATGTCTTGGTCGTTGAATGTTGGCAAAACGTCCAAATGGCACCCCCCGAGGCAACCTGGAGCTACTAAAAATTATCTCTTGACGGTTCGCACGTCGTTACACATTGGCCTGCGAATCTTGGGTCTGACGGCGAATCCAATCAAGCAGAAACCGCGATGGTGGCTTCACGGCATTATCTGCCTCACGGTTCAACTTGATGGATCTGTCCCAGGAATCCAGCCCTTCCCAGTCGCGCAGCCACCAATGTTGCCGGCTTGTAGCGGGCAGTGCGGTATTCGCCCAGTGGCGGCCACCCGTGGCATCATATATGGCCCGTGATAACATATTCAAAGTAGAGATTCTGCTCGGCTCAAGCTTGATGTCATGGTGACACCCGGTGTGACAGTTGGTCTCGGACCGGCGGCGCTCCAAGTCATCCGGTACGCATTTTACGTGACGACCTGTTTCCGATCGGAAGCCGCGGCTGACATGAAGGAGCTTGCCGTCTTGGTACCAAGCGAACGAATCGTAAACGAAAGCATAGTCGCTCTCCAAGTACGGCCAGAGTTCCAGCTCCACGTTTCGCATCGCAATGTGTCCAAATGGCCGCCAAGACAGGGAGGCAAAGTAGCGGTCTTGGCTGTTGAAAACTAGCCTGCACCGAAGCAAGTCTTCTCTGGAGACCAAGTCGTTTAGTCCCTTGTATCGTTTTGTTTTGTCATAATCTAGGAATGATTGTTTCGATCCAGTCCAGGCAGATACGACTGGGTCAGGCGCAGATAATGTCGCGGACGCACGCTTCTCCATGAGAGTTTCTGCATAACGTCGAAACCAGTGGACAATCTCGAGGTCGCCAAGCAAGAACAGAGCTAGCCACCAAATGCCGACTCTTGGACGGCGCAAGGCTAAGACCTTGACTAAAATTTCTAGCTTCCTGTCGTTGATGATATGGTCTAGTACGTTGATAAACGAAGCCAGCCACGGACTCACCAAGTTACAATCAATATCAGGTTGCCAGAGAGCGCTCCATAGAATAGACCCGAGCGAAGGTGGATGCATGCTGAGCGACATAAAATACCGAATATCGCGCAAATAAAGCAAGACAGTTCGTCTGTCATGGGCTTTCCGGTTATTTCCTGCTGGGCGCATGTCGGGTTGCGGAAGCTGAGGCGTCATGGTACGGACTCGGTAGAAAGGAAACATGAGAGCGGCGAGGAAACCAGCCCTGCAAGGAGGCAGTGTCGTCAATTTTTCACCAGATGGGTCTGCATTCAGATCGAATAACTGACACAGCTCCAGTAGCAGGCGAGTTGCCTCTGAAGAGCTTGGAGCCGCAAGGTCTTTAGTCGGTGCTGGCGATGTTGTAACAAGGTCTGGATTTGTCGCCAAGCACGCAGCCCAGGGTGGGAAGAACCCGTCATCAGCCATCCAGCCTGTCTTGCAACACAAGACTGCGCAAAGCCATCTAATGAGTGCAGGCGATGCACCATCGAGATATATGGCCGGCCCATGGCACCTCGACTTGGGGACTATACGGTGTTTCGAGTATCGAACCTGTCGACCTTGCATCTCAAAGAGCCGGACTGACAGGATGTAGGACCAACATAATGTTAGGACGGCATGGCTCTGTGCTATCCCCGGGATGCTGCCCGATAGTATTGTGGACGCGTCTGGATAGATCTCGCACCGAATTGGGCTATCGAATCTCAGAAAAAAGGTAACTCGCGGTCCGTTTAGGACCGACGAGTCACAATCGCCGGGTTCAGTAGTCTCGACGCAGCCTGGCCGGGCCAAGTGCCAACGTGGCCTTCCGTGTAGCTGCATGCCATCGGGCATTTTGGCTGGCAGACATGGCACATCAAATAATGTGATGTAAGGATCCAGAATCTCGACCGGCCATAACCCTATGGGGATAGCTTCTGCTCGCGTTAAAAAAAGACTCCACGTCTTTATGCCGTCGTGAAATATCTGGCCAATTTCTGCAGGGCTTGGTATGAAGGTATCATGCTCTTCTCCAACAATTTGAGATGGAAATGACCCAATGGAGGAAGTGCTAACGAATGATGGTTGTGAATCTTGTGATGCCTGTGATGCCGTCCAAACAGATGGGCAATTATTCGCTGCCATGGCTCAAGAGAAGTGACGCAAGTCTCGCAGAGAAACTTTTTGAAAAGCTGTGCGACGTGATAGTTAAGCGATTTAATTTATTTAGGGAAAGAAGGATGAGAAAGAGTGACCATAGCTTGTACAAACAACACCCGCGAGGAAAGATAAAACAAGACGTGCTCGGACCAAATTCGGCTAAAGCCCAGTGCTTCCTTCCTTCTGTTGGTTCCCACGAACCAGATATTGCATAATGCCATATCACGTGTGCGGTTATCGCGTTTTCTTCTTGGCGGATTTAATCTCCTTCGCAAAAAAGGTGCATTGCTCCCTGTTGCTTTCGAACCAAGCTCCCTCGTCGGTTATCTCCCACCTTTCCATCGCTGCATACATCTTGTTGCCCTTGTTCCTCCCCTCTTTTGGAATGAACTCGACTAGTCCATCAGAGGTCATACGTGCAGATACCTTGATTGTACTTTTAGTCGCTCCAGCACTACTACTCGCGTGGCCAGAGCTTTCCTCGTTGACGGAGAGCTTCGAGATTCCCGAAAGTATCCCTTCCATTCCGAGTTTTCCTGGGGTCGATTGCAAAGGGTCGACTGGTGCTGCTGCCGTTTCTCTTCTATACTTGCCCGGAGAAAAATGTATTGGGTCAGCCGATTCTTCTGATCCCCCCCGTTTGTGAAATTCAGATGGCTTGCAGGTTCCCAGTTTGGTCTTGCCCTTGTGCCGTGGTTTGGATACATGAGGATCATGAGCCACTGTATCTGGTGCCGCTTCATACTGATTTTCATAAGCCTCTTCATAAGCCTCTTGATAACATTCAGATATCGGTGTCGGTGACCAGTTGCTCTTGGCTTTTGTTAGTCCCGCGGCTTTACGATTGAATATTGGATCTATGAGGCTACGATTGCAGGTGAAACTCACAATGGCAACACGACTAGCTTCCGCTGCGCCGCTTCCGCTTGAAGAAGCCACGCTTTGAACATTATTGTAGTCAGGATGTTCTGTGTAATATTCCGAAGGATGCAATGGGTTTGCCTCTCGAGCCTTGCTAGGATAAAACGCTGGACCACAATGACAAGGTGTCATACAAATTTTCCAGCCGTCATATATATGAGTCTGCTGGCATATATAAATTCTTTTTTTGCAATTGCGGCATTTCGAATCCCGCTTGGAGGTGTGTTCATTCATGAAATGGCCACAGTATTGGCAATAGTCTTCTTCTCCGGTTGCTGTTGTCATTGTGAATGTCAGAGAGAATGAGTCGAATTTCGGCTTGGGTTCAATGTTACGAAATGCAATTATGGATTTGGCTATCAAGATTCATATTCCCCTGATGCAAGAAAGGTCTTCTTTATATATCCAGAGCATTAGACGAGTTGGTCTCCCAAAGTGTAATTATGCGCTTGCCATTCAAACTTCCAGTCCTGATCCAACAGACACGATAAACGGGTGCTGTTGTGATTCACTACAGTATCAAACCATACTGTTAGTAACGGCACGACATGTAGGCTCTGTCGATGGTGATGGTTGCACTTGTTGGTCATAAGAGTGCATACTGAAATGTAAAAACCAAAAAATGTCCGTGTCAAGGCTCATACGTATTTTCCTACGTCTCACGAGTTGTCCTGCGTGACGACTGCGCTGATTTGACGATCGCCCAGCTCGCTCCCGTTGCTGCCTGGAGTCCAACCGCGCCTTGTTACATGCTCTGAACAAAGACCACGCGGTGCCTGTTGGTTTTCGCAAAGTTCTCGACTTCAAGGCTGACACAACAGGCAACTGGGGCCAATACCTCGGGGGGTATCCAGCGAGGCGCCTTCTGTAATATAAAGGTTAGGTTGATGTAACGATAGGGATTGTTACAACATACAACATTTGAAGTTTCTTTTTTTAACCAGCTCATGCTATATGGATCTCTCGAAATCATACTGGTTTGAGCTCAACGTCAGCTGGTGTCATACTTCTACATGGTGAATTGTGGCACTTGTAGAGTAGGTTGCCTGACTGGGATCGCACAGACAACAGACGGAATTATTCGTATCATGCAGTCTGCACTGGATACGTGGCCGAGTTGGTTGCGTGCCATGTCAAAGACCATTCCTCGCCACCCTTTCTACATGTCCCTCAGGCAAGTCTTTTACTACAACCGCAGGCCAGCCTCATTGTCGGGCAAATAACAGTACATTTGACGGCTCGTACTTGCTTCAACGAGTCAGCGGCCACAGGCGCAGGCCAAGGGGGGTGGCCGAGGCGTGGCACTTGACCCAAGCATCCAATGGAATGCCATGACTTGGCGTTTTCTAGACCAGGGAAAGTATGCAAGGGTGGCATATCATGTTGGCAGAATAGAAGTTTGTGTCTGTTGGCACAAGAGGAGGCGCCTATGAGCGGGTTAATTGCAAATTGGGACGGTTTTCGCAATCCGATCAGACTCTTCAAATGCTAGTTATCAAATGCCAAGAAGATGCATATCCACTTGTTATTGAGCAGCCAGTGATCAATGCTGAACGCTTTGATATACTCGATACTCGTGTAGCTGCGACTGCCTGAATTTGCCTCCCGGTTACTCATGGAGCAAGCATGGTAATGGGCACATGATAAACACTGAGCTATGTGAAGACACTGATGGCATGAGTCCTTGAGAGGTATGGTTGTGCCATTAAATGCAAGCCAAAGGCAACTCTGTTGGTTGCCCAGGCCCAGTCGCTTGAGTGAGGCTCAGATTAGCCCACTGAGGCTCAAGGACTATTGAGGGTAAAGCAGCTGCCATCCAGCAACTCTCTCGGAGAAGCAAGCTGGGTCCGCTGCGATGAACTTTTTAATTCGTGTTGTATGAACTGTGTGCTGTTTACACGACAAAAGTTTGTCCTTACTGCAACTTCAGCCCAAATTCATGTCCCTTCATTCATCTAGAGCGAAGCCCAATATCGGAACCATTGTCAATTAGCACTCAGTACGTCAGTTGTCTCCGGGTGTGACAAGGGCCTAGCTTGGAGCAATTACTCAATTCATCTAATAACAGTCTTTGGTATCAAAGGTCCTTGGTTTTCCTCAAGGCCTTAAGGGACCGAAGATGTCTATTTATACAAGAAGTCGGTGAGGACCTTCTGCCCTAATCCCGTGACCGTAGCCCTCGTGTAACCGGCCCATTTCCGTGTGACACCAGGCTCCATCAACCTCTGGGGATCCTTGCTGCCTGTAAATGTTTTCTCTCGTAAATGACCCATTGAATACTTGGGTCTCATATGTAACGGACACATCTCTCAAGATGGGAGCTGAGTTCTATTAGCTTCATCGCAGAGCTTACTGGCTGAGTTTGGGGCCGCTTACACCATTGGGTAGTATACGCTGCGCATTCTGCATCTACCGATGCCTTTCGCATGGATAGCCAGCGCTGCTTGACAATAACTGGTCCCGATCCGGCTCGCTCTTTGAACATTGAGTTTAATCGTCGTTTACAGTCCTGCAGAGAGGCGATGAAACGCATTGTTCGATTGAGAACCGGAGTGTTTGTCTCAGCTCTAGCACACCACTTTATTGACAATCCGCCAGAGCCAAGTATGCTAATATGAAAGCCAGTATTTCCCTGCATAGTACTCAGAGCTATAGGAAACAACATTCCCCACTCCTTAGCTACAGGGCCGGGATGCCTTTGCTGAGACAAATGCGACACCTCGTCATTTCTAGCCTCTGACTTGGCATCGATCGCGACGTTAGATGGCTAATACGGGGATCTCGATGTGTCTATTACGGTCGGACGCTGCATAGGCAGAGATCTCATTTGTCCTTCAGCCCTATGGCGTTTTCGGACCAGTAGCTCGGGAACTATAGAGCTGCGGCTGATCAATAGCTGCGCCCGCAAGTAAGGCTTGTCCGACGACGTTTTACGGATGGTAGGGCTGGCTGAAGGAAAAAAGGAATCGCAATCCCATCAAATGCCGGTTTTGGAGATGGCTGACAGCCACCGTGCTTATTGGGCTGCGCTGCATGACGACTATCGAATTCCCTCAAGGGAGGAGCTACTTGATTTTAAAAACTGGGCAGATTTATGTCAGGGATCATGTCTGTTGCTCAACTGAGAGGACTGCACATCCAATGAGTGACCGTGGCCTCGCTGTATTAAGCAATACTAGCTCTTTATAGAAGCCTTTTGCTATCCTACAATAGAACGTGAGTACAAGAGTTCGAGCCTCGCTAATGGTAGTGGCGTCATGGCTGACACCACTTCGTCACTGCTACCATAGGGAACTAAGTAGTTCAACGTCGGAGATCAAGAGTTCGCGCAAGGCTTGAATAGGCTGATATTGGACCGACCTCAAATGCAAATGCCACAGCTACAATGCCAGACTTGGATATCGTGGGTTCCTTCTCTGGGAATAATAGCTTTTTAAGATGTAAATATAATCCATCTGGACAAACTGCATTTATTAATCCAGTCACTTGAATACACACTTGGCCATCTAATCTACTCGAGGCCAACGAAGCCTACTTACTCTCGTAATGAAGACTGCACTAGTCGCTCTCCTCGCCGCGGCCGTTGCTTCTGTCTTCACTTCTCCGGTCCCCGAGCCGGACCCGGAGGCCCCGTTGACTACGACGATTGTCCACCCCCAGAGGGCGGATACAAGGTATGAGAATCAAGGAAAGATTGCCAAGCGGACGATTGACAAGTGAATACGGGATGTAGGCAAGGCATGAAAGGGGCTAGGACGGTGTGACAAGGGCTCAAGAGGGCTTGGAGCAAATAGCTCAATTCATCTAATAACAGTCTTTGGTATCAAGCCGTGTGACAATGGGCCATTTCCGTGTGGCAGACGGGTTACCTATACGGGTCATAATTCTCTCCTTGTGTTAGCTACTCCAACGTCGACTTGGATCATGCCAATGGCAATAATAACAACACAAATAAAGTCATGAACCACCTGTTTCAAAACGCCCAGTGGAAGGTGATTGACGTGGTTTCTCTGATATTGTTCGTATAATGCGGATAGGTCTTGATAACACAACACCCCCGCGGAGTTTGCTTGTAGTCCGACAGGAAAGCATCGACTCACTTTCTGTCACTAATCAACATGCGGAATTCGTGGCTTCTCGTCGCAGGGGGGAACGCGTTTTCATATAAATTGTGCCAGTTTCAAGATTGGCTCTCCTGTTGCCATCATGCTCCACTGCTTCACCCAATATTTGAAACCCGGCCAACGAAACTGCCAACCATTTTGCCAAAATTTTAGACAGCACGCAGAGTAGTATTCTGGATATTATTGAGCAGCAACAACCAGGTACCAGAGCGCATTCATTAGATTTATATACTAGACATGACGGTGTGGCTTCGATATCGGGCAAGCGAATGACATGTGTCAATAGCATAAACTCAATGGTAGTTATTGGCAATGGGATGTAATAACGCTAGTAACATGAGTTTACCAGACGAGTTTGCCATGAGACCTCGAACCATTGGAAATGTATTATGCACCTTTTGTCTACCTAAGAATATGAGAATAATGTAAAGAAATAGCTGCACTGGATAAATATGTCTAACTGCAAACTCTCACCCTTTTTTAAACATGATGAACCTTCTTGGCGGCAAACAGTATTGTATACCCACCGAAGAACAAATGAGAATCAATGAAATCATCGTACTTTTAAAGAAAAAGCCCAGTAAAAAACACAAATGCCCGCACTTTGGAGACCACTCTACAATCAGGAAATGTTCCAGCCATTCACCTTTTCCTAAACCAGTATCACCACGACCCTGGCCAATATCAAACGGGAGACAGTGAGTCATTATCCGAACTAGAGTTGGGGCTTGGGCCTTCATCTTTTTCTATACTCCACGGCCGAACAGGGTTTCCATGCCACCGTGTACCAGCCGGAATTTGCTCCCCGCGCATAACGAGAGAAGTAGGCGCAATAGTCGTGCCCGCACCAATAGTTGTACCAGGCAGTGAAATGGCATATGGGCCGAGCGTTGCCCCTGCCTCGAGGTGCACCTTGTCCAGACGCATAAGCCGGTCATGGAAGAGGTGAGTCTGGAGGACGGATCCTCGGTTCACTGTAGCGCCGTCTTCAAGCGTAATCAGATCGGCTTCCGGCAGCAGATGGCTGTCCAGCCAGACGCCGCGTCCAATCTTGGCACCCAGAGAGCGCATCCACATGTTGAGGAACGGCGTGCCATAGCACATGGAGACAAACCAGGGCACGGCCAAGGACTGCACGAAGGTATCGGCAAGCTCGTTGCGCCAGACAAAGGAGCTCCATAGCGGATGCTGATGGCCAGCGCGAATATTCGGCGTCAGCAGCCACTTGGCCAGAGTGGCCAGAGTGCAGGCAACGAGTCCGGACCCCAGGAGAAGTCCGCCGCTGGCCAGGACGGCCCAGCCGATGCCAAAGGTGATGAGGAGGTACAGCATGGCTATTCCGGCCAAGGTGCCAATCATGCCGGAGAGTAATAGTGGAAACAGCCGGCATGACTCAACCAGCGCCCTGGCCAAGACCAGCCTGGCCGGAGGGTTGAAGGTGCGGCTTTGGTCGACGATGGTCGTGATGCGACGCGGTATGGCCATGGGCGGTCGGCCGAGCCACGACGAGCCGGACGAGAACTCGGGCCCCATCTGCTTTGAATCCAGAGCCGAGCTCAAGACGCCAATCAAGACGCCGTCCGGCACTTCGACGTCGGGGTCGACAATGGCTGAGTTGCCGATGAATGACTTGACGCCGACCGTTGCAGTGCCGATTCGCACCTGGCCGGCACCGAGCTCAAACGGCGACAGCAAGACGTCGTCGGCGAGGAAGCTGCCGTCTTGAACGCGGAGAAGCGATGGGATGGGGACAACGGTCGACGCTTCAACATGGCGACCTACTCGGGCACCAAGGAGTTTCAGCCACGTAGGGGTAAATAGGCTGGCAAAGACGGGGAAAAGGACGGTTCTGGTATTCATCATCAAATAATGTGTCAGCCAAGCTGCCCACGCCGTAGTCCCATGCCATGAGTAGAGGCCGGGGCGGAGGGCGAGACTAGCCGTCCGTGTGAGCAGGATGATGGAGGTCGAGTACAACAACAGCCCCAGGACGGAACCTGGCGCTGCCATTGTGATGAGGCCTAGACACATCTCGCGAAAGTTGCTGTAGTCACCAACGATGGTCGGAACGAGCCAAAAAATAGGCGCAACCAGGAGAACAGGGAGGAAATCCAGCATCAATAGAGTGCTCGTGTACAAGAGCCATATCCCGAGGCCCTCTCTAGTCCTGGCCCCAACACCATCCTCGTTGCCCTTGGGGGCGAGAGAGGCGTCCGACGCCCGGATTATGCCCCGGACGCTGACCCCGGGCTGAACACTGGCAAAGGGGTCCAGAATCGTGCCTGGCATGAGAGTGCTGCGGGCGCCAACCCTGGCCCCCTCACCGATTGTGATGGCCCCGATGTGTAGCTTGTCGCCATCGAGCCACCACCCGGCAACATCGGCCTCGGGCTCCACGGCACAGCCTGCGCCGAAGCTCGCCAGCCCGGTTGCAGGTGGAAGAGCGTGAAGCTGCACGTTGGAAGCCACTCGGCACCCCAGCAGCCGCGCGTAGTATCGGCACCACGGCGTGCCCGCGACGGACGCGATGCCGCCGAGTCCCACGAAGCGCTCCGCGGCCCAGAGCCTGATGTGACGCAGTCCGCCCCGGCGGTAGGTGCCCGGCGCGATGCCAAAGCAGAGCGTCCTCACGACTCCGGCCGTCGTGAGCAGTCTCCCGGGCGCCGTGAGGAAAACCGCCCAGATGACGGCGAGCACCCACCACGGCAGCGCGTACCTACCGGCCCAGGTGCCCGGCCCGAGAACGACGACAAAGATCTTTTTGACAAATGCCAGCCCCGTCAGCCACCGGACGCCCTGGAAGGTCATCTCGAGGAGCAGAATCGCAGCCTGGATGACCATCAGCCACCGCGGGGTCGGCACCACTTCGCGATCAACGTGTCCGGTGCCCATGAGGTCGTCCACGCGGGCAGCCATGGCGGCCAGGCCCGGGTTCTCGTAGACGTCGGCGACCGAGAGAGTCGGGCATCGCTGGCGGAGCTGGGAGACGAGCTGCGCAGCGCCCAAGCTGGTCCCGCCAAGGTCGAAAAAGTTGGAGTCGCACGAAGGGGGCATGCCGAGAACGCGGCGCCACTGCTCGGCGACCCATGCCGTGGTGCCATCGGCCTCTTCCTTATCCACATTCCCGGAAGGGAAATCGCCGGCCGACGATTGTGGAGCCGGGGCCGGGGTAGGCGGCGGCGGCGGCGGCCACGGCAGCGCCTTGCGATCCACCTTGCCGGACGTGCGGACCGGGAGGTCGTCGACGGCGACGAGCATGGGCACCAGAGTCGCGGGGAGCACCCGCCGAAGGATCTCCCGGTCCGTGGCATCGGGCGCCCTCCCGTTACTGCAGACAATATACCCCACGAGCACCTGGGCGCCGACCTCGCTGCGGCGGATGGCGCACGCCGCGGCACACACATCCGGCAGCGTCAGCAGCGCGGCATCGACCTCGCCCAGCTCGACGCGCCTCCCGCCCAGCTTGACCTGCTCGTCGTCGCGGCCGACAAACACGAGCCCCCGCCTCTCGGCGCGGACCACGTCGCCGCTGCGGTACGCGCGCTCGCCGCCAAACACGGCCGCCGGCGCAAACTTGGCCCTGTCCTTCTCCGGGTCCAGGTACCGCGCGACGCCGGCGCCGCCGATGACCAGCTCGCCCTCGTCGCCCCAGGCCACGGGGTCGCCGTCGGGCCCGACAACGGCCAGCCGCCACCCCGCGAGCGGCAGGCCGATGCGCACCACCGGGTCCCCGGGCGCGAGGGGCGCGGCGCACGACACCACCGTGGCCTCGGTCGGGCCGTACGTGTTCCACACCGACCCGGCGGTGCGGGCGAGCCGGGCGGCCAGCTCGGCGGGGCAGGCTTCCCCGCCGAGGATCAGCAGGCGCAGCCCGCGGAGGGCGTCGGCCGGCCACAGAGCCGCCAGGGTCGGCACCGTGGACACGACGGACACGCGCTGCGACGAGAGGAACCGGCCTAGGTCGGCGCCGGCCCGGACCAGGGCCCGCGGCGCGGGCACCAGGCACGCGCCGTGCCGCCACGCGAGCCACATCTCCTCGCACGAGGCGTCGAATGCCACTGATAGCCCGGCGAGCACGCGGTCCCCCGGGCCCAGCGGCCGCTCTGGCACGAACAGCTGCGCCTCGGCGTCGACAAAGGCCGCTGCGCTGCGGTGGCTGACGGCCACGCCCTTGGGCTTGCCTGTCGAGCCAGAGGTGAATATGACCCAGGCGTCGTCCTCGAGCTGGGGGCGCCGGGGTCGTGCGCTGCCGACGGGGGTGTAGTGCGGCGTGAGCGTAGCGTCGTCCGTCAGCACGGCGCTCACGCGGGCTTCGTCCCAGACGAGCCGGGCTCGCTCGTCGGGGTCGTCCACGTCGACGGGGACGTAGGCGGCTCCGGCGGCGAGGATGCCCAGGATACCGACGTACAGCTCTATCGATCCAGAGGTGATCCGGACGCCGACCTTGTCGCCGACGCCGATGCCGGCACTTCGCAGCTGCTTCGCCCGCGCGGCAACTTGCTCCGACAGCTCTTTGTAGCTCAGCTGGGAGGTGCCGTTGTCGATGGCGGCAGCGGCGGGGTGCGCTGAGACGGAGGCGTCGAATATGTCCACCAGAGTGCGAGGCTGGGCGGGTTCTTGATATGGGTATATGGCAGCGTTGTCCGCGAGGACGGTGGAATGCTGCCGTTGTGTTTGATGAGCCATGTCTGCGTGTCCGAGGTCGCCGTGGACCTGGGTGCCTTGGCTATCCATTTCACCTGTCCCTGAACGACGTGGTGAAGAGTTGAGCGACCTGCAGAGGGAGACGTTTCAAAAGAAGGGACTCGATAGATGTTTATACGAATGCAAATAGAGCCGTGAAAAGTAGAACAAGAGAGGGTTGAAATTCTGCATCAAGTACAGGACAAGACGTCCGTATCCTCCCAACAGGGCCGTTGACACGGTATTCACAAGTCGAATATGCCCAGACGACTTGTCTCAAGCCACTCACTATATATACTGCCGGGCCTGGCGTCGCGGTCCTCGTGTGTTGCGCCTGCCAACAAATCAGAATAGCGTCCCCAGGCATCTCTCAGCTCTGAGCCCGGTCACCGGTGCGGATTCTCAATGAGCCCGGCTGCATACTCAGCTGTATAAGCTGACGGAGCGGAATTTGCAAGAGCAAATATTGCATCAATGAAATTCAAACCAAGGTCCGGCTTCTGTGCTTTCGAGGGGGGGGAGGGAAGGGGGAACCTTGCTCAATATTCAGAATCCAAGTTACATCGCCAGCCGCCCACCACACCAACTCACTTGCTTGCGAGAACTACATTGCTCATACCGCAACAGGAGGCAGTCGCCGCCCTTTCTGCGCAAGGGGGAATACGCTCTAGAGGCGAGCTTACACCCACAAGCACGTCACGCCTCCGGGCCCAAGAATGGGGGACCCGTTGCGCCGTTGGGGCTATTTTGTCTCACACGAACCCTTGGAAACAGGGATTGAGGAATCTAGGCGAGCCACGATGTGCGGTGTGAATACTCGGCCAGGCCAATGGTTATTATTTTCTTCACGGCGTGAGACATGTCGCGGGACTCCGGCATCTCGAAGCCCGCAGTGCTGATTGGCCGAGTCGTCGTGTCACCGACACCGTGGGAATCATATGGTGGAAAAATTACCGCGAGAAAAAAATGGTCAAACGCACATGCTGCTGACAGGTCCGCCGCTTGATGCAAGAAATGGCGGGTTTGACTGGCCGAGCAGCAAAGCTGAGAAATCAACTTGGAGAGCCATGCAGCTCGCCACCCGTCTAAGCTGACGATGGCGTGCAACAGCAAGGCACGGCGCCATGTGTTTTGCTCTCCTTTTATTTCGTATTTATTTATTTATTTATTTCGGCGCAAGGGGGCGTCCAAGCTATGCGCCGAGTCCGTGGCCAAATCGAGAAGGTGGAATGGCAGCGACAGACGGGGGGGAAGCAAAACGGCCCCTATTCACGTGCGGCTGTTTTTGGACGGCTTTTGGGCAACGGCATGCCAAGGACAAGGATCGACCCCATCTCAGGCACCAGGCACCGTCTAAAACAGCCACAAACGCCCTCAGCTCCGACGTGGAATTCCAGACGCCGCGTGGAGGGAACGGGGTTGCATTTGGCTGACGACGGCGCGAGGCCCAGGCCCGAATCGGCTGGGAAGTGAAAGAGACGAGCAGGCCGAATGCCGAGACTGGGTTGCGATGAGAATGGCAGTCGGCATCTTTTGCCGTCAAGAGTCGAGACGTCGGGAGACGAGTGTTTGCCAGGCCAGCCACGTCGTCGGGGAGTACGACAACGGGCGCTGGGGGCGGAAAGCCAAGATGACGGGCGGCAGAGCTTAAATCAAGGCCCCCGACCTTGCTGACCGAGTACGGAGTATGGGACTGGACGTTCAAATGTTGACATATGCGCTTCTCGTCGCCTTGCTGGGCGCCAGACGGGATGCGGGCTCATGTCAGCTTTTGCCGCCTCGGGCCCGGCCCTGCAGCCACGCCATCGAACTGGCATCGTCGGCCCCCAAAGGGACATTCTGGAACTTGAGCGTGCTCGCTATGCCGTCTGGTCTATTTTAAAGCGCAGGCGGGAAGCGGGCGCTCGACTCGGAAGGTCAAATAGCACACGGTGCGTTGTCCATGCTGCCGTGTCCTCAAGTCGTTGGACTGCTTCACGCACGCCTCTTCTCTCTCTCTGTGTCTCCCGGGCCGACCGAAGAACCAAACCAGAGCACCGTCACGCCGGTAAGCAGCGCCCCTCGTGTCTCTCAGCGCTGCTAATCGTAGCCCACAGGTCTGTGACTATCGTGAGCACCATCGTCCGCGTGCCCTTCCTCCACCATGCCCCGGCCACGCGCTCTCGTGTATCGCGGGCCCGCGAGCAGCCACGGCCTGCCCGAAGCCGTCGCCAGACTTCTAGAGTCTTGCCCGCGGCGGTTCGAGGTCCAGTACGCCGGCCCAAGCGAGGCCGTCCAAGTGTCGCACGAAACCTTGAGCGAGGTAGACTTGTACGCGCAGCCGGGGGGCCCGGGTACGTCCAGCCTCATTCACTCTCATGCACAGCTTCCCACGGCGCCTGTCGCAGTCCATACATGTATCTATTTTTCAGCTCGTTGCACCACCTCGTGGCGCAAAGGCACCCCCATGCGCCAACATCACCTGCCTGCTGCTGCCGCATCATGCCGACAGCAGCCGCACACCACACACGCAAAAACAAACCCCAGACTCTTGTCCGACGCCGGCGACTAATTTTTCCACCACAGACCTCGACGACGCCTGGGCCGAGACCAGGGCCTTTGCGCCCGCCATCCGCAGGTTCGTCTCCCGCGGCGGCCGCTACGTAGGCTTCTGCCTGGGCGCCTATCTCGCCGGGCACACGCCGGGGTTCGGGCTGCTGCCCCGCGGCGCCGACACGGACGCCGAGAACGACCAGGAGGGCGCGCAGGTGACGACCGACGCCGACGCCATCGTCCAGGTCGACTGGCGCTTTGCCACGGGGCCCCAGGCCGGCCGGACCGCCGCGGGCCGATGGCTGTATTTCCAGGAGGGCGCTGTGATTCGGGGCCTGCGCGAGAGCGAGACGGCCATTGTGCTGGGCCGGTACTCCCACGGCGGCAGGGTGGCTGCGTCGCTGACCAAGTATGGCGAGGGCTGGGTCGGGCTCGTTGGGCCGCATCCAGAAGCGACCTTGGAGTGGTGTAAGTTTGATTCTTCTGTCTTCTGGGATACGACTGTCTGACGGGACGGCGCGCAGTTGCCGTTGAGAATCTCGACTGTCCGCACGGCGAGCAGTTTGACATTGGGCACGATTTGATCGAGGCCACTATGGCGGGCGGCCGAGTGCGCTGATGAGTCCGGCATGGTCCTTTATGACTTGACGCTGTGTGGTTTCATTGTGCGCCGCGGTCAAAACGAGTGGGAGCTGAGCAAGCGGCTGGTTTCTTTGCTGTCTTATTCTTTTCTGTTTTGTTCGTAAAAAAATGTGCTTGTTTTGCCGTGGCCCGTCTACGTCGGCTTCGTCTTGAGAGGAAGAGTATCTGGTCCAAAGTGGCTTCCGAAGCCAGCCTCATCTGTCGCACATACTTGACATGTCGAGCTGGTACCAAATAATCGCTCTCAATAGTGAAGCTTCACTTTGGCCCAACGGCGTGATTTTACAAGCCAAATTTGACCTCATCTCATCCCACGACTACTCAACTACACCACGCAACAGTGACGATTGTTTGTTTGACGTCGATGTAAGCATGATGCCGAGCCGGGGACCCCAGCCAGCCAAGCCTTTAGTGCGGCCTCGGCTTCGATGCCGGATCCACGTCGCCCAGATGGAAATTGACATGAGTCGTGCTGGTTTCTGACAAACCCAGCAACCCCGCTCCAGTCATGTTGACGACATACGGCGTCAAGCAACATGTTGGCTGGACTACTTCTAACAAAGAGGGGGCCGCGCCTCATATCAGGGAATCCCGGTGTCCGCTCAGCAACGTCATTGTTCCCTCTTATCCAAAGTGGCCGAAACACACGCGACCACACTTGAGAGCATACATGTACATCACCCCGCGCAAGAAGAGACATCAATGGCCCAAGCCATCTAACGTGCAGAGGGATCAACGCCGGCCCAGAGACGATCAGGAGCATCTCGTGGCCGCCATCTCAGCTACAAAAATGACCTTTGACGACATCATCGACTCCGTCCGGCCGTTTGAAAAGGCACACGAGGCGATGAAATACGTGTGGCGGGGTTGCGCCGACGTGACGAAAAAGAAAGACATTAAACGCTTCGTGTATTATATAATTCTCACCAACGACTCTTCTACAGGCGGCACCAGGCTCTCCCCTTTCCGGGAAACCGCACCCTCACACGGCTCACGTCCAGCAGCGCCCTCTTCTTCTCCGCGCCATTCTCCTCCTCGACATTGTTCTCCCTGACCACGCTCAGGAACACGTCCTCGAGCGTCGGCCCGCTGACGGAGTAGTGCTCTATCCCCAAGGCCCGCTTGCTCTGCTCCAGCGCCTCCATGAGTCGCGCGATCGGCAGCCCGCCCGTGCTCCCCCCGTCGTTCACGGCCGTCGGCAGCGTGAAGCGGACCTGGCCGCCGAGCACCTCGCGCTCGAACCGGGCGTCTGGCGCCGCGCGCCTCACCCACTCCGTCACCTGCCCCATCTCGGCTGCCGTTGATTTCGGCGCGGACCCGAGAACAAGATTGACAAAGTACTCGTTGTTGTACCGCTGACGCAGCGCCTGCGTGGTCCCGATGGCCAGGATCCGGCGCGCCATGATGACGGTGCGTGTGCAGAGGGCGTCGGCTTCCTCCATGCTATGTGTCTGGGGGTTTGGTTAGAGTAGACGCCTCGGACACGTTGGGCAAGGGAGGTGGCATCACGTACCGTGAGGAGGACAGAGCGATCTTTGGCAATCTCCTGGATCACTTTCCAGAACTGGCGCTTTGCCACCGCGTCCATGGCCGATGTTGGCTCGTCTAGCACGAGGATGGATGGGGTGCCCATCAGCGCCAGAGCCAGCATGAGCTTTCTTTTATTACCCCCCGAGAGCTTGGAGGCTTGGGTTCGCGCGTGGCGCGTGAGGTCGAGCTTGGCCATGAGGTACTCGACATTCTCCTTGACCTTTTGTATCCCCTTGATACGGCCGTAAAAGTACAAATGGTCGCGCGTGTTCATCAGGTCGGGCGCGTCATATTGAGGGCAGACTGGCAAGAAGAAAAACAGTTAGCAAACAATGCCACAAGGGCTGATTGGTTTTACGCAACAAACACACCTCCCAAATGTTTCTTGGACGAGGGGGAACGGCTGTCTTCCTGGCAAAGCAGCATCTTGCCCTGGCTTGGTGAGAATTCGCCCTGTATCATGTTGACCAGGGTGGATTTGCCGGCACCGTTGGGACCCAACAGGGCCATGACGTCGCTTCGAGGCAGGCCGAAAGTAACATCATCCACGGCCTTGTTCGAGCCAAAGTGTTTGCTGGCGTGCAGCACCCGTAGGAGGTCCGTCTCCGTCCTCTCCGCGCGCGACGCCTCCTCCGATACCGGGTCGCCCCCAAGCTGCGCTTCATACGCGGAAATGTCGGCCAGTTCCACGTCCGAGAACCTATGCGGATTCGAGACACGGCTGTACCGCCAGGAGCCGAGGGACGGAAAGCCGCCTTCCAACCACGTAATGATGATGAGAAGCGCAAAGATCTGCAAGAAGAGGTACAGCAGCGGGCCGCCGAAGCTGTAGATGGTCCCTACCTCTACGGGCCTTCCGTCTTTGCAGCCCGCCTCCTTCAAGTTCAGCCCGACCAGAAGCGTCCTGAAGATGTTTCCAATGGGTAAGAAGAGGTCGGCGCCAAATGCGATGGCGGTCAGGCTCGATGGGCTGTCATTAACCTATTGCACATGGTGTTAGTGGCCCTGATGAATCATGCAACCTCGGAATAGGAGGGCATCTCTTACCAGCGTCGCAATCGCTACTACAATCCACGAAAGGAAGCCGATCCCCAGAGTCGCCAAGTATGACTTGAGGGGCCCGTCTGTAAAGTGCGCAACAACATATCCCATCAGCGTGGCGGCAACCCCGTACAGCGCCAGAGTCGGCAACAGGATGAGCATGGGACCGTTGAAGTTGAGCTTCAAGGCGCTCAGGCCCATGACGCCCACCGAGACGATGAGAACCCAGAGGAAGTCAAAGGCAGCATAGGCGGCCCAAAGGGGCGCTCGCCGAACCCCGTTTGCGTACTGCACTGCCCTGACCTTGCGCGATTTCTCAATGGCCGGGTACAGAACAAAGCTTGCAGGGTAGAATATTTGCACAAAGGTAAAGAAGAGGAGGTACGCGACGCCCCCGACGTCCGCGGCCTGGTGAGTTCGCCCTGGTTAGCCTGTAGACTGAATACACGAGAAATCACATTACACAACGTACCCTGCGCGTCTTGGGCATGGACTCTTGGGAGGAGTTGATTTCCAGCCCTCCCTGCATCTGGCTCCAGATATCCAGGAGTTGGGAGCCGGACTGGTCGCCAAACGTCAAGATCCGGTACGCAATCATGGGCGCTTCCGTAGACGTTCCGGCAAAGATGCCGCCGTACCCGGCGGCCGTCTTATTCTGCTCAATGTGCTTGAGCACATCATCTCGCGACGTCTGCACGTCGGCAAACTCGCTGTATGCCTTGGCGCTTACAGTAGACAGCTCCCGGTAGCCGTTCCTCACCAGAGAAAAGAGCGTCGCGTTGGCCTGGCTCGGCGAAATAGAAAGCCGGTCGCACGTCCCCGACTGCGGACACGATTCGTTCCACTTCAACCCCGCGTAGTCCATGCGAAAGGTATCCTGCAGCGCGTCACAGCCGGGGGGGCTGTAGTCTTTGATGATGCCCCCGGCCAGAAACGTAACCGCGAGCGGCACAATGACGGCGAACAGGTACGGACTCCAGAATCTAGTCAGCACGTTCCAGCGCTTCCCGTAGAGAACGCGAAACTGGGTCCATGAAGACGTCGTCGTCCCCGGGCTCATGCTAAAGTACGGGTCGACGTTTGCCAAGCTCTTGGACGGGTCGAGGGCGACATCGTCTTGGAGGAGGTTCAGGAACACGTCCTCAAACTGCGGCCCCGAAATCGCAACGTCGCGCACCCCCGCGCCCAGATACATGGATACCAGGCGCGAGGCCGCTGCCGAGTCGGGAACCGCGTACATGGTCCTGTCTTGGTGCGTCGTAGGGGGGTATCCGTGGCCCAGATCAGGCGCGGAGGGAGGAACAAGGACTTTATACCCGCCACCGTGCTGGCTTTTCAGCTGCGCCGGCGCGCCCTGGCACTTGATCTTGCCGCCGGCGAGGAGGACGATGTGGTCGGCGAGAATGTCGACCTCGTCGAGGAAGTGCGTCGTGAATATGATGCTGCGCCTGGCCCGCTGCTGCAGGAGAATCTCCCAGATGGCCCTCCGCGAAAGGGGATCCAGCCCGGACGTACACTCGTCAATCAAGCACACGGACGAGTCGCCGACAAACATGCAGGCCAGCTGCAGCTTGCGCTTCTGGCCGCCGCTGAGCTCCCGCGCCTTGAACCCGCGCTTGGGGGAGAGGTCGCACTGCCCGATCAGCTGCTCCAGCTCCTCGCTCGACCGACTGCCAGACTTGATGCCGTTCCAGATGCGGACGTGCTCCCCGACCGTCAGGCTGTCCCACAGGGTGTTGCGCTGCGGGCAGATGCCGACCTGCGACGGCGCGGCTTCCAGCGCGACTGACCCTTCGGTCGGGTTGATGAAGCCGGACATGATGTGGAGGGTTGTCGTCTTGCCCGACCCGTTGGGCCCGACCAGGCACATGATCTGGCCCCTTTGCGCTTCGAAGCTGATGCCGTCTACGGCCGCGACCGTCTTCTTCCTACCGCAAAAGCAGCAGCAGCAGCATATCCGCGACCACAAACTAGGTTTGAACCGCTTCTTCAAATCGTGAGTCTGCACCACGGCGCCCGTCGAGTCCATCGATGGCCGCGGAGTAAACCGTCTCTTTCGATAATGGATGCCGTGGAGCATCTTCTCGACCCCAACGGCAGCCGCGGCATAGATGAACACACTGAGGCCCAGGAAAAGCAACAGGCTGCTCTGGCTGACCGCGTACGAGGTAGAGAAGAGCCCGGCCGTCTCGGCGGGCATCTTGCCAAGGTCTGCTGCAAGGCCGGCCAGCTGCCACAGGGCCATTTGCTGGGTAAAGTAGACGCTGTTGGCGCTGGGGAACAGAAACGAGAGCGCCGCCACCGTCGCATGCTGAGGGTGCGGCCGGGACTCCGAGGCGTACATCTGCGCGGCAATGGACAGGACGAGAAACACAAAGATGATATACACGGCGGACACGCGCGACTTGGAGAAGAAGGCCGAGGCAAAGGCCGTCGAGCTGTTGACGGCAAAGCCGAGCAGTATCTGCCAACCGATGAGTGTGCCGGCGCTCGAGCTGGGGAACGCCAGGCGCTGATACAATGCGCCCATGGCAATGTAGCACGGCAGAGCAACCAGGTCGAGGGTGAGCAGCCAGCTCAGGACGCGGGCTATAATGGCGGTGCCGCCGCCCATCGAGTCGATGAGCTGGGACATGCCCGATTCCCGCTCCGAGGTGATGAAGCTCGCCAGGCCGTATATGATGGTGAAGTGGGCCGCGATGAGCGCAAATGTGTAAATTCTGCCGATGAGGGCAGCGTTGGAGTTGAAGTTTTTTTGGTCCTCGTTGGCCTCCTCCTGGGGCGTGAACATGACGGTTTCCGGGACAATGGTCGAGTTGGTAATGGCATTGTTGATGGCAAGCTGCAGCGGCATATACAAGTCCTCCTGATCACTCTTGTGTTTTTTGATGTCGAAGTTGCGGTTGTCCCGCGCGGGATCCGCCTGTATCGTGTACGTCCATGTATGATTTCCATTGGGAGGATTGGCCAGACGTGCCTCGGACGTGGTCAACGGCGAGTCCTTGAAGATGACAATGGCGTGGCAGTCGCTGACTCCGCGGGTGTCGGGGAGGCACACCGACGGCAGTGACGCCTCGTCGTCGTGGAAAACCAAAAGGTCCCTTTGGACGGGCTGGGTAAAGGTGCGAATCACCGCGTCGACATCGTGGCCCAAGTCGGGTCGCTTGACAATGACAAGCTTGCGGGTGACGGTCGAGGCGAGCGGCTTGATGGGCTCGGCGGTCGACACGCCAAACGTGTTGAGCTGCGGGAGAAACGAGGGGATGGCGAGGAGAAGACCCAGTATAGCAAGTGGAAATCCGTAGACAGAGAGGAGGAAGCCGAGCGGCCGTCTTGCGATGGAGACGAGTAGGTTTTTGTAGATGAGGCTGGCGAGTTGCCGGATAAACCCCTTCATGGTGAATACAAGAGACGACGCACGTATCTTTCTCGGAATTCCCTTCCCTCAAAGATGATTTCGAATTCCAAGTCGGTTCATGTCTTGTTCATGCTTCCTATTGCTGTCGAGCCGCCTTGTCCTGTGACCAAGTTCTTTCCATGTAGATGAACCTTCTTCACGGCTCCCCGTGACAGGGGCCTATTTTGATATATGTACGGACGGGACATGGCCTGCAACAGCTCGCCACAGCATTAAACTCGTGCACGCCATGCACGATCCTAGTGATACGAAGGAATTAGCGCCTGGTGGACAATGATTTCATGTACATACGCGGCCGATCCGCCTGTGGGGTGAGTGCGAGTGCCATCGTCAAACCAGACCCCATTGATCCGGCAATTGCCAATGGGTTCCGAGCACAAGGCTGGAGAAGCCCTACCGACGTGCTTTGGAACAAAGCATGTACTCCGTACGTCGACTCAAGTGCGGGCTGGATGCAACCTCGAGGCGCCTTGAATGGCCTCGGAGACGCGCCGACGCGGCCAGGGCACAACGGCTTGGCAGGGGGAAGGCGCAGGTGCCCACCAAAGGAAGGTTGGTCCTTCCATTTCGGGCAGGAATGCTTTGACAATACCGACGGCATTGGCCGAGCTCGAGACGGCACAATCTTGAGGTCCCGCATCGACACGTACTTGACGACGCAATCCGCTCCACACGGGTCACTTTGGGACCGTTTCGACGCGCCAGAACCACCCGGCACAACCCCCTGACTGACTAGCCTACCGTGGAAGACTGCGGCAAGAATCATTGATCGATATTATATTGGTCTGGTCTGGCCGCTGCCGACAAGACGTTGTACGCGGCCGTCGCCGGGGCCAAAGCCGATGCTTAACTTGGTCGGCAGCAACTTGTGCCAACCTGACTCAACGCCTTGTTTACATTGACAACTGCCGGCAGTCGACACGACGGACGAGGAACTCGACGATCAACACTTGTCATGGGCTGCGAGGCAGGAAACGAGCCACAGCAACTGTCGCCTTGCCTTGTTGTGCAACTTGGGCACGCGATCCACGGAGCCGCCACGTCGGATATGTGGCCTTTCGCGCCCACGTGGGACTTTCTTGGTAACAACCAGCCCATCACTCCTCACAGGACATCCCACAAGCCCAGCGACAGATGAAGAATTATCCCGACAAACGACAAATAACCTGATATAGGGCATATGCCGCAGTCAATGGCACCTGCATTCACGTTCGACCAGACATGTTCACATTCTCGTCCCTGCAACGCCAGCCAAAAAGCCAACCACGTCGTTTTTAAAATCGCACAGAGCACCGCTATTTCTCAAAACAAGACTGGATCTCAATTCAATCTAACACCAAGATATAGGAATGAAAAAGACGATGCTGTCGCGGCGGGACGCCCGCAACACAATACTCCCGCTCAGAACCCATATGTCAAGCGCCCAAAGGCCACAATTATACGTTTGGATACCGCGATATTCGGTCCAAGAGCCGCCATTACTACGCCTTGGCCGAGCCATAGCTCAACGGCCAACCCCAACACACCTGCCGCCTCCTCACGCCTGAGGAACCGCCATCATGGGCGGCTGAGCCTGGTACGCCCCCATGACAGTCTCGCGGCTCTTGACCTCGTTCTCCTGCTGCGTAAGCGCGCAGCACATGCACCAGTAACTCGTGCAGCAATCGCCGCACAGACTGCCCTCGATGTTGTACCGCTTCCGGATCTCCTCGCGCTTGAACGTGTTGTACCTAAACCCCACGCCGCTGGTCAGAAATTCCCCCGCTCATCTATACTTGACTCGGGTCAAAAAAAAAATAATAACGTACAAGCAGCCACAGCCGGTGATGAGGTGGATGGCACCAAAGATGACGCACTCCTTGGTCTCGGCGTCGGGGTCGATTCGTCCGGCCGTTTTACCAAAGACTGCCCGGAAACCCTCAGCATGCCATTCGGGCGTCAACGACGGCGACACACAGACTTACTGATACACGGGCAGCACCAGGACAGGAAGCAGTTGCCGCAGCCAGCCCAGCCGCAGAGCCCATTCTCCCAGTCGCCCTCGGGCCTCATATTCTGCGCCATGGCCATGGTCTCGTTGCAAGTCTCTGTCCGTTCAATCGCGTGCAGAGTGCCAATTCAATTTTTCGGCGCCAAGAAGGGAAAGAAATAGAATTACAAATAAAATAAAAGTTGTGCGAGACAGTCTGTAGCGCAGGGCACGGGTTCATTGTCGCACGGCATCTTTATATAATCTGTCCTCCCACCCCGCCCATCGTTCCCAGATCCCCTTGTCTTTTTTTTAACAAGAAAAAAACTCCACCTCATTTCATTTATCGAGCACGTTTTCATGCAATCTAGCGTCGGCCATTTCCCCGTAGGGCTGAGCGGGCAGAGAACGTGCCATGACGACGGGCAAAGGAGCCCACATACGACCATCCGTGCCATCTTGGCGCCGCCCCAGGCGATGACCCGGCGACTTGGCTCCGTTGGCAACATAGCCGTGGGGATTTGGACGAGACGAGACATGGAGGAATTTTCGTAACGGCGGTTGGGTGGCCAACGAATGCCAATCAGATTCGCCGTTCCTGCTGGGCTCAACGATGCCGTTGTCCAAGTGTGAAATGGCGCCGGCGACGCGGTACTTTCACTCGGACCCGTATCAAATGCTTGTCAACATCCCGTAACGCTCGACTGAGCCACACCCGTAGGCGTCCAGTAGCGTTCATGAATCGCCATGGTGCCGTTTTGCAGGGCGGGAAATGACCGCCGAGACCCATTCACCTGTCGCAACCCTTGTCGCCGCCCATTAGCCGAATACTAGTTGACAGGGGTTAATTTTTGCCAACTGGGACATCACCCCCGTCAATAACAAGCTCCCTTCTTTACGCAGTCATAATTGGCCAAGGCAGAAATGCTCCTCAGATTGAATTTCCAGACCCAACTCCACGTGTGCAAAAATGATGCGGGATACATATGACGCGGTATCTCAGGCGCTTTACTCCGTACATGTTGCTAATTCCCTAAAATCCCCCAATGCTCAAATCACAATCTCGCGTTCCTTCCAACCGCCTCTGCCCTTCCATGCAAACAACACCGACACACACCCGACCCAGACACATATTCCCGCCGCCCAAAATGTCGTCGAGTAGCAGTGTTTGCCGTAGCAAAACAAATCGTCGCCCGTGCCGTCAGACAATGGCGGGGACCCCTTGGCGCCGGCCTGGTAGATTCCCGAGTAAATGAGCCCCCAAAAGGTCGACCCAAGAGCCGGCAACATGGCGATGATGCCAAAGTTGGTAGCAAAATTCTCTACGCCCCAGATGATGGTGACAATGAGAGGCGCCAGGCTGAAGACGGCGCCATAGCCGGCTCCCACTAGACCAGAAACAACCCAGAAGCGGTCGGCGTGATTCTGCACGACGCCCGAGGCGAGGAATATGAAGCCTATCGACATGAGCATTGCGAAGAAGAGGATAAACGTGACGCGGGAGATGGTGAGACGTTTGAGCCGCGAGGACGGGTGGATGCTGTGGTGGGAGGACGAGAGCTGGAGGTGCTGCGTCTCCGGGGCGGGAGCAAGCAAGTCGGTCAGGCTGCCGATGAGCAGTCGGGAAATGGTGCTGGTGACGCCAAAGATGGAGACGTGCGTAGCGACCGACGTTGTCTCGCCAAAGCCCTCGGTTTCGGGCGGCGTCAAGGTGCCGATGACGGTTCCAAGGTTGTTGATGAAGGCTTCCGCAGGACCAATCATGAGCAGAAAGCCCAGGGCGAACTGCCACATGGTGTGGTCGGTGAGAAACTGAAGCGTCTCCGCGTTGAGAACCCGGTTCTTCTTCCACTGCGCGTCGTCGTCCTTTGACGGGTCTAGCAAGGAGCTGGATTCCATGTTTGCCTGGTTGGCCGCGGAGGCGGCCGAGCCGTAGCCCTGATGTGCCCGGCCGAGGAGCGAACTGCCATTCAGCAGGCCGCTCGATTCCAGTTCCTCGATGGCTTCCTCGATGAGGTCCTGCTCATCGACAACACGCAGCAGGAAGCAGCCGAGGAAGCCAATGACGGAGAGCACAATGGCCAGGAAGAGGAAGAAGCGAAATACGTCAATATCGCCCCTGGACCCGTCGGGCTTTGTTTCGTACAAGAAGCGGCTCCCGAATTGACTCAGCCACATGCCGCTCAAGCCAAATCCTGCAATGGGCATGGCCAGAGCCAGCCCTCTGTATTTGCCCCTGCCAAAGTTCTTGGCACACGTCGACACCGAGGCCATGTACATGTTGCAAGTCGCTGAACCGATGCACACAAAGGCGAAGATCATGGCCGGGTACGACCATTCATTTCCCACGCCATGCGGCTTCCCCAGGACGTTGTAGTCGATATCGAGCTTTCGGTAGATCGCGGCGGCAGTGCCGTAGCCGGTTCCGAACAAGACGGCTGACAAGAGCGAAAGCGGCGCTACACCAACGCGGTCACATACGTATCCCACGACGGAGATGGGCAGGTACATGGCCACGGAGCCTGCGATGGCGAGGCCATTGACCTGGAACTGGGTGTATCGTAGGCGGGACTGGAACCGCGGGGCGTATAGCGAGAAGACGACGATGGAGCCGGCACAGAGCGCAGCACATGTGGCG
The DNA here is from genome assembly GCF_013426205.1 of Metarhizium brunneum. Lineage (NCBI taxonomy): Eukaryota > Fungi > Ascomycota > Sordariomycetes > Hypocreales > Clavicipitaceae > Metarhizium > Metarhizium brunneum. The sequence goes on along the minus strand of NC_089423.1, from coordinate 1,007,247 downwards.
AATATCAGGGAGATGATGCGGACCGCTTGTTTCTGGCAGAGCAGGCGGCGGCGCTGGGCTGACGCCTGGTCGAAGCTGTCGTCGTCGTCATAGGCGCTGAAGGTTGATGACGCTTCGCTATCTATGACTTGGGCAATGGGGGTTGGAGCGGCGCGGGTGAGGGCATCGGAAGACGAGGACTTGGGCATCGTCACTCGATAACACCGATGACGGCCGCCGTGGGAAACGTTCGAGGTAGAGTAACGAGACTTTGCACTGTTTTGTGTGTATGCCGCTGAGAGAAAAGAAGATGGAAAAGCAGACAGAGACTGCACAGGGGATGTGTAGGCAATGAGGCTGACGCGATGTTGGACTGGCCTAGTGCTGCGATAACGGAAGCCCGAGACGGGCCCAGGCTAGTCAGCGGGGACGCACGGGGAGGCTGCATGACTTGGAGTCATTCACTGGAGAAGTGGCGCCCGAGTGGACCAGATAAGGTCACACTGGCCGCGAGTGACCATCAGGGGGCCTGTGGATGATTGATGTGCTGGCCAGCAAATGTCACGTAATCGGGCGAGGTTGCCGCATCCCGAGTCGACCTCATGTTGGTTTCAAGATGAAGTTGCCCCTCTCCTCTCCAGCTTCTCTACCGAGTGCAGCCGCTTACGTAGCCATCATTCCAAGGTCTTGCTTGGTGCCGACGGGAACACGAAGCAGCATCCATCAGCTCTGGGGGCTTCAATTACTCCCACCCGACTCCACTGTCCGCAGGCCACGTGCAATCTACTGGCACGCGTGCTTCGCAATGTTCCGAGACACACAGGCAGATGCGCAGCTAAGCACCTCCCTAAACTGGCCCGACGGGCACCAAAGCGGGACCCTTTCCGGGCACGGGCGCTGTACCCTTCCTCGCCTTCTCGCCGAGTTGGCATTTGATCAATCTGTGGGGTGGCAGAGATCACATAGCAGCATTCTGCCCTGGATTGTAGTATACGTCCAGCCCGCTCTTTGGTCGATCGAGTACGGGGTCAGCGGAAAGAAACCCATTCAACTCTCTGCTGGGCAGTCTTTGGGCAGAAGCGTTTGGCGGGCGGACAAGAAGATCCATACGGCAAAGAGACGAGATACTGTGCCTCCGATTCCAACATGCAAGCCCCCTCCTCAACCATCCGTGCATGCGCCACGTACCCAGCTAGTATCGGGAGAGGTGTTAGAAATACAATGCGGTGTGCGCTGCAAATGGCCATTGATACATTGACTTGTATGAATGTCGTTGCAATATGGCAATACGACAAGTGTAATGACCACCCATGAATGCTGTCGCATTCGGTCTCGAGTTGTCCATGTCTAGCCCGCTCCTACAATAGTTTGGCATCGCCGCTGCTGCGGCGGCGGCGCTGCATCGCTAACTGCCCAATGATGTCATCACTGAAATCTCTCGTGCTATCAATCAGCCACAAATGGCAGCAAATGAATCGGCCGTACAGGAGTACTCAACGTTGAAGGCTCATTCTTCGCTCCCCGCAGGCTCTCTGGGCCGTCCATGGCTGGCAACCTCGTCCCCTCGGTAAATGACCACACCAAGATACCCTCCGACGTGACGTGTATCTGAAAGTCTTCATCGCCCACTATCAAGCACAGCTCTAGCTCTAGCCTGCACTTCACCTCCCTCAGATACAACACGATACCATCTTCTGCCGCTTTGTCGGCGTCTAGTCGTCGGCTATCAGTGTCCAATTCCACCCACCGAGGGATAGAAGGGTGCTCTTCTGACCATGTCGTCAGCGGCTCCTCGCAGTCGCATAGACCGTACAGCGACGGCTCATATTGCATTGGTAAGCAGTAGATGGTGCTATCCCCAGCGCATCGTACAAACCTGCGCTGTATGAATGACTCCTTGTATATGCTGAATGCCGTGGTCGCAAGTTCTACGACTTGTCCACTGTAAATTTCTCCGAGTCGTGCCTCGTCATATGTGACGTTGATGGATGTAAGTACTGTGCCGAGATTGTACAGCCCGTTGGGACCCATTTTCGGACATAGCAGTACGACCTGGAAGAATACATGCGGGGAGATGAAGAAGTGGTCTGTTAGCGAATCTTCCTGTATGAGTTCCTGCCATCTTTCGGTGGGTTTACCGTCTTCGTAGCGAACCACCGACATCAAAAAGCGGAGTTTCTGAGATTGTTCAGTTATGCCGGGATCTAGGTGGCGGTGTTGGCGTCAAAGTCAAAGTGCAAAAGACAAAGTTTGGAGGAGAAGGGGGGGACTTACTCAGTTTTGACCGAAATATAGACGCCACATATAACGTGTCTGGTTTCTCAGGGTGTAATATCACACCGGGGAATGACCTACGGCCTTCATAATCCTCAGGCGGCTGATTCATCTCCCCGGATATGTCGATCTCGGAAGCTCCGCCCCTCCAGGACCAAGCTACCAACAGACGCTGTCGTGTGAAGAATGCTACTCGCTCGCCTTGGACATAACATCTAGTAAGAGGGCCGGGTAGTGTAACACGCCTCCAGTCTTTCAGATCGGTATGCCATATTTGCCTAGGTGAAGTTAGCAGACCGGCACAATAGGTGGGCTGTCTCGCGCTCACATTGTATTGTAGTTGGATCCAGCGCCAACTCGCTTTGCAATAAAGACGAGGAGCTCACGTGACATTCCCTGAAGCGTCAATTCTTGGCCGTGAAGATGCATCTCTGTCAAGCTACAGTCGTGGCGTTCACATGTGTGCAAATCATCGACGACAATCTTGAGCTTGTTTGCCTGCCATGCCAGACGGCCCCTGTCGTAGAAAGCAGTCGGTCCCGGCACATCAAAAGATAAGCGACGACAATCCAAAGGCTCTTCTGCTTCCTCTCCGGGTCTTCTGAACACAGGACAGCGTGGCTCTCTCCAGAGGATGAAGGATGTGCGGCTTGGCCGTGAATGCCGTCTTCGGAGGGCATTTGCCACGGACGCTTGGACAAGTCTGTGTGGTGACTGAAGGTTGCTGAGCTGTTTGTGCTTCTCTATGAGGCCGGGGAAGAAGAAATGACTCAGTGCTGTGATGACGGGTCCTTGGGTCCACGACGAGTACCAGTCGCGACTCACCAGCCGACAGTTCACAATGTCGTCGAGCGTGAGCTCTATGACGATCAAGGAGATTACCTCGGCGGGCAGATCTGGGAGTCCAGCCAGACCAGTAATGGGGATGCCACTGCGAAATTTGCCGCGAAGATACAGGAGATCCCAGGGGGAGAGAGTGGCCAGGAACGCATCCATATTGGATCGGCCGACGCCTGGCGAGGATCCTTTGCTGGCCGAGTCCATCCGGGCGCGTAAATGCAGAGATTCAGGTCAGGTTTTCCGCTGCACAAATAGCACGTCTGCGGCTCGGTGGTGAGGTTGTGTACGGAATGTGAGAGGATGAGGATGAGGTGGCGCGGAGGACGTCAGTAAAAATGGGCGTGGCCACGCCACAAAACTTATTCATTTGTGTGTGTGTGTGTGTGTGTGTTTACGTCCTCCATTCTGTGTGACTGAACAAACGAAATATCTTGGCATAAAACAACATTTCTTTTTCTATGGAACAAATTTGGTGCAATGGGTTGTGAAAGTTCAAAGCAGCAATATGAGTAGAACAAGCCGTTAGGCCCATTGCAAACACCGCTCCACCGCCCCAAACTTCAAATATTGTTATGGCCCTCCACCACAAACGAATATCATTTATTTATCAGCCTATGTGATGAATGGATATATCGAGTAACTAAAATATCTGCATTTAAACGAACAGATTCCTGTTAATGCGCCACCGTGCATACGATCGCTTCTATGCAGTACAGTACATTTATCCCGTGATGAATGACGGATATCCTGGTACACAAACTTATGTGTCGTTTGTCTAAGCCACCCGCGCCACAACAGGGGATGCTGCATAAACTCTCCCCACATGTGCAACTTCGGGACTTGGCGGGGCATCCCCATTCCCGCGCTTCAACACGCAGCCTGCATTCACGATTCTTGTCGTTGAAAATGCATCAGCCAGTCCCCTATAGGCGGCTACCATTTGTAAACGACTATCCCCCGCATCGCACATTGAATTACGACATGTTCTCCGCCGATCGTGACTCACGCACACATTCTCTGGCGCCTATCAAGGCCGCTGACCGCAAAAGTGGCCGCCGCCCTCGATAAAACGTCCCCTTCTTCTTTCCACCTACCTTCGTTGCCCATGGCGAGTGGACAAATTGGAAAAAGAGGCATGACAGGCCATCTCTCGCAAGGCCACGTTGTTCCAAAGAAGCCGAGAATAGGTTGTCATGTTGTGTCCAACTTTGCGCCTTCCTTTTTTGACAAAGATCCACCTCACCCCTCGTGCCTTGCGAGAACTCAATCGACGGAACAATCTACCAGGGTGTCATCCTCCAAAGTGTACCGAACTCGTTGGTGTGTCATCTAGAGATTTTTCTCGATTTGCAAGGCACGGCGGGCCGGATCTTCGCCATCTCCGGGCGGTAAGACTGACAATAACCGTTGAGATTCTGGTGTCATTTGGACTAATCCTGTTATAGCACCCAGGATCCTCTATAGGGGACACAGCTCCCAAACCGTCCCCTTCCATCGCAAAGCCAACGCCCACAGTCCACGGATGAGATAAGCCTTTCTTCAGAAACTAGGCCGTCACCCGCACACAACTTTGAACAACATGTCCTCTACCACAAGATCTATCCAGACGGATATGAGTTTCCAGACGGCCGGTCAACCCCAGAGCCTTCTAATATGGATAGTGTTCGACAACACCCGCCAGGCGCCCAGAGCCTTTTTATCGCCATGGAGCTTTTCAGACGCTACATCTCGTGACTTTAAACGAAGAAATAAGACTAATTCCAAAGCCGCTGTAATGCGACATCTGATAGGCCAGCCAACCCTGCTCATGACGATATCATCCGCCATAGCACGCCCGCAAAGCTTGGATGTCTGACTGTGAAATGCATACGTTCCATGCTTCACAGAATGAAACCCTCATTTGGCACGGGAGCAATTTCGTTGCGGTAGTCTTACGGTGGAACACGATCTATCGCAGGAGCAACAACTTTGGACTTTCTATTCACGCACCATTGACTCTCCAACTTCAGTTGAGAGTCTGCGAGAGTACTTAACTTTTTTCATGTCACTAAACTAACTAATTAAGGGGTTTACTGATAACTGAAAGCACCAGGCTCCGATTCCACATATTTCAAGGGCCAATACTAGCCTCTCGATGAGGTTGAGGGTGGCAGGTAGGGCAGGTAAAACTAACGAAGAGGTTGAAACATAGTAAAGACTCCGAATGCGACCTACTGTCTGGCCGGCTGTTTAGGGTTCCAGCTGCGTAATAGCGGGCACGAGAGGATAGTTTGGGATAAGCCTCGCACATCCTCCAGCAGCGCGAGACTTTGGCAGCCAAGTGGTCAAAAATAGGCCGGAACGGTCAAACAAGGACTTGGAAACAAAATCCTTTGGCAACAATTGCTCCAAGCCCGGTTTGGCTGCCACGGCTGCGACACTTCTCCTTGCCGCAGACTCGTCATTTCCATCTTGCTTCTTAAAAGCCAGCTGAATGCCGAACTTTTTATCTTCAGCATTATAAAACAGCCAAAAGGCCGCAGCATTCTGTGCCTCTGCAGCATCCTTCAACTTCTTATAATGCTCGCGCAGAGTGGTTTCCGCATCCGCAACGTCGCAGGACCAGTATTGTAGGCGACCAACGGCGTGCTCCTCAATCGGAACAAAGCTATGCGCGCCGATTACTTTCCAAACCTGACAGCTCGGCTCCTCAAACAGCGGCCGCTCGAGAAACTTGGTCTTGGGCTCATCGCCGGCCTCGTAGTCCTCACGCAGCCAGCGGTCGTATTCCTTGGCGTTCTCCCAGGTATCGAATAAGTAGGAGCCGCCGGTGAATTGCTTGGCGGTGATTTCATCGTAGCGGAATGGCAAGTACTTCATGTACATCCCCGGGCGCTTGTCCATGGCCCGACTGTCTTTGTACTGGGAATCAATGCATGCCTGGAGAGGAATACCAGGAACGCCGATGGTGAACACGATGGTCACTACGCCTTGAGCTGGAATCTCTCCAGTCTCGTAGCCGATGACTTTTCCATTTGAAGTGCCTGGCTGAGATGTTAGAAGGCTGCATTTTGTTATGCTAGCATGGACGGAGACGAACTCATCTTGGGAGAATGAACTTGGAACAAAGGAAGGTGTCAATTCCTCCGGAATTGTCAAGTCTGGATGCCCGATGGTCCCCTAGGAATGTCCGACTTATATTGGACGAAATGCACATATCGCAAATCCATCATGTGACAGTCATCGAGTGGCGGTTCCAGTTCCAAGCCTACGAGCAGCTGGAAGAGTCCCTCGCATCAGCCTCTATATAAGCCTTGTGGCCACCATCAATTAGACCGGGCCTGGATTCCCGTTGGTGGCGGTCGCGCTGCCAGGGCCAACCTGGAGAAGTCGCTGGTTGAATAAAGTCGTATATGCTGGTGCTGGTGTTTAGAAGGCTTCAATTTGCGATGAAGGATAATTTGTCGAGGCAGCGTCTATTACGCACATGTCTAGATGAAACTAACGTAGCCTCCTTCCACTCCGTACTAATAAAAAGACTCCCAGGGTATGGACAGGGTAAGGTATCGCACAGCAGCCCTTGGTTCACAATAGGGTGGTTTGTTCTACACTTCCCCTTTTGAGCGTCGCCACACTCTCGTACCTTTGTTGTTGTCTTGACGAAAATCCTTACTTGGTAGCCGTTAATGCAGACGGTCACCCGGTTGCCTCGCCGTCTTGGAATCTAGAGCCAGTTGCTAGCAAAGGCCAAACGGCTACCCGCGCTCGAATAGCACCCTGCCGCAGCATAGAGAGACGTTGGCTTTGACTTTGCGCTTGAGTCCAACCAGAAATATATAATTAGATAGGCGCTATCATGGTACTAATTAGCTTCAATACAGGAAGTCCTCTTGTTCCACGAAACCCGTCTCCTTACGGACTCATCTATCGCCCCCAAGTTGCTCTCGTACTATTCTGCCCAGCCTGGGCTGTTCAGCTTGGAGAATTCGATTTCCTGGGAAATGGTGGATGTTTCGGCTACCCACTGGACCAGTTCAATCAATTGATGAAGCAAAATACGGCTCCCGTAGTGCACAATGGAATCATGATGCTTCGTGGGTGAGTTATTTGATAGACTTCGTATCCCAACATCAATTGACACGAGTATGAACTGATGCCGCGTTTAGAAAACTTGACATTACTCATAGGCTCTCTATGGGCAGGTGACATTGAGAGTCTATTCCGAGGCACGTCGCATCTCTGCACAGCATGAGTACCAGTCTCTATGCAGTGATGCATGAGTACCAGTCTCTATGCAGTGATGCATGAGTACCAGTCTCTAAGCAGTGATGAAGTCCATGTTTATTGCCTCCGCCTCAAAGGCAGGCATACATCTGACCATCATGTAGTAGAAGCTACCAAATAGAGCACGATCAGCGAGTGGTGAACTCGATGAGCATACCGCAATCAATCTGACTGCGCCTCGATAGTACGGTATCGCGTCGGAGTTTGCCGTGACTCGCCGATGGATTCGGGTTTTCATTTTTACCCGTCCATCATTGATTAAGTCACCTCGGTGTCACAAAAGCCTTCTCCGAGAGTATTTCAGCTGCGGAGCAAGGCTAATCGTGTGGTGATGCCAAATGGGCCGCCGTGGCGTCTTGGTTTGTCAACATCAGCCTTTGGCCGACTTGTCGATGGAGGTTTCGACAACATGTAGATCGGTGGCGTCCTTCATATCCACCTCGGTGGAGGTCGAGGTCCAGGTCGAGATGGAGGTCAGGTCCGTGATAGGGTTTGGAGTAGGCGGGCCACGGCCACGCCAGCTCGGTTTATTTGGACCGCCACCGCCCACCGTCCGAAAGCCACTGGACACTTGATCCATTTTCTGGGAACCCAGCGACAGTATCGAGCCAACCACTGGGGCGAGCCAACGCACCACGCGAGGAGCCACGATGGGGAGGTTGGTCGCGAAAACCGCGATGAAGACTTCTCGAGCAGCCCACAAACAAGGAATCCCGGTGCGACCTGATAGTCTCTACAACACAATATATTGGTCAATGACTCCCGGAGCTTGACAGTTTTGCAAGGAAGAAAGGGGGGGGACCTACGTCATAAACCATGGTGGAACGAAGTATTGCGCAGGCCGCAACCAGCAAGCCCCCGCTAAATAGCACCATGAGCCCTACTTTCTTGACGGCTCTCATGGAGGATTGCCAAAGCAAGGGGACTGGTATGGATATCAGATAAAAGTCCGTAAGGACATTGAGCGACAGGTTGACCCAGACGACCGGGAAGGACACGGTAGGCTGGCAGACATCTAGGAGCGGAACAGTCAGCACGCCGTGGCTCAAGCAGTGTAGAGACGAGACCAACTTACTCCCGGGATCTGGATGAATCTGCCAATTCTTGTGGAAGGGGCGGCATACGAGGAAGAGGTTTGCCAGGACAGTGATCCAGCTGGCAATAAGCAGGCCAAAGCCAGTATAAATGCGGACGGTGTAGTGCCGTCCGAGCCCTTCCTGCGGCATGTGTCAACTCACATATACCAAAACAAAAACGCTCTCATATATACGTGGCTACGCACCGTCAATCGAAGGTACAAGACCAAGAGCGATGCTTTCAGCGTCCAAAGACACATGACGTAGCTCAACCAACCGCCAATCTGCATCTTGGAGCCAAGCACCCTGTTGCTGAAGTCAGAAACTGCTCATTCACCCTGCTGCTCATTGTCGAGGACGCACCGTTGCTCAAACGCGAGGCTGCCGGGTAGAATCGCCGCTCGCTCGTTGTCCGTCAGGCCGGCATTTGTCGCGCCTCCGGAGACGTGGTTGAGAGAGGTTGAAAAGGCCGTCATGGAAACGTAGAAGAGCTGGAATGTGTTAACCATGCGCGGCGTGCGCGAATAACGGCCGTACGTACCGCTGCCACCGTGACCAAGTAGTCGTCGCCTCGGAGGCCTTTCCAACCCACGGCCACGGCCCGGGCGCACACCCTGATGATTGTCACCGCGATACCAATCACACAGAGAGCGACTTCTTCTGCCGTTACGGACACGACCAACGCTCGCTGTGCCGCGTTCGGCTCGAACGGCTCGGTGGGCGAGATTGGCGACATGGGCGACATGTTTTCTGGGCGTCCGGTTGAACGTCAAGTCGAGGGTGAAGAGAACATGAAGGGGAACAGAACAGCGCCGTCCGGAGTGCAGAGATTGGGTCCAAACGATATATCGGCTACCGGGGAGCTCCTGGTAGGTCAGTCTCTGACACATTCGGGTATGCGACATCCCGTGGCGGCGACGGCTTGTCCAAGGCAACGCCCACGGCCTCTCTCTGGCTAGTCGACTATGGGATGCCACACCGTGCTGGAGATTGCCACGTTGCTTTAGGGGGGAACGACTGATTCAGACGGAATACTAGCGTCTGGCCTCAGCCACCAGGCCGTTTGACATTCTCACACCACTCATTTCCACAGTGACATGGATGGCGCCGCTTGTACACGCAGCCATGGCCATAATTGCGTGATTAAAGCAGGCAGGCCCTTGCTGGTCCTCATGTACCGCAGGATTTGTGAACGGATGAAGGCCGGGATGCGCTGTATCCAAAACACTAGCTGCCGCACAAGCTGCCACACGTGCTGCTTCAGCGCTGGGCGGAGGTTTGAGGCATTTGAATGCCCCTCGAGTGCTTGATCGCCTCTGAGGACACAAGCTAGCCAAGGTCATTGCCAACTGTCATAAAAGAGGCCGCAAGTCCCTTGATAGATGGCTTCAGTCAAGGACCGATGCCGCTATCCAATCTGTCCATGGCTGCTCAATCGGCACCATTTCGTGGATAGAGCGCCGTAGCCAGGTACCTGATCTGGTTGATGCTTTGTCTCCCACTGTAGCAAGGGCTTAGCCACAGCTTGGCAGCTCAACCAAAGAAAAAATTTCCTCCTTGGCTTGGACGACTAGCCGGGCGTTGTCGGTACCAAACCGCGCGATAGCCGAATGTGTGGCGGTTGAGTTGCGCTTTCCAGAAGGCGAAGTGCCAGCATTTACTCGTCCAAGGACATTAAGCGAAGCCTTGTGGCTGGCTGTGAATTCTCACATGGGACGTGGCTGCAGTATGCGGCTGCCCTAGTACGCACTTCTTCCCCGCAGGGTCATTTCAATGTTACTATACTTGTCGATGCTTGTATGTACACATTCAGCGGTTCTGGTTCTCGGGTAAGCTGTTCCACTGCGAGAGTATTCTTAGGCAGCTTTTAAAGTGCCTAGTTGTGGAAACGGCTCTGCGATGGGCTCCCCGCCGGGATCGAATGATGCGTCTATATACCCAAATAAAAGCGACTATGACCACATGCAACTACTAGAATGGGTTCTCGTCCGTTACCTACCTAAGACTAGTCCGGAACAGGTCTTGCAGCATGCATCTTTAGCGGAGAAATTGCTCATCATCTCAACGCCCACCCCTGCTATCCCGATCTCGCGTTGACTCTGGGAGCCAGCTGTTAAATGGCGCAAAAATAATACTGCACTTTGCAAGAAAGGTATTTATATCTACGAAGAAGCTATTAACTCTAGTTTTAAGGATACAAGTACTAGAATAACAGGTAAGCATGAGCCGGACGTACATGAGTCATTCAATGGATTGGAGAACAAATCTGAAAAGGCATATCGGCATATACCATGTTCCTGGTAAAGAAGCTACTACCCGCTGTTAAGAGGAATAATATAGGCTGAATTGTGCATTTCCGACGTCGCTACGGCTATAATTACTGGCGCTTTGAATGGGTTTCGGGTTAGTAGTACAAGTTTCTCTGCGTTAAAAGCACGATAATAGAGCAAGAATAGATATTTAAGCTTATCGCAGAAGGCTCAACTAGCTGCAAGACACGGCAAGATCCCCGAAACGGTCCTTCTTGGAGCGCTTGCCTAGGAACGAAGGGTCTCCAGCATCTGCCGAAGCAAAACGAGCACAATCAAAGCCTTCAGAGACCTTCACAGTCTCTAATAACTACCATGCTTTTCTTGCAAGGAAAGATAGGAGTCTGTATTCTTGTTGCGTTTCTATGTTTGCACACCTATATGAGTGCCTCAAGAATAGCAAAAGATTGTGGGTGTTTTTACGAATATAGGGTCCGTCCTCTTAGTCTCGGATCAGTCGAGTTGCCGCTTTACGCATATCTTCTCGGTAATGAGTGGTGACGCAAGGTTTGATGCTAAATGTGTTATCGGCGGGAGAGTCATCGCAGCTCTCGTTGCGTACGGTGATTAGCTTCCTCGTCAGCTTCTCACAACGACTGTTTTTACGCATGAGCATATATGGACATGGCCGTGCTTGCTCCGGACTCTACTCCGCCGACGAAAATTACTACAGCTTCGCAGCCGAACACTTTGCGTTGAGGAATATCACCAATGGCCTTTCTATTTCTAGTCTTCAATTATCACCACATACTTGTCCAGGGACTCATACCACTGCAACGCACTGCCAAAACTAAAGGCCGCAGAGGCCCAGATAAGCGTGAGCTCGTTCTGATACACACACCAACTAGCACGGCAGTACCCGAACGACGCAGCCATCGTCCAGCCAAGGCTGCCAATCAGATTCCACACGCCTACGTGCCACCCAATCTTGAAAGGCTGGGGGGTATACCAGTTGGGCTGCGTTTCCAGGATATACAAGACGGACGAGACGGCGAACAAGACACCACCCAGCAAATAGGGGAAGTAGTAGGCCCCCTTGAGCGCCGCATCGCTGAGATTATCAAATATGCCAGGCAGTCCAAGAATACCACAAATATAAAAGACGGTAGCACCAACAGACATTGTACACGATGCAAGAAAACCAATCTCATAGACGTAGTGCGTCGTCACGTCATGCCAAGACGGCCACCATTGCCAACGGCGCCCCGTACCGTTCACGTCACTGCCGTTGGAGCTCTGTCGCGGTGCGCCGCGTTGGCCATCGAGATTTTCAGCAGAGGCGAGAACCCCAGACGACGTTGACCTGGGATGGCTATCGTCTCGATACAGGTGTTGTTTAGAAGGGTCCCCAACCTCGAAATGTTTAGGGCCGTGGTTCCGAGCCCGAGCGATTCCTAGACGGTTCGCAAAGAGGTCCTCCATGGCTCCGCCGAATTGCGTCTCGGCACGATCATTGTAGGACTCGAGAAATAGCAGCACGGCGCCGACCTGGAACAGGGTCGCGCCGACAAAGGCCGAGACGCCTCCGGCCACGAGCTTTTCGTGGGGGAACTGCGTCTCGGGATAGGCGATTGGCAGCCAGCAGAATAGGCCGGAGACGACGAAGAGGAGGCACCCGATGGTGAAGGAGACGCCTACCAGCCATGAGACGTCCCAATATGGAAACAGAGTGAACATGCGGCTGATGCCGAGGAGGATCCGGTGGGGATTGGAGCTCCTTTCGAGTCGGGAGGTCAGGGGTGCGGCTTGGGGTAGAATGAGAATATGACGGCCTGTAACTGGCCGTTAGATGAAGGAACATTAGACCCGAGGAGTGCTTGAAGAGCGTGTTATTCTGCCCGATTAGGATGTGGCATGTATAATACCTTTACGGTAGTCGCGCGCGTTCCAGCGCACTTTCGCCCTCTCTTGTCCTTCGGTGTCCGCAATGTCGGCAGCATCCGCCCCATCGCCCCCTGGCCTGTCATTTCTCTGTATTTCGATGTCGTAGATGGCCGTTGTCGGATTTAGAAAGCCAAATGGCCCTGCGACGCTGTTCTTCCGGAGCGCCAGGCTTGGACTGCGTGGCTCCCACCGAGGGTCGGCAAAGGAGGCGTTGCGCATGTTCCTCGTAGTTGCTCGCCACGGGGGACAGAGTTCGTCGCGTCCTGAAATTCCACGGGCACGGCTGGATTTAATAACAATGAACCGCCGACGGACTAGAGCGCGCTGAGATAGCGCCGGCAGATGCGGGAAAGTTGGTTTGACTGACGTCAACCCTCGGACCCGCCACCGAGGTCTATTCGCCGGCGTGCCGGAACATGCCATGAGTCCTTATTGGTTAGTGATATAGAGGGTGAAGGGGGAAGTAGCAGAGAGGGAGGTTACTGAGCGACCCTGGGGGTTTGTTGGAGTCGAGCACGATCCGTCTTGCCTGCGGACGGGGTATGACAATCCAATTCCAATGGCTAACATTGAACTGACTTGAGATAGAACACGAGGCCAGGGCAAGCTGACGCATGAGCGGTGCTGAGTGAGATCCTCGGTCTCTTTGCTGACCCGACCACTTATATTTTGTCAAGCCTGGTGCTACATTTCAGCCTCGGTAACACCACTTCGTCGTGCATGCCGCTCAGCTAGTTGTACCATGCCCTGCCTCTCAGCCGTGGCAGCCGCCGTCATGACTTTGGGAGTGAAAGTTTCAGCATCGTCTTGACCGACTCTCCACGCGGCCGAAGCCGGTTTCGCCGAGTCCGCTGGCATCAAGGTCGTCAACCGTTTGTTGCCAAGGGATCCGATGGGCATTCATCATCTCATCCTTGCCAATTCTACACCTGGCTTTTCATTAGCATCCTCGGTAGTTGAGAGAGCTGTCAAAGGTCCAGGCCGGTACATACTCGCGTTTTTTGAACCGTCATGCCGCGTATGACTTGTAGAAAGAAGACTCAGCGGCGAGAATCGTCCGAGAAAACGCCCAGATACTCTGCGAGAAAGCCTCCTCTTTTAGACTGCGGGTTCGCTCGGTCGATTTCCTAGCTCTCGGTGATGGCTCAGGTAGTCGACATGACGGACAAATATGCAATAGCTCCTTGATTTCGAGCCCAACCGATCGGAGAATGAGGCGGCCAAAGACTTTGGCCGGCGGTGAGTTCTGATAAATCGTGGACTATGAGGCTTTGCGGGACGTGAGCTGGATCAGCTTTGTAAAAATAACAGCCAGTGATGTCAGCCGGGAGGGAATGGATATAAGAGAGCCCTTGTCTATAGTTCAGAGGCGTGAGCTTAAGTACACCGCGCGTACGGCACTTACTGCGGAGGTGGCTGCCTGCCAGCAAGCTTAGTGTTTGCTCAATGCTAATAAGCCAACTAATCTATTGCATAGAATGGTTAGATATTGCATAGAATGGTTAGAGTTTCTTAGGGCCACATGGGCAGTAGGTAGACTTTTTTGAATGGCTTTGTTTGCCAAAGGTCCACATCTGGGTCCAGCACTCGTAATGGAATTTGGCGTCGCCGGTGCAAAACTTGTTGCTCTTCTAATAGCATGGACGAAATCGTGATTGTAGCCAGCAGCCAAAGCATGACGGGTCAGATTAAGAAACAAGACAGGCCCGGATACCATTTGGCTTGCAGAAAAGCATGGTAATCTACATACGGAAGTACATGGCCTACGAGAACCGTCCAGTACTAAAATACGTGCCTGATAAACCACAACTTAGCTTCTATATGGCGTCAAGATGAGGTGAAGCCCCTGTAGGTTGATGCAAAGTTTATCACATAGTGTAGTACAGGCAGAAGGCTCAAAGCCGTGTCGATTATTGATTATTTATTTGACATTCGCACTCATTCTATTGCATTTGCTACACAAGTTTCAGTGTCCAGTCCCATTGGTATTATTTATCCAACTCACACGGCAACCAAGAGAAACAGTCTAATAATAGGCCTTGTTCACCACAGTTCGCCTACATCAAGATCAAAAGTCTAGAAATTGCCAACCATGCAGCAACCGACGTGCCGGGGTCTTCAAAACCTCCCGCCCGAATTACTTCTCGCCATAGCAGAAATATTGCCCGCAGTCAGCCGCCTCGTCCTTTCGCAAACTTGTTCCGCCTTCCACAACATTATTCAATCCAGCCAACGCACAAAATGCCCAATAAAGACTTTCGATCCCTCCACCTTTCTGGATTACCTAGCCACCATCGCGCGAGACCTTCCAGACAGGTGGGTTTGCGACAAATGCATGGCGCTTCATGCCGCCGACCTCCAAGACACACCACAGTCTCCCCTCACAAAGAGCTGCCCCCGGGCGTCCATACACAGGGCCAACGGAAAAAGGTTGTGCTGGCCTCACCATCGCCATGTCCAGCTCGCCCTGAAATACACACGGCTTGGGGTCCGGGACCGCGAGCGGAGGCGTCACCTCGCCTCGCTGCTGGACCCCGTCTTCGCCAACCACCCCCCCGACACTGAGGACTCGTGGGTCGCACATGTGACGTGTTCGTCGAGGGGGAAAATCGTCAACGGGAGGTTTCTGCTCAAGTACACGTGGCACTACGATGCGGCATCGCAGCCGATCGACTACCTGTATAGTGCCCCCTGCGGCCGTCTCGTTATATGCAGCCATAAATACCTCCCGGGGTTCTTGATGGCCGATATTTTCTACCGTGTGAAGCCGCCGGGAGAAGAGGAGGCGGAAAAAATTCTTTCCGAGGGGCTGCGGGTGTTGCTGGAGCCGTCGGATGTGCGCGAGGCAGCTCGCGAGAGTCTGGTTGACGACCAGCGCGTCGTGGAACTCACCGAGTCGTGCTCCTCGTGTTTGACGGATTCTTCTGTTTGTATTGGTAAAGACGGCTTCTGGTTGTCGGCCTGGTACGATCTGGGACCAGAGGGATCTCCGTTTGACGAGGCTTGGACGAGTCATAGGATCCAGGAGCCGTATGGCATCGTCGGCGGTCGCCTCCGAGAAGGATATGTGCCGGGCAGCATTCGGCTCCTCTATGAGCAAACTGCACACCAAGACTTTGACGACGAGTTTGAGTGATTGCCAGATTGGCTTGGCAAGGAGGAGGTTGGGCGCTTGGGCTGAGCAAATCGACGGTGCACGCCGCGCGGAATTGGAATACATGTCACGGTTTTGGAAATTATTAAATTATTATAAAAAATAAAATAAAAAAAAGGCTAGCTAATTACCAGGACCTACTAGTAGCACAATCAAGAGTCGTACCTGGCTAATTCAACAGTAACACACAATTTAAAAAACACTGCGTACACGCATCGCGATGCGTCAAACCCACTACATATAGTTTCGGGAATTATTCCGCGAATGCAAGATGCCCTGATCGGATTGTGAGATCTCCATAAATACTGTCCGGTTATTAGGTTTTGTGGAGAAAAATTAGTTCGACCTGCTATGCTGTTCCACTCGCTATGCATATACGTTGGCACCAAATCTCAAATATATGTAATTTCCCAAAAATGTTGAGTCAACTTTTGACTGCATAAATGGTGGCATGTTAAACAGCAGATGCAGCAAGAAATTCACCAAACTACAGCGCGGAAGACGATGGCGATGAAAATTGATAAAATTCCAGCGTTGTGGTTGTTTTGTTGCCAAATCTATCTGATACAAGAAGGTAACTTTGGGGTGGCTGGCTCGCTATGCTGGCCGGCTCGCTGTGCACCTACATATGTATGTTACATACTTATACAGTCTGGTGTTATGTGCCCATCAAAAGTCAAGTTTCCATCTACTCCTTGCGCGGATGCCCCTGGCCTGGATGCCACTGATTACGCTTGCATTCCTCACTATCCCTTTCGTCCATGCAGTATAAAAACTTGCCGTTTGCGTTGCTACAAGTCATCCGGGGAGCAAAACAGTTCTTTTCTTCCTCTCGCAGCTTGTCCTCCTTTTCCTTTTCAAGCTCGGCGGGCGTTTTTTCCTTTGGCGGGTTTGCCTCTTCCTTGCATCGCGTTTCTCGGGTTTTGCCTTCATTCTTGGCCACATCATAGGCATACTCTGTGTCGCACGGATCCACGTCGTGCCAGGACTCGCATGTCTTCACCTTCTTGGACCAGTACCACCGACTCTCATCCTTGAATGCGATACACTTTTGCGTCTGTGGTAGTAGTGTTACTCCCGACGGGTCCGTGTCGATGAATGGAGACGGCTGGGTTCCTGCTTTCCCGTAGATTGGGTTGATTCGCAGCCATCGGCCAAGCGCCGTGTCAGGACCCAACAGGCCGCCTGGCTTTGCATTGTCGGGAATCGCGGTGAGCAGAAAACTGGCTGCGCTGGCTGCAAAACGAGCTGGACCGCCCAGGCCGAGCTTGGCCGTCGAGGGAGGCGCTCTGATTATGTTGTACATGTCAACCAGTTTGCTTGGTGCCTCGCTGACCAACTGGCCAAGCGTCTTGTTCAACAACTTCTCATCGTCACCTGCATCGGCAATGATTTGGTTGAATAGAGCCAAACCTGAATTCTTTGCTGCGTCGGGCTTATTTGCCACCTTGGAACCGCAGAAGATCTATAAACGGCAGCTAGTTAGTCGACACGCTGTGGCCAACATAGACAAGTAGTTTCCCCGAATACGCGTTTCGACTTACCACATAGTCAGCTTTCATGTAGGACGCTCCAGCTCCATTGAACTCGCGACCAACACTGTCACAAAAGATTGTGGCAGCTGCAACCGAAGGACCTTCTTTCTTCGCGCCGTCTTTCTTGCGGCACGTTCCTTGAAGCTTTTCATCGGCTTCCAAAACATCGCCGGCTTCAAATCCAGCATTGCCGCAGTACGTTTCCAGAGCCTTCTTGGCGCCCTGGTCCGCCTGTCTCTTGCGGAGCATGGCCGGATTTCCGGCGGCCAGTCCGGCCAGCAAGGCAACAAGTCCGCTTGAAAGCTTCATGGTGATTCTGGTAATGTGTAGCTAAGGATGTAACTTGTCCGAGAAGAGTAGAGTTGAGTGAAGAGTACTGCTGCACAACCTCTCATCTCACTTGCAACCTGCCGTGGCTTTATATACATGCGAATACAACTCGAAGCGTCCCATATCAAGTCTAGTGATTGTCTGTACAATGCCGAGAACCAAGAAACCTAATGTCCCTTCTTCACAATGCGCCATCATGCTCATCAGGCAACTTTGCTGGTAGCCTTGGCGGCGCAACAACTACCGACCGGCCAGAACTCAACTTGACGGACAGCATGTTGATGATCTCGCGGCAGTTGTGGCCATCATTTGCCGACAACTGGACGTATTCACGCGCCTGGCCCTCATCGTATACAACTACCGATTCTAGCTCGATCTCATGCCACTTGGACCTTGGGCATAAAATACGTGGGGACACTACGTGTCGTGCTGGCGTGGTGACGTTGCGCATAAGCTGGGCAAGGCGCGTGCTTACCGCTATCAAAGGCCATTGATACACGGGCATGACACCAGACTTTTGCTACGCGGGCCTGACTCTTGTCCGGGCATGACTTTGGACAATTCTGCCGCGACGCCCGTCTGGACTCTGCGCATTAAAGTTGGAAATTGGTTGACCCACAAGTTGCACTGTCAAACGCCAAACGACCAGATTTCCGGGCAATTTATTGACTTTTTCTGCAGAGGCGTTCTTGTTGAACGTGAAACGGCATCATGTGCAGGGTCCAGCCCGCACCTTCCATAAATGGCGAGCCTTGGCAGCATCTCTAGCTTGCAGAATCAACGCACGCCTTTTGTCTGTGTTCCGCTGTGACGTTCAATAGTAATGACTCCCCCAGACTGCAGTGGCCTATTCTTTCCAACTTTCCGTTGTTTCCATTGCTTCCGAAGATCCTCAGCCATCTTGGTACGCGCTAGGTCCTTCATGGTCTGACGGAGCTTGGTTGACTGGACCAAGGCTCCGCGTATAAACCGGTCCATTTTAGTCTTCAGGACTGGCTGTAACTCTCCTAATACTTCCCGGAGGTCCTTGATCTTGCTGGTTGCCTTATTTAAGTGCCGCAGTGTACACGGCGTATCTAATAGCGATGATGACAGGTTGTTACTACTCGGGGTGAGGTCGGGTGTAATGCTTGTATCTGGTCAAGGATTGGTTATAGGTTCTAAGGCATAATACTAGTCTTCCTAAACGTAGATTAAATAGTAGGAACCTTAAATACTTACTATTAAACTGGCTTAATTATAGCTAAGAATTCTGACTTAGTAATATAAAGGCAGCTATCTTGCATAAGGAGGTCTAACGCCTTCACATGGTAGTGCTTTAATAGCTAGAAAACAATAATATCTAGCGGTTAGAGGATATATGTAAGATGTGGAGGTAAGCCAAATAATATAATACTGTGGTCTTTGGCGTACTGGATAAATTCCACAGTATAGTGTGAACCGTGACGAATGATTATGAGAAGTCTGTGTTGCCCGTCGTTTTCTGCGCCGTTTATCAAAGGGCTTCGGCCATTCAAGACTTGGCTCATCGTTGGCAAGCCCCGAGGTAGATACAGCAATCGCAGCATCATCGTGAAGTTCTGGGATACGGTAGTCGGTTTATTACACAGGAAACTAACTATTCACTCATTTTTGTAGAAAATCAACAGTCTCTTATTTTATCCGAGCTCAGTCGTGCTGTGTAACAGCGTGGACCCGGCACTTGACATTATATCGAGGTTTAGCAGCGCGGCTCAGCCAAGCCTGACAATATATCCGCCGCATGACTTGGTTTTGGTCGTGTCGTTGCCATCTTCGAAATAAGGTTTAGACGCAACGCTAATAGGCGGGCACCTGGCCCACAATTTAATTTGTGCATCACCCGGAATCTAAAACACGGGAGGCAACCAAGGATCAACCGATGTACATAATGCACTCCGTAAGAGGCTAAAGCAGGTGTGGCGGTGCCGGTTTGCACTCTCGACTTCGGCCCCTGCCTACCGGCCGAGACCAGCTACAAGCGAGATTAACTATAGTACCAGCCAAGGCCAGGCTGGGTGGGCCTCGGGGGTATATCGGTATCTCTTTGACTGCGATTTGGCTTGTGGAGACTCGCTTACCTAAGAAAATTGTATGGCAGTGGAGTTCTCCACAAGCCAAATCGCAGTCAAAGAGATAGAACCCCATATCCATGCTTATGCATGTAACCCACGTGTTCCCAGGCTGCGACGAGCAGCTTCCGCCAACATTAAAGCAGCACGCCAAGATAAGGCTATACGACCTGGTTTTACACATGTAATGTAAGAGTCCCGTACAACTACATGTTCCCAGGCTGCGACGAGCAACTTCCGCCAACATTGAAGCAGCACGCCAAGATGAGGCTATACGACCCGGTTTTACACATTGATATAATGCAAGAGTCCCGTACGATAATCTTGGCGCGTCCTTGGCGGGCGTACTCTAGATTCGCGATGCCCCACTCGAATTACTACCCAGCCAAAGCCAACAATTATATTCAGCAATACTCTCTCTTTATCTATCTGTTCTGCAATACCTCGGACTGTTTCTATCCTTCATGTAAGACACTAACACTACCGAGTAAGCCAAGGATCTTCGGTCATATTGTTTGTCTAACTGTCAGTCTGTCTCGAGTTTCTACAAATATCTATTGTCCTGCCAACAGGGTTGAAAGCGAGTCCATCTATTGGGAGCTGTATGCATGAGCGCTGTAGCCCACATCGGGCTCGCCTTTAATACACACACATTGGTATAAAGGTTACTTTAACCCGATTAAATATATATTACCTCCGGAGAGATTAAGGCTGGCAACTACAATAATAACTCAAGCCTTACCAAGAAGCCAGACAAGGACACAAGCTATTAAGGATTTGATATATCTCCGTAACTCGGATTACAAAGTAGTATATCAGAGAGGGCTTAATCTTAGTATATCCGGGTATCTAATAAGAATAATAATTTTATTAAGAAGCTTAGTTAATATAAGTCTTATAACGTGACAATATCAGCACTGCCGGTCTGTCCTGCAGGTCGCTCAGATTGTAAGATAGGTATATACAAGTCCTGATGCTGAGATCCGAGTGGCCCAGTCCTGCTTTCTTGGGACCGGACTGTTTTCTCCAAGGTCATGAATCCACTATGCACGCTTAAACTTAATAGCAACTTTAGCGGACAGATTGTAGCCAGGAATACTAACAGCTTACGTAGTTTTAAAGCCTAGGCCCGCGTCCCTGGTATCAATTCGCTTCAAGCATTCAACGCGGAGCTGAAGACGGCGTCATGGGTTTGTGCATTTCTGTCTTGGACCCCGAGCGTGAGGGAAGAAGGGCTTGAGGAGCTCTTGCACTCTAGAGCCCGATGCTGTTATCTCGCTTGTCGCCCGGCAGGTCCGGATAAAAGCGAGTGCAGAAGAAGCAGCTTCCGGCACAACCTAGTATTTGAAGTTAATTTCTGGAGCAGAATTATAATAGACATGGTCATATATTGCTTTTTTGCGTGCTACTTGTTGGGCGCGGTAGTATTTTAGGCAATAATCTCTCTTAGTTCGGAGCTTAGCCGCCACATCTAGAAGCTTAAATAGGTTTATCTCCTCTAGTCGAGAATAACACGCTTATTAATCCCTTACTGCAAGCCTCTCACGTCAATTCCAAGCATCAAGACCTACACTATTACACACATGCTCTCAATTAATACCGTCATAGTCTCCGAATTGTGGCTGGCTGCACAACTATGTTTTTGCCTTTAGGTTAAAGTCTAGTTTGATACAGGAGCAGACGAGGCGTGGAAGATAAAACTCGGCGGGGTTCTAAGGAATGTGTGCCAAATTTACATCGCACAAGGTTTACAAGCTATAAGAGAGAGAAAACTAGGTTATTGACCCATCAAATAGGGGCGCAGGTAAATAATATACATGGGTACTTTCCTTTATTTGTCCGCCTAGTGCCTGTTTATTTCGCTTAAAACATTTTTAGACGGTAATTACAAACGGCAAGAGATCCTACCAAGCCTCTTTGAGATGGCGCTCCGCCTCCTATAGCCATGTTTCAGCTACTGTCGCTTGCTGAGAGCTCCCGCCCGACAAGCCGAGACTTTGCCACACATTTCCCACAAAAGTATATTGGGGGCCGTCATTATTGGAAAAAGAATCGCTGATTGCTCCCCGCAAATGAGGGGTAAAGCCGCCTCAAAGCCAAAATCTGATTTACCACAAGCCTAGGCCGGCCTGTGAGGGGCGGTTACACCGTTTATAAGTACACTTCTAGTCTAGTGCTCTTGGGAATATTCAGTGTATTAAGCTAGCATAAGGCATCAAGATTCTCGTTCGTGTATTCCTGTTGTACCTGTATATAATAGAAAAGTAAATATATCACTTTCTAAAGTCAAATAATTTAGACTTTAGTGTATTGAGCCTAATTGTACTCTGCAATAAAACAATATAAATAAGCGCTCTTCGCTCCCGATAATAAGACGGGAAAATAAACAAGCAAATCGCGTAACCCCGATATAACAAAGCAAGATTTTACCTCGTCTATATTCTACACTTGAATTCTTTCACACAAATCCAAAATGCGCTTTACTTCTGCCGCAGTAATCCTGGCTTCCCTAGTCGCTAATATTCACGCTGGGTTTATGCCAAACGAAGCAGGCGGCATTTTTGAGCCCGAACAGCAACAACACTTTATTGGCATGTTCGGTCTAGCTCCAGACCAATCCTGTAACAAAATTGATGACGGAGTTGTTGCCACGGCCCAACATTCCCATGGTCTCCTGGACAAGAATATGCATTCTATCAAGGTCTACGTGTCTAATTGCAAGAGTACGTCAAACCGCTAGCACTATTATGAGTGTCTTTACCCAAATTTTGTAAAGAAAATTAACATCTTGGTAGTATTTGTTTGGGACACATCTCGCGGCGGTTTTTGGATTTACACAAAAGATAATTCCTGCCACTCTATTCCAAAAGGCGCCTTATCTTGGCGCGCCTACTGTTAGTCCGTGACTTATTGAATGTAAGGTTGGATAGTTATTATAATACGGCCTTGTATAGTATAGGGTTTTGTCCCTGGAGCATAGGGTTTTCCTTATATTATGAGTGCAAATATAAAGGCTATTTTACTTTTATCCGTCCAAGTTATAAATTGAGAATGCCGAGACTATAATACCTGGATAGAATACAACTATAGAGATATGAGAGAGCAGGTAATAGACTCGACGCACTTGAAGCGGAGGATATAAAGCTGGTATAATAGTATAAGTCGTAGCCTTGTCTTTACTTTATATACAGCATTTATTCTTTGTACTTGTAAACAATCCGATATAGAGCGCTTATGTAACACTCCTGGGGCATTGTGCTTGCGCTCAGTGAATAGAGAAAAGTGACGGGCAATAAAGTTGAAACTAGTCTTGTCATTTCTCCGTAACCGGTTCAATTATCCAAATCCCCAGTTTACATATATTCAAGTCTTGACGGTTTGTATCTTGGTATGAGAAATGGCAACGTCGCCGCGAGTTCTTGCTCAGCCACCAACAGTTTCACAACCGCTCATCGCAACTTGTTTAGCTGCACATGACCAGATGTGCATACAAAGTATCCGCAGCATGTCTGACTCGTCTCTTTTTTCTGAGGCGCCTGGCGGCTCGTCCCGCATGAAATATCATGTATGGGGTAGGAGGCGGCACCGAGATTCAAGAGTGTTTTAGGCTTTGCAGTTTCAGCAGAGTCTCAAGTGAATGCAGTCGAGTGGCAGGCTGTAACCAGAGCGCCCTCGAAGACGGGAAGTCATTGGAAACCTGTGTCATGCTTGATGGGAAACCAAGACAGGAGGTGTTGTTGGCGAGACGGTTCATACACTGGGACCTCAAGTGCTGAGACGCAACTTGGCGTTGATTTTCACACTGGCTTCCCATTCATTGGCCAACTCGGCAAACAGGGTTCATGTACCGGCAGAGCGACGACGGGCCGAAGAATGTTGCAGCCGCCGCTGGCTGCCGATGCCATGATCTGCCAATGCGACCCGAGCATGTTGATGCGTACTGTCAATCGTCGTACGGTCTGTCCTTGTAGGACACGGGGCCCCCTGGTTGGTTGTCAAAACAGCAGACGAGGAATTCCAAGTCAAGAGAAACCAAGACTCAAACCAAAGCCAAAACCTGCTCATCTGTTTCGATGCGCAAATCACGCCGACGCGACTCATACAATAGAGCAACGCCGAGAAACGAAACGACGTCCGGAAACGCAGCACTATTCGCCGCGCTTCCCCAGGACAGGCCGCAGCGACCTCGACAAATCAGCTGTTTCTCAAGACTAC
The DNA here is from genome assembly GCF_013426205.1 of Metarhizium brunneum. NCBI lineage: Eukaryota > Fungi > Ascomycota > Sordariomycetes > Hypocreales > Clavicipitaceae > Metarhizium > Metarhizium brunneum. The sequence continues at coordinate 983,298 of NC_089423.1, read as the reverse complement.
ATACATGCAGCCGCAATGCAGTCTACAGTGCTCTGTAGGCCCGAGCAACACGCAGCGGTGAAGCTGGCACGGCTCGGACCCCCAGCTTGCAGGAGTTTCCATGGCAAGCGACCGCTTTGCTCCGACCAAAGCTGGCAACACGAGTCATTTGGCGCACGCATAGGCATAGTGCGGAACGGAAGGCTTCAACTTGGCATTCCGATAATTTATCTGGGGGAAATGGCGCCATTTCGGACATGCAGCGGCTCCCTTCCCATGTCCTTGATCCTCCCTTTGTGCATCGCACACGCCGCGACAAGGGCGGTCCCCTGGCATCGCGAATCCGAGGACGCCCAAGCGCGCAGAACAAAATAAAGACATTGATGGCCAAAAGGGCAAATCCAGCTGGCATCTGACAATCAATTCATGCGTAACCAGCGGGGCCGCGCCGAAACGTGTGGGGAATGAATCGTCAACTGCATCAGAAGCCTCGATTCAAAACTCGACCATGCATGCACACGGAGCGCCACGGCTCTTCATCGTCGCCGCTGGCAAAAACATGATTCAACCTCATCGCCCAGAGGGTATAAATACGCCCTCGACTGCTCTCTTCACCATGCCCTCTCAATCAAACCACTTATCCTCATCAGCAGCCCTATCCAGATAGTCCACAACACTCCCGTCTTCTCTGCCTCCCCAACCATCATTCAACATGGCATCTTCACGTCAAGACTGGGAGAAGCGCATCTCCGACCTCATCAACGAGGCCAGGAAGCACCACGAAGCGTACCCCGCGCAGGTGGGCAACTTTGAGCTGCAGATTCACCCCTCCGTCTACTCCCCCAAGTACTTCCCCGAAACGCTCTGGTACGGCCAGAACCTGCCGTCCATCGTCAAGGGCGGCTCCTTTCTCGAGATGGGCGTCGGCTCCGGCCTCGTCTCCCTGCACCTCGCCGCGTCCGGGTCCAAGGTCATCGGCGCCGACATCAACCCCTTTGCCGTCGAGACCGCCAAGGGCAACTTCTCGCGTAACCGGCAGGCCGGCACGTTTGTCGTCAGCGACATCTTTGACCAGATTGACGGAAAGTTTGACTACATCTTCTGGAACCACCCGTGGCAGATTGACTCGAGCGTGCCCGACGAGCTCAAGACGGAAAAGACGTTTGACCTGGGGTACCATTTGCTGCAGAGGTTTGTGGCCGAGAGCGCGAATTATCTGAATGAGGATGGGAAGGTGTTGCTGGGGACGAGCTCGTTTGCGGATTTGAAGGCCATTCAGTCTATAGTGTCCAAGGGGGGCGACTCTCTGGAGATTGTTCGCACCGGGCTGGGACATTTAGGGGGCGGTGTTACGGAGGAATATTACATTGTTCAAATATAATTATTGTTTAGAGCCGGAATCTACTTTACTTTATTTGCCTTGGTCCTTGTTTCACCGCACCAGAGTGTTGTATATTGCTGATGTGTGAGAATGGTGAGAATGGTGAAGGACGGCGCATGGAAACGCAGTGTCTGCGGTTATCGCATAATATGACCTGACATGACCGGATCTCCAAGAGGATCAAAAGCTTCACGAGAATCACGACCTTTACAATCAATAAAAGAGCTCGAGTTGTAGGCGAATAGAAGATGTCGTCGAATTATTCAACGAGACAAGGTTGCAATGGGATACGAGGCCCGGAATGGCCACACAACTAGCCAGTTCTTTTCTAAAGCCTACATGGTATATATACGTGCAATGGACTGGCCGACGCTATTTCTCCAGAACTATAAACGGTGAACTTGGGTCGAGGGATATTGAGCGACGTGTGGCTAAAAAGTGCAGTGCTGAAGTTAAATGGCTGAGCACACTGATCTATCGTCTCCCCTGGTAAGTAAATATTGACTTGTTTTCTGGCACAGTGAGTAAACAGTAGTAGACTAAGGAAGCTCATGATAAAAGACAGAGATAATCCCCTAACGCTTGGCTGAGCGTAAATTCCCAAGGACTACATACAACGACCCAAAAATCTTGCCCAGCTCAAAGCCGGCTCATCTTACCATGGCCGTCGATGGATTTAGTCCGCGGCTCCTTGTCTAGTCAGAATAAGGCGTTGACACGAGATGCTTGCGCACCACCATGGTCTGCCACGCATCACAGTGGTTATCATCGACGCACGAGGCAAAGAGACCCGGAAATAACAGCCGTTGGCCAATTATCTCTGATATCCGGCTTATAGTTGTGCCCTTTTGGCTCTGTCCCTGTGTTGTCTAGCATATCAATTACAGGCTCACGTTCCAAATGTGATATTATGGCTGAGATGGATGCAGCCAGACCGGCAACAAATGGCATGGTTGTATCGACCTTTACACTACGACAGTCACCGCCGCAACTAAAGAATACTTGGCTTGTCGAGCTCAACGTGGACTTTTAGTTTCAAAGCTTTCGGGCTGGTGAAGGACCCGTGAGGTATCCGGTGGCCATCCCCCACCCATCCCCATTTGCTCTCTCGATGAATGACAAGAATTCTTATACACAATAATCTAATTGTATAGCTTGACTACATCAGCAAGAGAAGTTGAGCAGGTGGCGGGGACTGGAACATTCAAGTGAATCTTGCATCCTGGTTTGTGGATCAACACCTTGTTTCAGAACAGCAGCGGGACAAGAGAGACCAAGTGGCTCTGCTTGATAATAAAGAAAGAAAGTGTGAGCAAGAGCTGCAAGTATTGTTAACCAGATCACATCACATTTGCTGTCGGACGACCATGAGCCCTGGCCAGAGAAGAACGGAAAGTTGCACATGTGAGAACTTGAGCCCCACCAGCCTCGCGGCATTCGAAAGGACGGATTGACGACATTGGATCCATTCTCCATTGCCTGCTCACAAATTCACAATCATGCCCTTACCTCGACACATCCACCCGCGGCCATCATGGACAGCCCCTATGCCAAAGAACTCGCCACATCATTCAGGGCGCTCCAAAGAGCCGCGCAGCTCAGCCAATCCATCGCCTCAGCCGCAGACAAGGGCGTCCTCGAAAAGGACGACCTGAGCCCCGTCACCGTGGCCGACTTTGCCATCCAGGCCCTGCTGATCGCCACCTTCCGGCACGCCTTCCCCGGGGACCGCTTCGTCGGCGAGGAAGACGCCTCGGGCCTGCGGCGCAACGAGCTCCTCCTCAGCCGAGTATGGGACCTGCTGCGGGAGACTCGGCACGACGAGCACGAGGACGCGCTGCCCCAGTCCAGGGAACACGTCTGCCAGCTCATCGACCTGGCGGCGTCCACTGCGCCCGGCGGCAAGGGGTCCCGGCGGACGTGGGTGTTTGACCCGATCGACGGCACGAGGACCTACGTCCGGGGCGAGCTGTACGCCATCAACGTCGCGCTCCTGGTCGACGGGGAGCAGGTCCTCGGGTCCGTCGGCTGCCCCAACATGTCCATGAATGCGGCAGCGCCCCTGGGAAACCGAGACATTGACCCCCTAGGCCGCGGCTGCATCGTGTTTGCCGTCCGCGGGCACGGCGCCTACGTGCGGTCGATGACGGCGGCCGACGACGCCGTCGTGAGGCCACTCTCCGCCGCGCGAGAGGGAGACGCCGTCCGCTTCGTCACATGCGTCGGCATGGCGGACTCGGCGCTGGACGGCGTGCACGAGGCCGTCGCCGACAGGCTGGGGGCAGCGTTCCCGGGATGCGATCTGGTGCCGTGGGTTCTGCGCTGGGCGACGCTCGCGCTGGGCCTGGGAAACACGACCGTCTGGGTGTACAAGCGGCGGGATCGGTACGCCAAGGTGTGGGATCACGCGGGCGCCATGCTCCTGTTCCAGGAGACGGGCGGCAAGATTACAGACGTCCTGGGCAGGCGGATCGACCTGGCCGCGGGCAGGAAGTTGAGCGCCAACTTTGGCTTTGTCGCCGCGCCGGAGCATCTTCACGGCAGGGTCTTGGACGCCGTCCATCAGGTGTTGAGGGACCAGGGCCACGGGGACATGCTGACCGCGTGAAGCTGCGGCACATTCGTGATGTACGAGGAATCACCCATGCCGCGCAAGATGGAGCATGCGTAACGAGCACTAGACTTGGAGAGCCATCTGATAGACAATATTGCAATCTTGGCGAGTACAGACTATATCCCACGACACCCAGCTCACGACAGACAGTGCGTCTTTCCAACCCAATGTCCAGTCATGCTTCGCCAGCTTCATCGCTTCGTGTAAACCCCCGTGCTCACGGCGTGATAGCCCCTTTTGCCAACCCTGTCGGTCAACTCGCTCCTCCACGCCTCCCCCCTAGCCAGCCTCTCCATCGTTTCCACAAACGTCCATTTCGGCCGCCAGCCCAGCTCGCGCACAGCCTTGCCCGAGTCGTACACCCTATCAACCCTCGCGAGGTGCTTCCACCCCCTGGCCCCAAACACCTCGTCCACCCCCGGCGCCACGCTCCGAAACACATCCTCGGGCCGCGAGTCCAGGCGAGCCAGCGTCTCGGCATCGCGGGAGAACGGCGGCGGCGCGCTGATGATATACTTGGCCCATTTGACATCCCGCGCCCTGCGCATGGCGCACACCGCCGCGGAGACAATGTCCTCCACGTCGCACCGCCGGTACGCCAGCTCCAGGACCTTGAGGTTGTCGTCCCCCATGGCGCGCCGCCTGTCCCCGTCGTCGTCCTCCTCCGGGAAGAAGCGGCTGGTCCGCAGCACGAGCACCGGCATCCCCGTCTGCCGCTGCACAAGGGCACACATGTCCTCGGCGGCCACCTTGGTCACGCCGTAGATGTTCTTGGGCACCGGCACGACGGCCTCGTCGATCCACGCCGCCGGCGACCCGGGCTCGGGGCTCAGCGCCAGCCCAAAGCTGCTTGTTGTGCTGAAGAACACGAAGCTCTCGACCTGGTTGCCCAGCCTGGCCGCCTCCTCCAGCAGGACCAGCGTTCCGGTAATGTTGGTCTCGATAAACTGTTCCTTGGTGTGGCTTTCCACGTGGGGTTTGTGGAGGGTGGCCGTGTGCAGGACGTGCTTGATCGGGTTGGCTTGCAGAATGCCCGACACCAGGGCGCGGTCGCTGACTGATCCCACGTGCTGGGTTGTTTCCGAGGCGAGGATGTCGATGCCGACGGGGTTGAAGCCCAGCGAGGGCAGTGTGAGCATCAATGCCGTGCCGAGATGGCCCGACGAGCCGGTGACGAGGACATCGTGATGAGGCATTCTGTATTGACTTTGGTGTCTGTGCTTGACCATGGAGGAATCCAATCGCAGCCGGCGCTATTTATATGTCCTTTTTTTTTGGTCGGGATAGTTGTTGTTTCTGTCTTCCGCTCTATCGGAAAACGGGATAGAAACCGGGCACCTAATTCCAGTCACAACGCGGTTCCATGCAGAAAGAATGGCAACTTCTCTGGTTCACGCCGGAGCCCCGTAGAACCAGTGGGGCGGCTGGGCATTTCCAGGCGGCGAATGAGTCAACAGCCGATCCAAACCTTGGCATCGGTCCCCAGAGGTGCAAACCGCTGTCAACGGAGACAAAACTAGTGGATCATCGTGAGATGTACGAATTGACCGATATTGTCATCCATGTAGAAACCATCACAGGTCAGTTATCCTCGAGGACGTGGCTGCCGGCTGTCATCGGCCGTCTGACAGTTGGCCGAACCTGAGAGTGGACTCGGTGGAGTCTCCGAAATCAGGAACAAGACATTCAGTGTTCACATCCCTTCAAAGCCCCGATTGACATCTTGCACATCCGTATTATTCATTCAATCGCAATACATGCCCCTCCTATACCGGAGAGATCAGAGTTCCCAGTCGCATCATAGCCGCCGCAGGTTCACCCTCACCACTAGCCCCCAACCCGTCCGGCTCTCCCAGATACCCATCTCGCTCTGTTTTCGAAACGTCGCTTCTTCCGCATTCACCGTCATCCAAACGTCATCCAAAGGTTTCCGATATGGTGTCAAAGATGGAGAGGCAGTCGGCGCCGCCGTCTTGGCTGGTTCGTCCTTCTTGAACATGGACCAACGGCCAGCCATCGTGGTCGCCTTGTTCCGCTCCACCTGGGCCCGAACCGTTTGACGATCAACAGACGCAGTTGCACGAGCTGGCTCGAGATGCTTGGCTAACCGCTTCGCCATGTCTTCGTCTGACCACCACAATTCGTCCTGGGGCCCCGATATGCTGCGCTGCTCGTCGTCGTCGGACCAACGGCCCCATTCATCAAATTCCTTGGGGCCGCCCGCCTCTGATGTGCAAGTCGCTGAATGATGCTGCGGTTTCTTATCGCCATCTGCTTTGAGGTGTCTCTCAACGCGTATCAGTTTCGTCACTTGGCCGCTCTGTTTCTGCTCATTGTCGCTAAACACCCATCCCCTCCCGATGGCTTCATCCGGCACAAGGGTTGCCTCCACCAGCGTCGGCGGTGGACTGTAGGACGCTATGGAATCGAGAAGAACCTCGATGTGCGGGACCAACAGAGATAGCGTCTCGATATCTTGCTGATCGCGGGCGGATGACCGAGCGGCTTGTTCCTCTAGTATCTGGCCACGGAGACCAGATAGTTGCGTGGAGAAGAGGGACGAACTCTGCGGCACGTATACATGGCTCTGCGTGGTGTCAGAGGAATATGAAACAGATTCCGCAGGGGCGATGGAAGAGTATGGTGGCGGCTGGTCCTCGTCTTCAAACATTTTGAAAGGTTGTCGTGACATTTGGCAAGGAGGAAAGCCGAGGAGAAAGTTGGGCGTCCCAGCAGGGGGATACGCCAGGTGAGACCTATATCTCGGGAAATGCCGTCTTCTCTTTCAGAAGCTGTCTATCTCAAGTGTTCGGTGAGTGTTCAACACACCCTTGCAAGTTGTTACTCGAGGTCCAACACGGCCTTTGGCGAAGGGGCTGCGCCTGCTCGCAAGCAAACAACAGTCATGTCAGACAAGGATTCCACGCACGGGCGATGCAACCAGCAGTCGCGACCTGCGACAGTCAAAAAGGGCGAAGCGAACACGTGCCGGACATTGAACGGAAAGAACAAATGCCATAAGACTTGAAAGGCAAATCATGTCCCCCGCGCCATGCACCTCTCCGGATGATACTGGATCCAGCTCCATGGAGTCATGGACAAAGGCACCGTGGGCCGAACTTTCCAAGTTCAAGCCGAACGTGGTGGCTGTGTGGAGGAGGCGCAGTTTGCGCTCCGGCTTGGCGGCTCTTCAGCTTTGGGCTTGTTGCATCACAGCTCAAACGCATGTGCCTTGACTGTCTGGAAATGATCAAAGAACCCATCCATCGATAGGGAAAGCTGGGCTGAACGGGGCGATGCCCAAAACAACAGAGCCAAGTTCCGACTAGGCCCGAGCATTGCAAAAACAAAAGTGAGGCGGACTCACTCCAGCCCATGACAAGGATTGACAAGCCATGTTAAAATCGAAAATCCGCCAACGCATAGTCAGGTACTCCACACTGGCACACATATGAACAGACACATGTGATGCCATTGTACAGTAAGTTTACACCGACTGAGCAAACGAAACTAAAGCCTGAGCATGACGCAAGGAGAGACCGCCCCCACCAGCCAGAGCAGATATATGTTGCCCTGTAGATTGACAGCAATATTATCAATCACCTCGGGAGGCAGTGCACCACAACCTGACCTCTGAGGTGCGGCTGGTGCGGCATTCTGTTGATTGCACTTCACTCGCGGCAGGCAGGAGAGTTTGCCCGACGGAGATGCACTTCCAACCCCAACAAGATTACTCTGTATTCCAGCCGGTGAAGCAGGTTTCCTTTCTCCACATTCCACCCCAATAAAGCTGTCACGAGAGCACACAGCCTTGTTTCTAGTGTTACATGAGGCGGAACATGGATGAGACGGACCAGGATGCTACCTCAGCTACAGGACCGACGCCGTAAAGGGCAAGTTTCTAGAATCGCTTGTTCTCCATTGGTGCGAGTCTAGTTCAGTTTGACGTTTGGGACTTGCAAGGTCGGTCTTCGCTTTTACACAGGCCAAGCCAAGCCAGCCCAACATAGCCCAAGGCTTTTCGCATGCCTTGCTTGTCTTTCGTTTGCGACATGTCGGTTGTGTGCCGTGACTTCAGCCGAGACTGATGAGGTTCACTGTGTAGCCTGCTTGGGCATATTCTGCCAGGCAGGACATATAAGGAAGTGGCCACCCCAGCCAGGCCTTTATTGGGAAACACAGAACACAACGCGAAGCTGATCCAAACAGCGCTCATCAAAGATCAATCATAACAGAGTATATTTACTCAAACAGTACATTTAGTAAGTGCCCAAGGTTCATTTATTCCGTCGCGTCCTGTCTATATATACCTCGTGGCTCGTCGTCTTGCCGCCACGTCCTGACTCCTCATCGCTTCCTTCATCTTCCCCCAGCTGACACTTGCAAAAGGCCATTGCACCAAACAAACACAGTCATCCACAATGCTACGTTACAAGGTATCCGGTCCCGACGAGTACCTCGCCATTACGGGATGGCGCGTCCGCACCGTCAAGATCACCAAGTCATCCTTGGTGTGGCCATTCCAGCGTTACTCGCGGTTCAGCGTCCAGCCGCACGACTACGCCATGGACCTGCAGGCCATGACAAAGGAGAAGCTCCAGTTTTCGCTTCCCGTGGTCTTTACTGTCGGTCCAGACGTTAATGCCCGCGGCGCCAACTCCTCCTCGGAAGCGGAAGCGGCAAACGAGGGGACTGCCGGTCGTGAGGATAACGGCGACGCTCTCATGAAGTATGCCATGCTGCTGGCGGGCTCTGACGACAAAAAGACCGACGCCAGGGCCCACGTGGCCAGCATCGTCAAGGGAATCATTGAGGGCGAAACCCGCGTCCTGGTGTCGAGCATGACCATGGAGGAGATCTTCACTGAGCGGGAGATGTTCAAGAAGCGAATTTTTCGCAACATCCAGGGCGAACTCGACCAGTTTGGTGTAAGTGCCATCATTGGGGCCGTTTTTTAAAGAAGAAAAGCATGACATCAAATACTGACTCAGTCTAGTTGAAAATCTACAATAGCAAGCAAGTTCCGGCCCTTCCTTTTTCCTTCATTGCCAATCTCTTACTAACCCTTTTTTTACAGTGTCAAGGAGCTAAAGGATGCTCCCGGATCCGTCTACTTCGCGTCCCTCTCCCGCAAAGCGCACGAGGGCGCCACCAACCAGGCCAGAATCGACGTCGCAGAAGCGCAGCTCCGAGGCAACGTCGGCGAGGCCAAGCGCAAGGGCGAGCAGGAGAGAGAAATCGCCAAGATCCAGGCCGACACGGCCGTGCAGAAGACGGAGCGGGACATTGAGCGCGCGGCGGCCGAGGCCCGGCTCATGACGCAGCAGACACACCTCACGCGAGACGTCGACGTGACGCGCGTCGAGGCGCAGCGCGCGCTCGAGTCCAAGGACGAAGACCTGAAGAAGCAAGTCGAGATCAAGCGCGCGGCGGCCGAGATGGAACGCCTGCGCGCCAAAGACGTGGTCCAGGCCACCATTGCCCGCGAGAGCAAGCAGCAGGCCGCCGACGCCGCCGCGTACGAGGTCACGGCCAACGCGCGCGCCAACCAGGAGGCGAACCAGCGCCTGGCCGACGCCGACGCCTACAAGACGCGGGTCGGGGCCGAGGCGGAAAACTACGCCGCCCAGCAGAGCGCCGACGCCGGCGCCTTCCGCCAACTCAAGGAGGCCGAGGGAATCTCCGCCATGGCCGACGCCTACGCCAAGCTGGCGGGCGCGTTTGGCGGGCCCGCCGGCCTCCTGCAGTACATGATGATCGAAAAGGGCACCTACGTCGAGCTGGCCAAGGCCAACGCCGACGCCATCCGCGGCCTGCAGCCCAAGATCAGCGTCTGGAACACGGGGGCCAGCGGCGCCGGCGAGGCGGGCAGCAGCGATCCCACGGCCGCCATGCGCAACGTCTACCAGATGCTGCCGCCGCTGATGACCACCATCAACGAGCAGACGGGCATCACCCTGCCCGAGTGGCAGTTTGGAAAGCTCAACGCCGGCATGCAGGCCATGAACCAGAGCAATGTCAATGGCCATAAGGCCGCCAACTAGCTTCTTCTTTCCCGAGTCTTGAAGCGCCGCAGTATCAAGGGCGGATTCACAAGCAAAGGACGAGCCGATGCGCAAGCGGCTGCATGTACATTACGTTGATACCCTTGACTTTCTTTTCTCTTCTTTTTTTCATTTGTTTCCCGTCTTGATATAGAATTTCCCCCCTAGTATAGCCATAAGCCTAGCCGTCTACGTTTTATATCCACATGCAGTTCTACCGTGTTTGTCAAACAACGCCACGAGTCCCATGCTCCCGCATACATCCAACACGCCACGCACACAACAGCCCCTAACTAGCATCGCCAACCTTGATCACCACTTTACCAAAGTGCTTCCCACTGGCCAGATACGCCATGGCCTCCTTTGCGTCGGCAAACGCAAAGACCCTGCCCACGACGGGCCGGATCTTCTTGTCCTCGTAAAAGCCCAGCATCTCCTCGAAGCGGTCCTTGCCGCCGTTGATGATGCCGCGCAGCGTCACGTTGCGCCGCAGCGCCAGCACATTGACATTGAGCCTCTGCAGCCCGTCGCCGCCGGGGCGGTCCTCGTCCTCCTTGCCCGACAGGTAGCCGATGCAGTTGATGACGCCGCCAAAGGCCACGCTCTCGAAGCTCTTGCGGAGGGTGCGCGCGCCGCCCGTCTCGAAAATGACGTCGGCGCCCCGGCCGCCCGTGGCCTCCATGACGGGCGCCTGCCACTCCCAGTACGTCTTGTAGTTGACGGTGTGGTCGGCGCCCAGCTCGTCCGCCGCGCGGCGCAGCTTGTCGTCGGACGAGGACGTCACGATGGTCCGGTAGCCCGCGGCGTGGGCGGTCTGCAGGCCGGCCACGGCCACGCCGCCCGTCCCCTGGAGCAGCACGAACCGCGACCCCGGGTCCGGGTGCTCCCCGTCGTCATCCTTCGAGTCGGTGCCGATGTGCCGCCCCAGCGGCCGCATCCAGTTGAGGCTCGTCCACGCCGTCACGCCCGCGACCGGCAGGCAGCTCGCCTCCTCGTCCGTCAGGTACCCCGGCACGCGGACCAGCGAGGCGGCCGCGAAGACGCGGTACTGCGCGAGGACCCCCGGCAGCGGCAGGCCCAGCCCGCTGGCCATGTCCTCCTCGCGCACCGCGCCCCGGAGATGGGTCTGCAGGAAGATGGACGCGACGCGGGCCCCCTCGCCGAGCAGGCCGGACCGGCTCTCGACCACGGTGCCGCACATGTCGGAGCACGGGACCAGGCGCCGCGCCGGCTCGCTCGACGCGTGGTGGTCGTACTCGCCGCTGCAGACTGGCGCGCGCGCGGTCAGTCAGGGGGACTCACAAACTCGGCCTGAGACAAAACTCACCCTCTTTGTCGCGGTAATTCAAGCTCACGGCGTGAATCTTGACCAGCACCTCGCCCTCGCCCGGGCGCGGCACATCCGCCTCCTCCATCTGCAGCTTGTCGATGCCGTCCAGCCCCGTGGTCCACTGCTTCATCTTGTCTGGTGCCATGGCTGCTGGCGGCTCTCTGTGTCCCGAGTTGCCCCCCAGGAATCCCGGGAGCCAGGACGCCAGTGGCATCGGGGGCCTAGTTATACGTCTCTGCCTCGAGGACCGGAATTTCCGATCTCTCCACAAATTCGCTCGCTCGGCCGGGGCAATATTAGGCCGCGCGTTGGAAATCAAAAAAAAAAAACGAAATAAGAAATTCGTTGTAGGAAAAGCTGCCGAGATGGTTTCTCGGGGTCAAAGCGAATCACCGAATGACGGGGGAATGGTAAAGATGAGTACTCCGTACCTAGGTAGGTAGTTATACACACCAGGCACTCCGTTGGGTCAAGATGACGTGTTGGGAAGACGGGCCCAATCACACAGCCAGTCGTCAATGGGCATCGATTAGGGTGTCAAGGGCGTTTCAGATTTCGCCTCCCGAATTATCAACCCCCCTCACAAAGCACATGTGCTCAACGCAACCTCGCTGCTTGAGCCGCGAATCCTCTCGTCAACCATCAAGACTCCAAAACTCCAACCCAGCATCCCGGACAAGGATGAGCCCGTCACCCATCCGACCTTTCCGACTAGGCGGCAAACAATGGGCCTCGATCCAACCGTCACCAGGGTGCCAGGCACTGCAAGTTCCATAACATGATTTATTTTGCAATACTCAAGAGACAATTCGTACACAGCTGCCGTGCTTCGCTACTCTCGTGCCACTTCCCTCTCGCCTCTCGCTCCCTTGTCTCCCATCGCTAGCCATCAAGGCTCAATCCCAATCCAGCAGTCTCACTCCCATTAATTGACCTCTCATTGTGTTTCCGAGAAACCCTTTTGTGTATCACTTTGCTCCTGTCTGTATTTCAACCAAGAAAAAAAAAATTCATACTCTTCCCAATTCACCTCCACCATCACAACCGCACCACAGCCAAATTTCATGCTCACACTTCCAACTCTGATAAGAAAACCAAATATCCAACACAACAATGCAGCCCCCAACGCCACTCTACATTCAGGTGGCTTGCTTGTATGATTGTGCAAGCAGCATGTCTGTAATGCCGAGACACCTTGCTCATCTCTCCTTCTGGTCGCAGAATGAATGCAAAACGAGTCCACTTGGAGTTGTGCAATCGACAAAGCTAGGGAGAAAAGCCACCTGTCATGGGAGGCAAGTAATTGAACAACCGAGATATCCGAATATGAAGCACCAAGACATCGTATACCGTCAAGGTGTAACGGCATACTCAGTGATGGCGTATTATATCCTGCCATGGACCGCACTGAGCTGAGCCTGTGGAGGGAAACCACAGACCCAATAACAAAAAACGTGATTAACCAAATTTCAAACATGAATGCAGCAACACAAAGACTTTTTTTGTCGTTATTTTCTTCGCGTCATGCCAGTTTCCACCACTTGTACTGAACAAATAATTGTCTCCTCCGCTTTGTTATGCTAAACGCATTCTCGCCTGCAATCGTCCTCATGTTCGAATCGTCTCCTACCGAAAACATGAAAGAGGCCCAAATGAAGTCTCACTCGTTGTCGTCACGGTCGTAACTGGACGCCAGACAGGGTATTATGGTGGGTATACTGTGATCGTGCTCGTCGCCGATCCAACTCCCGCCACTGCTGGCGCGAGGCAGCGTTCGCCAGGAGCAGTTGGTGCGGCTGTCTAGACGTGAAAGTCGTTAAAACGTCGTCATCATCAATGGTTTTGTAGTTTTATTCATAGATCTTGTCGGCAAAAGGTACAATGAACAAGCTTCAAGGTGCGTCTGGAAGCAAGTCGTCATCTTTCGTAATGGTCGCCCATGTGTTGAATAATGCTGTATCCTGGTCCGTACCCCATACTCTCCTTGAGGCTTTGGCATCATCATCAGCGTCGATACATGAGCAAATGGCTCGCACCACATTGCTTCGATCGACAATCTTCATAAAAAAAAATATGGTGACTATATATATAGATATGTAGTGTGTTAGGGGGATTTCCAAAAACAGGCAAAGACAATTTCGCGTCAAGCGTCCGGAAAAGAAATGTCAATATTACAAAATATCGTTAGCTTGAGAAGCCGCAAATCGGCTTAGCTTCTCCACATCGCTTCGTAATTGAGGGTTCGTGGAAAAGTCGTAGGCGTTCGGGGTGGTGTTTTAGTGATACCTAGAGGCACCAGTGGGATTAGCGGCCACACGGGCACCACTGTCTGATGAATCTACTGGCACATATTAGCTTTGCACTTCGATATACACGCATGTCACCCCAAACGTACCGCTGCCTCGCTGCATATGTCCGTTAGATCGACCACGGCCGCCAAAGCCACCCGTCGACTCCCATTCGGGACCACGAGGCTGCCTCTCAGGAGCGCCCTTGTGACTGGTGACACCAGGACGCTGGCTGCCAATAGCCCCTGGAGCGTTCCTGCCCTGCGATTGCAGCGGGTTCGAGTCGTAAGGGCTGAGGTTCAATCCGCTGAGACCCGCGATAAGACTATCACCCTTGGGGCCCGGTGTTCCTGGATTTCCAGGGTGGGCAGGCTGGTAGTCGCCGAATCGAGCAGTGGAGCCTGGAACCATGTTGTTCAGACCGCTACCTGGGGCGAGATAACTGGAGGAGGCTTGCGAAGGGCTGGGCGTGAATGACCTAAGATCGGCAAAGCTCTTCGCTGCCCGTAGATTATTAGGAACACCGCTACCGTCGGGGCTCCCTGGAAGCTCCAGCGTGGGACCTTGCCGGCCCATCACATGCGAATAATTATTGGCTGCGGCTCGAGATTCCCGATCTGCGGCAAAGTCGAACGTTGCCGCCCGGCTCAAGCCACGCTTGTGCACGTCGAGGCTGTTGGCTGGAACGTTTTGGATGTTGGCTGTGGGGGATGGCTGTTGTCGCTTCAACACCGTAATTTGCCGTGAGTCAGCTTCACCGATGGATTGATGCTCCAAGCCCATGTGGTGAGCTAGGATATGGATGGATCGCCGGTGTTCCGGGCTAATGCCGGCAGGGAACACCAAAATCTCACGACTATCATCTCGTTTGAACATGACCAGTTCAGTGTAAAATTCGAGGCTCTGGGGATCGTTCAAATCGACATCTCCTACAGAGCAGGTTAGTATCGAGATGGTATGCATTGGCAAGCGATGTGCCTGTTCTGGAATAAATCACACACGTACCCAGGTGAGATGACGGTGTTCGCTGTTGCGTCTGCGACATGCTACTCAGTGATTGAATGGAGCTCTGCTGATGAAGAATTGGAGCACGATGCTGCTCCTCGAGTTGTCCACGCCTCTCTCGTTTTTCTCGTTCAATGCGCTCCCGTTCGGCTTCTGGCAGCATTTTCTTATATTCGACTCGAAGCTTTCGTCCGTGGACATCCATGCCGTTCATGGCTTCGATAACGACCCTGGTGTCCTCAGCAGACTGGAAGTTGGCAAAAGCGAGCCCCCGAAACACGCCATTGTCAAAGTGATAATTGAATGCGTATGGCTGAGGCAAATTCAAATCTAGCATAATGGAGGCAAGGGTTTCCTTTCGAACAGCAAAAGGGATATTCTTGATCACAATGGCAGTGGGGATAAGCTGATCGCCATCCGATGCGGTCGAGCGCAGGTCTGGTGACGTGTGAGCCTGTCCATGATCAACACGAAGTCCACCATTAGACATTTGCCCTCCATTCAGACTACCCGGGAATGATGGTAGCCCATTGTTGGGCATCCCCATGGCGCCTTGATCTGTCCAGGTCTGCGTAGGGTCATATTAGCATGCAAAACAGGAAATTGAGCTCCAGATCAGGCGTCACGTACTTGAGGCAATGCAGCTCGTCGGTTGACGCTTCGCTGGCGATTTGGTCCATTCATAGCCCCGTTGACGGTAGCGACGCCGACAGAGTTGTAATTCCATGATTGGCCATTATCCAGCATGTAGCCACCAGGCATTCCACCATGGCCAGACATGCTGTCCATCGCCCTGGGATTGTATCCGCTGCCTATTCTATCCGATGGATATAGAGCCGAAGAGCCGAGTGGGACATCAAACGGCCGCTGTGGTTGACGAGGCAAAGTCAGACCGGAAGCGAAGCCAGCTCCATAGTTTTGTCGTGACGTCGGCGATCGGCTGGCATGGCCTGTGTAATCGAGGTAACCCATGTCGTGGGGTTGTTGGCTCATTGTTTCGGGAAAAGCTTGCGCCGAAGGCGATGAGTTGCTGCTGTTTTCTCACAACAGATGGACCGGGTCAATAATTGTTAATCTCGTTGTCTTGGAGACGCCGAAGGACGATGCCAGCTCGACGAGACGTGACGAGCTTTCTCTGCGACGCTTGCCTCAAGATGGAGCAGGCCTTCACAAACAATGAGATATCTGTTACAAAGATGTTAACAGCAATGCGTACACAGCCGCACACGAGAGGTAAAAAAAGTGTTTGTCGGAACAGCGTCAGTCTGCTGTTTCTCTCGGGGGACAGTAGCAGCTCGATTCTTAAGTCATAAAAAAGGCCAGTCTGAATCTCCGCCCAAAGAAGAACACATAAGAGTTGGGGCGAGGTACGAGTCGACCGTCAGGCCAGGTGACTGACTGGTGGTTGAGGGACAAAACTCGACGATTCTGAGAAGCGGTGGAGTCAAATTTGGGGCCACTCTCGAAATATGCACAGCTGTCTGCGATGAATAGATGACGAGTGGACAGACGGCGACAGTGCTAGCCGTTAGCAGGCAGTATTTCAGCCAGCAAGGTTGACACGATTGAGGCCGGGTTGAGATTGAGGATGCGAAATCCTCGTGGCGGCGTCGTGAGAGGCTCGGGGGAGGCACAGAAACTGGACGCAGGGCCAATATGGTTTGCCGGGTCTAGGAAGTCAAGTGGTGGCGTAGCAGCTTGGCCGCGGTGGCCGGGAGAGGCTGCCAATAACCTTGGAGGGAGACGGCAATCGGGAGAGGATCAGGTGTGACGGCTGCTGATCACGACTCGCGCTCATATGCCACAGCAAACACACAGGACGAAACGAGATGCCGTGCGGTGGGCGTAGGCGTACGGAGGCGACGCGGGCACGAGGACGGGAAAGGAGCAAAGGATCAAAAGACAGGAGAGGAGGAGGAGGAGAAGGGGGAAGCACCCAGCTAAGCTCTATGCAAAGTCCTCGAGGGGGGATTGGGAGTTTGGGGGGTCACAAAATGAGACTCGGCGTGGTGGTCAAACAGAAAAAAAAAGACATGGATATGGGATGGGGCATTTTGGGGCAACCTCGAGGTTGGAACATTGGAAGTCGGGGGGCGGAAGCTGAGCCGGTGGGTGGTCTGGTCTGGTGTGCTGCTGGAGGCAGCTGGAGACTCACTGGGTGCTGGTCGCTGGGTGCCGCAGAATGGGGCATCTGGAGACGAGACTCGGGGGATCCACCCACCAGGCAGTTTCTGCCTTTGCTCACCCACTTTGGCTTGCATCAACCCAGCAACCTGTTGACGAGGACAACCAAGCTTGACACAACAGACACGCTTGGCCGTCGTCGCACATGTCAATAACCTCTATTACGTCTAGTCATTCTAAGGACTCCTCCAGTTGCATGTTTTCACGTCTCCCGAAAGACCAAGATGTCCAACAGAGTGTGAGAAGCAAGAAGAAAAGAAAAAAGGGCCCTGCCCCAATGACGACTACCTGGACTTATTCACTCTGGCTACAACACACGGTGCGGCATATATCCGCACTGTCAGACTCGGCGCTTGGGCCAATGAGGAGTGGTTTGTACCTTGCCACCGCACTTGCCGTAGGCAGGTACATGCAGGCTACAGGCGAACAAAGAGCCCAGCTGAGTTTGCCTGGCCGCTCCAATGGCCCAGGCTGGTGCTACAGTGCGAGTGCGGCACGCCCGCACGCTTGGACCCAGATATCATTTCGATTGTGAGCTTCTGCTTCGCTTCCTCGTCACGGTATCAAGGCTGTTCTTGTGATTGCGCAAATATCTCCGGACCCAACGCAGGTTTGGCAGGGTCTGTGACACCGGCACGATTCAGACCTCTAGCCGAGGCATGATGAAGGTGTGAAGCTGCATTGATGCATCACCATCAGGAGTCATCAACTGCGTGAGTGTCTCGAGACCACCGACGGGCTCAGCCGCTGTCCACAAGCAGCACTAGCCACTCCTAGCCGCCATCATCCAGACATCTGGGCATCCGGGGCTTGGACCCTACCAAGCACCCCAGCATCAGATGGTTTAGACCCCGTCTTCAGTCTGGCTGTCGCTCTCCCCGTTAGGCATCGGCCGCGCAACGCCACACGAGAGCCAATTCTTGCGCATCGATTTAGGCGAGAGTTCAGGGGGCAAGCGGGCAAGCGGGCAAAAAGACGCGCAGGTAGCAGAGGCTATCATTACGCCCTACTCCGTACTATTATTCTCATTGTACATACGGCCATGGGGTGCAAGTGGTGTGACCCTGGGGTGGTGCTGCAACACAATGCGGACGGTGTCTGTGTGGCCGTGGTCTTGGATGCCTGCCGCCGCACTCTGCAGCCCAATGGCTCCAAAATTATTCTTGCTCCAAAGTCCTAATGCAGCAGAGAGTCTTCCAAGGTTCAGCACTACGAGCATCTACCGAGAAGCCTCTTTGTCTGTACAGTGTATTGATGATACAAACGAGCAACCGCTGGCTGATCCGTGGTCCATACTCTAGATAATCCCAGAATATATCGACTGCGCTGTTGGGCCGATGTCACATGTGCGGACTGGCGTCTCCTTCGCTCCTGCCAGAAATGGGGCAAATGCCATCATGTGTCGAGGGGAATTGATTTTGCCTCGACAAATGCATGCCCTCGCTTGGTGCTCTGCGCTCGGCAGAGATTGCACGACACTCTTGTTGTTGCTCTTGTCCCGTTTTGCTTTGCTCTGTGAAGTGAAACTACCTACCAAGTGCCAGCACCGAGGTGATGCTCGGGATCGACACCAGTCTCTGGCGTTCAGATTGACAGTTGAAGCCCCTCGCATGCCGGGGCCCTCAAACCGGTCGACCCCTTCCAGCTAGTAAATGTCCTTGCTTCAAGACCGTCTGCGACATTCGCCTGCCTGCTTGGCTTGCTTTGCTTGAATAGGGGTAGGTACCAGCTTTGTTGCTCAGCAAAAGGCGCATGAGCGACGGCGTTTGATCCCGTAAAAGTTTTGAAAACTTGAGACGGCAAGATAATGAATCATGTTGATATCAGTTTGGTGAGCATTCCTCCAGCCCTTGATACCTGAGACCAGACACGTGCAATAACCAGGATTGAGCGCCTAGGTCATTCGCTCTATTCGTTTGTCTTGAGCAAAGCTCGTCCGACCCCACCGCTCTACGCCATCAACTATTTGTACCACCGCCTGCTCCGTACAATACGGAGTGGTGCAACAAAGGACAATATACGGGTGCCTGCGGTTCCGAGAAGCTTCTTCAAAAGAACTGAACTATGCAACTAGGATTATGTCTTTCTTTTCTTTTTTCAGTTCCTGCTGCCGTGTTGGTCCAACCTGTATGCCGCGTGTGGCTGTGGAGTTTTGTCCCTCAAAAACTATTACTTCGTATTGTCGGCGACGGAAACTTGAGAAATGGTACCGAGTAATCCGTACCCAGCAGTTGACCAGCTTCTGATGGGACGGTGGTATTATGGCAGATTGATTATGCGGGGCTTGTTGGATGATAGGCCAGGACGCTATAGCTTCTTGGCCTATCGCACTGATTGTCTGACCAAAATGCTGCTTTACCGATTGACTTACTCCGTACGGAGGAGTATTTCGAGATTTACGGCGAACCTACCGAGTACCGCGGGAGCAAATGAATCGTCTTTCGCCCCTGGCGTGTTTGGGTTGCAATGGTTCTAATAATACCAAACAGGCTCGCGCGCTCCCGGGGATTGCACCAATATGGTCTGTTGGCCAGTCCCATTCCTCGCGTCCTCGCCATTCATTTCCTCACCTCTTTACTCAGCCCCTGAACTAGACCTTTCATATTTTCGATTGCCACGCGTTGGCTGTGCGATGCGGCCCGCCGCCGGTTCCAATTTCAAGATGGGCCATTGATTCGGAAGACCCTGGTTTTTCCAGGATAGCGGCCTCCTTGCCGGAACAAGACCCTTGTTGGGAAACTTGACGCAATCCGGTCGCGCCTTGTCTGTCAATGTTGCCCATCCAAATATGTTTCTAGGCGCAAAGCCCTTCCGCAATTTTCGCCCAAAGACCGACCGGCTCCTGCTCCATATCAAAGATAATCGATGAAGTATGCGGCGAAACATGCAGGGAGAGCTTGTCCCTCTTCTGTTGGGACATTTTATACTGCCGAAAACGAAATCGAGTCATCGCCACTGAATGAGTTGCAATGTACGGCTCAGCAGCCTTCAACGAATCGGACACTGTTGCGTCGGGACAGGGGCGGGGATGGCCCGTTGTTGGCGCCAAAGTTCCTTCAGCCCCTGTCCTGACCAGCGGACTGGCCCCGTTGTCGGTGAGTGGCGACCTGGAGCGAAGCAAATATACTACTACCCCGTACTCTGTACGCTCATTGACCGCCTGTGGCAGGTTATGAGTAGCCGTTGTGAGTTGTAGGCCAGCATAAAGCATAAAATAGTCGCTGGGGTATCTGAGCATACATAGGTACGTACGGGATCGCAGACAGACCATAGTGGCCATGTAAAACACCAACTTGACACTGTACCCTGGAGCTTACGGATGAAGAATTACAGCAGGGATACTACAACCCTTTCTGGGTTGGTAAAGACACTGTGCTTTGGTAACACAAACAGTGTCTCCCAAGCCCGTAACGAGTCTTCTGCATCCAGAGTATCATCAGACACTTGCTAAGTTGGATCAACTGCCGACTCATCACCCGACCTCCCCGTCCTCAGAGGTTCACACCATCACATAATCACGGGACATGGACAGACTGGTCCCTTTTCCTGCAAGGTGACGCTTGTCTCATCTCTGTGGGAACAGGCCGTAACGCAATAGGGTTGCCGTTATCGCTATCTAAGTCGAGGTCTGCAACTGCCAAATACACAGCCACCACACACATGTATGGTTCCTTAACTCACTCGGTACATGTATAGTAGCACATCTTTTGTTCCGGCCACAAGAAATTACGTACCTGTGATGCTATAAATAGGGTTCCTGGGGGACCTACGGAGTACTATGTATGTACAACTCGCTCTTTCTTTAATTGTATGCTCGTATATCGCGATGAGGAGAATTGATTCCACTTTTAGTGGCAGCTTGGTGACTCCGGCGTACTCATCGTACATATCGAGGCCAGGTTTGTACTCCGTACATACACATGTCTGACACTTTTGCTATTATCGGCGACAAGAGATTTCACACCCAATCAGTCACTTATCTGGGCATCGCCAGAATAGCTCTCGCCTGTTTTAGCGCAACGGCAGAGGGCAAAGACGAGACGATCCCGCAACCAGACTGCATCCGGGCGAGCCTGTGCAGAGGCCGGCCCTAAACTCACTGATCGGTCCGCATGTACGGGGTGATGGTCCATCTGCAGCTGCATCATGCATGTTCATATGCTGTGCATGTGTCCTTGGACTCTAACCCCCCTGCGATCGGAGCACGGCCTTCGGTTATGCGACCGCCCAGATCGGGTTCCTATGAACGCCATCATCATCATTGGCTACTCTGTCCTACCATGCCGTGCTTCGAGAAAGTCCAGATGGAATAACCGCGGCCGGGTTGCAGCCAGATATGTAAAGCCAAGGAATACAGACCGTTCAAATGGAGAGGTGTTCCGTCCCTTCTTTCGTTTTTAACCTTGGAGCCGGTTTAGCTCTGCTACATATCACATATGTTGGTAGAGACACACCGCAGTTGTCGGCGGGATGTATTTTTATACAACTTGGCCTAATACCAGGCGCCATGGTGTACCACAGGTGGGCACATCATTGTACGAGATCTCACAGCGCCGCAACATTCATTGTGCACTCATGGCGGCGTTTATCTAGTGAACCACAGTTGTAGGCTCACTGCTATTCCGCCTGCCATTTTTCATGATACTGTGTCGTTCCATGCAGAAATTTAGCACTGACATGCGTCCAAAATGTTTTTTCTCCAGAGAAACTGAGCTATAATTAACTTGATCTAACTAATTTCCCTTTACTTTGAGCGCAGTAATTATGCGTTTTGGACGGAGGTCGATTGACCTGTTTAGGGTAACCCGCGGGAGTGAGGGGAGGGCATTTACCACATCAATGCCTGCAGTGATGGATCCCCGCCACTCACCTCAACTTCCTCTCCAACTCGGAAGAAAGCAATCAAAACATCGACTCCAACAACAGCCAGGCACCCGGCGCGTCGAATGTAGCCGGCCGGCAAAGGGCACAAGGTCGTGCTTTAGACTCGGCATACTGGGTGTTGGCATGCTGACAACTCTCTGTCCTTTCTAATGAGGCCCACTGCTAATCTCAAACCTGTTTCACCAGATATTGAAGCCATTGTCATTGCCTGGCGCTGCAAGGGCACGCCTTTTATATAACCTTGATTTTCTCCTCGTGATACGCATTTCAGGAACGTCCGAGCTTCTAAAGAACTCGACGGACGTCCGAGGGGGACCACGAAGGCCGTCCTTGGCCATATCAATGGCCGGCGTGGCGCTTGTCCGTGGCATCTTGTGCCTCCGAGGCGCCTCAGCATCATAAGGCAGGACAAGCCGCCCCGTGGGCAAAGCAAATTGCTGACCGCCTTGGCCCGTGAAGTATTTCTCTTCTTCCATCACGTCACCAGTGTTTAAAGCATATCTGGCGGCTTCCTTCAGGAGCGTAATGGCCGATGATGGCCTATCGTCCCCTCGCCCCCCGACCTTGTTGTACCTCTGCTTCATGACGGGGTGGTTTCGCAAGCCCAGCTCGTTCGCCACCATGACGCGGATGATCCTGCGAACAGCTATCAGCTGAGCCTTTGGTTTGAGACTGCGCTCACCCTCGGGCACCTTGGGCACCCAGTCGCGCAAGTGCAGAGAACTGGTGTAGTGGTCCCCGTCCTGCGCGCCGGATTGTCTGCACAGTGAGAGGTTGCCGTCCGAGATCTCGGCCATTACGACCTTGTCGTCGCGGGACGTCATTTGTCCGCCGACCTGGTTTCTGAGCGCTTCCATGAGCCAGGCGACGCAGACCGGCCCCGATTCCATCTCGCCCTGCCTCGTGACGCGGGGTACAAAGAACAGGAAACTATGCCGCTGGCCGAGGATATCCAACAACAACACCCAGACCCGGATGGCCGACTTGAACCTCTGGAGCCTGGCCTCGTCGTCTCCGCAGTCAAAGATGTACAGCTGCCCCTGCTCGCGGTCAAATATCGTCATGTTCCATTGGCGGCACTCATGCAGAACCGGCACAACGACCCAGCGCCTCGCCCGCATCCTCGTCCTGCTCCAGTCCAAGTCCCGCTGGTTGAAACTGTCCTTGGGTGGTTCGCCGGCCCTTGTATGCCGCCTCAGCTCCCGCGGCTTCCCGGCTTGGTTGGGGTCTAAATGGGACTTGAGAACGTCGCCTGCACCGTCTACAACGAAGGGCGCGAAAAAGGTGGTGGAATCAAACATGCCATAGGTGACGATGCGAACCAGCACCGTCATCTCCATGGCACTTACATGATTGCCGTTCTGAAGCGTTTTATGAAACAAGTTGTGCGCGATGGCAAGTTGTGTTTTCCATTGGCATCCGTCATACACGTCGTCTTTGTACGGGGGCATTGGCTCCAGACGAGGGTAAGTCTTCGTCGCGTCGTCGTGGAGCAGATGAACGGCCGCGGGGTCTAGCCAGTCGATGGCAAGGTTCAGTGCAGGCCGGGCCTGGCTTTCTTCCGCATCACGTTCCGATGGCCACCAGGTCCGGGGCATGAACTGCGGCAGCTGCCCATGGTCTTGGACCTTTTCGTTTGGGAGCACAAAGTTTCGCTCTTTGAGTTTAGCTTTACCTAGCGTGCCTGGTGTGTCGGGACGGTATAAGAAAAACGGGTTATCTGTCATTGCTGGAGCGAGGGCGAGACGTGGATGAGCATAATGGGGTTTTGTATTTGGTATTGAGGAGCTCATGGCTGCTGGCCGGCTCTAGTTCTATATATCTGATTCATAATGAGTTGAGTTCACCGAGCGAATATTATGTGTCGATTGTGCATTGGTGAAGCTGCGATTGTTTCTTTTTGCGTATGGTCTGTAGGTGTAAGAAGACGCGCAGTTCAAGGCAAAGGTCAAAGGAAGGGCAGGGGTATGTGAGCTTTCATAAAGAGCAATGATTCTGGGGTGAATAGTGCTGTTCATACAGGCGGCTGTGCGATGAATGACGCGGAGGGCGTTGCAGAACAGCCCTAAGAAACCGTCATATCGTCGGTTTATGGGACCCAAGGCAGAAAAAGACAAGGGATATATTGACGAAAGACAACTGAACACGAATTTTGTATGGGATGGGTTTGTATGCCGGCGATCATTGTCTTTTTGTCATGCAGTACTCTTCGATCCTATGTTGGAGCACAAAGGTCCAGGGCCATACTCCAATAGTGCCTCGTCGAACAAAAGCGTCAAAGATCCATGGGCAGTTCAATCTCGACTCGTCTTACGTTTGAACCATCCAGAGTTCCTATGGTCGAAGGGAGCTTGCGCGGAGAGTCCAAGGCCGACTTTGTTCACCAGCATGATGTGCGATTATATTGGAACAAGGCGAAAAATTCTGCAGGCTGGTCCGGCCCGTGTTCAGAGAGCGTCGATTCTCGAATGCGTCTCTTTGTTCCATGTTTGATGCATCTACATGCAGAAACCCGGCCTGTCTTTTTGCCAGTTTTGTTTAGCCAGAATAGCGTCGCCTTGACAATGGCAAAAAACCGATGTCTGGAGACGCGGCCCCTCCGTTTTTCGTTGGCGAGGCCCGGCCACATTTTGTCGACGACGCACGTCGGGCCATGATTGTTGGTGTTGAGACTTGAGAGAACAGATCAGCCATGGATCAAGCGCCACAGATCGATGTTCAACGTGGCTGCGCACTTCCAGATTCAGCATCGGCGGGTACCAAGCCACAGCGGGACAACGCAGCTCCAGCTTCCGAGGCGTCTGACGGCATCCGTCCGCCTGGGTTAGGTCTGGGGCAACCATCAACGACATTTCGCTGATGACGGCTTCCAGCCGTGTTGCTCCAGATGCCGATACCCGCGTGAAGCGGCTTCTGTACGAACTTGCTCCGGACAGCTGCGGTAAGTCTGAAAACCACCCGAGCTGAATTCCAAGGAACGCAGCCGTGGCATTTTCGGCACGGATACTTGGCGCAACGCATCATGGAGCGTCATGGCGGCGCTTGATGCTTGATGCTTGATGCCTCTTGTCGATCCTTGGGCACCGCCTTTTCCGCCGCCCCCAGCTTCACAGCTGCGACGAGCCAACTCCGGGTCGCCATGGCGAGCGCGCCGTCTGAAGAGAAACGACAGCCGCGACTATCACACAATTTGCTACGAACGACTACCTGGCTGTCCGCCTCTCGCTTCGCCTGGAGCTGCGCTTCTGGCTCGTGCGCCCCGCCGGATCCATGTCATGTGACATTGACATTGTCCGTGGTTGTGGAGGCGGTCAGATGGCCGGAATGAAACTTGTTCCGGATGCGGGCGGCCAGACTGTCAACAAATTCGAAAAGCGGGGACTTGCGTCTCTGCTGCGTCTGATTGGCTCACTCACAGCAGAGAGCGGGCGACACGGCAACAGGGTAACCAGCACCCGGACAGCACCAAGGTCCAGCCTGGCAACACTGAAGCTCGTGCTTGGTGGCCAACCAGTGGCCAGCTAGCCTTGGCTAGTATGGCGCTTGGCGGCCCACCCATCCACCACCCGCAGCCAGCTTGAGAGCTTCAAAGTTCGCTGCATGTGGTCCTCGACTTGCGCACATGTGCACTGGGAGCCAAGTCCACGGGTCAACTGCTAGGGGCTGCTCGGGGCTGCTGGGCGCCGTCAACTGGCCGGCCTGGCCCCGTGCTTATGTAGGCTGCGGCGCGCCACAGTGACGCCTGTCGCTCCGCAGACCAGACAACAACAAAACATCAAATTGCCTGGTGCCGCCCCTCGCACTGCTCTGGGACACCAGCTGGACGAAGCAACACACCGCACGCAAGCTCGCAGTTCGCAGCTCCATGTCACCACCACTCGTCCGCCCAGCCTAAATTTTTGCCGCTCCGCCAGACCGCACCCCCCCAATCTTCGCTCAAACATCCCACCATCCTTATCGTGCCGACGCGTTATTTGCTCGCGGAACCACACAGCTTTCGTCGCAGAGTCCAAATTCACCGCCCTTCAGCCTTTTTTCGACGCATTTCAGCAACATGCCTGGCGGCAAGGGAAAGTCTTCGGGGGGGAAGAGCTCGGGGGGCAAGACCAGCGTTGAGGGTCATAAGAAGCAACAGAGCCACTCCGCTCGTGCTGGCCTTCAGGTAAGAAAACATCGAACACTATCCTCGTGCGCCATTTGTATTTTGCGATCCGAGAATGGCGCCTCTTCCTTCGATGTCGGTCCGTCCTCCTCGCGTGCGCATCTCGAATTCGCCCCCCCCTTCGAACGCCAACATCGTCTCTCAACTTGGTGGCCGCCCCGACGTGACCGCTACTCGGCCATGGCATCTCGACGCGTCACTCGACCGACGCTCTGCTTGTGGCAACACCCGACGACTGCCATCATCGCCTTGCGCCTCGCCCTCTATCGACTGCTTCACGTGTCACGAGCGAAGGACAGCTTGCGCGACGGACATGTTTCATGCCGACTCTCGCGTGTTGCGCTGGCGGGGAACTGAGCCGACAACGAAATGCGAAATGAGCACCTGGTCCTGCCATTCAACCTTGCCGTCTCTCCGGATCGCGACACCATCACCGCATTAATGGCGCTGTGACTAACCGAATTCTCCTAGTTCCCCTGCGGGCGTGTCAAGCGTTTCCTCAAGCAGAACACCCAGAACAAGATGCGCGTTGGTGCCAAAGCTGCCGTCTACGTTACCGCTGTTCTCGAATATCTGACTGCCGAAGTCCTTGAATTGGCAGGCGTAAGTGCCCCCGATGACTCATGCTGATGCGCCGTTGGCATGGGCTGTTGCTGCCTGCCCGACTTGACAACTAGCTACTAACCATCTTTTTTTAAGAATGCTGCCAAGGACCTCAAGGTCAAGCGTATCACTCCTCGCCACCTACAGCTCGCTATCCGTGGTGACGAAGAGTTGGACACGCTGATCCGTGCCACCATCGCCTTTGGTGGTGTCTTGCCACACATCAACCGCGCCCTGCTACTCAAGGTGGAGCAGAAGAAGAAGAAGGCCCAGGCCATCGAGGCATAAGCGCCCTTGCTCGCCAAGTCTGTCATTTCTGTCGTTTTGTGTTGACCCGTGGGCTCTTGCTCGGCCTTGACGCTTCGGGTGTTGGGCTGTGTGATACTTTATTACGGTTTACGGTTAGGGAACTCTGCGGAATTGTTCGTGGTTGAATTTTCGAAGATGGGCGCCATCCAAGACTCGGAGGGAGGGAGACTATAAAGGAGATGACGTTTGGACCCTCTACCCCCCGTGGAGGTGGCCTCTTACAAAATGCGGCTTCGTTGCGGAGAGAGGGGTATTTGGCCGAGGCGAACTTTTTACACCTGCAAATAGCGGACCTGAGAAGATCAGCGTGGAATATCTTTTGTCAAGATGCTTGATGACGCCAAACCCGTCTGTCGGGACAGGTCATGTACAACTAGTAGTATAGTTTGTGGTCAGGGGCGATGAATGCGATATCGGGCTGGTGCGATGGCACCAGCAACTCTACTCAATATGTGTTGCCTTGTGACTACCGTCATGTCTGTATCATCTGCTGTGTGTGTACTATCTGATTTGTGTCTATATCTAATTTGTCTCAACTTAATCATAAGCTCGCATGTCCCTACATGTCTACTAAGTTACCAACATCCATCAACATGCTCGGCTTATCAACCCATTCTTTGTCGTTTCCCGCCCGTCATACACGCATCACCACTCGATTTCCGCCTCTCTTGCTCGTGACAATACGGCGTACTCGGAAATCATACCGGGCACGCGGAGAATCGTCCCCTAATGTCCGACTTGTCTTTTGTACGTCCCCTAGTCGCTTTGGTCTCGGCGTCCCCTGACGCATGCTCGCCCGCATCCTCCTCGTCCAGGCCCCCTGCTGACGTTTCGCCCTCGACCAATTCGTCTTTGTCGGTGGACGTGGCACACGGGCGCGTCATTGTCTTTCAGCGCCTGGTAGTTCATTAACCGAATCTGCGGGGAGCAGCAATTCACTGGCGGCGCTGAGCAAAGTATCAATCATGATCCGGAGAGAGCAAGGACAGGCTTTTCTCATCAAAGCACGGGCACGGCACGGGCATCGGAGGCGCGGCGATGGGTGCATTCTCATCTGTGAACGCGCCGTCAGGCTTCTTGCGAGGATGTTGGTTGCTGTGCTGAGCGCTTGGTGGACGGGAAGCGGAGCTGCGGCGGCGGCGCTGGAAGAGCACTGATCGAACGATGGTTGACATTGGGGAGGATGGCCGTGGCTCATGGGGCGGCGGGTGAATGAGGGAGACTATTGCGTAGAGATGACTTACAACCGACACGGGCACTCGAAGCTAGCCTACTATTGTCATGCTTGGCGAATAGATGCAGTGCAAAGGAACGAGGCGGGTGTTCATGATCTGAGAGAAGTACTCAAGTAAAGCTCCCCTCTTTTTTTGTTTCTTTTGAATGATGTGAGGCAGATCTGGCCCTTTGTCTAGGCAGCCGCGGTGCTTGGGCGATGCATCATGACCACGGTTGGTGACGTCTCAGAAGGTTCAGGGTCCACGAGACGAAGTTTCTTGGACTTTGTATCGATTCCTATTTGACGACAGAGTAGAAATGGGTGAGAATCAAGGCTGAGGCAGTACGTAGGGGGTAAGGGTTGCTAGATGTGGGTTGGCCTGATATCTGCGAGATCTGAGCAAGATGCAACTTCACTTGCGACCAAGACCATCCCATCACAAGGGCGATTTAGTCACGATGGGTGTCGGCGACCTTTTCTTTCCTCCTTTGCAGCCAAGGTGTCATGCCCGTCTGGCAATTCCCGTCCTGTGCTCTAATACCTGGTAGCGGGACCCTGCCACCATGTTTATATCCGCTACCGCATATCGTCGTCGTGACAAAAACACTTTCAGATCAAGACCCTAAGACCGATTCATGTTTCTATGGACTGTCACCAACTGAACATTTCTGGTTACTCCTCTCGTCCAAGTGCGAAAAATTGACACATGGCATTGCCAAATCACCATGGCAGTGTCCTTTTGGGATGCCCGAGTCTTGCTTCTGGTCAATGGCTCAGGCTTGCTAATTGCACTTGAGCCGTTGTTTACTGGTTACTCGGCAGCTTCCGCGAGAAACATGCTGCCATTCTCTTTACGCACAATTCCTGCGACAACTCAAAAGTAATGCAAACGTCTTTATTAGAAACAGTTGTGCATACATGGTCGGGTCATCCCTGCAGGACGCGCAGAAAGGACGAGGCTCATGGGGACCGTGTGTTCGGGGCTCGGAACTTGCTCGCATGGAGGCAACCATGCCGTACCCAATGAGTGATGAGCATTGTATTGACCAGACATGCCTGGTATGCTGCATTGACATGTTCAGTCCCAGAACACCCCCGTGGGGTCAATAATTGACTTGACCCTTCAAAGTTGCCAAAGCCGCTTCAATGTTGGGGCTGGTACCCACTGTGAGCCGTGAGCCATAGAGGCTGGGCACACGCGGCTCGGCATCCTTCCTGCGGCTAGACGTGCTCAATGTGGCACATCGCTTTGCTATTGGTGCAGAAGACGCCTCCGCATTTTCTGCACAACCCTAACCCTTGTACTTTGGACGAGTTCTTACAGGTCCATCCAAAAACCAACGTCTGTCGATTGTCAAACACATTCGTCTTTCCAAGGACAGGATCGATAAATAAAGCCGTTTGTGGTCCGGTGCTTTTGTTCACTGTTTCCAGTACTTGCATCGACACAAAGCCTGGGCGCCAGACCTACGAGCTGATTGAAATTGCACTGGTACGAGTGAAAGCACTGAAGCACACAAAGTAAGATATTGCTCGGGCTTCGGACCGTCACAAAAGACGAAACCTTGTCCAGATTCTCAATGGGCCTCTAGCTGAAAGGAGCTGCAAGACCCAGAAACCAATGTACTTATTCGTGGGTGGTGTTGTGGCCCCGGGACACAATCAGAAATCGCATAGACCGTGGGAAGCACAAAATTAGCATGGAAGAGCCCTTGTTTGACTGCTTGCTTGAGATTTGCTGAAGGAGCTTTACATTTACGTCTTGTAGGATAGGGTGTTGGTGTATTACCCGCCTGGTGTTTAGAAGTGTCCTTGCAGGCCAAAAATGACCTTTACACGTGCACATGGAAACCGAGATATTTGGCGCCATCTGTCGCTCGGCAGATTGACAATAATTTTATTGATATAACCCTGCCGCTCATAAGGGGCTGATACGCTTCGCTATAAGTCCTCTTTGGGGCCGATTCTTGTATCTGCGACACGTCTCATAAACAGACTTTAAAAACACAGCAAACGGACATGTCACCACGTTTACGTGCGATAGTGCCTGGAAAAAGGCAACAAGAGCAAGAAATAGGTACAAATTCATGTTGTGATGACAGGCATTGCCACCGTGGGGAGCTGAATATATGCGGGTGAGGACAAGGGGTATGTCGGATTTTCCCTGGCATTTTGAACCAAACTGAATCGATGCGGCGAGTAGCGCTGGTACTTGGACGCCTATACAGTCCTGCACACACGATAACGAAAGTAGAACGGCTGAAAAACCCTTCTTAGGTGCTGAAATTAGACGTGATCTAGCAAACACCACCGAAAGATTACCCACGGCACTTTAATCTTATATAGTAGTGAACCTGAAGAACCTCTTTTAAACGCCAGGCAGTTTGTGGCTAAGCCGGGCGTGAATCTCTGCCCAGGAGAGTTCAAGTTCTCCTTTTAATTTAATGAGGGGATCATCCTCTTGTGTGAACATTGCTCCCACGCTGTGTCCACGCTTTTAACCTCGCGATCCATCATCCCTGACGGATTACATGGCCGTGATTCTGGCAAAAACCCCAGTTGAGCTAGAGCTAGAACGATACTTCATCGTTCATAACGGTACGCTATAGACAGACGTTCTGCAGAGTCATTCTTTAAACTCTGCTCCCATACCATCAACATCCCTGGTTAAGGGGGGATGCACAGCCAAGGGGAGCATGTACTCACTTTCGCCATCGGCAGTTCCGAGCGTACCGATACATAAATGTGGTGAATGGACACTCCTCGCGCACGAACAAAGAGATACTGGCAACAAAAGAGCCCATTCCTCCCATCCGGATGAGCATGAGACAGCAGTCACGTTAGACGGGCAACAATAGACACTGCACCATCGACAATGGCCCGTCGACTCTGGCATCCAACAAAGCCAAGTGAATCCCGTGCTGCAAAGTCCTCCATCACACCCCCCCCAAACTCGAGTCGAACATCGCATCGCGTTTCCCCCCGTCACAGCTCTACAGGTCTTCATAAACTTCTGCGATTTTGTCATTAGGTCTGCATCTACGTGAATGAGTGAACAGAAGATTTGCCTGTTCAGCGTGCCCGTCGAGTATATAACGTCCTCTCCCGCGGGCCATTTAGCAACGATGCAAGTCTTCAACTCACTCCGAGAAGTCATTCGGAAAATGGTACCTGCCTTCCCCGCCAACTTTAACGACTTTGCACGATATACTGCATTTGCGCCGTCACAGACCCAAGTGAGACCTTTCTTCGGACACGACGAATCCTAGAGCGACCTGCGGCATTAGGCGACAGCTGGAATATAACTCCCTGCTTCCACTAAGATAGCAAACCTCGGCGCTGCAGTGTATACCGGCAGTCATGCCCAAACGCAGGAACAGCTTGGATTACTTTCCCTGCAACAACTGCAAAGACGACAACAACAGTGATAATTTTAGAACCTGCACTGTTTTGCCAGGGGTCCGGGCATGCACAAACTGCATGGTGCGTGAAATAGGGAGCAAATGCGTGTTTGAGAACAAGGTCCAGAGGGCCGGTGCGCCGGCCGCTACGGACAAGGCTTGTGAGTATGGAACCAAACTTGCCTCTCATCGATGCCAGCTGACATGTTGTAGGTGGCGGCAAGATTCGACGGGCCACGCGCTCTAACGATGCCAGCAAGGCCACGAACACTTCCTCTACCGGACCTGGTACTCCCATTAGCGGCGGCACTGCCGAGAATGGTGCCGGGGGACAAAAAGCACGGGACTTGGCTGGTGCTGCTGTTTCGGCGGGCCAAGGACGTGATCAGACCGAGGGCAATGCACTGCCCGTCGCGGGCGATGAGTTCCATGCCGAGTTCAACACTCCCATTGTTGATGAGGTTGACAGGAGGCGCAGGGACTCGGAGTTCATGACTATTGAGCAGATGGAGAAGGAGTTGAAAGGTTTCTAAGACGAGCCAGGGGCGCAAGGAGCGCAAGAAGCGCGGAAATATAAGGATATAGAGTTCAAGTGTGTTTTGTGTTTAGAGACAGATAGAGAATATACAAGTATTGGTATTGGACAGGAAGGGTGCATCTCCCGCTGCAAATGGCACGTTCAAGGGTCCGGTGTCGACGCAAGAAACGAACAGCAGGTAATGCTCTCTGTGTGTTGGTCGTCGAGTAGACTGCTCGGACACGTAGTGCTGGGCTCATGCTACGTTTTGTGGTTGTCAACATAATGGGCAATCTGTTCCGTTTATGTCTGCTGGAAGGAGGAGGAGAACACCATACATAGCAGAGGCTGTCCGTCGACACGCCCGTCCGTCGAGGCTTCCCATGGAGGCTGCGGGACGACGAAGCCGTCTAGAATAAACAAAGTGGGCCATGGGACTTTTATTGCTCCTCAGCTGCGAGTTTCTATTGAATGTAAACCCAGAGAAGTTACATTGAGTGACGTACCTGCTCATGTTCATGCTCATGCCTCACTTGTCACTGCAAGAGGGCGACGCCCTTTGGCCTCGCAGTACAAGCGTGGTTCCCTTGAAGAGCAATGCCAACATGCGCCCTTGATTGACGCTACAACGATGCAAAGTCGAGAGAGCTGGGCGAGCGGCGTCCTGCATAAGGCCGTCGGTTTCCCCGTCCACAGACAGCCTTGTGAACCAATGCACGACTCCCCGCGCCCTCTTTGCCATCCGACATGTCACAAGGGAGGCAGGTTAGCGCCCGGGATACATGGCTTTTACCAAATACTGGCTTGTCTGTTACGACTTACACCTACCATTTCGGGCAGACGGCGGGCCACGCTTTGAGGACGAATGGGGGAACCGCCACTCGTATTAACCGTTTTGGCCAGGGAGGTATTTATGTACCGTAGAAGTTAGGCCAAGCCCGGAGCCTCCCGCATGTGGCTTGCCACTTCCACGCCGTGCCCGATCGCCAAGCTTCCAACAAGCCACCTGTACTACGACGATGGGGCCCATCTGGGGAATGCGCCCTTTGTTCGTTGACGCAATTCTACACCGTGGGGACGCAGACAGAGCGAAGCCGGAGGGCAATGTGTCAATTGCTGCGGATTGCTACGGCACGGAGCACAGACGCCGTGGATTGAGACGGGACGCGTAGACGGAACTGTGGACAAGGACCGGGCAGTCGGTCGTGCCCATCTGCAGCCCGCGCCGGCGGCATTGCACTGCACAATGTTCATGTTTCACCTGGGGCTTGGTAGCACACAGCGATGCATTCCTCAACGCCCTACAACCTGCCGCCTGCCGCCGGTCCAGAATCGGACAGCACGGGAGGCTGCGAGGCCCTTGTCGCTCGCGTTCGAGACAGATACGTACCTCGGACCCTGTCAAGCCCGGCGGCACACCGCCGCTCAGCCGCACAGATCGGCTCCACTTCCCGCACGCTTCCTCTTTGGGAAGGTGAACACCCGTTCGTCCGTTCATCCATGTTACCATCCTGTTCAGGCTGGGCCTTTTTCCTGCCCAAGGGAACGGGGAGGAACCAGTTCCTTGACCATGGCCAATCTCCAAGATCCATTGGGCACCAGCCCGTGCTTTACACGTTGCGCTGTCTGGGCCTTGCAGGGGGTCGACATGCAAACCGCCGTCTACTCAACCCCAACCAGGCCCAACGACTCAAACAACCCCGAGAGCATACGAAAGGACGAGAAAAAGAGTCCCGGATTCATTCGACGCCACAAAGGATCCCAAGGATGCATACTGCCGCAGCCCGGGCCATCGCTCTCTGTATTCAGAAGGTGCCTTGGGCGTTCCCGCCGGGCCCACGATCACATATCACGCGCCCGTGGCGAGTCGTTTTTGCTATTACTGAGCACGGCGTCTAAGTCGCATGCCAAGAGGGGACTTTGACTCCCTGAGAAACTATATAAAACCATGTGTCCAGCTCGCCAGTGCTCTGCAGCAGTCTGCAGCTCGCTCGTAGGCAAGCAAAAAACGACAAGGCCAGAGCTCGCATCCGAGACAGGACCGTCTTAGCCTGCGCGATGCCAATCTCCCTCGTCGCCGCCGCCCTTGCGGCCCTCGCGGCGCCGGCATGTGTAAACGCCCTCCGTGCCAGCCAGGAACTTGGCTACATCCCGCCCATTCCAGAGGACGCCTACCACGCCGGGCACAACGGGCTCGCTCGGCGCGCGACCAACGCGACCAACCCAAACATCAAGGCCGCCACGTTCCAGCAGCTCATTGACCACTCGAACCCGTCCCTGGGCACCTTTACCCAGCGGTACTGGTACAACGCCGAGTTCTACCGCGGGCCCGGCGCGCCCATCGTCCTCAACGCCCCCGGCGAGTACGCCTCGGACCGGTTCGTCGGGTACACGACCAACCTGACGCTGCCCGGCGTCTTCGCCCAGACCAACGGCGGCGCGGCCCTGATCCTCGAGCACCGCTACTGGGGCCAGAGCTCGCCGTACCCCAACCTCACCGCCGAGACGCTGCAGTACCTCACGCTCGACCAGTCCATCCAGGACCTCGTCCACTTTGCGAAGACGGTCGAGCTCCCCTTTGACCCGGACGGCTCTTCGCGGCCCGACAAGGCCCCCTGGGTGCTCTCGGGCTGCTCGTACCCGGGCGCCCTGACGGCGTGGACGCACCACCTCGCCCCGGGCACCTTTTGGGCGTACCACTGCTCGAGCGCCGTCGTCGAGGCCGTCGCCGACTACTGGCAGTACTTTGCTCCGATCGACGAGGCCCTGCCCAGAAACTGCAGCGCCGACTTGAAGAAGATCAACACGCACTTCCAGAGGGTGCTGACCAACGGGACCGCCGAGGCCAAGAACGGGCTTAAGCGCAAGTTTGGCTTTGACAACATCGCCGACGACGACTTTGTGAGCGCCGTCGACGGCGCCCTGGGCAGCTGGCAGAGTCAGCAGTTCTACAGCGGGTACACCGACACCTTTAAGATGTGCGACTACATGGAGGTGCGTGTTGGCCGCGTGCATTCCGCCAGTATCAGGCGGTCAGACTAACACGGGCAGACCGGCAACGCAAACGGCACAAACGGCACCATTCCCGGCCCCGAGGGCGTAGGACTGTGCCAGAGCCTCAAGGGCCTCGCTCGGTTCTGGCGCGAATACGTCCTCCCCGGTGACGGAGGTAAGTGAACCCCGGCCCGGAGGTGCGCGCGCATCGTCGTCCTAACTCCCAACAAAACCAGCCTGCTCCGGAGTGTGGGATGATTATCCCCCCCAGGCGTGCTACAACACGCACAACGCCTCGTACCCCGTCTTCACAAACACCACGGTCGAGAACCCCTACAATCGACAATGGATGTGGTTCCTCTGCAACGAGGCGTGCGTCCTCCCCCCCTCCCCCCTCCCCTTCTCCATGGTACTCTCTCTCCTGACGAAACCACGCAGCTTCGAATACTGGCAGGTAGGCTCGCCCGATTCCACGGTCGGATACCCGGCGCCGCTGTACAACATCGACTACTGGCGCGCCCAGTGCCCCATCTACTTCCCCGAGGTCAACGGGCACCAGGTCGGCATGGTCAAGGGCGTGCGCGCCGACGACGTCAACCGGCGCACGGGCGGCTGGGGCAACGTCAACACCACGCGGCTCATCTGGATCAACGGCGAGTACGACCCGTGGCGCTCGGCGTCGGTCGAGTCCGACTTTCGCCCCGGCGGGCCCTTTGGCGGCGACGACGAGCGCCCGTCGTACGTGATCCCCAAGGCGGCACACTGCAACGACATGCTTATGCGGAATGCGGAGGCGAACCCGGGCGCCAGGAAGGTGATTGACGCCGAGGTCGCCAAGATGAAGGAGTGGGTGGATGCGTTTTACAAGAACAAGTTGTAGAATGGCGCTTTGGTTCGGGTACTATCCTGCGTGGTTTGGACGGAGAGGGGTGTGTCAAAGATGAATAGAATTAGAGCATTTTTAATACAAGAATATGATGAGTATCTTCGTTTGCTGATTTCCCTGCCTTGGTTGACTTTTGCCAAGCGTTTGGATATATATCTTACTAGAGGATGTGGCGTGCGTTTGGCATTGCGTTGAGAGAGGTGCCGCGAGTCGATTCGGTGCCAGCCAAGGGAAGAATATGCCCCCGACGTCGTAGTAAGCAACAACATATTGCTAGAGTCGAGACTTGGCAGCACAGCCGGACCGGCTCGCTTCTAGACAACCGACGTTTGATGGACCACAGACCTTCACTCCATCACACCACGCCCCGATACCACGACTACACAACGCCCGGCAAAACCGCCCACCTCTTGCGAATCTTGTCCTCCCCAAACTTCTCGACGTACCACTTCTTGCCCTTGACGGCCCGCGGCAGCATGGCAAAGACCTCATTGACCAAGAAGGTCCAGGCAGGCACGCACCCCCAGCCAGCGGCCACCAAGAACCCAAACCACTCCACCCACTCGCACAGGTAGTGCGCATAAAGGACGTGCTTGAACAGCCCAGCCTGCGGGATCTGGTAGTGCTTCTCGACGCTGGCGGCGCCCCCCGCGCCCCCCTGCTTGTCCAGCACCCGCTGCCGGCGGCGCTTCTCGGCGCGCCGAATCTCGCGCAGCTCCTCGTCGTGGAAGAAGTTGGCCGCCAGGCCGACGTAGAAGATGGCGATGCCGACGCAGAACTGGGCGACCGAGGAGCGCGCGGCCCAGGCCTCGGCGGTGACGGGCCCGTAGGCGGCGAGCCAGGCGCCGATGCCGACGCCGTTGAGGACCTGGAAGCCCGCGGCCATGAGGGCGACGAGCACGTGGATCGGCGACATGGACGGCTGGATGAGGGGGAACACGACGGCCCTGTAGATGTAGTGGATGACCTGAGGAGGGAAAGTTAGTCCCATAACGTTGAGAGAGGGAGAGAGGGGACGGGAGGGCGTACGAATAGGCCGGCCAGCACGCGGTTCTGCCACGGCAGGTCGTCGATGCCGTGCATCCGCGGCAGCGTCTTCATCATGTACAGCACCGTCGTGAACCCGGGCATCTCCATGAGCACCCAGGCCACGCGGCCGGGGAGGTTGAAGGCGCTGCGCACCGACGTCTTGCCCATGCCGTACCACGAGATGAAGAGCTGCATGAGCGAGAGCTACAGTACAGGCCCGCGTTAGCTTTCCTCACAGGCGTCATTCACAGAGTACTCAAGTATGCAGCATCCAGCTTCCAACGGGGGGTCATGTCGACGGGCGACGTACAGCAGGGTAGAGTATCTGGAAGATGAGCACCGTCGTCTGCCAGTTCTCCCTCGTGGGAGGGTACCAGCCCTCGACAATGGCCATGGCAGCTCTCGACTCCTGAGTCCTGAGTCTCGAGTCCTGGCGGTTGGTGCGTCGGCCGAGATGCGATGGCGGTGGCGCGCGACGTTTCTAAATACCGCGGACGGCTTCCCGCGAGCCCACGTACCAGCAGTTGAGAAGAGAGAAAAGCGCCCAGGGCATCAGTTGGTGGTCCAGCCGCAGATGAAGGTCACGATCACGCCCGAGGTGGTTTCGACTTGCAAGTTGTGGCCATGACTTGCACATGGAAAGCAGGTGACCCCTGTTGACGGACGACAAGTGGGGTCGCGGTGCCTGTGGCGTCCTCGTCCCACCAGCCACTTGTCATGATCCCCGCACAAGGCATTGACATGCTCAATCCCATTGTCTCCTTCTCCCACTCCAATGGCTCCCCACGGGCCGCGTATATGTAGCGACATGGCCGTGAAACAGTGAAACAGTGAAACATCTTTGGAGCCCACCAGACGGATCGCGGGGCGCGAATATCCGATCGATGGGCCTGGCGACCCCCGCGCGGCACTTTAGCCATCATGCCCACGTCATGCCCACGTCGAGCCCACGTCGAGCCCACGTCGTGCCCTCGTCTTGGCCCTCGGTGCGATAGTGAGAGTTTCTGTTAAGCAGCATTTATTTCCCGCCCATTTCCTTTATTCAGCATCATCCGCATGCCAAGAGCACCTCCTCGCGTCCCAGTTCGTGTAATCGCGCATTCCACATCGAGCAGCACTTCATAAAGCAGAGTTATCCCAACAAAATGCTAAAAGGCAATCACCACACATGTCCGCACGTCACTGCAAACGACATTATTCACCCTCAATACGAACCATTGCGAAAAAAGAAAAACAAGTCATTGTGATGGATTCCTCTTGGTGACTACGACTACCCAAGCATTCCAACCAACACAATCAGCCAATGTAATATACACCATACGCCATGCGACAATCATCAATGCCTCGTCTCGTCACTCATAACATGCCGACACCACTGCCACGAACCGGAACCCGCTACATCACCACACAATCCTTGTCTCGCCCGCCGTGGCCCACAGCCTGTCGCCTCGAGCTGGATGACATGGACGCCCGCTGGCTGTGCGAACCCGGAACGAAATTCGTAGGCGGGTCGACTGATATCAACGGCTGACCGGCAACGCCCTGGACCTGACTGGCAGCAGCAGATGGCTCGACGCTCGCCGACGTCTGCCTAGATAATGCCGTGCTACTCTGCGAGTGGCTCGGGTGTCCCACGGGCGGGATATAAGCCGCAGCTTGCGCTGCCTGCTCATAGGACGGCGGCGCGTCGTCTCCATTCGATTCTGCTCGACGAGTCACGCCGGGCCGACGGGGCGGTACAAGCGGCCTGACGACTTGTTGTTGTACTGGTGCCTGCTGCTGCTGCGGCTGCAGAGGCTGCGAGATGCCAGATTGTTGCGGGTGCGATGTGCTTGTTGTAACCGGGACGCTGTAGGTATTCGAGCTACGCCTTTCCGGGGCGATGCCGCCGTGTCCGGGAGTAGAAGTGCGCCTTCGATCTCGGTTGACGGGGGCAGGCCGGTGGCCCTGCTGTTCAATGTATTGCTCAGACAGGGCCCTCTCTCGCTGACGGCGAGCCTGTTCCTCGCGATGTTTTTGGTCCTCTTCCTCTTGGAGTTGCAAGGCAAGCGCCAAATCTCGATCTTCTTGCTCGTGCGGCGAGACTGCCGACCCCGTCTCTTCATCCTGCTGTCTTCCC
Source organism: Metarhizium brunneum (assembly GCF_013426205.1). NCBI lineage: Eukaryota > Fungi > Ascomycota > Sordariomycetes > Hypocreales > Clavicipitaceae > Metarhizium > Metarhizium brunneum. The sequence continues at coordinate 944,353 of NC_089423.1, read as the reverse complement.
TTGCCACGCTTGTTTTGTACGGTTGTCCACTGGCCGCCGTGGTCAGTCGTCGAGCTGTTCAGGTTGGTGCTTGGTCCAGCCTCATGCGTCAGTCCGATGAGACGATAGTCCCCGGACAAGTACTCGGTCCGTTCCCCATTGACATCCACGAGGCTTTCCCAGACAACTTCATCGTGGGTTCGGTAGCCGGCGTCAGTCACAAGACTGAGCAGCTGCAGTGTTTGCGGGTGACAATACAAGGTGCTGAAGTGATCGTTTCGAAAAAGAATGGCAAACGTGCCTGGGCGCATCGCCTTTCCTATGACTTCGATGCCCCACGCCGTCAGTTGAGTAGCTGATGCGCTTAAAAACATTTTAATAGTCACAATGTCTTGGTATAGCTGCTGCTCATCCTCCGTAAGCCCAGTAGGCGAAGCAAGCTTTTCCTCGAGCTCTTCTTCGCGGAACAACAAGTTCTGCACGTCTTCATATGAGCCAGCCTGCCGTTCCAGGGCGCTGTACGCAGGGTCCGTTTGTGATGGCAGCCAGCCGTGTATTAGTGGAATAGAGAATGCCGCATAGAGGCTCATCTCCATTGTGTTCTCAAACGTCCCCGGGATGAGGTTTCCTCGCTCCGTGGGGTGCAGATGTGTCAGAGAAGTCCGCTTGTAGGCGTCGACCATTGCTGGGGTCGGCACAAACCGAGGGTTGACATTCATGCCGGTGTGCAGGCTTTGCAAGAAAGCATACAGATCGGACACGTCCGGCAGGGCATCTTCCGAGTTTGTACGTCGTGGTGACATGAGCTCGTCCAGGACTGCGTCGAGAAGCAAATTCAGGCTGATTTGCTCCCGCGACCTGAGGACCTGCACAAAGGTGGTGTCGGGATTGTCAGCCGGTGTTGTCAGGGTCAAGGCGTTGACCAGTGCCACCAGGGGGCAAGGGCCGTTCTCGTTCTGGATTAGTATGGGCGACGTTCGAGGATTCTGTTGAGACTTTGCATCGTGCCATCGGATATTCTTCACTTGGTAAGTCTCGGCTTTGGCATCAACGGGCGGTCGCGAGGGAACCCATTTCTGCTGTAGGCCTGTGGATCGTGCTGGCAAAGGCGGCCTCTCATCTGCACTCTCATCCTCTTTTGCGTGTTTCGACGGGGTTGAGCATGATTCGGCGTCAATGAGGCTCCAGTCGTCGATCTGGGCGGCGTGACCGGGCGCCGAGAGTTGTTGCACCTTGGCCTTTCCCTTGTCAAATGCACCGAGATCGTCCCAGACATTCTGATGCAGTAGTTCGTCGGCCACGGCAGTCGGTGGTGACTCGATGACAGTTTGGTCACCGTTGTTGACAAGCTCGTCTTTCCAGGCGGGTTGGTCATCATTGTCTGATTTTAGCGATATCAAAGCTGGAGACTTGGGAGGGATGCTTGGCTGCGAGATGGATGGCTCGTCGATATTAGCGGCCCACGGATCACTCTCGATGCCGTCAGCTGTGACTGGTCGCGGCTGCGGAGTAGGATGACCCATGTGAGTCCTTTGACTGTCGACGACTTGCTGCCACGGATTGGCATCTTGGCTGGCGTCGTCAACGCTCAGCTTGGAGAAGGCTTCGGTCGGCATAGCCTCCGGTGTCTGAGGTACTGGTTTCCTCTTCAGAAATGGGTTCGTGGCAGCTCTATTGCCGCCAGGTCTGAGTATATCTGGAATCTGCCCTGGACTGTTTGTTTCGGCCTGGCTGGGCTGTTGTCGTTTAGCTTCGTCCCAGACATTCTCGTCGGCGTCGCCCTGGCTGGTCAGGCTGTTGCCTGGCGGTGGTGTGTTTGCCACGGGGTGCGAGGGGGGAGGGCAAGCTGGCGTTCCAGAGCTGCCTCTTTCTACGCCGACATGCTCCCATATGGCTTCGCTGGGATCGTCGGGCCATGGTGTCTGGGACGGTTGCTGTGGATATTGTTGTTGTGGATGAAGCGGCTGGGCTGAATCGGCAGAGGGAGCTGCCGTGTCGTGTTTGGGCAGCTCTTGGGACACCATGTTGCAAAGGGCAGAGGCGGTGATGGCGCCCGGCAAATGAATGTGCGAGCAAAACCTCTTCTCCTACATCAATGGATGGCGATGGCGAGGGCGAGGGTACGGCGTGGATGGACGGATGGGCGGCGTGGTGTCGTCGTGGGCTGAGGATGAAGCAATGATGTAACTTAAGCGGAGAAGCTGCCTGGTCAATGGTGGCAGTAAACGGCGACATCTGGAGGGTCTGCGGTGGGGTAATTAAACCAACGTTGGGCCAATTCAAACAATCATCCGTCATGGCAGGGGCAAAAGGCTACGCGATCAACAAACCGCAGCCATTGTCCTGTGGCTTGAAGAGGCAATGGCCGCGTTCAGTTCTTTGTTGGATGTGGCTCAACATTGATGGCTGATGATGCCTTGGGTGACAAACAAAGAGTCTGGTAGCATCAGGAGGGGCGGCGGCGGCGGCGAATCGTCAATTGCGCCAGTCGCATTTGAAGCCGGACCGACGACAGGCCGAGTACACGCGTCCTTGCCGTCAGCAACGTGCCGTTGCGTGCGCACCACGTCGGAGATGCGCGTAACGCCACATGGTGAATCGACATGATGAGTCTCTCCATTGCGACGATTACGGACCTGGTCTTTGGGCATCTTTGTTTGGGGCTGAGGCTGACGATGGCTGCTTGTACTCCCATCTTCTCTCAAGTGTCAAAACCACCCCGCACAAGCGCAACTATGTAGCTTCATCCTAGGAGCAAACAGTTGGTATCATATATTATATTATATTATATTGACGGAACAATATTATCCGTCACGCTCTGGCCATATCCACAGACACACTCGCCCGCAGTCTAACCACCACCTCCGTCGCCTCCTTCGACCAAAGATGCTCTCTGCCAGCTAGCATCCTACAACACCAAGGGAAGGGCCATCGCCACAGCCCCCAAGGCCAGAGGCACCTGAACGACTCCAGCAGCGGCCGGGGCTCTCGTCTGTGTCGGGGCATTGGTGCCCGCGGCCGTCCCGGCACCAGAGTCGGTAGGGACTGGGTTGGCCGCGGCCGTCGTGCCCCCGAGAGGAGTAGGCCCGGACTGCGTATCGGTAGGTTGGGCATTGGTAGGTGAAGCGCCAGATCCGTCGTCCGACGTCAACGTATAGGTAGGCAGAGCGGTTGTGCCCAGGGCAGCAGAGGTGGTGCCGGCATCACCACCAGCGCTGCTGCCGCCTCCAGTGCCGCCCGGGGAGCAGTTGAGCCCGGCGTTGACGCACGTGTATCCTGCCCGGCAGTATTTACCGTTGCCGCAGCAGACGGATCCCTTGGGCATGCATTTATTGTTGCATGCCTCCTGAGTTGCGAGGCACTGGTTGCCGCCTCCGCCTCCGCCTCCGTCGCCGCCAGTACCGCCCGGTGAACAACTCAGACCGCCGTTGACGCAGGTATATCCCGACTGGCAGTACCTGCCGTTGCCGCAGCACACGGATCCCTTGGGCATACACTTGTCATTGCAGGACGCCTCGGTCGAGAGGCATTGGTTGCTGCCGCCGCCGCCGCCGCCACCCGTGGTACATGCGCCATTCCCGTCGCACTTGGTGCCGGCCTTGCAAAAGTTGCCGTTGCTGCAGCAGTCTCCTCCGACGGGCATGCACTTGTCTTTGCAAGGCGTGTATCCCGTGTCGCAGGTCAGACCGCCAGTAGGACCGCTGGTGCACGTCTTGCCCAGCGGACAGCAGCCGCCGAGTTTGTCGTCGCAGACGGTGCCGACCTTGCACCAGCCTGATGAGGCGCAACACCGGCCGCCGATGGGGATACAGCCGTCGTGGCAGGCGACTTGGCCAATGTCACATGTGGCTCGCTTTGAGAAGTCGAATACCGGTTCGGACTTGGCGAAGAGCTGGCGCGCAGATACGCTGCCGACAGCTTGCATGGGGACAAGCTGCTCGGCGGCTGCCCATTCGGCGGCTGCCAGGACCAAAAGCGAGTACAAGTGCATACTTGGCTATATTCTCCGTGTTAATGCCCCGAGGCTGATTATACGAGAGACTGAATAGAAGCTGCCAGTGAGTTGGCGGCCGCGAGTATGGGTGTAAGTCGGCTTGGCCGTGGCGGGAGGCAGGAACTGGCTCTGTTGTTATGTATTTCCTGAGGAGCGATGGAAAGCAGAGCCTCAACAAGCAAGTATCCAGACGAAAATCTCACCTCGGACCAGAATGACCCTGCAAGCCACGGAGCTCGCTGGCATGGCGTACTAGACTGCCTTGCGAATAGTCTCAAAGTCGGCGTCCATACACATGAACTCCAGCCCACAGTCAGCCTTCCAGCCCCTCAGCCCCAAATATGGCGCGCGATAGTCCGAGGAGGATGACGTTCAGCCTCAGAAGCAGGGACTGCAGGAACTCGCACATGGTCACTCGACGCAGGTGCAAGTCACATAACCACGCTTCGCAGTAGTGTCATATGTGTCATTGGGGCTGTCGGGCTGGCAAGGCAACTTGTGACGCCAATTTCGGGAGCCATCACTTGGCTGCAGGACTGAATACGAATGCGTGGCATGATTGGTGCCATGTTTCCTCCAGCCCATGTCCGCTTCCTCGTGCGGCTGAAGATGAGTAGGTGAGGGTTCTGGCAGGGGTTGTAACACAAGGCTCCTTTTCTTTCTTGTTTTTTTTTTTCTGAGCGGGAACCACGGCTGCGATGCAGGAGTTTTGAGCGGTGAAATTAAGCGTGTGGTGGCTTGTTGATCGACGTTCGGATGGGCTGGACGGCTGAGATTCTGGGCATCGAGAGCCAAAGGCGGACGTTGGTCTACACGACATACATACTGGATAGGAGGATTCAGCTCTGCCAGCGCCTGATGAAAGACCGAAACTAAGGCCGACTTAATCGTCACTTATCTGTATCGATTGATGCGCACCGGACCCCGGGGGGGGATGGGCTCATGCTTACTGTCTCGTCATGTCAGTCACGGCGGGGAGGGTTGATGTTGAGGCTGCAGTTGAAGCCTTCAGGCTTTCGGGCCGCCGCGCTTATACTTCTTGGTCCCTATTTTATCCCGAACGGCTGAAATTTTGCCCTCAAGTATGTCCTTGAAGGATTCGTACACAAGATTCTCTTCAATGGCCTTCATGGTTTTCTTGTCGTGCATACACTTGCAACAGTTCCAGCTATGACTTATGCCAGACCATATGGAGGCTGCCTGTTGACGGTGTAAGCTCATTAATTATTGCAAACTAACTAAGACATGGCTATTAACAGAGATTAAACCAAATCCAGAATTGTGACTTTGAAAGGAAGCATAAGTTTTTATGTAAATGCTAACTTGGTCGACGTGTAAGAGATCACGTGGAAAACCACGCGATTCTCGGGGCAGCGCATAGTTTTCTCCGACTCTACATTCTGACTCCTACTTGACACCTTCCATCATCAGAATGGACGCATCACTTCTCACTCCAGATGAGCTTCATGAATACGGTTATCGCAAGTCAAGAATCATCGACCACACCTTGGACGATGCCCGCCTTGAGACTCGCTGTCCCCTCGACAACGGGCGACACCACGGCCAACCAAAGTATTCGGCGGGCAGGTTGGATCTGCTCCCCACCGAACTCATCGCCAATGTTCTCTTAGCCCTGGATCTGCCGTCTCTGACTGCCTTTCGGCGCGTAAATCGACGGGCCATGAGCCTCGTCGATTCGTTGCATCAGTACCGAAGGATCTTTGAACACTGTCCCGATATCCTCCGCGCCATCGTCAGCATCGACGCAAAGCACTTTGACTGCGCCAGCTTGTTCAACACCCTGTCCACGACCAAGTGCGCAACGTGTGACCGCTTCGGCGGCTATCTCTACCTAATCACATGCAAACGCGTCTGCTACCTTTGCTTCATCCTGGATCCCTTGTACTTCCCCGTGTCTGCCACACTTGCGACCAAGCGCACTGGTCTCTCAAGGAAAGAACTCAAACGTCTGCCTCATATCCTCGGTCTGCCAGGACGCTTCACGGAGCGCAACAAGTTGGTTAGGGGCAGGATCATGCTATTGGACCGCCAGTCCCTGCGCAACAGGATATCGAGGGGTTCCTCTCAGGCATTTGACGACGGGCTCCGGCAAGTAGACCTCACAACGAGAGAGCCTCGACGATTCATGTCCATTATTTCTGCACCTTTCTTCACCTCATCAGGTCGTTCCGCTGATTGGGGCTTCCATTGCACCAAATGCATAGACAATACGGAGCCAGCGACTCATTTCAGAAATAAGTACACGGAAAGTGCTTTTATGGATCACATGGCACTGTTTGGGATCAATCACGGTGGTAAACGGTGAAGGGAACATGAACGACTTTCTTTAAATCTGCGCAAGTCGCCATAATTCGTCACCCCACATATTTTCCCCGTTCACGCTTTGGAACCTGCAGATTGATGTGACGCTGCATGTGGAGTATTGAAAACTGGCCAGTGACTTGGCTATTCCTCATGCCCATTTTCAGCAATGGCCTTTTAACGATCCCATCTCCCACCACCCCCTGTGCACTCATACTGCATCTGTGGCCTCCCGTCTAGTGTTTTCCTTGCAATCCAAGTGCCCGTCTACACCATCACTCCCTCATCAACACCCACGATGACGCCCACCCGCAACAGCAACATCCAACTGTTGGCAACACTTGTCGACTTCAAGGACGAGGAGGAGGGCGAATACCGCTTTCTGGTTGACGGGAAGCACGCCAAGTATGTCACCGTGGACCCCGGAGTCTTGCCAAGAGATGATCGGACCTTTGCTCCGATATTGCTTCCGACGCTGCCTTCCTTCCCTCCCGGTGACTGGAACGAGGGTCACGTATCCAAGAACCCCCTGAATGGGGAGCTGGAGTTCTCCCGTTGTACGCGCAGCGACTTGCCTGGAGTTTCAAACACCTGGCACCACACGCGAATCGATCATTTGGAGCTCAACAAGGTCAGTCGTATACGCCAGAATATACACGTCGTCACACATCCGCTTTTCGACCAAGCTCTGCTCGTCAAATTTACCGAATTTCCCTGGCAAATGTCCTTCTTCGAAGCCGAAACAACGGCATACGAATGGATTGATGGCCACGACATTGGTCCCAAGTTCCTCGGCCATTTAACCGAAGACGGCAGGATCATCGGTTTCGTCTTGGAGTACTTGGAAGACACCAGGTCTGCTGAAACCGACGACCTGGCAGCCTGTCAAGCTGCTCTAGCCAGGCTACACTCTCTGGGTATCAAGCATGGCGACATCAACAAGTATAATTTTCTTATTCGCCAAGGGAAAGCAGTTCTTGTCGATTTCGAGGCGGCTCGGAAGTGCAGTCAAGAAAAGGAGCTTCAAGCCGAGTACGAACGCCTAGAGCACTCCCTGAATGATACTTCGCGTAGAGGCGCGACGTATATTTTATGAGCCAAGAAATTCTTCAACGTATCAGTCGAGGGCAAAGAAGAGCGGCCTCGAGTGTTGTACTCTACAAAATGAGAATAAAGGAAGACATGAAAAACGATGGTTTGCATTTGCCCCCTTTCACAGTATGTCACTGGCCTCTCTGCTATCTATGCCCAGTCTTGGCAGCCTACATTACCTTTGCTTACTGTGGGCAATTTTCAACGTCGTTCCGTCCCTGGAGGACCATCATATTGCAAATACAACAGCAAATCGCACAGGGGAATTTTGGCAGCTTCAATTAAACGGATTCAACGATATTGATAATGAATTGAAATCTGTGTTAAATTCGCCGAAACGCCTGAGAATTGACCCTTTTGTATGCCCAATTGGATCCCCTGAATACTCCTACCATGTCCTTCGATCCGAGCCCTATTTTGATCCCTAGAAAAAGCAAATACCATGACCAACAAGCAACCTCTAAATATCACCTTCACCCTTTTCACCCGACACATCACTCTTTACCAGTTCAATGTCCACTATCCACGGTAATTGCATGGCATCTTCGTCAAGGCCTTGAATAGCCGCGTTGACGAAGAGCGTCTGTAAACCCGACTGTACCGGGCCATCGTCCCCCTTACAATGGCTTGTCCGACAGAATCCGTTACTGATGTATTGCTGCCGCTTCATGTTCTTTTCAGCTATTGTCTCTGCAGTATCGAATTTTCGAGGGTACAGGGAAGAGAGTGTTTCGATGGTGCAAGACCGTTCATTGTCGATATTTGAGAAATGCGATGGCTTTTCGCCCAAGGTGCCGTCTCGCCAAGTAACGAGTCTTGCGCCCCAGCCCTCGTGGATATGACCAAAACAATGTAAGCGTGGCCGAGACGCGGCTATTGCAGAAAATAACGCCTCGCAGCCAGCGCGCTGCCTAGAGCTCGTCATGTCGAGGACTCCTCTGGGCGGCCCGTGGGTAATCGCCACGTCGACGCTCCTGTCGATGTCAAAGTTGTGGCTGTCTTTTGGGTTGAACTGGAATCCCCAATCGCCGAGGGATGGAGTGTATGGGCTTGCGTAGACGGTCAACGAGGCGCCATTGCGAAGATTGAAATGATGAGTTCCCTCGTCGAGAAATATGATGCCGTTTTCTCGTGCATCGCAGAAGAGGCTCTGGGCTTCTCCAATGTCGCCAAACTCTTTCTTGATAAGCTCTGACTCTATAGAGGCATTTGCCTCCGCGAGCTTCTGCTTAAATTTGGGCGTGTCCAATGTAAAGTCGTGGTTGCCGGCAATTACAAGTTTGAGAGAGGCGTCAATGCTGCTCAAAAGCTGGAGTGATGTGCGGAATTCGGCCATTTTAGATTCCTCCGTGAGGTCGCCGCAGTGTATGGCCACATCTATAGGCGGAAGGGAGGCGACCCGAGGTGCCCAGTCTTCGGCGTGGGTGTCGGAGAGGATCAAGAACCTGGTCTTGATGTCCATGATGCCTCGGATAAGATGAGGATTAATCTGAGGGAAAGGACAAGAGAGAAAGAATATCTTATGGATTTGATAAAGAAGCAGGGGCTGAATTTTGCGATTCTGTTGCACTCGTAGTGCGGAGAGTGGTGGACGATTTGTTGTCAGGCGAGGTGCTGTATACTGAAGAAATGGAAATGGAACTGGCAAGGCGGAAGGTTCCAGAATATTATTTAACCCTTATTGCCTAGGTCACTTAGTTGACTACAATTAAAGTTTGGTTAAAAGTTTTGTGACGTAAGAGAGGCAATTTGAACTGTCAACGGTATAATACGCCTAAAGACTAGCTCCAACATAGCTTCGAAATTTAGCTTTGTAGATCGGGGCTAAGGTTAAGCTCAAATACAGTTATATACTGACATATAAAATGCTACAACTCACTGCGATGCCAGGGTGGAAATCTGCGTCCATCTTCTTCGAAATATGCAAGTTCAGTTTGGTGTAACAGCACCATCGGCATCTCGAGACTCAGCTGGCTCTATTAGAGCCTTGCATTCGCGTTTATGGAGCTGCAATCAAAAGCCCTGAGCAAAAGGTCCCCAAGGATGTGGAATGGTCTCAAATGAATCGAAACTCAATATCAAAGCTAATGCTTTGCCGTCACTGGGTGTGAGGGATCTGCCAGGGATGTCCAACCTGGCGAAGGACGTCCTCGAAGGTGAGATTGCGAGCAACCATGGGTCGTCTTAGTTAATGTCTTGACCCTGTGTCCACAGATTCATAGTGAGTTGCTAGGAAGGACATTATGCAACTCATATCCCAGTCAAATGGCACACCACAGACGCAGAACGTGTTTTTTCTCCTTGTAGGAGAGCGCTACTTGTCCTTGCTACACCCCTCAGTACTCTCCGGCTACGGAATATGCCGTAAATGAATGAAGAATGCACTTGACCGGTAATATAAGTTTGGCGAAGGCGCTGTATTCTTGTGCTCCTCGATGGATTTTCGAACACTGAGAGAATAAAAAGGCGCACCGGATCCAGCTCGTAATTTATAAATTAAAAGAGTCAAGGATACAAGTACCCTCGCCAAAAATTGAACAAGCCAGCAGAACATACTCTCGGACATTGCAACCATGTGCCCATCCACCGCCACAGCGCTTCACAACCACGTCCCGCAACATCCATCCGAACGAGTGTTCACAAGACTAGTATTTAGAGGATCTGCTCACAGTCGCCAATGTTCACATTGATGATGCCGCCGTCCTAGAGAAAAGTTAGTGTTTTGCATGGCCACTTCTGGAATGGCCGACACTCACGCCCTTATTGGGGCAGCAGTAAAGAATGGCCAAGCATTCCTGCCCGGGCTGCAAAACCTCGCAGACCACCAGACACTATGACCTAACCCAACCGGATAAGGACAGTAAGCGATAGTGGCCGTATCGGGGCACTCGCCGTCGCGTTTCTCGACCTCGACTGGAGCAGCAATGGCAACGGCGGCTAGAGCAACGACAGCAGTCATGTGCTTCATGATGGCGATTGAATGAAGAATCTTTGGGCTACAGATGGCTTTAATGTATTTTCACATGTTGAGAGCTTGACAGATGTTCAACCTGTGTTGTCGATGGAGCGACTGGTCAAAGAGAGGTGACAAAGAGGAGATTGTATACTTTTCCAAGGCCCTATAGTCATTCACTTGGTAGTGCCCTCAAGACAAAAGAACCGGTCATAATTCTTTGTATCAAGATGCTGTGGTCACGAGATGCGAGGCTTGCATCAATAGTTTTCTTTTATGCAAGCCACTTGTCATGACTGTCATGAAATGCTTCATCTGCGCTGAGGCTTGCCTCTGCGCCACCCCCCTTGACGGAATCAGGAGGAAGCAATGATGCAGCGACCTGGCTGACATCCCAATTTGTGATGACATGGATTTATTTGTAACGCAAGTTGTGGGACTGCTTTTATGTCCCACCTCCTCCTTCCTCATCTGCCACTCGCTCGTCGTGTCGGGGAGAGTCGAGAGCGATGGTGTCCCCTATGTGAAGGACGTCGGGGCCGTCTGGTGAATTCATAACTGGTTATTATCTGATTAGCCAGGCAGCTATTCCTGGAAGGAATCTGGAATGGTTGGTGGCACTACACAAGTCCGTCATACCCGAGGGCTGACCGGCCTTGCTCTACGCTACGAGGCCTCCAAGATTCGTGCTTTGTCTCATCTGGAAAGGGCAACATTTGGCCCTATTTGGCACTAGCTTTTAGCACTTGACCGTTTGGCATCAGATATATTGTAGCTCTTGCCAAGCTTGTCTTGGAATACAATGTCACTCTAATTTCTCTGTACAAATTGCTATTATGTAACGAATATTGATACAATAAAAGAACAGGATATCATGTATCTTTTAAATATATCATTCATCTTCTTACTAAAGCAGTGCATATTCTCCTCATTGTAGTGTCCCGGAATTGCCCAATTAGTTGACAACTTCAACAAGCTCCGATTTACAACTGCAAGTTGCTTTAAGCCGCCTGGCTAGCATGTTTAATTTGGGCCATTGATTTCCACCATTTGCCCGAGTATTTCGCTACCATGCCAAGTCAAACTCCAGAGCAAAGGGGAAGCGCTTGACTATGCTGACAAACGTTTCTAAACTATTTCAGGTAACAAGAAAGTTTATAAACACATGCATGCTGACAAATAACCCGTCCGTGTTTATACGGGCGCCACTGACGCAAATGTTCACTACCACCAAGAACCCAACTTCAATCAATTCCATAACAATACGAGATACCAGATACTCGAAAAGATGAAGAGCCAAGTCTTCGTTCTCGGTCCAGGTTATGTCGGTCGCGAAATTATCGACCTTCTTCTGTCGGAAGGTCAATATGAAATCACAACCCTGGTGCGACGGGAAGCCGCCGTCGAGGAATTTGAGAAAGACGGTGCGGGGTAACCACGACACAAACGTCAGACATGAATTCTCATTGAATTACAGGAGTCAAAGCGGTTCTCGGTGATTTGAATGACTTCAAAGTCATCCAGCAACTGAGCGCCAAGAGCGATGTAGTTTTTCACACAGCTACCGCCGACCATTTGGAATCTGCCCAGGCAATCTTGGCCGGAATTGAGGAACGCGCCGGTCAAGGTATGTACACCATGGACCGAGTCCTGACATGGTACGCTACCGGTAGAACCAACGTTGACATGGTGTCATGTATAGGAAAGAAATCTATCTATCTCCATCAAAGCGGAGCCAGTGTTCTGAGCGATACATCACCTGGAAATAATGTCAACGATGAAATCTATTCCGACAAAACGCCGTCTCAAATTGATTCGTTGTCGGACACGGCGCCTCATCGAAAAATTGATCTTGGTATATGCATATCCTCTGACAGGCCTTGATACCATCACCTGCTAACCCATATGCCAGCTATTTTAAAAGCCCGCGAAAAGATGGGCAACAAGGCCAGAATATTTATCTGGATGCCTCCCATCATTTACGGCAGCAATAGCAAGCACAAGCGTCTTTCAATCCAGGTATGCCATGGAATTGAAGCCACTAGTCACCATCTAACTTGAAGATTTGTACCAGATTCCAGCCTTGACTCGATTTGCCTGCAAACACGGGCAAGCCGGCTACGTCGGCACTGGCAAAAAGGCCTGGGGTGTAGTACATGTCCGTGATCTGGCCAAGGTAGTATCCCCAAACAAAATGATTCTAAAAAGCCCGCGGTATCTAATCGAATTTCTCAGGCCTACGTCCAAGTCCTTCACTGGATTGAGGGCGCTGCAGATTCCGACCCCGAGCTCCAAAATCCCTACTTCTTCTGCGAAAGCGGCCAAGTTACATGGGCTGAAGTCGGCGCTATTATTGGGAAGGGCCTCTACAAGGCGAGTCGAATTACCACGCCCGACACCCGCTCTATTCCGGAGTCTGAGTACGTCGACTTGTTTGGTCAATTCACGCCGGATGTCGTGGGATGCAGCTGCAGAAATAGGGCTGATAGGTTGCGGTCCATGGGGTGGAAGCCTGAGCAGTTGGGGATTGGAGAGGCATTTGAGAAGGAGGACCTCCCGGCCTTGTTGGCTGAGAAGGGGGAGTTCAAGGCCTCTGAAATGGCATTGTCTTGATGCTCTCTCAAGGTATAATTGTCTGTGTTGTAGGGTAGGGCGAAGAAGGCTCAAGCTGCCATTGTTATGACTACATGCAGAGACAAATCTGGTACTTGTCCATTAATTTCGCCTAGAAAATTAGGCGACGGAAAATGCGACTTTGCAAATAAACGACAAAAGAACGTATGGAATTAGAATGTATATTCCACCAGACATTTATCGGAATTTATAGTCGGTAATTGCAAACTGGCTGCCGTTTTCGACCGCCTGCCCTCGCGGTTTCGGAGAAATCTACAAGACCACGTGCCCGAGCTGACCTCTTTGTCGTGGATTTGATCCTAGGCGTCTATCTGACTTCGCCATCTCCCTTCACCGGCTAACAGAGTAATGACAAGTATTTAGATCTCGTGCGAGCAATACCCGATTATCCACGTTTTAATCCGTCACAGTCCCACCAAAAAGGATATAATGCCCGCAGACGCCGCCCAAGAGCAAGGATGCATTGCCACAACGTTTGAAAGAAAGTACTATCATCTTGGAAGTGTCTTCATCAAGACAAGTCTACGCCCCAAAGAGTTCCGCACTGGATATCGCGGACTACATGCGCCTCGCCTCGGGAAGGAACGTCTCTTGAACGAAGCCGAAGCCTTGCAATTCGTTCGACAGCACACTGATATTCCCGTCCCGGCTGTGAAATGTCACTTTGAAGATGATGGGGCATACTACCTAATCACGGAATATGTTGAAGGCGTGAGCATGTCTGAACTCTCAGAGGAACACAAGCTTGTCGTACGTCAGGAGCTCGAGATCCATCGAGCCAAACTGAGGACGTTAAAGTCCAGCCGTCTTGGTGGACCGTCGGGACTTGTGATTCCGCCATATCGGGTTTTACATCGTGCCGAGACGGATGAATGGAATCTACGGCCGACAAGCAACCAAGAATACATCTTTTGTCACAACGATTTATCGCAGCAAAACATCATCGTCAACCCGGACACGCTAAAAATCAGAGCAATTATTGATTGGGAATACGCTGGCTTCTTTCCAGCTCGCTTCGACTACCCGTTCTATCATAGACTTGGTCCTTCGTCTGCTATTCATGGGGAAGTGGACGACTCGCTTGAATTGCTTCAATTTCTCCATTCTCAGCAAAATGGCAGCAGCTAGGGCGGTGGGGGATAGACACACTCTGGCACTCTAGGTGCCCATGTTGCAGCATCTGCCTTGTCTTTAATAAGAAAGACAAGGCATTTAGAGCATAGCTTTTTCCGTGGAACGACTTTCCACCCCAAGACCGTGTGACTCTACATCTTGCAGGCGGCGAATAAGTGAAGTCGGAGATGATGGATATGACTGCTCAATCGACAGACGATCCATGTCTTGCCGCAGCTTTTCGAGAAACTTGGCCGCATGCCTTGGTTGAAGCCGAAGTAAAATATGGAGGCCCCGGGGATCTCTTCGCCAAGTACCATCAGTCTGTTTCATAGGATTGGCATTCCAAACCTGGACAAATTTCTCGGTGGACGCCCAATCGATGTAACTAGATTGAAGGGGAAATCCAAAGTTGGCCTTGTTCGTTTCCACCCTATGCCGTGTTAGAGTACATCAACTCGGAACAATATCCGAGTTACAGCTGAGTTTTTGCTTACCCAACAAGCCAATTGATGATGATGGCATCTTGAAACCCAGAGTCTATGATCCTCTTGTTCTCGGCAAAAGCTCTACTCCAAAGGTAGTTTGTGAGCATGAGTGCTCGGCCGAGACGGTCCCTGTCGGCAAGACTATTCCGGCCCCTGAATAGCGTTTGTGCCAGTGTTCTAAGGAGCGCAGTTAGTCAAGTTGTCTGTCTTGCGTCAGGCAAGGATACCCAAGTTTGCCGAATTCTCATACCCGGGCGTTTGCTCATTTGGCGCAGTGGTAATCGGGGTTGACCACAGGACAAACGCATTACCCTGAGTGGAACGGGGAAAATACAAGTTTTGACCATTGTAGGTTGCGGAACGGCCTCGAACCTATTTTTCTGGTAAGCTGGTTTGTGACAAGACGGTTCAAGGCACAAGGGGTGCAAGTCGAACCGAAACAAATTGAAACAACGTCTCGACCGGCTTTTCGAAACAGCTTTGAAGAGCTGCTATCAAGTAACCCGAAAACGCATCTCCCCGACCTACATGGGCATTGTTCACGGGGTTCTCCCGTTTGACTGATGTCCATGTCTTGTCAACGAAGGATTCTGGAACGTCAATGTCTAAGCGGACAGTCTGCTCTTTGATGAGCTTATTTCTGCGGTCACAGAACTCTGGCTCAAAAGGATGAGAAAGATATGATAACCTTGACAGTTCAGATGTATAGCAAGATATGGAGAGAATCTCTGGTGCCGGCAAGAAGAAATTGCAAAACGTCGGATCGCCAACAGGGGGGTTTTCCTGGTACAATGCTGACCAAGTCTTGAGGAAGTGCAGGGCAGCAAAACCGTCTCCTAGAGAGTTATTTAGCACTAGATCTAAATGAGATACACCTACGGTTGGTGCTCACCCAGGCCATGCCAAATACAGACGAAGAGGGCCGTCTGTCCTGTTTCTCTCCACGTGGTTACTTTGGCGAGGAATAAAGGGGTATGACGTTCGCTGAAGATGCTATCGCGGTCGATTTCCTCATAGTAGTCTAGCAAAAGAGTCAAGGCGGAATATTTTGACATCAAATTACAACCACCTACCTGGATGCGTCTCCCCCATCCACTGGTCGGAAAACGGCCCCGGGTTGTCCGTCACACCCACAATGAGGCGCACGGGTCTGTTTGTCAGTTTAATGGACCAAGTGTTGCCAGTTACTTCTCGTGCAAGAGTTCCACAATGTAGTGGGAAGATCTGCAGCGTTTTTGCCAAGGAGGCGCGGAGGCGATCGGTATCAAAAGGACAAGGGATGGTGATGGAGTTGGCTATCTTTACGTCTTGTGGTGTCAGTCAGTCCCACGCGTTCGATTGAGAAACATCGTACAAGCTCGGAATCCAGGTCGATCCCTGGCAGAGGGATTGAAGTCCTATCTGCCAGGCTTGTAGGGTGCTCTGGGGCAACGTGGAAAACTTTGAAAGAAGACATGATGCGAGTTAAGCAGGAACTCAAAAGGGGGCAAAACATGGGGCTCATTCCAAGGGCTATAAATGCCGTGACCTTAAAATGAATGACCTCAGCTTGTACTACGCAACATTACTGCTTTTGTTTTGCCTACTGCATTGTTTTACGGAGGTTACCTTTAAACGTCATGGCCGTC
This sequence comes from Metarhizium brunneum, assembly GCF_013426205.1. Taxonomy (NCBI): domain Eukaryota; kingdom Fungi; phylum Ascomycota; class Sordariomycetes; order Hypocreales; family Clavicipitaceae; genus Metarhizium; species Metarhizium brunneum. Next base: position 928,150 of record NC_089423.1, on the reverse strand, counting down.
ACACAAAGGCTACACAGGGCTGTAGTCTCGTCACCATCAACTTATGAGATGGAGCCTGATGAGAGTTTTGCCACTTACACGAAGGTTTTGCCACTTGCACTACAAAAAGTGGACATCACTCCTGTTGGTGTAGGGGCTTTATTTCGCAATATATCATCACAGAGCCCGTCTCGTCACCTTGCCAACATAAACGCCGCATGCTCATCGCCGTTTGTCTCAGTCAGCTGCTACACACAGACTAATATCAACATTCGTTACACTAGACATGACTACTAATATCTACCTCGGGATGTGTCACTCTTGGGATACAATCCGATGTTTTAGCCAATCATTGATCTTTTCATCAAAATGCCTCATCACAGAAATCGCCCGTTTCCTGCTTCTTTCCACTCCGCCAATTTCCGCCTTGCTGATATCGCGCCCACCCGCCTCGAGATCTAGAATCACAATGCTGTAGTGATACTACCGCCCGTAGATGGCGCACGACAATACGGCGCCATCATCCAGCAAGTAGTCTCGCTATGGTACAATACGGAGACGACATGTGTATTGGGTATCCCGTCGAAAGTGCATAATGGCGTCTCCCCCTTGACAGCCGCCACAGGACCAGTACTTGGCTCCCTGGGCAGCTATCCTGGAGGCCATGGTAAATAGATCACAATCGGGAGTATTATCCGATAACGGAAATATCATCCGGGGTTTATTCGACGTTGCACAAAGGCAAATGCCACGTCGGCCATTCGACCCAATTGGCTGGTCGCATGCTTCGGCAAGTTTATCAGCCATGTCGCCGCATAATAACCCTCGGTGACCGAGAGCGTCAAGGGTTTCGAGTTCTGCTAAGCGTTGGTCCGACACTGCTGAGACCAGACTAAGAAGGCAGAGCGTCAATATGGTCGGTGCAGTTGGTCTGGAGGCGTGAGAGGATAAAAGACGCATTGTGTCTCTTTCGGCTGTCTTGGTTGCTAACCCTTTCGTATCGCGAGTATTGTGTAAGAACGGTATGCAACCACGAGCTCATTTCCCAAGGACGAGGGGCGTAGAAGAAGCCTCTTAAAACATATTATAGCAAAATAAAGCTGCAGAATAATAGGAATAATTAGAAGGCTTATACTTCTAGGTATTTAATCTAGTTCTAGATGCTCTTATTTATCTCTTTGGCTGCTATTTCCTTTTTGGGGCTTGTTAGATGGAGACCGAGAAGCCAGGGTTACTCGGATAGAAGCGGATTAATAATACCTTGATCTGGAAATAAATAACTAGGTAGTAGACGTCTGCAATTCCGCAGAGTGGATTGTACTACCAAGACTTGTTGTATCACTCGGCTAATCGGCCAAGGAAAATGGCAGCCAAGGAGAGTAGTCGTGCCATTTATGCTGTAGAAAACCATTATTTAAGGCGGCACTAAGCTGATTTAGTATCTTGGGGTCACTTCAATGTTAGCCATGCCCCACAATCTCTATTCCTTGGGCTCCTAAAATTGCTCATGTGACGTCACGCTCAATGACAGAAGTAAAAGGCCCTCGTGAGACTTTCCTCTTGAACTATGCCCAGACGTCTGTGGCTTGATCCATTTAATCCGCCCGAGATGTCGTGTTTACTCTTCCATTATTAGTCTCCGCGAATGCATCGCAGGCTCTCTAAGATATGCTTACCTCGGTTGAGCGGACCAAGGGAATCGGGGTTTAAAGAACACCAATGCCGACCTACCCGGGACCTCTCCTTATATCGACGTTTTGGCACGAATTCGATATATCTGGTTGATTCGGGCTTGAGCGATAACTTGTCCGCAATTAATACCGTGCGTACCATTCATTGTTGTAAACCCGACTGTGACGAGGTCTTGGAGCGCAATGACTCAATTCAAAGATGATTCTATTGGATATCAAAGATCCTTGGTTTTGCAAAGAAAGGTAGGGACAAGTGATCATTATGTATGCATGAAAGGAAGAGCTGTGCCCAGGGTTTCCGCCAGGTCATGTGTTTAGTCCGTGTAACCCCGAGGTCCCTTATCGGCGATGATCCTTTTGTTGGGCTTTGTTGGTGTCGGGTCTTAACCGTGTAACACCGACCGACTGTAAATGTGGTCTCCATCGAAGGAGGTCCTCCGCTTTGGTAGAATCGTAACAGTTGGCAATAAAGAACTGAAGTAACCAATGCGGAAAGAGGGGAGGGATTGACGATTCAATATTGTCATAATGACTGCTCAACTCGGCTTGCCTCTTGGCAGAAGACGATTTGCCAACAAACTCCGATGTGCACATTGCGCGCCGAGCGGCACCAGGTTTCCACTCGCCGGCATCACGGCTTTGTGAAATCAACAAACCACGATAGACGAGTCCAACATGCCAACCGTGCTCATGTGGACCAAGAAAAGCCCAAGTTGATCCACACATCAGCGACAATTCCCACATTGACTGTGACCACAGGGTCACGCGGCGTGTGTTTGCTTTTTCCACCCGATTGGGTATCAAAAAAGCAACAACTAGATGGAAGCTCTATAAAATAACTCTTGGCTTCTCCGTCGAGGGATTCAGTCAAGGCCCAACTCAGCCACCTGATCCGTCCAGTACAACATGTCCATCGATACCGGCGATACGAACACCGAATCCAATGACAATATGGCTTCCCCAAATGCAGACACCGGCATTGGCAATGTTGCTTTATACAACCTGGGGAGGATCAGGAGAAGCCTGGATGCCCTCGCTAGCAAACCCAAATGGGATCCTAGCGACACCGCAGGCTTCGATTGCATGCACTATTTTGGCGACGGTGCCTTGGAAAAGGCATGCCAGAGGTTGGGCATGCAGCCTGGACAAACAGTCATCGACATTGGCTCCGGATTCAGTGCCACCGGCCGCTATTTCCACAAGACGTGCGGCGTTGATGTCACGGGCGTCGAGCTACAGGCCGAAATTCATGAACTCGCAGAGATCATCACCAAACGGAATGGACTGGCCGGAGGCGTACGCTCCGTGAATGCCGACTTTACAAAACTCACGGTAGATGCCCCCGTAGACTACATTGTCTCGTTCTTATGCATACTACACATCCCCGACAGGGAGGCGTTGTTCCAGAAAGTGGCCGGTAGCCTAAAGCCTGGTGGAAAAGTCTACATTGAGGACTTCTTTGCCCGAACGACACTCGACCCCAGCGCCCGCGACCAATTACGCGACATTGTGTCCTGCCCTTACCTGCCGAGCCGGGAGCAGTATATATCCCATCTGACCAATGCAGGGTTCCACGGCGTTCGATTTGAGGAAACGTCGGAAGATTGGGCCGAGTTTGTGCACGAACGAGCAGTGAGGAACAGACATGAAGGGACAAGCGAGGCGCCACTTACATTATTCTACGATACGGTTGATGCATTGTTTGCCAGCGGCCAGTTGGGCGGCGTCCGTCTTACCGCCGTCAAGGGATAAATTGGGAGGTATTGTGAAAGTTTAGTCCAACAGAAGGCTTTACTTTTACTTTTGCTTTTACACTTATCTATTATAGCCGCTTCGAAATCACTTCCTTTTTGTTATGAAACGTTATTGCTTTATTTGAATGTGTCTGTATATTGGTTATACGCATTCGGTGATGCCCTTTCTCAAGTATATTTACTCAAAGCGGCACTTGGATCTGAGCTGTACACAAAATATTTAACTGACGACAGTACGGAACTGAAACACCGGGGGTAAGCCGATATTGACCCAGACGATACGAAAGCAAGTCTAGTGGCGCTATCACACTGTGGCTTTCGTTTCGTGCTGCATAAATGATATTGGTAGCTAACATTGAAGACTCTCTAGTGCGGCTACAAGCTGAATTGTATTTCGCAATAATCGCTGCGCCTGAGTAACTACCAGGGCGTGCGCTTAGAAAATTGGGAGAGGGCACCGTGGGTGGGGGGAGGGGTGGACGGACTTGCACGTGGGGTGTGGGCCGGAAATCGTGATGACATAAGTCCTTGCCCCAATAAAACTTTGGCAGTCCCAATCGCAACACTCATAATTAGTCATACATGCCTCCGAACCTCGGCGTGTCGCAAATGAAGTTATCCGCAACATCGAAATCTGCCTTCCCTTGGACGCGGGATTCATATCTCCCCGTCTTGACACCATCTATTGAGCACAAGCCATGCCAATTGCTGGCTACAAGTACTCATGATGGCCCGACTTGTGCGTTACCCTCCCCGTCGCAACCACATCGCACCCCGACCCCGACGAAATCTTGCTGACAAGAAGATGACTTTTGCAGAGAGCAATTGCTTTGAGGTCTCTGACCCCTGTAGCTCCGCAGTGTCGAGCATACATCGCCCGCTTGCGAAGCCCTTCGATTGCTACGCCCCAATTGCGTTTATATACTTCCACCGTTCCGCCAAGACAACAAGCCTTCCACTCGCAACTCGAGAGCATCCCAGATGCTCACATTCTTCAGTCTTTCCAGAAAGCCGCGGCGCCGACAAATCCGCAGAACCTTACCGAAAAGATATTCCAGCGACACTCCATTGGGCTCGCTCCAGGAAAGACGGTCAAGGCCGGCGATTTCATCTCAATTGTAACCTCGGCGGCATCCTGTACGCTTGCACGACCAACGACTAACCCATCAATAGAAACCTCACCGTTGTATGACGCACGATAACAGTTATCCGGTCGCAACAAAGGCCATGAATCTTGGCCTAACCAAGATCCATGATGGCTCCCAGGTCGTGATGGGTACCGTCTGCCTCAACCACCCCCTTCTTATCGCAGTCACAGCAACTGACGACGCGAACAGCTCTTGATCACGACGTTCAGAATAAATCAGAGTCCAATAAACGCAAGTACGCGCTGATTGAGGAGTTTGCTCGTAAACATGGCACCTTTTTTTACCCTGCCGGCTTCGGAATTGGACACCAGGTCATGATCGACGAAGGTAAAACAAACACAAACACATACCGTTTATAGAGGTGTAAGGCGACTTGCTAACGGGACCGCAGGCCACGCCTGGCCAGGAACGCTTTGCGTCGCCAGCGATTCTCATTCGCCGATTTATGGTGGCATAGGATGTCTAGGGACTCCTGTCGTGCGCACCGATGCTGCGGCCATATGGGCGACGGGAAGCACTTGGCTACGTACGATACCAACCCCTTGTAGAGGTTCAACGTGTGCTTTTACTGATCAGTTACTCAAGAACACCCACCTGTCGCCAAAGTTACCTTTACAGGCCTACTCCCCTTTGGAGTCACAGGGAAGGACGTGATTTTAAGTCTCTGCTCCCTGTTCGGTTCCGATGACGTCTTGAACCACTGTGTGGAATTCGCCGGATCCGAACAGACCATGGCGAGCATTCCCATCGATGACCGTTTATCCATCTCTAACATGTGTACGGAATGGGGCGCACTAAGTAATTCTCCCATCCCCATGGAAATGGGTGATAAACTGACTCTTATCTGTACAGGCGGACTGTTCCCCGTTGATGAGACGCTCATTTCCTGGTATCGCGCCAAAGCCACCGCTGCAGCCGTGTGCGACAGCCCTGCCAAGGAGCGCTTTAACCACGAGCGAGTCAAGGACATGGCAGAGAACCGGCTCGTCGCTGACCCAGGGGCTTCGTATGCTAAAGAGTTCTATATCAATCTATCCACGCTTTCACCATGGGTCAGTGGACCTAACTCGCCCAAAATCGCCAACCCTCTGAAGAACCTTGAAGCTCAGAACATCAAGATCGACAAGGCTTATCTGGTTTCTTGTACTAATTCTAGAGCAAGTGATATAGCCGCTGCCGCCCGTGTTTTCCGCGAGGCTGCCAAGGATGGCCAGCCTGCTAAAATTGCTAGTGGTGTTCGCTTCTATCTTGCTGCGGCCTCCCTCTCCGAGCAGCAGATTGCGGAGGAAGCCGGTGATTGGAAGGTCCTGCTCGATGCCGGTGCTACACAGCTTCCAGCTTCGTGTGGCCCGTGTATTGGGTTGGGCACCGGCCTGCTTGAGGAGGGCGAAACGGGCATCTCAGCGTCGAACCGTAACTACCCCGGACGAATGGGATCCAAAGATAGCAAGGCATATCTTGCTAGTCCTGAAGTTGTTGCTGCCAGTGCTCTCAAGGGCAGAATTGCCGGCCCTGGTTGGTATCAACAGCCAGACGGTGTTGAAAAGGTCATTATCGGAGAGGGAAGCGGCGATTTTGCTGCCGACCAAGCTCGCTCTATTGAGAGTGCCTTTGATAAAATGATTAATGAAGTGGATAGCATGATTGCTATTGCTGAGAATGGCCAAGACGAGACCACTACAACTGCCGCTAAAGATGAAGCCTTGACCGATATTCTTCCGGGCTTCCCTGAGAAAATCGAGGGCGAAATTGTTTTTCTGTAAGCATGGCCCAAATCGTAACTGCTTTCTTTGTATACGCTAACCAAGGATAGGGACAATGACAATATCAACACGGATGGTATCTACCCAGGTATGTGAAGCGCGGATAAGCTCTTTCTAATTGCCAGAATGCAATCATGGCACTAATCGCAAGACTAGGCAAATACACGTATCAGGATAACCTTCCCAAAGAAAAGATGGCTGCGGTGTGCATGGAGAACTATGACACCGAGTTTACCAAACTCACCAAGCCGGGTGATGTGCTGGTGACCGGTTTCAACTTTGGGTGTGGTAAGTGGCTTCTTTTTTTCGCATTATATCATTATTATTCCGTTCAACAGAATGATGGCTGATGCCTCCCCCCAGGAAGTTCTCGTGAGCAAGCCGCCACCGCCATTCTGGCACGAGACATTCCTCTCGTCATCGCAGGAAGTCTCGGGAACATCTTTAGCCGCAACGGCATCAACAATGCTTTGGTCTGTCTCGAAATGCCCCGCCTGGTTGAGCACCTACGCAAGTCATTCAAGGACGATGCGGAGCGACCTCTGACTCGCCGTACGGGCTGGAAGCTTTTGTGGGATGTGCGCCGCTCCAAGGCTGTGATTACGGAGAAGGACGGCACCGTCTGGGAGGAAAAGGTGAGCGAACTGCCTCCCAGCGTACAAGAGATTATCAGCTTCAAGGGTCTGGAGAACTGGGTCAAGTCCAAGATTCAGGCGTAATAGGACCATACCGGCTCCGCTCCCACGCCGAGACAGTGCTTGGAGCACAATGTCTTTGATGGAATAGGATGGCTCTGCTCATGGGTTCGGAGATGGCCAGCCGCAGTCACGTGTGTGACTTGACGCAGTGAGAGAGCGCTGTTATGCGAATAACTGCTCTTTTCTCACTCCTTTTCCTCCCCTCGACTCGTGGAGTAGGTCCTTTTGGCGTGACCTACTTTAGGTGTATACTCACTAGGTTATATGCGGAACAAAGATGAAGAGGATCTGTCGATGTATTGGAGATACTTGTCCTTGACTAGTAGGGAACCGTTTTTTGTCAAAAATAGATAAAAGTATGCTGTTTGCTCCGGATCAACCAGGTAGAAGAAAATGTCCTATACAATGCAGGTAGTAAATAGCAAAAAGAAGTTTCCCGATGGAATCGAGATGAGTGGATGTTTGAAAGGTCATCTGCGCCAAGGAGGCTTGCGCTCCAACTCGACTCATGCATAGAGTCAATAGAAAGCTTCCACCGCCTGTGCTTAACCTCATCTCCCAACAATATAGCTCGCCCATTCTTCATGGCTGTGCGCACATCAGCCTTGTCCGGCGCTGGCCTACCTTTATCCACGGCCATTCCACTGCGCCGTCTTGAAACCACAAAGGCAGAGCCTTGTTGCCATTGATGCGCAGGATTCAAATAGTGGCAATTAATGCAGCGAAACTCGTGACAAAAGAGATTGACATTGCTTCATGTTGGAAGTTGAGCGACATCTCAACATTTCGGTAACAGCGACATGATTGATGCCTTTGACTGACTCTTTAACGCTGCGAGTCGCTACTCTTGACAATAAATTTACATTCTCTCAACTGCTATATTAAAATGGCCCGATATCTGGGTGAGAGGAACCCCGTAATGTGTATTATGACTTGCTATGGCTTGTATTTTATATCTTGGTCCACATACCACGTAAAGCCATATAATTTAGGGACGTAATTTCCGTTTATAACAAGGCCACAATTATAAGGGCTGAGAACAAAATCGTATATAGCTAATAATTCGTTTTAGTACCAAAGGTCGCTGGTTTTTCTCAAGGCCTCAGAGCGCAGATAATGTGACAGGGGCTTAGTAGAGGGCTTGGAGCAATAGCTCAATTCACCCAATAACAGCCTTCGGTATCAAAGGTCCTTGGTTTTCTAAGGCCTTGAGGGACCAAAGGCCTCTATAAATACCAGGAGTCAGTGAGGGTCTTCTGCCCTAATCCCGTGACTGCAGCACTTGGGTAAAAGGGCCATTTCCGTGTAACAGACAACCCTTATTTATATCAAGCCCAAGGCATCAACTAGGTCTCGAGCCCATGTGTAACCATCGTCATGTTCAAGGGACCTTTGGTCACAGCCTTTGCAGTTACATGGTGGTCCTTTCGAATATCCTCAATTTTCAACTAGACTAAAGGGCTTGATTTCATCAATACCTGGCTTGAATCAAGGACCTTCCGCATTCAATGCGATCGCTAGCTTTGGAAATCGTGATACAAGGAGAACTGTGGGGCAGCCGGGGAAGTTCGGCTTCTTCCAGATTGATACGATTCCTCACATGAAACCACCCTGCAATGGCTGAGCCAAGAGTGGCGTGGACTGCATGGATTGGGATTACGGAAGACTTCCTAGCATTCTGTTACATGGCCCAGATGTTATCGAGCTTGGCAGGAACTGTGGAGAAGAACTGGTGGAGTCTCCCTGTCTCAACGATCCATACGAGGGTGGCTGTTGTCAACAGGTAACTCTTACAAAGGCAACGCGATTGGAGCCTGCGCCTGTCAAAGGTCTATACAAAGACTTGACAGAGCCCGTGTCACGGGCAGAGAGTTACGGGAAGTTCGGTCCAAACATGAAATGGGGTTGGCAAGCAGCTTGATGGCCTTGGATGATCAAGTTGAACGAGTTCGCACTGCGAAAAAAGCAACATTGAACGAATGTCCCCAGTCTAAGCGCACTATATCAACTACAGCGCATCCAGTACGACCGGTCGTTTGTGAACCGTGGATCGAAGAAGCAGGTTGAAGCCGCCGGGCGCCAAACTTGTCCTCTAATGGTTCCTCAATATGGGATTTAAATGGAACTAGACTCTTCGTAACGAGTTCACGCAAGCTATGCCAAGCAGACCAAGAACTTTACATGTATTCCTGCCCCACACGTTCACCCTCTAAAGTCTACAGACGAGCGGGACGGGGTTAGTTGAGACAATCCTTAATTTCGGTCCCCAGTTTACATAATCTATTACATCTGAAATTTTCGCATCGTAGCCCTACATGTACCGTTGACCCGCCGGGCTCAGGTGCAGAGTCCAGTCTCTCTTCAATGCTAGCTCCAACCATGCATAACCGCCAAGTACAATTTAAACGACAGCAAGATTATGCTCTATACAGTATCACACTTGGCATATTTCCCCAGGGTGGTTCTGGAGCCCCTAGCAAGTCGGACTCTAGCCGATAGTGGCAATTGCAAAGCCGGACCAGCCCGGAGATTACTGCTTTCGTAACTTGCAATAGTAAAACGGACGTCTAGCTTCAAGTCCAGCGGCAACAGCAACGACCCCTGACATTACCGAACCAGTTGACGGGGAAATTCATGCCTTATTTGTTGAGAGTAGATGATTACATGGAAGGGCTTTCTGCTAGGAGAAAGGCTGCGTGCCCAACATATAAATATAATGGTTTTCCCTCCAACTTGTAGTCTTGTTGCACATACATCACATTTGTGTATATCTCTTCTCTGTTTCTTTCGCTCTTCTTTCTTTTTTTTTTAAACGACTCAGTCCTAGACGACTGGCTGGTCTTTCACCATGTATTTTCCTACTTTCCTTATGGCCATTCTCATGGCAAGTGCTATCAATGCAAGCGCCATACAGCAACGACAAGAAGAAGAAGTACCGCAGTGCGACGAAGCGCCTCCAAGTGTGGAATTCGTGGAATATTCCAAGACTCTTCTACAGAATAGTTCGTCTCTTGAAACCCGTCAAGCGCAGAAACGCTACAACTTTCGAGTTTATGCACACGTTGTATACTCTGAAAAGAACAGCAAAGGCGGCTATGTATCTGTAAGTGTTGACTGCTCCAATTCACCCACTATTATCCTAAGCCGTCTGTAGGAAGAGAATGTGAAGAAGGACATTGATCTTTTAAACAAACGCTACAGCCGGGCTGGAATCTCCTTCACCTACGCCGAGACGGACTACCTTCAAAACAGTGCCTGGGCCCATTCCAACGATCCTGCAATGAATAAGAAGTTGCGCCGGGGCGGATACGCAGACCTGAACCTCTATTATGTCGCCAAAATCCCAGGCAAGCTGATTTCAGGAGGCCCCATCGGTGGGCATTGCACGTACCCCATTGTTCCCAGGGGTAATAGCTTGACTGTACCGCAAGCGACCATGGAGCGTGACGGGTGCGTCATGATCGCCACGTCTGTCCCGGGCGGCAGTTCGTGGTCTGACCTAAGCCCGCTCACCACACACGAGGTCGGCCACTGGCTGGGCTTGCGACACACTTTCGAAGGCGGCTGCAAAGATGGAGATACCATCGACGATACCTTTCCCCAGGAGAAGCCGACGGGCAGATGTGAAAACCAGCCCAAGCTCCCAGACGGCCGGCCCGGTGCTTACGCTTGTGGCGGGCTGCATCCGAGCAACAGTTTGAACTTTATGGATTACTCGTAAGTTGTGTCTGTTTTGCGGCAGGCGAATTTGAATACAGTACTGATTACCTTTCAAGGTCCTGCAGGTCAGAATTTACCTTGGGCCAGGAGCAGCGCATGAGGCAATGGGCTGATAGTCGTCAAAAGCTTGGAGGATCTTCAACTGACCAAAAGCCTCCTGAAAACCCGAAGCCGAAGCCGAAGCCAAACCCGCCTACTCCTAAGCCTCCCAGTAACTCGGGTGAATCCAAAGTCTGGGGCCAATGCGGCGGCAGAGACTGGAAAGGCCCAACTGCTTGTTCCAAGGGCCTTGTCTGCAAGCACTTCGGGGTGTGGTATTCTCAATGTGTGCCTGCGGCTTAAGCTCTACTGGTGTGGCAGAAGCATAATGAAGAAAGAAAACGGGGGAGTAAAAAATATCATTTTCGTTCTTGTCCTTCACTCAATTTGTATTTATATACTTTTACACATTTACTTGAATTATGTACTGCTTCAATGCCACCTACCTCACGGTCCCGTCACATGTTATCGTGCTGTTGTTCAATCAAGTCGCGCGTTACATTGCTATAACATGGAATTTGGCTGGGCAGTTTATTGTCAATACTTTTAAAGTGCGATTTTTGTGTTTTGGAAGCACAAGTCCTTTGTCGGTGAAGCCCCTTTGTTGGGCTTACGATCTGTTGGGCCTTTGCCCTGGAAAAGGTCGCAATAACCTTAAAACTTAATAAGAGAGATCGTAGTAATATCTTGGAGTGGCGAGTACACAAGTAATCCCTACGGCATTATCACGGATACCTTGTTCATCTATTTACATTCGTCACTCAAACGATGAAATGATTCTGAGATGGTGGGTGAGCGCCGCGCCTGAACCAGCACAGGTTTCATTATATAACAAGGGTTTAATATAAAGGCTTAGAGCAAAAAGGGCTTAATTTAATAATAATCTCATAGGATATTAAAGGTCTTAAGTTATTTTAAGAAAAGAAGAGAAAGGTAATTACCTTATATATATAAAAAAAACACTTAAACCTAAAATTTTTACTTAGGTATATATTTTAGCTATATAACTAATAAGTTTTATATTAATATAAAGCCTTTTTATTAGGCTTTATAATTTATTAGGCTTTTTTTATATAATATTAGCTTTTTTTTTATTAAGCTTACTTTTAAGTAATTATTTAATTTAATTATTATAAGGTTTAATAAGCTATTTTAACTTATAAGCTTTTAATAAAAACTTAGCTTTTTTTTTAATAAAATACTTATAAAGTTTTTAGGTTTAATATTTTTTTATTAATTAATCTTTTTATTTTATTAAGTATTTAATATTATTATTAACTTATTAAGAATTTTTAATTATTTTTACTTAGAATTTTTTTATTTTAATAAGTAATATATTTTTAAGAATTAAATTTATATTAAGTTTTTTATAATTTTTTTATAATAATTTAACTAAGAAAATATAAAAAAAATTATAAATTTTTTAAGCTAATAATAAAATAAGTTATATAATAATAAAAGAAATTATTTTAATTATCTTAAAAAAACTTAATATTTTTTTATTAAGTTTTTTTATTAAATACTTTATTTTAATATTATAAATATTTAATATTATAAGTTAATTTTTTTTATAAGTAAAAGTAATTATTCTTTTTTAATTAGCTTATTTTTTTATTTTTTATTAGCTTTTTTTAAGATTTTTTTTAGCTTACTTATATACCTAAATTATTTAGTATATATATAGCTAGCTTATTAGGTTTTTTAGTAATTCTAATAATAAATTTATAATTATTAGGTAATATTTATAATTAATATAAAAAGGTAATATACTTATTATTATAAATATTAAGTTATTATATATAAATTTTATTATTAATAATAGGTTTTTTTAATTTAATATTTTATAATTAATAAAAGCTTATAAGTATACTTTTAAGATTTAATTTATATATTTTATTTAATTATTAATTTAAGAATAAAAAATAATATTTATTTAGCTTTTAATATTTATTAAGTTTAAGAAATCTTTTTATAATTTTAATATAAAATAAAAGTCTTAATTAAAAATAATATTTAAAAGTATATTATAATACTTTTAATACTTTTTTATAAAAATATAAATTAAGTTTTTTATTTTTTTTTTTTTAATTTTTAATAATATAAAATAAGTTATTTTTATAAATAAGTTTATTATTATTTAAATTAAATTATACTTATTTAATAAAAGTAAATTAATAATAAAATTTATTATAATTAATTATTAAGGTTTATAATATAATTTTAAAAGTTAAAGTAATTTATATAAAGTATAATAAAAGTTTTTATTATTTTAGTATTTTAAATAACTTTAAATATAATTTTTAATAAAAGGTTTTATTTTTAATTATTAAAAGTTTTTTATAATAAGCTTTAAAGTTTTATTTATATTAAAGTATTTTATAACTTTAAAGTTATATTTAAATTATAAGATTTCCTCTTAAAGCTTAAAAAGTACTTATAATTTACCTTTTTAATATAAAAGCTTATTTTTAATTATAATATATTTTAAAGGCTTTTTTAATTCTATTTAGTATATTAGATTTTATATAATTATTATTTTAAGTTTATTTATAAAAGTAGGTAGCTAGGCCTTTAATATTAAACTATAAAGCCTATTTAAAGTTAGTAATATTATTAGGGGAGGCTTTAGGCTAAAGTATTTTAATTATAAGACTATTATAATTAGCTAGTTTTTACTTCCCTTTTTTTTAGGCTTATATTATAAAAGTCTAAAAAGAATATTAGCTTTTTTATTTAATTTACCTAGCTAGTAATTAATAATAAACTAGTAATTAAATAGATTTTATACTTATTAAGCTTATTATTAATTAAGAATCTTAATTATTATAAAATAACTAAGGTTTTAATAATTTAATAAAACTTTAATATAATAGGCTATTTTTTTTAGATATTAGTATTATTATTTAAATAAATCTATAATTATTAATAGTTTTTTATTATAAATTTTATAGTTTATTTTAGCTAATAAAAGTTTTTTTAAGTAAAAAGTAATTAAATATTATTTATTATTAATAAGATTTTTTTATAAAAGTATAGCTTTTAAGGTAAAATCTAAAATATTAATTTTAACTTATAATTCTAATTTTAAGTTAAAGTATATTAATATTAAAGCTAAATAAAATATAATTTTAAGTTACTTAAAGTAATATTATATTTTATTTATTTATATTTAGTTTTTACCTTAATAATTTATTAATAACTTAAAAAGCTTAAAAAAATTTCTAATAAATTTTTAATAAAAGTTAATAAATTTTATAAAATTTTTTAATATTTTTAATATTTTTTAGTATTTTTTATAAATATATATATTTAATTTTATTAAAAAATATAAAAATCCCTTTAAAAAAAATAATATACCTTAAAAATTTAATTTTATTTACCTTTTATTAATATTTCTAAAAAGCTATTATTAAGTAATATTTTAAAAGTTAAGTTAAAACTTTTTTTATTATTATATTATACTTTTTTATTATTTTAATATAAATAAGTATATTATCTAGGTATATTAGTATATTAATATTAATAAAATCTTAAAAAATACTATTTATTATAGCTTAGAATATTATAAGTATATTAATTAAGCTAAATAATATAATTATATACTTAAAAAAGCTATATTTATATTAAAAAGTTATTTTTTATTTATATTTTTTTATAATTTTTATAAAATTAAAATTAGTTTTTAGGTTAATTTTAAAAAAAACTTTTATACCTTAAAAATAGTTTTATAGCTTATAAATTAATAAAATTAGGTAATAAATAAGAATAATAGCTTTATTTAATTTTTTATAATTAATAACTAAATATAAAGGATTTTTAGGGTTTTTTTTATTAATAAATATTATAAAAACTTTATAAAATAACTTAAATTTATAAATTCTACTTAATTTTAGTATTTTATTAAGCTAAGGCCTTAAAGTTTTTAGCTTTTTTATATTTATTATAAATAATAGTTTTTATAATAATATTTTACCTTTTATAATATTAATTTAATAATTTTATAATTAATAATTTAAGAGTTAAAGTATTATTTTAATAAATATAATTAAGATAAATTCCTTAAATTTATTAAAAACTATAATAAAAGTAGTATTTATAATAGCTTTTATTATAGTAATTCTAGCTAATAAAGTATATAATAATAATTCTAAGCTAATATAATTTTATTAGTAATAATCTAAGAAAAAATAAATATTATTTATATTTTTATTTTATAAGTTTATTAGTTAGTATTATTAAAGCTACTAATATAAAAGAATAATATTATTATTTAAGCTAATAACGCCTAATTTAAAGCTTAGCTTTATAAAATAATTCTCTTAGTATTATAAAATTATTTCTCTTATATAATAATAACTACTAAAAGGGTCTAGCTTATTATTAAATTTATATAAGGTTTTCTTTTATAAGTATTTATAAATACTTAGGTTCTAAATTCTAGCTAGGCTTAATAATATTAATAATAATAAGCTTTTTTTATTTAAAAGCACTTATATTTTTACTTTTTTATTATTATATATAATTATTATAAAAACTATAAGGTAAGGTTTTATCTTAAATTTTATTAGGTATAATTTCTTAATATATAAAGCTATTATTAGTTTATTTAATAAAGGCTTTTTTTTAGTAAATAAGTTCTAAAAGCTACTTAAAAATCTAAATTAGATTTAAAGTTAATAATATAGCTATATTTAGCTAAATTATTTTAAATAATATTAATTTTAGGTTATTTTATTAAAAGCTATTAAAAGGCTTTTTTCTTAGTTTTATACTTTTTTTTTTTAATAATTAAGATTTTAGGTTATAATAAAATATTATTTTTTTTATTCTTTTTAATAAAATAATATAAGGTTTTATAATTATTATATTTATAATATTAATATTTAATATTAGTTTTTTTTTTTTTTTAATAAAAGTATTATTAATACTTTTAAGAGCTACTTTAATAAAATCTTACTTTTTTTTACTTTTATTAAGCTTATTATTTTTTAAGAATACTTTTAATAAGCTTAAAATTTTCTTAAAGCTTAAAAATTATTATTTTTTTAAAAAGCTTAACTTTAAGTACTTTAAGGTTAAAGTAAGTAAATTTTTTCTTAAATTTAATAATTTTTAATAAGCTAAGTTTATTAGTATTTTTTTATATATTATCTTAGCTTTATAAATAATATTAATAAAATTCTTATTAGTTTAAAGCTTTTTTTTTTTTTTAAAATATATTATTTTTATAATTTTTAATAAAAGAGCTTTTTTAATATATTTTTATAAAATAATACTAAAAACTTAAATTATTATATTAAGGTTTATAAAAGTTATTAAAAATTAAGTAATATTATTATTATACTTAAGTTTTTTTAACTTTTTTAAGTTTTAAAACTTTATTAAAATATCCTTAAATTATAATTAGATAGCCCTAATAAAGCTATTTTAGTTATTTAAGCTTTTTAAAAATTCTAATTAGTTTACTTTTTATTAATATTAAAATTTAATAAAATTTATAAGTAAAAACCTTATTTAATTAATTTTAATTTAATTTAAGAGAAAGCTATTAATATATAAAATAAAATAATTAATAATTATTTTTTATTAAAAATAAAACTAGCTTATATTTTTATTATTAAAATTTAATAGTTTACTTTAATATAAAAAATTAACTTATTTTATTAGCTTAAAGTTTTTAATAAGCTAGGCTAATAAGTTAAGCTATAAGGGTTTATTTTATAAGCTTTATAGTTTTTTTAAAGTATTAAAAAGCTTTATAAAAAAATAATAATTTTAGTTATTATTATTATTATTAGATAAGTTTTTTAGGTTATTTAAGTTAAAATAAGTATTTTAGGTTAAAAAATATAAAAATTATAATTATTAATAATTTTCCTTAAAGTAATATATATATATTAAATAAATAACTTTTTTTAATAATAAATAAGGTATTTAAGGGTTTTAAAGTTTTATATTATATATAATTATAAATTATTATAAATATATTATTAAAAAATATATTATATATATTAAAATAGCTTATTTTTTAATTTTTTATAAGGTTTTATTAATATTTACTTATTTACCTTTATTTATTCTTTTTATTACTTTATTAATAATAAATATAAATAAGATATAAAGTTCTTATTAATATATTTTATTATAAGTATTAAGTTATTTAAAGCTAATTTACTTATATATTAATAATTTCTTAATAGATTTTTATATTATTATATTTTAGTTTTATTACTTTATTACTTAGTTTTATATCTAGTTTTATATATAACTTAGTTTATACTTAAAGGTTTAAATTTAATTATTACTTTAAAACTAAATAAGTTAAAAAAAGATAAATATCTTATTATATTCTTTTTATTTTTTAATATATTAAGTAACTTATTTATATATATTATTAATAAATATATAAGTAAATTTCTTTATTATATTATAAAAGTAAATAAACTTTTTTTTATTTATAATAAGTTTTTATTAAATAATATTAATAATTTCTTTATATTTATTATAGATTTCTTAGTATTTTTACTAGATTTCTTAGAGGTTATATTTATTAGCTTTTTCAACGTTTATAACCTAGAAATAAATAGCTTTATATACCTAGGTTAATTATAAATTAAAGCTAGTAATATTATATTAGGCTGCTCTAGATAAGATAACTAGCTTTAAGCTAATTAATAGCTTAAAAGCGTTTTTTATTATTACTTTAAAGCTTAAAAGGTTATAAATAACTATTTAGCTAGCTTATAAAGTTATAATTATAAGTTAAAAAGTATTAGTAGTTTTAATTAGTTATTTTTTAGCGTTTTATTTTTTTAGCTTAAATACTAATATAATAATTAAAGTTAAGGCTAATATAGCTTTAAGTATTATAGCTTTTATAATTTAAAAAGTAGCTGGTTTTTTTATTTTCTTTATTTTTATAATTTAAAATAAAGTTTAAGTTATAATAAAAGCTTATAATACTTTTTTTACTTTTAAGATAATAACCTTAAAGGGATTAAATATAATAACTTACTTTTTTTTATTTTATTTTATTACTTTTAAAATTAAAGCTAATATAATTAAAATATTATTAATAAATATAAGTTTTACTTAATATACTTTAAGGTTTATTTTTATAAAAATATTAGATATTAAAAGGAATTTTTTTAGCTTAAAATATATTTTTTTTTTAATATTACTTTTATTATTATTAATTTTTTTAATAATATTATTATTTATAAAAATAAAAATATTAAGATTAATAAAATTTTTAATAAAAAAGTTTTTTTAGAATTAATTTTTAAAGTAATTAAAGTTAAAATTAAAATTAAAGCTAATATTATTTATATTAATTACTTATATATTATATAAAAGTTATATTAAAGCTTTTATATTAAATATAAAAAAAAATAAAAGTTTAAGTAATAATTAAGCTTTTTTATTTAAAGGGGTATTTATTTTTTAAAAAGAGTTTTTAATATTTTTATTATTTAAAAATATTTTTTTTAATAAGATATTTTTTTTATTAAAAGTTTTTTTTAATAATATTAAAAAAGCTTTTATATTATTTTACTTATAAAAAGTTAAAAAAGGTAATATAATATAAAAGAAAAGAATTATATAATTAATTAAGTAAAATCTTTTTTAAAAGTATAAAATTATTTATAATAAGGGTTTAATATAAAAGCTTAAAGTAAAAAAAGCTTAATTTAATAATAATTTTATAAAATATTAAAGGTTTTAAGTTACTTTAAAAAAAAAAAAGAAAAGTAATTACCTTATATATATAAAAAGAATACCTAGGCTTAAGGTTCTTACCTAGGTATATATTCTAGCTATATAACTAATAAGTCTTATATTAGCGTAAAGCCTCTTTATTAGGCTTCACGATTTATTAGGCCTTTTCCGTGTAACACATCACACAAGAGCGTCGGGCATCACTACTTTGTATTCCCTGGCTTGAATAAATAGATATTTTCAGTTCCTTGTCTCAGAATCGGACACTTGACGGCCAAGGCGCCTACACATATCACTTCTTATTGGCTGGTTGTTCCAATGAGCCGGCCCAGGGCAACAAAGGCCGAGATTGCCGCGTCTTTCAGAGTCTCCGCCCAGGCCAACATGCCTCCCACACCTAGTTTCATGGTCTAACAAAGAACCATGAGCTCAAAGGGGCCCAGCTGGGTATGCCTATTATCCTTTCGTTTTCCTCATATTTGAGAAGCCGTGCCTCGCCCAACATTTCGTCGTGTCGTGACACATATCGCATTTGACCATGGCAGGCAGGCTCCGGCACATTCCGGCACCCTTGACGCGGCTAAAGGCAAGAATACGCCAGAGTTTGGTAAACGGCTCCGGGTTTCCGTCCCAGAAGAAACCAAAGGCTGGGAAGGAATCCACCGCGCCATCCACAGGCCCTGCCCCTGGGGCAGACCCTCCACTTCTTGTTGGGCAAACATCCTGCGGAAAGGAACGAGGTGGAAACGATACAGCTGATGACGTGATGTCTAGGCAAGAAGATCAACCCGGGGTGATTTGTGACATCTCCACCAAGGAAGAAGGTCAGAATCATGTTGTTATGGCGACTGGAGACCGCACCGAGACTCGCACAAGTCTGTCCAACAAATGTTCTCAAGACCAATCATCACATGAATCTGATGAACATGTGAATGGAATAAATCATCAGCAACAATTTTGGACCGACTCGCCATCCGACCATCTCTTCGAACTGAGCGAGGGGCTTTGGAATGAAGCCTATCCTAGCCTCAAAATTGATGAGCCCGAACTAGTCTCTCTTTACGAGGAGATGATGCACCAGTGCTGGACGCCGAATTCCCCAAAGAGTTCGATTGCGAGCCTTCCACATAGCGAAGAGGCCGTTGATAACATAATAGAAGACAACAGTAAGCCACTCTGGGCAGAGCAGGCAAAATTCCTGGAGGTTTGGATGGCCGAAAAAGACGACCCAGGAAGACAATGTGATAAACCCTTCAACGCTAAGCAGATGATTATCTTATTTAAAGATATTGTTCGGCCATCGGCCTTGAGCATGACTGGGGCTGCTGTACCGTGGGTTGCTGCATGCCTTGCCGCAAAGGTGATTAAAACTTCAACGTCGCTTCATTTAAAAACGAAGAATTACAGTTAACTAGAATATAGAGTCTATTTCGTCATGGTGTACTATTTGGCCCTGTTGCTATTGGCTTCATTGAACTCCTCTCGAAAATCGATGGCCTCCGGAGGCTGTCACTTCTTTTACCAGGCGAGACGGCAAACACCTCGGATACAACAAAAAGTGGACAGAATCGTGCAAGAGATGCATTAGTATCTCTCTATGCGGCAGTGCTGTTGTACATTGTCCGTATTGCATGTTCGACTACGGACAGGAGCATGATTGTTGAACCCGGAGCGATCGACCAGCTTTCCGATCGCACCCGACAAATGGAGGGTGCATTCACTGCTAGTTTCGACAACAAGATTGGGAATGAGCTTCGCGACTTGTTTTCTCAGGCCGAACATGCCAAACATGCCGAACATCCATCAACTCCATCTGGCGGGAGTGAGAATGACAATGACAAACTGCCTTCCAACCTTGTCTTGAGCTTCGAGGATTCAGAAGAGATGCTGCAAAAGGCATGCCACGATGGGAAACTACCAGAACACTTGCTCAAATGGATTCTCTCGACGCAAGAGTATTGCAAGTTCCACAGAACGGAGAACACAGACGAAAACCGGGTTCTTTGTGTTTCGGGGTCTCCAGGTGCTGGCAAGTCAATGGTCCTTCTGAGGATTGCCCAACATTTGACGCGGCTCCAGGATCCTAGCAGCAATGATGAGAAAGTTGCATGTTTTTTCGGAAACAGATCTAGTTTTGTCTTAGAAACCCCAGCAGCAATTGTGCACAGTCTCACCCGACAGATAATTCGACATCGACCACCTCTATTCCACCACCTTGAAAAAGTGTACAAGTTAACAAGGAGGCAAGTCCTCGACCGGACAACAGACGCATTCGCAGTCTCCGGGGTTCTGTTCAGAATTCTAGAAGACCCAGACTGTCCAGAAATTTGTTTCATTGTCGACGCGATCGACGAGTGCTGCTCTGACGAAGATGATGTCGAAGGGCTAGACAATCTCCTCAGGTTGATTTGCGCGACCATACGGCGATGTCCCAAAGTCCGATGGGTAATCTCTATGAATCCTGCCATTGAGAAGCGCGTGTCTCTGGGCGAGTCAATTGTCCTTGACCTCGATTCCAAAAACATGGCAGCGGTTTTTAAACAGAGTGTTGGCTCCAAAGTCGCAGCTGTAGTCGGTGACATTCGCCTGCCCGACGACAAAAAAGCACTTCTCCAGGACCATCTCGCTGAGAAGTCGCAAGGGAATTCGTTGTGGATGAACACGGCTTGTAAAATCATGCAACACCATCCATTTTTGTGGGATATCATGGATGTGCTTGAGGAACTACCAAATGATCTGGAAGGATTGTACAACTATTCCATGGCGACAATTAGAAAACTTCCCCCAAAGACTTTCGACTTTTGCCGGCAAATCCTTCAAATCGCGGCCGCGGCATACCGGCCTCTATATCTCTGGGAACTGCACGCCTTGGCAGAACTGCCCGCTGTTGTGGATGTCAAGTTCATCATTGCCAAAGGGTGTTGTGCATTCCTGGAACTACGTGATGATATAGTACGGTTTGTCCACTCCTCGGCCAGGAGTTATGCCCGGAAGACTCTGCTTCAGGAGTCAAAGATGCGTGGAGAATTTGTGCTGCGGTGCCTCCAATTTCTCCCGAACCATTTCAGAACGGCTGTAGTCGCAGAGCCTCAAACGGAGAAGAAGGAATACACCCCCCTTCTGTGCCACTACTGGCACCACTGAAGGGAATAGTATATGGATCCAGGGTTGTACAGCAGTAATCGGGTGTACTTCTGGTGAGGTTCTAATACTGAAGCTAACGAAGGATGGATATTTGTAATTGCTTCGTCCTAGATTGAGATATTTGAGCTGTATGTGGATAGTTTCTCTTTATATCGCGGCGGAGGACTAGTAATTCCATCGCTGGAATCTTCCCCCCACCAGCCTTGGTGAAATAGCTTCTCCTCGACAAACTCAGCAGGAGTTCTTAGTTTGTCTTGAGCAGCTTGGACCTCCTTGTTCTCTGAGGGCCGTGAGTCGCAATCTCTTACATGCTTTGAGCAAGACTGCTCCCACAGCCCGTTGGGACCCCGCGGGCAAACCATGTCTAGCCCGCTTTCCGACTAATGTTTGTTTTGCTCGGCTTTATTAAGATGGTTATGATAAGTTATCAATAAAGCTTGTTTTATTTGTTGAAAAAAGTGTAATCCTTTAACAGACAAGAAGCAAAGAAGGCTACATTACTGCAAGCCATGCGCGAAGGGGCAAGTTCGGTGTCTTCCAATGCCCGCTGCCATCTTGAGAAGAAGCATCATATGACCATTGTAGCACCACACTATCAGGAGTGATGCGTTATAGTGGGCTCGTAAACAGGAGAAAAGCAGCATGGCCGAGATCGGCAGACACAAAGCTCAACCAAAGGGTCCTGGCAGGGGTCAAACACGAAACTGGAAAATCATGCATATCCGGTCAGACAACTTGGGTAGCATACTTCATCCTTGCACCGATTAACGACGCCATGCATGCCTAAGCGGAGAAACCGGAGGGGAGCAGCGGCCGCGAGCTTACCATGTTGTCTCAATCGCTTTTGCCGTTAGAAATTGTGATGGAGCCAGGTGTAACCCTTGTGGCATACACGACAGCTCGTTCAGAAGCCAGGCCGGCATGTCTGACGTTTTCAATCAAATTACCCCGACACTATTCAGCTTCATATGTACCTTACAAATGTTTGAGCAGCAACTTTTATCGTTGCAGGGAATGCCACCAACTTTTGCTGGCCAGCGCTGTCTGCGAGAAGAAGCGGATAAAGGCATAAAACTCCCTCGCAAGATGGCGTTTCTTTAAATGGGATCAACGGGCAACGCAATGGCAGGAGTGCTTTACCCAAACGGCCGCCCCTACACCCTGGTAGGGCGACATTGCATCAGACCAGACTCTCTCCACATGCATGCATTCAATGGTCGGATTCAGATGCAATTCAACAAGAATGACATCGGTTGTCATTTGCCAGCTGATGCGTCCGCGTTGCTATCGGGCTTGTCCACTGAGCCCTGCAGCAGAAAGATACGGAATAACGGCCCTTGACCGAACATCCCTGAATCCAATTTATAAATGTGCGCTTTGGCTCTCTCTCTGTGATCTCTGTGATGATGTAATGTAGCCCCATGCTAGAATTCCCCGAAAAGACATCTACACGGACGCAGTTTGCTCATCCAATACTCATTCCGTTTCTTGGAAGTATATGCCAAACAACCCTACCGTACCGTTCTGGAAAACATCAAGCACAAGGCTACTTCAAAGGCTCCAGCTATCCTTATTAGCATAAAGCAGCGAAGCGCAATTACTTCAATACCCAGTCATCATGGGCGTTGATCTGGACTACCTTACCCCACGGGGCCTCTTGGTGAACAAGAATTTTGTTTGCCAGGGGCCTTCCTTTAGCAGCCTTTTTCTAGCTATCAACAAGATGCTTGACGTGCCGCACAGCAAAGAGACGATGGCCAAGGAGTTCAATTTCTCTAATGACGCATTTGACGTGGTAAATAGACTTAAAGTTTTTGATTCAAAGAGAATTCCATCTAATGGGGAGTAGCTTTTAGATGTACTTGAAGACTGTCTGAAGTACATGGCAGAGGTACGGATTTTTGTATCTGTACTCTCCGGATTGATTAACTGGCTTACTCTTACCCGCAGATTCATTCGAATGCAGAAAAGCTCAAGGTATCTGGCAGATCTTTTATCTCTTCGTGAACAGGCAGTAGTGCTGATATTTTCATATCTAGATAGCGTATCGCGATGTCGGTGATGTCTGCGATAGAATCCTTGTCCTGTCGGCCTCAGCCCCGGAAGATTACAGTTAGCACTACTACCCAAAATCGTTCTCAAAGTTTTAAAAAAATTGCATTATGTTCTGTTTTTGTTGAGCTAACATTATTTTCGCTCAAACCTAGATAAACTATTTGATGATCTGGCACGCCTGTACAAAGATGAATCGGACAACGAGGCGCTGCGCAAGTCTGTCAAAGAACAAATTGATGCACGCTTGGCTGGCATTAACAACGTGTCTACCAAGGCTACGGCTACAAGAGCAATCTTGGCCAATTCCACAGATGCCGTCACATTAGCACAGGACCAGCTGAAGCACGTTGGCGCGCAGCTCAACACCGAAGCCATCTATCGTCGACTCCTCGAAGCCTTTATGCCTGACATGGTAAAAATCGCCATGAATAACTTTGCAATCAACATGATGAGAGTATGTTATCACCGCCAGTCCCCGATTCAAGACACTGTCCATCTCGGGAATCACGATTGTCTGACAAAGAGGACCACGTAGGCATGGATCGGGCAAATCCAATTGACTGACGGGACTGCTGCCTCGTTGGTAGAGTTGCAGAAAGCTGTCGGTAAGCTGGCTTGGTCGACATATTAGCAAAAGGCGCCAATTTAACGACTTGTTTAGGTGCTGTCGCGGAGATTGACATGGATCTTATTTCGTTGCGCAAGTATGTGGAGGAAAACACTTCACCCGGGCCATCTCCTATTTTGGATTTACAGAAGGGAAACATCCTTGAGAAGTGGGAAGACTTGGATAAGGAAGGTGAGTGCAGGCGCCATTGCTTTCAGACGAAGTTCGATTTGGAGAGTGACTGACTTTGTTGCGTTGCCCCATTTGCAGTGAGAAAGTTCAAATCAAACTTTATTGACACTGTAAGGGCTTAAAAGAAGGGCCAATGGATGGTGTTTACTCTGATGGAGGAATTCTTGGTTAACAGACAATTGGGATTCCTGAGTACTTTTTTTTCGATCGCGCATTTGACTAGGAGCTGTGTCATATAGCACAATCATCTGGACAGTTTCGGCAAAATGAGAGACTCTCTAATTTCTTACATGACAAGGTACAACTATACGAGCAATAAATGCGCGTCAATTGTGATCCTGCTTATAAATTGCTACTGTCTTGAATGAGCGACTTGATCTTGACAAACTAAGCCGCTGTCTGGTGGAAAATACATCATTCAAACCGCACGGCGAGATATAAAAAATACGCAAAATATTGATTTCTCCTATATTAATTTGGAAATGAACGTGCATTGGCAACTTCATCTGCACTTGAACATAATCCCATCGAAGCAGATACTAGATGACGCTGTACTCTGCATGCATTACTTCTTCGCTGAGTCCTTCACCCCAGCCCTGCGACGCTGAGCATCAAAGCGAACATTCCCGGTAAACCGCAAATCAACTCCCTTGAAGCCATCCAAAAGAATGTCCTCTGGGTTCAACAGCTCAATCTTCCACTGGGTAAACGGAGTGGGCTCGGCATGGTCCTTCGTCTCAAAGGCGGGGTAGACGCGAGTTTTGCCTCTGTTCCCGTTTTCATCCAGCTCGTACGAGCATCTTCGAGATTGAGGCAGACTTGCGAAACTGAACACCTTGTCTTTTTCAATGTCTGCGTAGATTCCGGAAGTGGTGATGCGCAAGTTCACCACTACCACTCCGCCCTTGAGAGCGCTTGGATTGGGGAGCACTCCGAGCAGGGTAGGATTCAGCCCGTCGAGACGGTAGTGGGAGCCTTCGTCGAAATCACTCGCGAGCCCCTTTTCCGGAGCAAGTGTGAAGCTGCCAATGTGGCTCTTCCCCTTGATGCCGTCTTTCATGGATTGCCCATATCCAGCAGGGAGCTGTTCCTCGTCAGTGCTTCGCAATATGAAGGTGGGCGATACGTAAACTTACATCTTCAGAGTCGATGTTATAATCGAAAGCTAGAGAACATATTGCTTAGCTCATACTCAGTATACGATGGTCTTGGTTGCTACCTACGTTGAAAGTCGCTGGAATATCGTGAATCGGCATTCACCATCTCTTGTATGATGATGGAGAGGTCTTGCTGGTACTCAACGAGAGCCTTCCGGGAGTCAAGAGTAATAGAACTCTCAGCAAGGGCCCAGTAGCGATAAGCCCATGCCATGTTTCTAAGGGAGATCACAACAGTGGTTCTGAGAGCCATGGCGCGATCATAGAGCATGGACTCGGCAAGAGCATAGATGGCCTCTTGTTCCTCGTACTCATCCAGCAGCTTTTGCAGGTTGGAAATTTGTTGCTGAGACACAATGACTTCCATCTGAGCCTGGACATACTCGTAGCCAGCCTTCACGCTCTCAGCATGGGCCTGAGTCAGCTGCTTCCCGTTGATGGCATGCTTCCGCAGCGCGAGTCTGTAGTCGCTGGCAGAGTCAATACCCTCGCTGACAGCGAATTCCATCTGCTCATCTGACTCGAGAATCCATTTATCCCACGCAGCCATTGTGACAATAGCCGCGGCATTCGCATCACCCTGGCTGGTGCCAGTGATGGTCTCCAGAGATGGAATCTCCACGGACGGATCGAGCTCAAACTGGCCAACCGCATCCACAACGGACTCTATGATGGGATACAATGCCAACAGTGCCTCAACACACTCGGCTAACTTCTGAAACGTGTCGGATCTCAAGACTTTGCCGATTTGACCAATGATGCCCTCTGCTGCTTTGACTGCGTCGACGGCTTTGCCTACAGCGTCTGCGGCGCCACCACCGCCTCCAGGGTTGCCCATGCAAAGCGTTGCAATATTCAATGCAAAAGCTGCAACAAGAAGTTAGTCGAAAATCACAAAGATTCAGCCGTTGTGAAAAGTAGGCATGTCGGCTTACAAGCGGCTGCCATGAGGATTTGAAGCACGGCCTTCAACTCCTGCTCATCTTTCCACTTCTGGAGCCCATTCTCGAAACGAATCCTGAGGATTTCCAACGCAAAGTCGTCCTCTTTAAACTGGGCTTCACAGCTCAAGGCGGTCTGACGAGCTGATTTGTACTTATCCAGCGCCAGGTTGCGAAGATTGACGCGCATGGAATTCTCATTTCTAGCCTGTGCGAGCATGGTATTCCAAGCCTGCTTGTGGACTTCCAAAGACTCCTTCTTGTCTTGGAACCGCTCAAACTGGGTCTCGAAAGCGGTGGCGGCATTGAGTGCCTGCTGCGTAGACTCTTTATATCTATCCAGGACTAAAACAGGGGCATAGCTCATGTCCGGTCCTGCCATGGCTTGTCCGGCGAGTTGTTGGCCTACTGCCACCGCCTGCGTGTTGAGCAGATTAAAGTATTCTTGATTAGTCGTCATTGTAGCTACGTACGAGCTCAGCGAGACAGAAATGGATATGTTCTTCCAGAATTGGACAAGAGCAATACGTAGTTGCGTGTTCAGGCTTGCCTTTAGGTCATCGCTTGAGGTGGACGGGTATTTCTTCTCGTATTCATGCTCCAGCTTGCCATTGGAGAAGCCGATGGAAACACCAATAAACTCGGATTTGGGACCCAGATCAAGTTTCAATGTGTCGGAACCAGTAGTTACAGTGACAGGCTGGTCTAGAATAGCGGCATAGATGGATATTGCACCCGAAGCGTCGGGCGGTATCACTATGGTGGCTGGCGCGTCTGCTGTCAGAACCCTTGCCGTGATCTGTATGGTGCCGTTTTTATAAGGTGAAATGACAGTCTCATGCTTCGTCAGAGCAAGAACATCGGTGAAAATATTCAGCCTAAGCATGGCGGGCAAAAGTGCCGTGGATGCGTCAAAGTAAACTCCTCGGAGCATCGCGGTTTTCTTGTGATCCCATGTCAGAACAGAATATGATACTTGTCAAAATAAGTGCTACTTGCCGCATTTTCGTTCACATTCTCCGCTTCTCGTAAAGGAATACTAGTAATATCCTTTGACGAAGCATAGGCTTTCCATTCCGCCGGGGTGCTGGGCTGGGGCTTCGGGTTGGACATGGTGGCAGGCTCGTGAGTCTTGGATGTTGCTGTTGCTGTATGCTTTGTCCCCTTTCTTTGTCTCTGTTTTTACCAAATACCAGAAAGCCTTCAACTTTAAAAACTGTTTCTTGTAGAGAAATCAATGCCAAGTTCATGGAGGGCCAATGGCAATCTGCAACCGCTCCATATTAGCCTTCCACAGCCTCTTTCGGTCTACCATCTGATCGAGCATGTGATGCCGCAAGACGCGGTATTGCCGATAGATCTGTATTGAATTCCGATAGCGGCTCGTCTTGCAGTGTCGGCTGGCCAAGTTGATTCATCATTCTACCCCCTCATTTTCGGTATTCACTACAACACGGGCTGTGAGCTGCATCGCGACTCGTCATTTTCACCAAGTCATAGCCGTCTGGTACAAAGTAACAAGACCCGTGTGGTGGACATTTCCCCTCTTCTATTACTCACCAAAACGGGCACGTACATATTTCAGCTCCGGATTTATGTACGTGGCGTCCGAAGGGGTGCTCTTGTTCCATTACCAAACATGACCACCTGTACGTGGTGGTGCCATAAAAAATGTAGGATCAATATCTCCAAAAAGCATCCGATGTGAGAAAAAGCAACATTTTTGTGCGCCGAAGTCACCAGGCGCGGCAGGAATGCTACGCTGCCCCATCTGCATTCTCAGCTCATGCACGCCCACCGACACAGATGGGGAGACAAAAGATTACTGCATTGATATAATTATGCATTCTCTCATGCATGCCTCGAGGAAACAGGTAGGTTACAATATGTCGATACAACATGCAGGCGTGTTACTGCCCCCTCCAATATGTCTGAGGGCGAGGCCGAGGTTTCGACATCCTGTACGAGGCGTCATTGTCATCGGCACCTCCGTCAGACAGCCAACACTTTTGTATACTGGCACATATATATAGACAGAGAAAAAAGGGCTTGAGCCTACAATGGAAATCTCGTTGTAATAGGCACTGAGGTAATCTTTGCTACCTGTCCGTGTGTTTAGTCACTAATCAGCATCATATTCACTCTCCAGATTACGGCTTTTCCTGAAAATGACTGGCTTTGACCCCAGGCAACCAATTACGGATCCATCCGTATTTTCCCCCAGGGGAATGTACGTGGACAACCGCAGTGGCAATAGGGGTGCTCAAGGCGACGACGATGACGACGTCAAAGCCTTCGTTTTCGATGCTTCCGATATGAAAGCACTGAACCGATTCCTCGGCACAGGAAGAAAACTACAAACCACTCGGTCAGAGTATCTCAGGTGGTTAGGAATCACGGACACGCCAGGTGAAATCAGTGCAGCCCTCGGAAAAGAACTGGAATCTCTTCTTAAAACGTATACTTCGGTGTGTATTCGATTTCCATTCTGTTGCCTACACTATCTGGCTTGTGTTTTTCAATTCCTCGCAAACTCCGAACTTGAAACTAACAAAAAAACCAGATCAAAAGTGACTGTACGCAGTTCAAGGATGTAACATGGAACAGAATTGTCGATATTGCCGGGGACATCAAGTCCTACGCCACCATGTCAGGCGGAAAAGAAAGCACCTCGTACTACGTGCTCATGCTCAAGTTTATTGGGGACTACCACGAAGAGAACAAGAAACCCAACCCAGACAAGGCAAAACTCGCAGAATTGAAGGAAAGCATCGAGTTCACCGTCGACGCTGAGCTTAAAAAGCTAGGCGAACTGCAAGCTGGTGCGCAGGAAGCTCTTACAGGCCTTGGAGCTTTCGAAAGAGTGTGCGAGCAGCATAGCCTCGCTGTAGAAACGAATGCAAACTCTCTTGAAGCACAGTTGAAGAAGGAGGGCAACGACATTGAGACTATGAAGAAGAAAATCGAGGAGGCACGCGCAGAAATTGATGACTTGCAGGGACAAATTGATGGAAGTAAGATATAAAACACCCCTAAATATCTCCTGGATTGCGTTGCTAACCGGGCATTGCGCCGTTGAAGAGAACCAAGCAATCAATGATGCTCCAAAGTACATGTGGGTGTAAGTAGACAAACTAGCTCAACGTACGATGAGAAGGGCCGATTCGCTAACCCAGCATCACAAGCTGGCCAATCGGCACTGCCATCGGCACCGGTATTGTCGTGGAAGCCAAAAAGGCCATCAAGAGATTGAAAGAGGCCATGGAAAAGGTCAAGAAGGTCCTGGACGACTACGAGTCCAAGATGAAGACTGCATCTCGTCTGGAGACAAATCTCAAGTTCATAAGTGTGAGTATCGCACTTGCCAAGCGTCTGCTTACTTCCGGGTCTAATACCTTGCAGAAACAAGTCAAGGACCTCGGTACTGAGATCGGACCTGCCATCAAGACCTTGCAAAAGCTCCAGGGAGCTTGGAAGAGCATGGAGACGGATCTCTCAGCCATCAAGGACCTGATCGAGTTTGATACGGACAACATTCCGCCCATGTTGATCACAAAGCCGCAGTTGGAGGGCATTGTTGACGAATGGAACGAGCTGAAGAATTACGGTACGTCAAGAGCCAAAAAGATGAGAGCGTGCCTTGATGAGATGTGACGCTAATAACTGTGTGTTTCCCAGCGAGCAACTACATTGAGAATGCGTATATTAGCGACGAACCAAAGGCAGTGAGTATTGCAGAGTATATTTCTGAACTGGAGGATGCAATCATGAGAATTGAGGCTATGGAGAAGGGTCAATAATGGAATGACTTGGTGTATGGAGGGTGTTTACTCTCATTCACTTGGCTGCTACTGAGCTTTAGTTGATATGACTTCATCTTACGAGAGCCCGAGATTCTTCAATATTCACTCATTGATTACTGATTTTCCTTTGACATCGATGTGATTTCTAGCTTTACATTTGGCGAATGCACAATGGAATGTGATGAACTTCTTATTACGGCGGAATAGAATGGATCGCTCCCCTTAGCGATGCCAAATATTGACATGTGACAGGCCATGTTGAGTTTCCCAGCCAAATCTCTTCAAGAAATCTATTGAAAGAGCCTGACTGTACTATGAAAAACACCGTTCAGATACACTCGGATATACTTGCCAACAAAATATCTTATTCCCATTCTGCCATGAGTGTGTTGGTTTCGATTTCCTTGTCAAAGTTAACCAGGTGAGTTGAATGACACCACGGCTTAAGGGTCTCTTCCATGCGAATAATATCCGAAAAGAATGCGCACCATTTCAATCGAGGGTAAGCCTCATTAATCTCAGCGACGGTCGATCGATGAATCAAAGTCTTGAAGCCCGCGACATGCGGATGAAAGCCCGTATTATCGAAAGTTGTGGCAAGCTGAATAAGCTGGCCCATGTACGTAATCTCTCCATCAACCCCCATATCCTCGTGTCGGATGATGGCTTCTGCAGCAGCTTCAGCCTGATCGGTGGTGGCTCCGAAATCCTTGAGCGCCTGTAGAGCTTTGATACCACCGTAGATATCGAAAGACATCCGCGTAGCAGTCAAGAATTCCTCGGCGGTTCCGAGGTCGTGCAGCAGACAGGTCAGAGCCCAGGTCACGGGGTTAAGCTCAGACGCCAGTTTCGGAAAATGCTGCTTCGTTATAGCCATGCCTTGGAGAGGCGTTAGTATACGACGATTGTGCTCGCCTAGATCCACCGATTGCATACCGTAGAAATACACTCTCATAGAGTGGTTGAAGGTTTCTGGGTGGAGAACCTTCTTGGCATATTCCATGGTCTTTTCGACGACGACGTCATCAAATGGGAATGTCAGGTCGTCCATCGGCAGAGCCACTGTTTCGACACAGGCGAGGCGGTTACCGAATATAAGCCCGGCATTTGCGGGCATATTGGTCCAGCCATTGGCCGCAATCTCGCTCTGACACATGTTGAAGGAAATAGTAATCCTGGGAGACCAAAAAAATAATCCAGAGCGTTTGAATCCGAAGTGATCAAAAAAAGGCAAATATCGAAGCGGGTTACGCTACCCTTTTATAGACGAGGTGAGCGCTCCCTCAGAGCATGGGAAACCACCTGGGTATGACACGAATAGCGAATGGAGGTTGACCAGACCCAATTACCGAATTAGGAAGTAATTTTACGTGGGGCAATAGCGATCTTTGCCTCACATTGAGGAGGGTTCGGCTTATAAATTATGCAATGTGGGTGAAGTAGTAGGTGTCTCAAAGTAGTAGTAGTACTTGCTTGCGCAATAAAGTCCAAGCCAGTAGTAAATTCACAATGAGACTTCTGGTAGTATCAGGAAACCGCGGCATCCGGCGATCCCTCGGTCATGTTCACCACAGCGATTAATAAGACTAGCATGGGCCCGAATAAGAGTGTTTCACCGGCTACCGAGTTTCACTATTGAGCCATGAAGAAAACATACATTACAATGGCGGCCCCTGGCCGAATATTCCGGTTATCCTGCTGCTATGTGTGCCCTTTTGGCTCTTGGACAGAGAGCCGACTAAGATAGTAGACGGACCGGATGTAATTGTAATAAGTCACGAATAAAAGCTATTATCAGTGAAACATCATAGCTATTTTTTTTTTGACTGGCAGGAATAATTCTGATGGTAGAAGAACAACATGAAGAATAAATTCGGGAGGAAATTGTAGTTGATCATACGTCCGCCCATAGTTCGAAGCGACGACTACATTACGAAGACGTCATTATTTTCTGCGTCCAGCATGCAATCGCATTAGTGCTCCTTGAAAACCCTTTCTAGCCTAATACTAAATCGCAACAAAATGTGGTATATGGTGGAATGATTCACTGTAAAGTGTGTGTTGTCTTCAGGTAGTATAAGCTACGAACATTTAATAATCCTCGTGGTTGGATTTTCGAATGGTAAACAGATGTGATGTATTGTAAACAGGAATGGGAAAAGGTAAAGAATCTTGACATAACTCATGGCCCAATAGGTAAAAACCGGCTAAAGAGGAAATACATCCAAAAACACCGGCCACTCTCATGAGGCTCGTGCTCGTGCTCACATTGCCATCCGCTCTGGCAAAACACGATACGCAGTTGAAAATATACGATAATTCTAGTGCGCCGTAAATAATAATATTAGGAATATTTCTGTGTCGAAGTTAGCAGTGGTCCGTCTGTTGATCTCTGACTGTGCCGTACGTTGACCAAGAGGCAACAAAAAAGAGCAGATTGAGTATGCACCAGACTACATAAAATTTACTGCGTTAGTTAATATTCCGGTCTTTTCTATCTGACAACTAACCTAGTTGGTAAATGCCAAAAGCATTATAATACTCGGATGTCTGGCCCTGATATGATTCGATAATACCCATTGCAGGCATTACCAGCACTCCATATCCACCGTAATACAACCCTATTCAACGAGATGGAATGAGTATTTGTAATACTTCAGAATACAAGGGGTATGCATTACCAAAAGCAGACAACACTGTGTATCCAAACGTGTTGCCTCTTGCCATTTCCCACTGGGCGGAGATTAAAAGCCCAATTCCCGCAAGAAAACAGAGGTTTCCTATAAAGACAGATTGGTTTGACACTCCCCGGAAGCCCGTAGCAGACAATGATAGGGCGAGTAAGGTGGTTGCGAACCCGCCAAAGCCCAATGCATTCTGGAGCAAATACACATTAGTAGTCTGTCACCAGCTTGCGTAGAAGAGTGACTCATACAGGATTTGCAAGGCGCCTGTATCCCGTAGCGGATGGACCAGACGCCTTGATATTGGTTTCTTCCGATGTTTTCATTATGGACAGTTGTGCGTTCACTCTCCGTTGAACAGGCGGCATTGTGCTTATATACTCCACGAGAGGGCCAGAAAAGCGTGGATAGCGAACAAGATCTGAGCCACCATGACATGGTGATCATCCTCAAATCCACTCCCAATCTTTTCCTATGCGGGTATAGCCTGCTGGTGGCCGGGTTATTTGAATGTCCGTGAAGGCTTGGATTCAGCAGTGCATGAAAAGGATTCCCTGGCAGACTTTAAACCAGACCACTAATGGGCTACCCATCGAGTGGACTGCCCCATAAATGGCACGTCCAAGAAGTCTCATATTCTGCGAGTTCCGTCCAATGCGGTATTGCCAGCGCGGACATTGAACATATATGCAGGGGTCTAGCGATGACATGTACATACTGTAGACAAGTCTGGCCATCATGATTCATGAACCGACTTGGCCGACACTTGTTGCAGTCGGTCCGGCTTGTCTTGCTTCTTTCCGCTCATATTTTCGCCAGTAATATGATGTCGGTCAACCAGTTGACTAACTAACCGACTTCCATGGTATTTGAAATTTCAATGTTGGTAAGCAGTCAATAACTGATAATGCTTCTGGAGAGTTTCTAGCCAATAATCAACCAGGCCCCACTCCCAATTTTTACCTATACAGGTATAGCTTGCCAAGACCATTGCGGAGGTAACCCTAGCCTGATTCTGTTGGAATGCAACATCGAATGTTCACTCTCGCCCAGGTCTCGTCACATCGCACATCGTAGGTAACCCCGTACAAGTCTCGTTCCGAAACGTCCGATGGATTCACCTAAGAGTATTGCCTTTATTGCGACGGAGTCGCCGAGGTAATTCCATTGGTCCCAAATCTCATTGGATATCCACCTCATCACCACGGTCTGCAAGACAGCTCAGTTACGTCTTCCTTTCATACGCAGCATTTTGTCGGCAAGCGACGTTTCACCAAATTAAGCACACCATGGATACGTCTTGCTATACGTGTCGCCGTCGGCGCGTGGCATGTCAAATGGCTCAGCCACCATGCAGGAAATGCACCCAGGCCGGGCTACAGTGTACAAAAACAAGACCATTTCGATGGGTCCAAGGTGCTGCGTTTAGGACAACAGCGAGAAGGGGCACTCCTGCAAAGAAATTGCCAACACATGATGTGGTGGCTGTCGGCAATCATCAGAAGTCTCGGCTGGCGGCCAGGGGGGTTATGGGTATGGTCCTCCATGTTGAAGTTGAACAGGCTTTTTGCATATACGAGCACTGCATCTCTAACAACTACATACAAATGCCACAGATGATCAGTTTCAACACTCGCCCATGGCTCGTTTAGATGAGCCATCGTTAACACGCTTTAACAGTACCACCCGGTACTATATAGACTACTGTAAGTACATACTTTCCAACGTCTTGCCTGAACAACGAGCAACCCAGTTTTTAATGTATACTACCCTAGATAGTCGGTGCGTTTGCAAGCTCTTTGTTATGTATGACAGCGTCGAGAATCCTTTACGAAAGGTGACCGGAGCCGCCCTTCATAACCCACTTTTGCTCTCTTCAATTATTGCCCTCTCGGCACGTCACTTAGCAAATGCTAGGCTGCCTTTTCTCCAGCCTGGGGAGGCATCACCTTCCAGCGCTTGGTGTAGCACTGACCGCACTGCTCTCTTGTTCAAGCACAAGACCTTGAAGGGCCTTTCAGATGCTGTGCAGGATCCAAAGTTGCGCATGATGGATACTACAGTTGCCAGCGCCCTACTGCTAGTGTTTCTAAATCTGCTGGAATCCGGACGGGATGACTGGAATACGCACTTGGAGGGCATGAAAAGCATCATGTCGCAGATCGAGGTCCCCCTAGAGCGAAAAGGGACATCATCTCAAGGCCTAGGCCTTTGCGTGACGGGTCTACGGGATTTCGTCGTCAGGCAAATTTATGTGTGCGTGCCCCAAGCGTGCTTACATCTGGAATATCGCTATTGCTAACACCAGCTCTAGCATTGAGGTCCTCGGCGCAACGTACACGAACCCCAAGATGCTACTGAGCCCGTCTACGAGTCCTGCCACAGTGACCAAATTGCTCCAAGAAAAGCTAGAGCATTCGTATCTGGGATGTCCTGGGTATATATTACACGCTCTCGGAGTGTTTTCTTCATGTCGGGACTTTCTCGTTTTGCCAGGACTAAAGAGTGAAAAAGACCTTGAAGTAAACATTGAACGTGCATGTTCTGTGCTTACCTGTACGGAAAAGTTTGACAGCCGTGCCTGGGCGGCCGCGTTGCCACAAATGCCTTCCGCTCCAGTGCATGTAGACGAACTCGATATATTAGCCGAGGTTTACAAGATCGGAGCCCAGATATTTGGCAGGCGCGTTATCGACGCACTTGTTGGCGAGACAACGGCTCAGAATAAGGACCTCCTCGTGCATCGGCTTGTCGGTCTTATACGTGAAATAAGACGCAATGACAACTTGTTCAAATGCATCCTCTGGCCAATGGTTATCGCAAGTCTAGAGTGTTGCCAAATAGAGCAGAAAGAGTTTCTGACAGATTGTCTTCAGAGGTTCTGGCTGGAAACAAGATGCTTAAATGTAATGAATGCCGAAGCAATACTTCGTAAACGGTGGCAGCAGGAGGAGGGGGAAGGGTCAGCGCCGTCACAATGGATATTCAAGATTGGTCGACTTGGGGGTGATTGGCTCCTCATATAGAGTATTCATGATTTACGAGCGCAACATGTGAGTTCTTGTACGTGTTCTGCGAATAATATAAATCAAATACGGCGCCATGTCTTACAATACGGCAGTAGTGTCACAAGTTGGGCTACGACAATGCTTTCATATCTTTTTGTAACTTATCGGACAAGAGTTTAGCGTAAATGTCTACTGGGGTTTACAGGAGGAGTTGTACGGAATCTAATTCTTATGAACAGAGGCCTGTTTGTCACAGTCTACGGGGTCCAAATCATGCATTTGCGGATTCAAACAGCATCACAGGTTCCTCCCCTACCTAATTCCACATACGACTTATATATTTCATGTGACGAAATACAAACAGGCTGCAGATAACCTAGGCAACAAGTACACTAAAGGTTACCTTGCCGGTTATGCATGGAACTTGATGACGTGAGCTATACCATCTAACCACGATGTCCTCTCAAGCGAGCTTTGCCGCCGACCGCCGGCTTCTGTCCAGGTATACTCTCCTGATATGCATTATCGTGAGTGTGATTCTTGCATTTGCGCCGGTAATACCGAATAGGGCCAAATATGCCAGTAACTTACTTCCAACTCACGTCTGGTGCTTCGCGCCGCGGCCTCTCAACAACGCTCAGAAGAACGAAGTGGGTAACAGCACTGGTGTTCTGCTACGACGTTCAACACTTTACGCTACGTACATAGATACTCCTCTACGAACTACGAAGGTCGGGTTATTTACTCTACCAGATTCTAGAATCCATCCGTATAAAGTCTGGTCTAGTTTTACTACGTCATGCCACGCCCCAAATCAAGTGGTGCATGGCACGAATAAGGATCCATGAACAGCCAAGAAATGAACCTATATCTATAGACCAGCTGCCTCATGCAATATACAGCTGGCCTGTCTATTGGGTGCGTTGTGTGATTTTCTACAGGCATGAGAGAACGAGTCGGATCATTTTGCTATACTCCACCACAAGGGCGTATACCATGGGTTCATGGTGATAGCATAATCATATCGGTGAGAACCCCTGCAATGGACTAGACATTGCCATTATGCTGTAACAAGATCTTGACAGCGGTATCACTATTTATCTATAAATAGCCGAGCCATACTCACAATGGTGTCGACTTGTCCGGATATCCTCGCTCACTTAGCTTGTTAACCGAACCTCGATATCACTCTTTATTTACCATCAGTTTCACCGTCAGTTTTTACCGTTATCTAAAAATAAAGTCCGCTATTATACTCACCAGCTTCGCCGCTCTGGCCGGTGCCTTGCCCCAAGGCGAACCAGCCGTTAGGGCCAACAAACCGAATCCGACCGCCGTCAAGGTCAACTATAAAAAGCTCCCCTTTATCAAAAGTGGTGCAATTAATGACGTTTATTGTGAAATGGGTCCCGGGGGTGCCTGGTTCAAGCACACTGACAATAACTGTGGCACTGAAATATTTTGCCAGGGCTTTGATGATCAGAAAGCGATGCGAAATCATCTGCAGGCCGATCCCGCGTTTAAGAATGCCAAGGACTGCTTCGATGCCCACGAGCCTCGCTCGTCCTAAAAACAGAGGAGCAAAGGCAATTCGACAAGCGAAAGCACATCTGCCACATTATTTGCTCGCTAGCACTTTACATTCTCGACTTGCTGGGATGACGGATCTATATCAAAGTGGAGGAATACCTGCGGTCTGGAATATAGTTTCTTAGTTTGCGGTTAAGCTATTCATATTACAATACTACTTTTTCGTCAGCTGAGTCCAAATTCGTGCACCCAAAGTGAGTTTCATCAAGAATCGTAGTGGTATGAAGGGTCGGGATTGTTCCACTATCAGCTGTCTTGACCGGTTCTGTCTCATTAGGTGCCTGGCGCCATTTTGGCGCCATTACCTCGGGCACATGTCGAGGAGATCTCCAAGAGTCACCATGGCTGGGGTTGTGTACTTTCCGCCATCAATTCACGTCACTAACTATTAGTCGTCTGTAGCTCTTGCATATTGGCATTGGATGCCTTAATTGGCCAGAGCCACAGTGAGATTGTCACACGGAAATGGTCTGTTACACAAGGGCTACGATCACGGGACCTAGGGCAAAGTCCCTCACCGACTTCTTGTATGTCAAGACGTCTCCGGTCAGCGAGACCTCCATGTTATTAGTTTAATTATGTAATTGCCCGAAGAATATTAGGCTAAAATATCTTAATAATTAAGCAATTTATACAACCACACAAAGCAATATTGTGGTAAAGGGGTCTGGAGACCGACGAGTAGAGCAGGCTACGGTGAAGGTGACGAGGGAACTCAATGGTCATCCCTGGCAGAAATTTAGTTAAACGACGCACTGAGAACTCTATAATGGCGGTAAAATCGGTTACAGGGAGTCCTTGTTACTGTCTGAAGCCTCATGAGGCAACCACTGAGGGGCGGCATATCTCTATTTTAAGTTAAAGCTGAATGTATTAAGAAGTAACTCTTTCCGACCATGACCTCTAGGCTATCCTAGATGTCACCGAAACTTCTTATCCCAACAGACACTAAATAGTAATGATGACGTAGTTAAAAGACACTGGACTAAGCATAAATGTAAAATACAAATCGTTTTGTTTCCACCTTTCCATGTTTACATAACCTGCCGATTCACACAACACAAGCTGAGAATTCCGTCCCCACATACCGAAAATTCATTGTAATAATTCATCTAGAACTTGTCCTCAGAGCTACTTTCGGTCTAGCGTGCATTGTGAGGGGGTCCCATGCAGCTATTCTCCGAGTCATTTGCTCGTGGATCCGCTCCGAATCGTCTCACTCTCTAGCCGACGATAGAACACTCATCGAAGAGCGGAGCACATTTTTTTCCCCTTCTCCCATCAACCATATTGTACCTTACGAAGAGAACGCTAAAATGGGTTCTGTAAAGGGCCCTCTTGATTCGGCACCAGTAGGCAAAATCGTCTCCTCCAATCAGGATCCCAAAGCCGAGTTCTCCAACGATGCAACTGCGACAACCACGGTTCCAACTACAAAACCCAATCAAAATGAGGTCTCCAGAAAATTGTCTGCCAATGTTTCAGTCATCATCTTTCCAGGAGCATGGCATCCTGCCTCCTGCATGAGCAGCTTCGTCTCAAGCCTGCGCTCCATCGGACTCCCCACCGAGGCCTACACCCTTCGGAGTGTTGGGGACGCTTCGGCAGGAGTTGCGGCCGATGTGGACTATATGCGATCCATCATGAATCCTCTGATTGATGCCGGCAACGACGTGGTTGTTGTTTCTCACTCGTATGCTGGGTTCCCTACAACTTCAGCCATCTCCGGCATGGACAAGCGTGGCCGTGAGGCCCGCGGCGAGAAGGGCGGCGTCTTGGGCGTCATATACCTTGCGTCGTTTGTTCCGCAAGACGACGACACTCTGCATGGCGTGCTGGGTAACCAATGGCCTCCTTGGATCAAGGAAGATGTAGGTGTCTGCTGTTCTTCCACGCTGCCAAGCATTTGTGTCATCTGGACCTGACTCCAGTTACAGGAAACCGAACAATTCATTATTTGCTCCAACGAGGGCCACATCTTTTACAATGATTGCACGAGTGAGCAAGGAGAAGCCGTAACTGAGTCCCTGAAGCCGCATTCTCTCAAGGCGAGTAAGGGCAAGGATGCTATCCCTAACAATATCGGCTGGCGCGAGTCGGGGTACGATGGCCGCCGTGGGTACATCCGCTTGACTGAGGACAACGCTATTCCACTGTCGTATCAGGACTACTTGATTAGCCGGTCTGGGGTGAACTGGTCTGTCAAGACACTGAATGCGTCTCATAGTCCATTTTTGTCCATGCCTGATGCTACAGCCGAGCTTGTGCACGAGCTTGCGCAGGAGTTTCTCGCTGCTTGATTGCCGCTTATAATCGAAGAATGTAAGGAGAAAATTCTGTTACTGTAATACTGCTGTCTGCAGGTATCGCGTCGACTAGCGATGGCAGCCTCGATGTAATAGTCATTATGGGTAGCTCTCTAATAGGTTTTTTTCGTCCCACTGGGGAGCTAGCTAGCTAGACTGTACAGTAACCTAGTATGGCTTTTTTCTATAAGAGATTTACGTGGTAGCGGTACCAGTTATATAGCATCATAGTGCTGTCTAGTTAGACAAAAGATCAAAATAGTTACTAGAGTATTATGAAGCTTCTCCTTCTAATACATGTCAAAACATGCCAGGAGCGACGAAAATATGAAATACAGCTCATTCAAGATCAATCCACTCAAGATAGCCAATGCCGGTTACATCCTTGTTGCGCCACGTGCCGGTAAATTGATACGAAGCAACGTATCCTTGGCCATGACCATAACGTAGCGGAGAGTCAACACTGGCAACGAACTTAATAATCTCTTGGTCCTCGTCACGCACAATCCATTGCATCCGCTCCGGGGTTCGCATCGAGCGGCCTCGAGGATCCGTGACGTGCTGTTTGCGGTACGACAGAACCTCAAACGCGACGTCTTGGTAGACGAGAGCCTCGCCGTCGAGATTGCGAACATATGCCAACTTGCACAACGTCATGCCATCCGCACGCACGTCGGTTAGCAGCAGCTGAGTGCGTTTGTCCAGGTGAAGAATTTGGTAGGTGAAAAAGTGCACCGGTATCTTGAGTTGGGGAGGGAGGGGATGCCGACTAAGTGCCTGGGGAGTCATGCTGCGGGCATACTCAACAGTACACATTCCGGCAATCTCAGTAGTGCCACGATCATCCGTAATAGAACCAGTATACGTAGCAAGCAGACTTAGGTGATCGTAAACAGGGCTTCGGACAAACCAGGAAACTTGCTTGGTGGCCGAGATTTGGAGTTTGACTTGCATATGGCGATACCGGCCGGCCACCGTAAAGTTGGGGTAGTTGGAAGTGATGACAAGATCGTTTCCCCAGGCAAGGCGGGAACCATCTGCGGCAAAATCGCAACTACTCGCTGCGTCATAGGCCTCGTAGTGGTGTGTGTCGCCATATGCGGTTGATGACAGCACAGTGGCCGTATTTCGTGCGTCGGGGGCAGAGAGGTAGTCGTTGTCAAAACACAAGACGCCTGGCGCGCCGATGAACGTCATGGTATTTAGATAGCGATACGGCTCGGGAAGGTCGGTAATGAACACGCCATAGTGTGTCCAACCCCACCACTTGGAGTTGTCATGTGGCAGTATGATGTCGGGCACAGTGAAGGGTTGACTTGATTCTTCGATCCGCGAATCTAGGAGCGGTGCGGCGTAGGCACACAGGAGTTTCGTGATGCCGCGTACTAGCACATTTGTTTGTGGTGTTGACGCCATGTTGACTGCTGTCTGTAGCTCCAAGAGAGACTCGGCAGCAGTGTGATACGCGAATAAAATTGCAAAGGTGTTTGCATAGGTGTGAAGATTTGCGATGGCCTTGCTACGCTGTGCAAAGAGCCAACATTGAATACAGCATGATTAACAGTTGGCTAGTTTGAGGGTAGTTCACGTTCCACAATGAGCGCTGCCGAGGTTCTCCGGCATAATCTGGATCCTACTTGACCGGAGATAACTCGCATTTAATAACAGCTTCAGCGATCGACATGAACACAGCGTCGGGTGGAACGCAGCGGGCCGGGATAATTGGGCCATTCCGCGCAGCCTAGATGACGTGCTGTAGATGATTTATTTACTATAGACTACCTATGCATTGCCTCGAGGCTCCTACATTGCTTGATGTTTTGAGAGCTACATAGTATCTCCCGTTGCAAGTAAAATTAAAACCACCTGGGACAACTTGCAAGGCGAATTAGTAGCTGTCTGCTCTGCTACCAATATTGAGTAGCCAAAGGATGTTGCTCCGGATCTCCGGTCGCGCACGGCGTTCTAGCTATATGACGACATGTCATATCCAAGTTGGCGTCCTAATTCGGCTAGTCTACCGACCACAAGGTCAAGCAAACCTAACCGCCCGCAATGACCAGCTTTATACGGGAAAATGGCTTTTTCTCTTGTGCTAGTAAGTTGCAGTTCAACAAAGGCGCATAATATGGTGGAGCCCATGACTTATACAGCCAGGAAGCTTCATCTTTCACAGGTTGGAAGAAGC
This sequence comes from Metarhizium brunneum, assembly GCF_013426205.1. Lineage (NCBI taxonomy): Eukaryota > Fungi > Ascomycota > Sordariomycetes > Hypocreales > Clavicipitaceae > Metarhizium > Metarhizium brunneum. The sequence goes on along the minus strand of NC_089423.1, from coordinate 885,964 downwards.
AGAGCATAAGTAAGCAGCTCATTCTCATGGTAGCCACAAACAAGGGCGACGGTTCCCCGTCTAGCATCTTTTGAAGAGTGCCAAGATTGCTGATTATAATGCAAAATGTCTCCATAGCTGCAGTATGAGGAGCGCCCCTTGGAAAAGACACCACAATCAGTCGCTAAACGCATTCTAAACTAAATGATGAGTTGACGCAATATTTACGATGCTAAAGAAAGACGATTTTGAGATGACATATCGAAGAAGAACTATGCCGCGCGAGCATACAAGGCGTTCGACAGGAGACGTCTTTCGGGGCCGCGTTCCTGTGCGTATGCGTGGCATTCCTGTGACTGTAGAACTGAGTAGGAAGGATTTGAAAAGATTACTATTCCCAGTATTCAATGTGGAATAAGGCTGGGAGTCTCGCAGATCCATCAAGGTTGCTGAAAGCAATATTTTCCTCAATTACGACGGAGCCTGCGAGCCGAAGTCGAATATCTTTACTCATATACCCTACCCTTCTTTGTGACAAAGCCCTGTCGCAACATCAGTGGCGGCTGGGCCATACCATCAATGTCCCTCATACTACGGCTGCGGCTACCACAGATTAATCTTCAGAAGGTATTTTCTCATTCTCTCTTAGTCACACCCACTGGCTACGGATTCAGGCAAGCGCCTCAAGGCTCATAGAATACCCTAAATAGAGATAAAAAAGTCTCCATGGCCGATGTGAGTCGTGTAGATGACCTAGTCCTCATAAAGGACGCCAATCGATGTCCCAGGAACACCGGAGACGCCGCAGATTTGGTTGATGACGGGTAGAGCGTACCCGGGACGATTGATGATATCTTGTGGCTTCATAGCGCCGTCTTTGGGGGTACTGCTTGGCATCAGCCGCGATTTTTGTAATTGATAATCAGGGCACGAGCAGTTTTAGGATACAGGATGAGGCCATATCGACCTACAACGTTTTGCGGAGGCTTCAAGTCAACGAACGTCAAAATATAGCCATTTAATACCTATAGTGCCCATCCTACACATATTGTAATGCAGGTAGGTACTTTACATATACTCGATAAACATGCCGTCCGGGAGACCCGAGCCTTCCTGATTAAAATCCTGCTCAATAGACACCTCGTCTTCGGTCCCAACAGCCACAATCTCCCATTGGAGAAGGTCCCCAGCCCTGACCTGGAATTGTCGGATAGACGACGGCATATCACTCACAAAGTCGAACCTCTTGCTGTTGGGGTTGAAGCTCAGACGAGCAAGCTGCATATTGCGCATATTGCCCGACGGGGTCTTGTTAATATCAATAATATTAGTGCTGAAGATATCGACCGTCTTGCCACCACCGACCCTGTCGCCATTGCCTAGGTGGCCGGCGAAGATGCTCGCCGTACAGGTTTTGTTATCTGCCTGTGGAGGTACCCTGAACGACAAGAGGGTAGATGTTTCGCGCTGACTTTGGCGGACAGTGTCGACGCGCCTCGAGGGAGTGTTTCCGTTGTCATTGATGCTGTGAACCGCCATTGCATTGGGCAGGATGTAATGACTAGAAACGTCGCCGCTAGTTCTAGGGTCCATTTCGACAGTTTGACTCAGGTAAGTCGTTTGGGTAGTATCCAATTGAAAAGATTTGTCTTCAACTGTCAAAAGGCGAATTCAAGTTGGAGAGATAAGAGCAATGAGTTATAGTGGTGATGGTGCCGATAATTGTAGCAATGCGCACTTGAAGCCTAGGCTATAAACCTCAATACCTCTAGTCGCAGAGGCAAGTCACGCGCATGACGTCCTTGGCTCATGTTGCGGCTAAGTTCTGGGCTTTCGATGCAAGCAAGTGCTGAGCTTTCGTTGACTACATTGGAGTAGTAGTGTACACGTCGTCTCCTCAAATCGGGGCAAAGAATAACGAACCAACACGGTTTATCCTTTTTTTCTCAGCCGTTGAGTATTTTACTTTCTCTGTCTCACGCTTTTTCAAAGGGACAGCCACATAATGTGACTCGCCGGGCGTGACGTACATTACAAAAGCCAGCATTCCTTGTCCTTTTCAGCTGCTTACATGTCCTATTTCTTGATACGCCTCTCGATATCCTGCCTTGTTCTTAACTGGGGAGCTATGTGGCAAATTGAGGCACGCGCGGCAAGAGTAACATTCCACTTCCGAGGCTGTCCGCTCTCCCACATTAAAGGGTTTCGCAAGATCGTAAACGACCATATGCTATTTTTCTCACGCGTCTAACCTCGACAAGCCGTGTAAATACTGACGACTAAGGTTCTAGATTTCTGTTTTGGGCCATTGCTTGGCTCCTCGGTGCTAAGCATATGACGTTTGTGGCTCTCTCGGAGGTTGTGTGCTCATAGGTCTGATCGGAGTGTCGGGCTGAAACGCAAAAGTGGCGAACGATATTCCGATTGCAAGTACTAATCCGAGGACCCGAAAGTTAAATAAATTAAAGGAACAAATCTGCATTCCAAACGACAAGATCTAAGTGCTACCGCTACCTGGCTTTATTGACCCCTCACCGCCAGCCCACCACGAGAAAGTAGTGTCGACTTCAATATGTCAGAATTTAGATTGAAAATTTCCCTGTTTCCCTCAATTTCTCGTGCGTACAGACAACGGCGCAAGGCGGAAGCTTTATCCCAGGGCGTTAGTGGCTTGCAAGGTACCTTTATCCCCGCGAGATCTGTGAGCCTCTACATGCTTGGCTATATCAAAGTTACGCAAGATGGGGGCTTTGATCAACAAAGACCTCAGAGCTTAGAGAATTAGGCTGGGAAACACCGTTTATCATGGAAGGATAACTTGTTTACTGACTTGCCGCTTAACCAACTTACGAGCTCTGGGCGCGTGATCGTATTTTTTCAGCTGAATGACCATGTGTCGCAGCACTGCAGAGAATTATATCAAGTCACCGAACATCTCGGTCACCCCCAATAGAGTATACGTGGATCACCTTGGTCCATGTTGGAAATTTCGATTCATAATTGTGGAATGTGTGTGCAGAGTCAAAACAACTTGCTGCAATCGGGCACAAGCCACGACCCTTCCACTTTGCCAGATTCTCTCCCGCCACAATGTATTTAACATGGAAATGTATAGAAATAAATGGGTCAAGAATCCGCGAGTCCAAGGAATTCCCGACCATGTTGGTTCTGGAAAGTGAGTTGTGCGTCTTGGAACGTAGTATTCGGAGAAATGATGTGAGGACTCTGTAAAGAATAATTACTACTGGTAGGTAGATTGAACAATTAAAGATTGTGGTTTCTTCTTTAAAGAAAACGATGACGTTGTGGCCAGCCATATGACAACCGATCGATAAAGTTTAAAACCGGAAAGGGACATCCCTTGTAATTAAGCTTTGAGGGGTATTATTCTACATCGTGTTGTATATACAAACAACACATTCCATGTAAATAACACCGAAAGTCTATTGGAGTGTTGCAATCTCTTATGACAAAGTTTAATGACATGCAGCTGAATGTTAATTTGCACACATCCGCCTACATTTTCCATTCCACAAGAATTTCGATGGAACGCAACAGCGGGCATCTAGAACGCCATAACGGTTCTTTGGAGAAGCCTCATTCATCATCTATGTGCCGAGATCGAAAGGTGGGGCGAAGACTTTTACTCAAAGGCCGTTTGTACAGTGACGCGTCTAACCAACCATCACATTTACTGGTAAGAAACAAATTCAATTGACCGACATCTACAAATTATGCTTTTCGATATACCCGACCTTCCGAAGCCTGGCGAGTCTATAGCATCCATTCAAGGCGTTCCAAGCCAGTATACTTTGTTAGCTAAAAGCAACAAACCCCATGATAAACAGCAGACTGCATTGGGCGCTTGGTCACTGGTCACTACGCAAAGCATCAAGGCTGGTCCTGATCATCGGGGGGAAATGCATGAGTTCATCGCCGAAGTGCTTTATGCTGTCCAATCAGAATGTTTCAACGGATCAGAAGAGAGTTTCATTACAAACAAAGCTGAGCTCACATGTGTCCACAAGATGCATCAATCGATGTGAGCAGAAGCCGCCACGACGCCTGTCTCACAATTGCGCTTTTGTGATTCACTGGGTATACGTAAGATGACAGGAAGAATTTATGACGTGTCAGATGAGTGAAGCCCAGTAGGGAGGCATAAAATCTATATAAGCTGCAGGAATCTCCCGAGTCTGACACCTCCGTTCTCACTCTTACTCTCACCAACAACAGCTTTACTAAAGAGAAATAACTTGAAATCACCAACACTACTATCAATATGAAGTTCGTCACTGTCGCCGTTGCCGCTCTGGCCTCCGTCGCTGCTGCCTGGCCTTATGAGAGAGAGTGCAAGCCAGCTACTTATCGATGCGAGCACTCCCTTCGAGGTTGGGATGTTTGCAGCACCAGCGGCCAGTGGGTGGTAAGTATATTATTTAAATGACATGGCCAATGGAATGTGCTGATTAGTCTTAGTATGCTGGCAGATGCGAACATGGCACCAAGTGCAAGATGAATCATCAGAATGGGAGCCCTTACTGCCTCCCTCCCCGCCACCACCACCTCTACCCCGAAGAAGAGTTCGAGATCTAATCAATGTGATCTCATCTTGAAACTGAGAGATTCCAAGATTTCGCCGGGCTGCCATGGAGTCAAGCTTGTACACTCGTTTAGGAATACATTAGGCAGCTCATCTTGGACTACATATGTAGCTTTAGTATAGTTTAGTGCCTTGTAGGCATCTTGAAATATACCATTGACTATTTGTTGGGACTAAACTAGTCGTGTTAATATAACGCTGTTATCCTTCTTTTATTGTACTATTTTACGTCTATCACCTACAAAAAGAATACCTCCAGTTGTGAAGGGCCGATTCTTTATGGCTTTACGTTGCAAGGATACTTATTCAGCTCTTTTGGTGCGATTGAGGTCCCCCTTTGTCTGGATCAGCTCTGTAGCGGTCGATGTAGCGGCATAATGCAATCTCTTCCTCCCGGCTTAGCTTGGTGCTTTCGGCTGCAAGGCCCTTTTTAGGCTGAACGCCCGATAGTCGTCTTTGCAGCCGGGTTCGCGATGTGTTGAAATGGCGCGCCACAGCGGCTAATTTAGCAATTGGAAATTTGTCAATATATTGGAGTGCTTCTTTCGGGGTTTAACTTTGCTTTCAGCAATTCAACATCAACTACCATCGTCTACAGCACCAGCGATCGCCAGCGAGATCAGAAGCGAGCGACGGCGAGCTCAAAGTGGCTTCTACGCCGCAATAATGGATGATAATTCACAGGAGATGAAGCGAAAGAGGTGATGGTATTGTTAGATCATGTCTATAACTGCGCTGAAGGCGCCGATTATATTTAATAGAATTATGTGGGAAGGAAAAAGAAAAAGAAAGGCCGGTTGTCCAAGCTTGCTGATCCTGCTACTGCCAAGAATGAGTCAATGTGTGGCGCAAATGAGTGTCGAAATAAGTCAATGTCCCGATCATCTCGCTGCAAAAATACCTCCCTACACGTCTCCCAGAAACGGGATATCGGTCCAATTGCCATGAGAAACATGGATGCCAACCTTGGTGGCGACCATGATGCCAGCTACAGCATACGATGCGTACTTTGCAATTTTGACAAGGAGCTCCAACTCCGGATCCGTCCCTAGAATATCCTATTAGCCAGGGGAAACAAAAACAAGAGCATGGTCAAAATAGCAACCTTTTATCACCCTCTCGAGCGCTCCGCTCCAGGCGCCGAGAAGAATGAAGACGTAACTCGCCATGTCGAGCGCGCTGTCGCCATCATTCTTCCCGGGCCAATCCGGAGTTATGATCTCCAAGACGCTCACCGCGACGGAAAGAGCAAAGATGACGGCCTGCAGAATGGCGTCGAGGACGGCACGCACTTTATTCACCACCAGCTTTGTGAGCGCCGTGATGAAGTGCAGCACGATATTGGTCGTCGAGTTGAACACGGCCACGACCCAACTGATGAGCCGCAGCGTATACCCGGGCTTCTTGTCCCCGAGCGAGACACTGTGCAGCGTGTACATCAAGATGCAGGGGTCGAGGAAGTGGTCGAGCGTCACCTTGCCTTTCGTCTTACATTGTGATACCTCCAGGTCCGCGAGGGCCACCAAGCTGGCCGTCGGCCGAGGCTGACCAACAAAGAGCAGCTGGTCGTGCTGATCAGTCAGCTCGGCTGATACCGGAAGCAAGCTTTCCGGGATGCTGATGAGTATGGCGATCGTGGCCGCCGACACGCCGACATTTGCGGCGAACTTGTTGAACTCGGGACCCGGCACAGCCTTGCCGCTTGCCAGGTTCTTGATAATGGTAGCAAACTTGCCCCTGGGGATTGCCGGCGGCTTCTTGCCCGTCACTATCTTGGCGACAACGGTCGCGGGTATGGCTATGGCCAATGCCAGCACGTCGAGGATGGTCGGGTCATGCCCCGGCCGGATGAACGTCTTGTACAGATACGAGAAGATGGGGACGTTGATGGGCGCCGTGATGATGCCGTTGAACGTCTTGATGATTGATTTGATCAAGTTCAGAAGCATGTCAGTCAGCTTCTCCACGCTGTCGATGCAGCCGATCAAGAAATTTGTCGGCGCCTGGTCGTGAGCCTGTTTTGCGTCCAGAGAGCGTTTTCCTCGGGGTTCGTAATCATCCATCACTTGCTTCCTGCGACTTTTAATCTCGTTTTGGTGTTTTCCCTGTATGCTTTTCAGCTCCTCATCTACTTCGGCAAACAGCTCCCGTTCCGCTGGGCTCAGCATGTCCGAGATGACGGCTCCTGACAAAAAGGTGGACGCATCGCGACCGCCCCCGTGGTTAAACTATTGACATTTTCATCACCTTGTGTCAGCAGCGGCATCCAAAAACGAATCAATAGCTTTTACATAACGCTGTCAGCCTGTGTTTACATCTCTTAGAGCATCTTACCTGGTACGCCGCCCAATTTGCAGCCATGGAATTCCCTGCCGGGTTCTTAGATTGGCCTTTTGAGCCCGACGCGTCGTTCGCCTTGATATCCAGTTTCTTCATCTCCGCCTCACGTGGCCGGCTATCTGATACTTTATGCTTCAGGGATTCAAAGAAGTCCTTTGATTTTGACCTTAAAGAATCCAACAAGACGGGCCCTTCTTCAAGGGCATCCTAGACAATGTTCAAAATGGAGTCTCGGGTGTCCTTGATGTTCCCCCATTCGAAGAGGTATCCCAACCACCGGACGAGCTTTTTCCCAAGCTCCATAATCTTCTTAAAGATGAAGGAGAGGACCTTTCCTATATGTTCCACTGTCTCCATGACCTATTGATAGATCTCTTTTCCTATCTTAACCAAGACGTTCATTCCGTTCACAATGAATAAAATGACCTTGTCAACCTGCTTTTCCAGCCAATGCCACCATCCCTGAGGTTCTGGTGTCAGCAAACTCCAAGACGTCAACTTGTATTGCCCACACATCAGAAAGAACAAATACCACTTACCCACAGCATATATTTAACCCCTTTCTCCGCCCCCTGGAGTATTTCTTAGGCATGAAATCCACGGCTATCCTCCAGCGACACCGTGTAGGGAGTTTCGCCTCGGTCAAAGGAACGTCTCGTCTTCATGGCCTCATGGATGCACCCTGCCACATCTTCGATCTCTCAAGGCGTCAACTTAGTACCATCAAGCAGCTTCCCCTGGCCAGGCCCTAGGTCGATGTCCAGATCCTCCTTGTGCTTAAGCTTGCATAACCTCTGGTTGATCTTGTCTGCCGGGTCCACCGCTAGGGACTTTGCCGACTCGGAGCCAGGCAAAGCATCGGTGACGGTAAACTTAGGTGTCAAAATGTCATCCGTCAGCACGGTGAGAGTAAGAAGGCCGCTTTGGTCAGTCATGACGGCGACGCCCGCGTTCGTGGCGACGACGCCGCGGCCGTTTATAATGACGCTCATTTCCCCCGAAGACCTCAGAATAACGGGATAATTGAGCAGGGGGGCTCCCAATACGCTGATGGGCTTAATCTGGGTCATGTAGGACTGCACTTCAATAACCTTGTCCAAGGACGGCTGAATAATGGGGACTGGTTTCCAAATTTGTGAACTCTTGCCCTGTTCCAGCATGGCAATATTGCCGACATTATTAGCAAAAACAAATGCCTCACATGCCGACGGCGTCTATTTGAAGGGAGCAAAGTAGCCCCCCTGGTGGTCCGGAACGACTTGCACAGCGACCGGGTCGGGCACCCCGAAGTGAGTGTCCGTCATTATGTATCCAATGCCGTTGTTGGTGTTTGAAGCCCACACCGAGGTCCCGGAACCAGACGTTGTGACTTGAAGGTCCTTGACCGAGGAGAAGACACCCGCATCAGTTACTTTGCTGGGGCCAGGATGAGCCAATTCCTTGGCTTTAAACCTAAACAAGCCAGTGCCCCCGGCGAGGAGATCACTGAACCCATCCGGCGTCTGTACGGCGGCCAGAGCCCGAGGATATGGGCGAAAAGATTAGCAAATCTCATTGTGGCTATGCAGCTTTCAGTACATTTCATTTACCGGCTGGGGTTGGATCTATTCCCAATTTTAGCAATTCATTTCTTTTCTATTTTTATCTCATATTTATGCAGCCACAGCTTACCAGATGGTTCTTTGAGAGGCACGTCAATGTCGTGAGGAGCATCAATAGACATGAAGACGATAGCTTTTTTACCTGCATTGTATCGTTTTAGTCTCCTTATTTTCAAAACCGGTACCAAGCCTCTTATTTGGGCCAGGGACATGGCAATCGAGAGAGGCATCGCTTCTTCGACCCTAAACGTACCTTGCACCACGTGGAGAACGGCATGTCCAGGGATCGTTTTGGAACCGTATTTCATGACCACAGGCTGCACTGCTATTACCTTCTCTGCATTTACCGGAAGCCTGACGTTATTCTTCTTCTTCCACGAGTAGCCACTTTCGGACATGGTCACGGAGGCAGATAGCAACTTTGAATCTCGGCATCTCAGTCTTGGTCCATTGGACTCTAGATGTCTTTAGTCTAAGCATGGCAACTTGTGACAACCTAAAGTATCAGGGACTCGACTTACAACTGTTCTTGTCTTGATAATTACATACCATCGGACAACTCTATTCGTAGAAACTCGCATGTCTGAGTGGGTGCTGTGTCAAGTTTTGGCCCGTCGCAGATTGACTCAGGAATTTGACAGCGTACGGGTTCAAATGTCATCATGCAGAGGTTAAACAAACAGTCTTGGTACTTGCCAATCTGCAAGAGCCCCGGCCCCTTACAGCAATAGAATTTGTATGCGGAGTAGGTATATGTACTTTTAGCATCAGCTCAACTACATCATGGTCATGCTACTTGAGTGGAAGTAAATGCTACTGTACAGGAGGCATGTATCTCATGCGGTCACAACTTATCATCACAAACGACGGTTAGACAGTCCCATACCGGACGTTGATGTTCCCATTGCAGCGGCTATCTGCAATGCACTGCAAGCGGCTAGCTACGCCTACCAGACTCGTCTTTCTGTGTGAACACCGGCCACGTCAGACAAATCTCAATCCTAATTCTTCTCATCTTGGGCATAACACTACCGAGACCTAGTTGTTCCCCCCCCTCCAACCAGAAGTCCACACTTCCCTTGAGGCCTTGACGCAATCTCATGACACGAGACGCGAGGTATAAAGCTCCCGTATAGGTCCCGGCTTCATACCACAAGTTGCATGATCAATTCATTCGTTTTCAATTTACTCTGCATTCACTGTCAACTTCGTTCTCAGGACTTGTCCCAACTTCGGCTTCCGTCTTGGCCATGTCCGTGTCAGCCTTTGAAATGTCCCCAGTAGAGCAGAAACGGCTGCAGGCGTCTCTCAAGACAGCCACCGGTACCTTTAATCAGGCCGTGGCAGTCTCCCAGGACGCGCTCAACGACGGTTTGTATTACTTGTTTGACAAGTTCGAGGAACTGAAGAAGATGGAAGTGAATTCAAAGAAATTTGGTTCCATCGACGCCTCGATGAGTTATTCCGAAATCTCTCTGCCTGTAAAGTCCTCCAATTACCGCACAGTCGTCTTTTATTGCATCTTTGAATCCGGACAGCTCATTGTCACGGATGACATGGGGTATGAGTATGGCGGTGCTCATTCGTCGTCCTCCCGTCCTTCCAGGCTCAGCTCAGCTCACCCACTAACATGGCGCTTCATGCAGCCGACCCAAGCCGCCTATTAAAATGGATAAATGGCGTTTTGCCTTTGACGTCGACTTTACTACCCTGCAAGAGCCGCCGCAAACACAAGAACACGAGAAGAGGTGAAGAAGAGGCTGAAACAGCTAGGCGACTATTCCATCAAGAGGTTGTTCCTCGACTTTAAAAGTGAGATTTTGAACCACGCGGTCAATCTATAAATTTGCCTCCAGCTACTGACTATTTTGACCAGCCCACAAGATTAGAAATTTTAAAAAGGATCTAAGCAGCTTCGAGGGCCACGTATGGAACAATGAAGACTTGCAAAGCTTCCTGTCTCTCATGTCCTTCTGGGGCGATCCAGACAAGGGGGTCATGAAGGATCCCCAAAAGTCGACGCTGGGATATTACTTGACGACCCCGAAGCCCGAGACGGTCAACCCGCCGGTCCCGACGTTCCCGCCGACTGCCATGAAGCATCAGCACTACAAGTATATTGCGCCCGGAAAGGACTTTCCTGACGAAGGACTGAAGCTTGGCAAGAACAATATGCTCTTGTATTTGGAAATGACCCAGAACCGGTCTTTCCCAAAAGAGGACATCCTAGAATATTCAGGCAATTTCGTCACTCCGGGCATGAAAGGGACAACCTGCATCTCCCGAGACGTCTTTTGGGATTCGTATCTGATCCGAAACCCACCCCTAAGCAGTCCTCCCGGGTCGCTGCCTCCACTCCTCCGCGAGTTCAATAGGCATACCTACGCCTGGTTGGGAGGCTTTCACATTTGGGCTAAAGGATACGTCGCTGGTGTGTCCTTGAGCTTCGGATTCGGGCACACAGGCTGGGAGCCACCGCGAACCCCCGAGTATTTTGCATGGAAGCGAGTCTCGGCGGATAAATGGGAATGGAAGGTAAGCGACGACAAATCGGACAGTGACAAGGGAACATGGCCCGTCAAGGCCGAGGGAAAAGCGAAAAGTATGTACGGCGTATCCGGTAGTGGTAGCCCGTGAAGATAGCTTTCCAATGGCATCCAAGGTTACACGTACAACGAGTTGTGGTTCGTGCCGGGCCAAAACGTTATACACATCAAGGGAGTCTCGAAGCTCTGGGCAGAATGGAAGAAGAGTGGTTGGGAGACGTTGATAGAAAAGTGAGTTCCCCCCAATGTGCCCCCTTTTCATGGGGATGGGTGATAACGTGTGCAACACGCGCTGCAGGGGAGGCTCCGAAGTCAAATTCAGCGTGGATATCTCGATAGACTCTGTCATCGAGGGAGGCCTGAAGCTGAACATGAACCTTCCGCAAACCCCCAAGAACGTTTTCAAGATCACCCAGGTGATGAGTCCTTGGGGCGCAGCTGCTCAACAAGACAGCAGCGACGACACCGAGCCCGAGCCCGAGAGGTGGGAGACGGCCGAAGGTGACGAAGACAAGATCATCCCGGAAGCAAAGGCAGAGGAAAAGAAGTCCATCAACGTCAAGAACATAATGGAGGTGACCAATATTGCAGCTGGCCAACTCGATTTCCAGTCCATGACGACCAATTTGCAGTCGGCGTTGCTGAACTCGGCACGCTTCGTTATTTCCGGTGGCCGGGACTTTTACCACAAGAACCCCGTGTTCAATAACAACGGAGATCTTCTTGTGGAGGCGAGGTATAAGTCTTGATGGCCCAAATGTGACATTTGAAGGGCTTAGGCTTGGAGTAATAACTTAATTTATCTAATAGTAGTTTTTAGTATAAAGGGTTCTTAGTTTTATTTAAGGCCTTAAAACTTAAAAATATTTTTAAATATAAAAATTTAATAAGAGCCTTTTACCTTAATCTTATAATTATAGCCCTTATATAACAAATACTATTTCCGTGTAATACCAAAGAACTAAACGCCGTGGCCCCTAATCCATCCTTTGCGGCCCAGACGTAGTTAAATAATTGTTATTGTCAATGCTGACATATTTAAAATACCCACAAGATAGTATTGCCGTACAGCGAGTATGGTATGTAAAGCCCCAGTATGTAGTAGTTTATTTCGGCTTCTCCAAGGGCCCAGAAGAAATACGAGCATCTTTCCCAAAGTCCCGACACATCACAGCTAAAGATAATATTTGGGACAAGTCTATACAACGACAAGCGACCCTAGAGAAATGTAGTGTATATAAGTAAATAGAGGGCTTTGAGAATCTTACCTAGTATACAGTTGACTGCCCTCGATAACGTATCAAGACTCAAGAGTAGTAGTTGTGATTACTCTGCATAACCGCCCGAACTAAGATACCCGACGCCTATACGCCAACTCGACAAAACCATGCTCTTGTAGCGTGGCGAAAGTAAAAGAGAGTCGTGCTAGCAGATCTATTAGGAACTGTTAATCAATAACGTGGACGTTTGTCACTAATAGTCTGTTCTAGTCTGTAGCACGACACTACAATTGTAACACGATATTACTATGCCTTCAACGCCATGTTGCTACAACTGCGTGACGAAATCGCAGCAATTATAGACACGACACGCCCAAGTTTTCCGGCCTTATCTAGGAATTTTTCCAACAGGACACAATGATGTGGCGCGTATAGTCAATTCTACAATATGCTGGCTCATTTAGGCTGTCAGTCACACGGCCAGTGCACAACAAAGGCGTCGGACGAAAAACAGTTACACAACACTTAAACACCAAAGAAGGTATCACGAGACCTAGATTAGGGCCTTGGGCCAGAGCGCCGTCAGGCCACCATCGCTCACCGACTTGCACATATAATCTTCGGTCCCTCAAGGCCTCGTGGGAAACGAAGGACCTTTGATACCTTAAAGATTAATATCAATGAAATCGAACTTAACACCGCCCGCCTAAGAGTCCCAAGAAAGTAGTAGAATGTCGTGTGAGATTGGTATTGCACGTCTAAATGGGTTCATTAACCCTAACCCTAACTATGCATTGCAACAACTGAGGTAGGTAACAGAGGCATGTTTTCATAGCAATCTGGCTATAATTTATAGTCATGTCGCGTCGCTTGACTGTTCGATTAAATGTTGAACGATGTTTAGCACTAATGGCCCTATCGTCCACACAACTATGGTCCACACAACTATGTGAGGGAAATGACAAATCCTGGACCTCACATGGTCTGTTTATGCTTGCAATCTATGTTCAAGTCTTATTAAGGAATGAGAATAGGGCGAAGCTAATAGAACAAACTATATAATAACACGCTCCTGAAGAATTACACCTCCACGCCTGCAGCATGGCGTATGCCATTCTATTGCTCCCTTCCTGACTTCCGTTTCCGACTTGACTCTAGTTTCATGAGTCTGCTATCATTCAATCCCTCCACAACAAGCTGTTATTCCAAAGTCCCATCGCTTCTTTTTCCTGAGCTGGCCCTCGTGTTGTAGTTGGATCTCACATAATGTCTCAATTTTCCATCCGATGCTGGCACATTCATCAAACAAGTGTACCGGATCTCCTCCATCCTCACTTGTTCGTCTTCGAGCCCCGTTGTCCAAGTGCGCTGGTTTGCTCATTGTCTGTAGACTGTCTTCTAGTTACTTAGCCTTCCCAGTCCTAGACAAGATCTACATGTCTCATCTGGTCTTATAGCTCTCCCTCCTCGTTGATAGTATATCCCATCGCTTTAAATAGCCGCATGGTCTTCCCCTCCTGTGGGTTGCAAAGCGTAACCCCCCGATCGCTCAGATACTGCCACGTCTCCCTGATAAACTTGCGGGCTTTCTTCTCAGGAACCCTGGTTTCAATCTCCATAAGATGCAGCCCCCCAACCACCACGTCGTCGAATTTGGCCTTGTGGCCATTAATTCGTATCTTCCACTTACCGTCCGGGTAAGGCCCGTACTTAACGAGTGCACTCCAGTTTACATGTTGATACCGTTCCGCGAATTGTACCTGCTCCTCTCGCCAGATGTTCTCCGGTGATACTGGGTCCAGAGGACATCGTTTCTCGCAGTTATACGTGGGATCATTTTTGCCATAGCGATCCCATCCGCATTCCACAAAGTCTGGTACATTGGCGGTCTCTTCATCGAAGCTGACTTTGATGGTAGATAGCGGCCGACCTTTATTTGTTTTTGTTCGAAACATCATGCCCGAGAATATATGGATCGGAGGCTTTTCGTCGTAGTATGCGATCGGGTTCTCTTTGTAAGGGGGTGTTGTTGGGTCGAGGCCGAGCTTGGCGAGCGTCTCTTGGGGAGTTGAGTCGCAAATGGCCCATTGCAGGCTAATCTTGTTTTTTGCCCTCGCAAAGGAGAGTGCAAAGAGGAGAATCGAGTACAGCGCAAATTGACGCATTGGCTTGATCTGGAAAAGACGGCGTTTCGCTTTCGATGGAAGATGCCTGAGTCGAAGAAGGCGGTGTATACGTGGAAATACTGTCCCCCGAGAACTCGCTGTGCGCAGATGATTCAATTCATTCAAGGGTATAGTCGAGGAAAGTTGAGACAAGAATGAAATGAACGAAAGACAACAAAGTAGTTTAGTCAATTGTTATGCGTTCTTTGTGAACACGTCACAATTGTGAAGAAATGACGTGGTGAGCCTTCGAATGCGTCCAGGGTAGGGGCCGTTGGGGACGGAGTTGTGCACGTAATTACTCGATTGTTCCTGATAGTCGCCAGAGCTTAACGCTTCTGTAAATGGCTTGTAAGCTCGCTCAGGGCTTTGTAAAAGAAATCCAGTCCGGAATGTAGTGTCAGTGGTAACTTAGTATAATATTTAGGTTTCGTGAAGACTGTTGAGGTGGAGCGTGGCCGAAAGGGAGGTCACCAAGTTGGGCAGCCGTGTTTTAAATTCACTCCTCATTTTTTCCTCCGTACTCCGTACTCCGTACTTGAGCTGCTGCTACCCGTTGGCAACTACGTGGCTCGTCCACTTAGTCGCTGACGGGTAAGCGTGAAAGACGTTGTCTTACCACAGCTGTGGCTTATGCATCTGACAAAGGCATAAGACTACTCAGGCATCAGGACAACCCAATCAAGGATGGGTTGCCATTCCGCCATGACATCAGCGGCTGCTGGCATGGAGACAGTACTTTAGAAGTTGCAAACCCAACAATCTTCTCCCCATTTTCGGTTGGGTTATTGTTCAGATGAAAGGCTCCACATACCAGGAGCGGCTTTTCGGTGATCAAGCACCGCCGAAAACGGTAGTGGAATATGAATAGGGCGTGTCAGCAGCTACTCGGCCAGACAAGTGACAACATTGAACTTATACCGGCTGTAGCTTCTTGCAAAAAATTTCAGGACAGGGCCCTACATGCTGTGTATATTGCAAACAACCCAGCATCTTCATACCTGTTGAGTCAAAAATGTGTCTTGGGAGACGAATGATGGCGGTAGTTGCTTTTTTTACTCCGTGGAGCTGAAATCATGTCTCACATTCAACGCAACGATACAGGGATCTTCCCGCCAGTCCGACCGCATCACACGGAATTACACGGCACATGGGGGTCACACAAGGGGCTATGATCACGAGACCAAGGGCAAAAGGCTGACCGACTTGTTGATCGACCTAGTACCTGGTTATCGAGGCCCTGATAGGAGCCAAAGAGCTGCAATTCCAAAGACTTATTTCAGATGAATTGAACCTTGTTGTTCCAAGCTCTCTACTGAGCCCTTGTCACAGACCAGGTAACTATAACAGGGTCCGATATAGCATTTTCAGAGACATTTCATCATCAACGAAATCACTAGGATTGTCACACGGCCAAGACCAAAACGAAGGCACCGGCCACAAAGGTTACACAATAACAAAGGGAGTCATCACGAGAACCCGTAGTCGGACCTCGGCGAGGGCAACCTCAGGCCTCTAGGACTCACCGACTTTTTGTATTTATGAAGACTTCTGAATCCCTCAAGCTCTCCTAGAGCGCCGAGGATCTTGATTACCTCAGAGTCAATTATTATTTTAGGAATTGAACACACGTTCCAAGCCCAGTTACCCTGCTCATGTCACACTTATGGAGACAGAGAATGCCCGGGTAGAAATAATGGCAGGTATATTTGACACTCGCGCACCATCTATAAACCGCGAGGGAGAAAGTCGTGTAGGAGGCGGTCACTATGACTATGCCCAGATATACGGCCTTGTTGCACTCTCGTGGCTTGCTCAATTAGGAGATGACAGGAAGGAAAGCCGATGATCCGGCTCCGGAGTGGAAGACATCAAAACTGAGAACATGGTCAGTATTCTGCACAAAGGAACACGGTAATTGGGGGTAGCCATACACGACGATTAAGATGGCAATATACACCGAGAGGAAGCCAAGCCAGGTTAGCCGTGCCGTTTTCTAAAACTTGCGAATACTGCTCATGAGAAACACCAGGGCGGTAGCCACCAGCATGAAGTAGTTTGTGCAGGCGGCATGGTTCGACAAGGCGACGAGAGCCACCGAGGTGTCGAATATTCCCGATGCACAGACAATAATGTACGTCGCGAGGAAGAAGACTCTCGTGACCTCCTTTAACCACAGTCCGCAAGCCATCTCGGCCATGTCCGCAATGGAATGGCAGCCGGCATGCGAGCTGCGAAAGTCGCCTTGGATAATGGCACAATGCGTGTTCAGAAACCATCCACGAACAATGAGGGCACCCGGAAGCGGCCCCAAGACAAGCATTGCACAGAAGGAATGGTAGGAACGTCCGTCGCAAGTACAACTGTCTTCTATTGGTGAGAGTGTCTTTGCTGCCATAATCATGAATCGCAACTTTGAGGAAGATGGCTGAGGCATGGATCCATCCCAGCGCTTTATTAGTCAACCTGTGCAGGCTGATGTCAGGAACCGGGCGAAGCATGACACACCGATGGTAAGAAAGTTGATAGCTCCCTCGCGCGTCTTGAAGACTTGGGAGGAGTCATTGTCAAGTTTCATACCTTAAATGCTGTCGCTGCTACGGACCGGGGCCGGTGTAATAGCATCAGACCTTTCTGGATCAGACAAGATTATGGTATACGCGGTCGAAGGGGGAACAGTCAAATTGGGTGTCGTTAAATATTGAGATGTCGACGATATACAATTCCATCACCACCAATACCAAAACTCGGCTTATCGTGGTGGTCAGACAGTTCCGCGAAACACGTAAAATATTACAGTTGACCCTTGTCTACCACGCGAAATACAAACTTCATCCTCATCTCTTGGCGGGAAACCGGGGAACTTTGTGGGGTAAAAACACGACGAATCACGAACGTTGGGGTGCTGAAGGAGCAGCTGAGCGAAAGTCATAGCACGCCAGTTAAAGCAATGACATGGTAAAAGGTGATTGCTGTACGAAATTTCGAGTTTCAATCACTCGATAGCTAATTGGGGCGCCCAGGTGCCGCTGGCAGCAAGGCACCCGGAGCAGGGGCATTCTTCGACTTGAACTCGTCGCAAATCTGCTCCATGGTTACAAATTCAACACCCTCATGACTCTTCATATGCTCAATAAGTCTCTCGTGCATCAACAAGGCGTGCGGACGACCCGACACGTCGGGATGAATCGTCAATGGAAAAATAAAGTCGTCATACTCGCGGTAAAAGTACTCAAAATGGTCGCGCCAAATGTCCTCCACATCTCGTGCGTTTACAAATCCATGGCTGTTGGGAGCATTCTTGATGAACATCATTGGAGGCAAATCGTCAAGGTACCCTGTCGACAGAGTCAGCTCTTACAGGACCAGACAGCAAAGCAGGTACAGCGGCCGGGCCTCACAGTTTGCCGGAATCTCAACCAGGCCAGTCTCCTCGCCCTTGACACAGGGGCGCATCCAGTCGCTTGGCTTCTTGGAATAGTCTATCTTGGACCACGCGTCACCGGTGCGCAGATAGTAAGGCTGGCAGTCGTGGTGGCTCATGCTGTGGTCATACTCGATGCCGTAGTCGAGGAGAAGTTGAGCTCCCTCTTTGCTTGTTTCCCACCACGGCGCAACACTGCCACGAGGAGGCTTGCCGCTGAATTCGGTGAGCATGCGATACGTCTTGTCCAAAATCTCTCTCTGCTGGTCGATATTCAGGCGGCTGGGGTTCTCGTGGGAGTAGCCATGCAGGCCGATTTCATGTCCAGCATCGCGAACCGCCGCCATGTCTTCTGGGAATGTCTCGAGACTGTGGCCGGGAATGAACCATGTTGCCTTGATGTCGTATTTGGCAAGAAGCTTCAGTATGCGCTGCACTCCCACAGTTCCGGCGAAGTAGCCTGCAGAAAGGTTAGAGTGATGTAGAAAAGGTGTCAATGATGGGAGTACCTCTGCTGATGTCATGAGATGAATCCTCGCCCCCATATGACCCGAGCCCTGCGTACACATGTTAGAACATGCCACGACGGTAGGTCTGCAGCTGCGTACATCCTGCGACGGCATCGACGTCAACGCCATAAGATACCAAAACTCTCTTCTTGGCCATTTCGAAGCTGTCAGTGTATCGGGCATGAAGCGATCTTGTCGGGTTTCCTCGCGGGGGCTGGGGCTGGGGATGCGGAACCTGCAGGCTTAAACACGGGGTTGACCCTGCAAGGTTGCGTCACCTTCATGTTGCCGGTTCGTTCTATGCATCGTGTTAGTGTGGTCTGGTGGATCTAGAGATGGAGTCGATGTCACGTAAAGGGACATCGGACGTTAACATGAGTGCGGCCGCTATGGGCTATCGCGTAGTAGCAGTTGACAACCAGCCGCCCCGCGGGACAGCGACTTGCCAGGGAGGTATCAGATGCTTCGCAGCCGGCATTGGTCGTTGACTGATCCAAAGAGTCTGGTGGAATACTGGAAGCTTATCAGGCTATCGACTTCCGGGGGCAGATTGGTTGTCGACGTGGCTCAGGAAATAAGTGCTGTGTGCGCCTTGGACAGATCCAAAAGTCCGTTGGATGGCTGGGCCCATTTGGATTCAATCAATCAAATGGTATTGAGATTTTGCAAATGGCCAAGGCGCGGCCCCTCATCCGAGCCAGGTCTGGTACATATCCATCAAACACGGAGGGGCATGAGGGGCTGTCAATACGTACCGTGGAGCCTGCCCCCACCAAGATATGACCGACGTCGGCCCAACTCATTGGGTGACTCGACTAGAACAGACCATGTAGGCAGAGTCTTGCATGTTTTTATTTTATTTTATTTTCTCTTGCTGCCTTCCATCACCACACCACAACACCACGCCCAACTCATTTCGCTCCTGCAACCATGTCCAAAGGCCGTGTCTGTCTGTGAGTACCTCCAAGCCACCCAATTCCTCTTCATTGAGACCATTGACTGACCTGATGGCTCCTCCAGCGCCTACTCTGGTGGCCTCGACACCTCCACCGTAAGCTTGACGAATCCATCCACGCTGGATTGTACACCAGCTAATCTTGTTTTGCATCAATAGATCTTGGTCTGGCTTCTTCAGCAGGGTTACCAAGTTGTGTGCTACCTCGGAGATGTCGGCCAAGATGAGGACTTTGCCGCCGTCGAGGCCAAGGCCCTCAAGGTCAGGACACGATGCCGCTCTCCTCGCGTGCCATTGAATCCTTGCTTACCTTGTCCTACAGCTAGGTGCCGAGGCTTTCGTCTGCGAGAACCTTCAGCGTGAGCTTGTAGACGACGTCGTCAGCCGTGCCATCATGTGCAACGCCATCTTCGAGGACCAATACCTTCTGGGTACCGCATTGGCTCGCCCTATTATTGCTCGAAGCATGATCCGAGTAGCTGAGAAGCACAACTGCGCTTACTTGTCCCACGGCGCAACAGGCAAAGGCGTATGTATCACCCTTCTCTGGGAGTTTCCAACACAATGCTGACCTTGGTTATAGAACGAGTGAGCGTCCCATATTGAACAAGAGTACGAATACGGCACACTAACACTGAGCTTAGCCAGGTTCGATTCGAGGTTGGTCGCCGCCCGTGACTTTATACGCCCTGATGTAGGCTAATCATGCCTTTCACAGCTCGCTTTCATAGCCTTGAACCCCTCTATTCAAATCTTGGCACCCTGGCGAATGCCAGAGTTTATTGAGAAGTTCCAGTCCGCACAACTCAAATCTGCCTCTGCTATGATTACAGTGGGACTGATTCTTATTCCCCAGGGGCCGCAATGACCTTCTCAAATTCGCCGCCGAGAACAACATTCCCGTCTCATCAACCCCCAAGGCACCATGGTCCATGGATGAGGTAAATAGGACCCTTCTATTTGTTCTTTTTTTCGCCTGCTGACGTATATTGTCCAGAACATCATTCACACCTCTTATGAGGCTGGTATTCTTGTGCGTTGACTTGGAACGTCTCATACCCGCGCTCTACACTTATCAATAACAACAATAGGAGGACCCCGATCACACACCGCCGAAAGAGTTGTGGATGCGAACCAAGTAAATAACTGCGCTTCTATTTGGCGAGTTCGTAGACTGACAGTCGTTTAGGGATCCCCAGGACGCTCCCAACGAGCCCACCGAGTTCTCCGTTCACTTCGAGAAGGGGTACGTTGCCTCGTATTGTCGGATCAGTCAAACCTCGCTAACAGAGACTTCAGCCTCATCTCCAAGGTCGTTGTTGGCGACAAGGAAGTCACCGATTCCGTTGAGAGCCTTAAGTTGCTGAACAAGGCAAGTTTTGCTGCATGTTGCGGCGGTGACTATGAACATGGCCTAACATGCGTCTAGATTGGCTATGAGAATGGCGTTGGACGAGTTGATATCGTGGAGAACCGTACGCATGGTCTAGGCGCCACACTGGTTGCGACTTGCTAACATTGTATGACAGGTTTCATCGGTCTGAAGAGCCGAGGTATTTATGACAATGCACAACTGTACTCATGACTAACGTGGACTAATTTTGCGCCCCAGGCTGCTACGAGTAAATATACTCCTCTGACCCAAATTTGCCCCTATCAAATACCTTTGATAGCTAACCTCCGCCCTGTATCATAGCACCCCCGGTCTGACGCTCGCCCGTCTGGCGCACTTGTCCCTCGAAGGCTTGGTCATGGATGGCCGCGTCCGTGAACTCAGGGACCAGTTTTCCAGCATCACTTGGTCTCGTCTCATCTACAACGGCATGTACTTTAGCCCCGAGCGCGAATTTGTATGTATTCCCCAGTCCCGACTTCAGTCGTATGCTCGCCAACAAAATATTAGGTCGAGAACTCTGTCGTCTTCTGCCAGCACAACGTGACTGGTGTTGTCAGGCTTTCCGCCTACAAGGGCCACGCCTACGTCCTCGGTCGATCCAGCAATGCTTCCAACCTGTACTCGGAGCAAGATGCTTCCATGGACTCTCTCGAAGGGTTCTCTCCCATGGAGTATGTATGAATGAGGCTCCGGTGGAAGATTTGACTGACATTTGCCTAGCACTACTGGCTTCATTGCCATTCAGGCCATCCGCCTCAAGAAGTATGGTGAACAGAAGATCAAGGATGGCCAGCCCCTCAGCAAGTCGTGATTTGTTTGTAGATGAACATTGTACGTCTACGGGAGTAATATGGGTCCATGACTGGACAGGCGTCAGGGAGCACCATGGAATCATCTGGAACAAGATGCAGTAAGCCGTTTTTGGGATGGCAGAAAAAAAGTTGGAGCGGCTGGTAAGAGCGTCCGGGACGCATAGCACTATGTTTCTTTGA
Organism: Metarhizium brunneum; assembly: GCF_013426205.1. Classification (NCBI taxonomy): domain Eukaryota; kingdom Fungi; phylum Ascomycota; class Sordariomycetes; order Hypocreales; family Clavicipitaceae; genus Metarhizium; species Metarhizium brunneum. Next base: position 864,234 of record NC_089423.1, on the reverse strand, counting down.
GATATTTAACAGAGATGATGAATTCCATATCTCATGGTGCACTATTATGGCGCAGCATGACGCGTCCAATGCGAGTTTTTGTAGACCAGTGATGCATGTGTTGGGGTTGCCGGCCACGTTGCGTGAATGATGGAAAACCACCCGTCGTGCACACATAGTATAGATGAGCCAACACACGAGCGCTAGCTGGCAACAATCTTCTTTTGATACCATGTTTACATGTACTGGTAGGCTAGATCAAAGGCACACAACTAGCCTGTTACGCAACCGGCACGCACCATCATCACCAGAGTGTTGGACGCTGGGGCAGACGTCGTAGGCACAACAACATGCGAGAGCTTTTGCAACTCGGCAGCGTCATTCACCAGCGCACAGGGTATTGTACATAACCCCCATCAGCCTGGATACTCGGCAGGCGGCAGCACCTCTAGCGGTGCGGCACCAATCGGCTCCGGAAGCGTTGATGTTGCCCTCGACACCGATCAGGGAGGGAGCAACACTGTTGCGGCGGCGGGAAAACTCACCCGTCTTGGAGCTGTCCTAGAGGACATTTCTGCTCGTGCCGCTTCATCTGCAAGTGCCAGCTGTGTGGACGCTTCAGCACCATATTTCCAATTCCGCGGGCTGGAGACGGCACGGCTGCCTTGGAGCAACTCAAACTCCCGGAAGCTCTTCCCGTCAACGAAGAATACCCTGATCAACGGACTATACCCATCTGCTAAATTTCTCGGGCTGTATAGCAAAACGCTGAATATTGGCCGTCAGATTCGTGATGTGTACCAGCGCGTCTTTGACAAGTGCGACGTCATCATACCCACAACACCATTCGTTGCGCCGCGGCATGCGGACTGGAAAAGGCACGAGGTCCTCGAGTCCTTTGAGCCCATTATTTGGTTGACCACAAACACGGCCGTGTTTCCCGTCACGGGACACCCGGGCATAAGTCCTAGGCGCAGCCGTCCTATTCACGTATATATAGTAATCACTCAACCCCCACTTGTTGCGAAAACATCAAAGACTTTTAACATTCTTCGAGATTATCGTTGAATCAAGTCTTTTGCTCTAAGCCTTCGTATCGAGCCCTCGTCACAGTTCCTCTTGGGTTTCTTCCCTCTGCGGACGATCAAAACGTTCGACTGCCCGTCGGTATGCAGATTGTAGGAGGTCTCTATCAGGAGGAGACGGTACCGATGGATGGACATGCCTGGGAGTCAAATTTGACTGCACAGCGCAACTGCCCCCAAGGACGATGAAATACTGTGTTTCGGAGGGCTCAGAGCCAGGCTCCTGGCCATGTGACAAGGGTTCAAAGGCTTGGAGCACAGGACTCGATTCAATGATATTCTCGAAGGATGTTGAAAAGAATTTGGTGTTTTAGCAAGAAGAAGGGGATCAGTAATTATTAGATATACGTGAAAAGAATGTCTATACCTAGGGCTTCTGCCGGGTCATGTGTTCAGTCTGTGTAGCCCCTGGGTCCTTTGTCGGTGAGGCTCCTTTGTTGGGCTTTGTTGTTGGGCCATTTCCGTGCAATACACTCGCTGATGGTCTTGTTTTGTGGCCAAGGAGTAAAGGCTGTTGTCATGAAGAACGGAAGCCAGAATTGCAAGGCCTGTAATCACAGGCGCATTTGAATAGTATCACGCATCTAGAACATAAATCCTTAGAGTTAGAGCGTACATACACAAGTGACTGTGACAAGGGCTTGACAGAGGGCTTGGAGCATAAATGCCTCGATTCAAAGATATCTCGTAGGATGTCAAAGGCCCTTGATTTTTTGAAAGGAGGAAAGGGACGAGTGACCGCTATATATACATCAACTAAACGGGCATGACTAAGGCTTCCAGCGGGTCATGTGTTCAATCTGTGTAACTTCAAGGTCCTTTGTCGGCGATGCCCCTTTGTTGGGCTTCATTGTTGGGTCTCAACCGTGTAACAGCGACCTTCACCTACTTCGTATTCCTAGTTTATCGTGTACCCTCCGTCCACCACCAGGGCATGGCCTTGAATAAACGACGCCTGCTTTGAGCACAAGAACAAGACCGCATCGGCAATCTCCTCTGGCCTTCCCATGCGCCGCATCGGCGCAATGTCAATGGCTGGTCTGACGCGAGCCTTAATCTCATCAGAGCCCGTCGTCATGGGTGTGGCGGTGACGCCTGGACAAACGCAATTCACTCTAATATTATCGGATGAGTAATCTATGGCATCAGAGCGTGTCATGTTCATAATGGCGGCCTTGGACGCGCAATATGCGGCCGCAGTCGGCCGGGCCACGATGCCCAGATTGCTGGCAATGTTGACCACGGCACCACGCTGCTCTGGGTGCTCAGGGAGCGGCTGCTGCTTGACCATCTGGCCCAGCACGGCGCGCGACAGCAGCCAAGACCCCCTGTAGTTGACGTTGGTGATTTTGTCGAATTCCGACACTGGTGTTTGGTGGGAGCGCAGGGACGGACCGAGGATGCCGGCACAGCTCACGGCGTAGTCTATGCGGGTGAAGATGCCGGTTGATTTCGACACGAATTCATCGACAAAGGATTCATCAGACACGTCGCCGGCTTGGCTGGAGACGCTGGCCTTGGGGTTGATCTCGAGGATGGCCGCACGAGTGCTTTGTAGTGACGTTGGATTAATGTCTGTGATGGCGAACCTGGAACACCCCGACCGAGCAAAAGCCTTGCATACAGCTGCTCCAATACCTGCACGCGGTTCAGTATTCGCCGGTTGTGTGATTTTAAATTGCGGAGAAGAAGAGAAGTCTGGTGATGCTGACCTGTGCCACCCGCACCGGTGATGAGCGCTACGCCTGGGAGCCTAAACATGGTGTTTGAGGTGTCCGGTATTCCTGGTTTGACGCTCACATACGATACACCCGAGATCCAGGTTACTTTGGGGCAGTATTCTGTATCGCCACCAATGGTGATCTCTTTTGCGATGGACTATAATGAGCCCCTCTGGATAGCCCGGCCATGGCACTCCGTCTTATGTGGCCAGGACAAATCCGAGATGGCACCTGAGCGCTCGGGAATCGATATTTGGGGTCCTCCGTACGACTCTGTACGAGCCTGACCCAGCCAATAAAGTTTTATTCCGTCTTTTGGGCTGATTTGCTGGCTTGGAGTACTGGCTGGAGTTTCCCTCAACTACCCCAACATCCCAACCTCCACCGGTTGACCAGTTGACCTCTATTGCCATTCCAGCGTGCCCAGCGTAGCATTGAATCACTCCGTGTTACAGTGCATACATGTATTGTCATGCCTGGCGCCACATTTGACGGTGTCCACGGTGATCCCGTACGCAAGCGCAGACACCGAAGAGAGCCTGGAGACAGACTCTGCCTACACTGCGGTTGCTCATTCAAGCGGACCGAGCATTTGGAGCGGCATGTGAGAACCCGTACGTACTGTACCCCAAAGCGAATGCGAAACATGTCTTTAGTCCTAGCAGATACAAAGAAGAAGCTGTTCGGGCGTAATTAATGTGGAGTCAATGGCATTTGCGCGGTGCGACTTGCTGGCTTGTTATCGGCGAATCACGTCAATTGCACGAAGGTGTCAATAACCCACGAGAGCCCAGAAGGCGAAGACGAACATCGGACAGCGACACCGGGGAGTCGCCCAGAGACACCATTCAACTCCTGGTAGCCGACCTGGATAGCCTCACTATCTTCACCTGCTCGAATATAGAGCGTCAGGTGCATCACGAGCCGATCCTCGGCTTATAGGGCTTCGGTTTAGGTACTGCACGCTTCCATCCAGGACTGTTGCGAAAGCTTCCGAGAAGTCCTCGACTTGGACTTTATATTTCCTTCCGCCACGGATTCCACCTCCATGTTCCCTTTATCCATTGGGATACATCTCAGGTTACCGTCTTCTACCAAGGAATCGACAGCCACGACAGCCCTGCAGTGGCAGCTCGCGAGACATGAGACTTCCAAGTAACAGCAGTTCTTCCAGGAGACGATATCGCACTCGCTAAGGAATCGAGACACTGCCGCACCGTTGGATCCTATCCCGACACCCTTGTGGAATTGTGTCTGGTCTTGTTACACGGCCTCCTGCACCAGATTTACATTGTGCGCGACGTCTCTCTGCCTGTCATGGATGGTCTGGCAGCTCTGCCCGCCCAAGAGGTTGAAAAGCTTGGGTCAGTACTCACCAAAACGATTCTTGAACTACTTGTCATGTGGCTCGCGCTGGTGGGTGCGTAAATAGGCGCAGCTTGCGATCGCGGACGTCGGGCTGGCAGCAAACCCTCCGAGTCTGAAGAAGCATCAAGAACTCCTGATTCGAAGTAGGCGAGCCGTCTGAAGCTGCAACCAGTTAACAATGCAGCAAGGCGGTCAACATGGCCGAATTACCCAGGAGAAGCTACGGCGTTCTATTGGGTTTGGTCTCTTCCCATCTATGACTGCGCCCGCGCGAACTCCGGCCCTGCCTCCTTCCAGCCTCGGGGCAAAATCTGCGTCCTTCTATTGAACAAACGGAATAGGGTTCCGGTGCATGGATTTCATGATTTTTCATATCATTTAGAAGAAGCGTCCCTGCTCTTATCGAATCCCATTAGCCGTCCCTTCTCGCAGAGGAGCAGGCCTAAAGACATCGCGCCCGGGGTATTCGATGCACTCCTAGTAATATTAATAGCAGGCGACGAGCGATCCTGCGCCACAGAAGCACTACCAACCGCACGCTATCTATCTCGTCAAATTTTGAATAAATGCTCGAGCTACCACTTATCCCCTCCCATTCTGCTGCCGCTGTGAGGAGCCTAATTACCACCTCGGAGAGACCAATGCGACAAGCTAGTACTGCCGCATCTTTATTGAATTTATAAACCGTAAACCGAAGCAAAAACAGTGTTGATATAGAAGCACATACATTGCGAGCCACAAACCAGCTTCTGATGCGGCATGGCAGAGGTGAAACAAGATAGGTCAAGCCTCGTACTTGGCAGTCCGGCGGCATGACGATTTGGCCAATGTGAAACTTTTGTATCATGTTAGACAGGGGTACCTGAGGTTTAATTTTCCCAATGAGAACCCAGGGGGAGTAATGAGGAGCGTTTAATGGCGATGCTTTGGTCTGGTGTAACCAGTCAACTAGCTTTCAGGGTGAAATTAATGAAGCCACAGAACACTAGGTCAGACACAGCACAAAGTATCAGTCGATAGGCTGACATAGACTTATAATACCAATAGTTACCTATTTTAAATAAACTTGAGATGTGGCATTTTGGTCAGTCTATTGCATGAAACTGTAAGCGAGTAAGTGTGCGACTACGGTACGTAATAAGATATACTTGACTCGCGAATGCAAGTGAAAACTACCCACACGAACTAAATACCCTGCTCCTTGCCAAGCAGTTCCGCGGATATTCTTTAAAAAGACGCGTGTCGTCTTGTTTCATGAGGCACAATTAGCAAGTATACAAGATTCACTGAATTATGCGAAATGCTCAAGTGCTGCATAGACTAGATTATCAACTCTGAACAGCGTATAAAGTAATTCAAGTATCCCCAGTCACAGCTACAACCTATCCAAGACCAATCGATCGGCATTCAAATCAATACCTACGACACTACTTTCATAATGCATTTGAGCATTGCTATTATTGCGCTGGCTATCGCCGCCCCGGTCGTTATAGCCGAGGAGCTCGATGCAAACGACGTCCCGCCAGCATGCGCCGTAATCTGCCGACCTATTGTCTCTTTAACGAACATGTGCGACATCAATCCAAACGAGAAGTATGACGATGACCACATGGGTAAAAGGCAGCTGCTAGACGCCCGTGACGCAGACGACCCCGATGATCGTATTGAAGCAGAATGCATTTGCAAGAACAAGAGCTTCAATGTTCCAACTGTCATGGCTCTCTGTGCGAGCTGCATCGCACAGAATGGACGCAAGACAGAAGGTATGAAGGGACTGACATAATTCGCATAACTTCAACTTGGCATCTAACATTAGGTTAATTAGATATTAACGAGATCATGTCGCAATGCTCCTTCTCCTCTGTCTCTTATGCCCCGTTGTCGACTGGCATTGTCAGCGGCATCCAAGTTCAAGCAACAAAGCCAGCCGGGGGAAATACTCCGGCGCAAACAACGTCTGCTCCAGCTGCTACTAAGACATCAGGAGCTGGCGGTGTAGGCAAGTTGGCCAACTCGGCAATGGCTGTAGTTGGTGTAGTTGTTGCAGTTGTCGCAGCAGGTTTGCTGTGAGACTGTCACACGGAAATGGGCCGGTTACACGAGGGCTACGGTCACGGGATTAGGGCAGAAGGCCCTCACCGACTTCTTGTATTTAAAGACGTCTTTGACCTTCAAGGCCTTGAGGAAAACCAAGGACCTTTGATACCAAAGCCTGTTATTAGATGAATCGAGTAATTGCTCCAAGCTAGGCCCTTGTCACAGAGACGGAATGGCTGGATGCCATGGTGTGGCGGCTGTGCGTCGCGTTGGACGATTTATACGTCATCTATCCAAGTAATTGACGCCATTTTAATAGTTGACGACCTCGGATACCCTTTTTTTGTAGCCCGTGAATTTCTGTTGCAACAGCTAGTGTTTGGGGTTGCTGGCACCGCCAGGGTGTTTATTCTGTCGGAAGGTGTCAATGGAAAAGGGCCTGTATTCTAAATACTAGCTGCTACCCAAGCTGTTTCTACGGAGGTTGGAGGCCTTTGGAAACCTCTGAAAAAACGGGCGATTCGAGGTCATCGTCAACTCTGAGAGAGGCCTCAAATCCCTCGACGGAGAGCTTCAATCCATGGCTGCTTGATCGTGACAAAAGTCTTTTTAGAGAGAATCTCTGTATAACGTGCGGTTCAGCACGACAATATTACATGTCATCTAGTGGCTAGCAGGTCAAAACTAGAGACTGTGACAGCTACCGCCGCCGCCGCCCCATCTATATGATAATGCTATAAACGGCATAATACTTTCTGGACGGTCAAACTAGGCTTGGAATAGCTCCCTGGATATACCCATCTCGTATGATTCTTTGAACAGGCGAAATAGCCTAAAATTAGGTCGATCAATATTTAAGGGGGCATAAGTAAAGCGTGCCATCTTGGAAATCTGCCGCGTGGTAGCCGGGGTGGAGGCTCCCCACGAAGAAGCCTGGCGCTTATAAACAGTTGGCAGCATATAACATAGTGATTCGTGTTCCTAGAGGGTAAAATCTCCTACGATGCATTGAAATTTCGGACTGACTGACAGCTCTGCATAGAATTGCAAAGGTTTTTAGGGACAACTGCCTTGATAATAATCAGGCTCAATTGCCACAGCCGTCTTTTGCAGAGGACTTTTGCAAGTCTTGATTGAACAGAATGATATTTCCTATTCAAATTGAGAAGATGAAACAACTCGCTAGAATGACTGAGCAACTGGATCCGTCAAGGTCGAGGTATGACACAGCTTATCTCAAGAAAATTCATATACAATGAGGCAAAACTAAGTGCGTGAAGGAAAGTACCCAACTTTACAGTGCAATGTGTTGGATCACGGCTTCGATGCCTCATTGGGGCTCGACAATTCCGATGCCACGCAGTATGTGTTGCAACTCAGCGTCGAATTATGGCGAAATGGCTGAAAAACAATAGAAAGCGCTCATTTCCCATTGCAAGCTACGAAGGCTGTGTGAGTGACGTTTGACATTTTGTTGGCCGAAAAAATATAACTCACTGCAGCCCGAGGAATCACGGCATAATATAGGTGCAGGTTCTACCACGACAGAACTTGCACATACTCATTAAAATAATTGGAGTGCTTCGACGAAATAGTTCGGTATACAGAAAGCGTACGCTCCAGGACATCGCGGACATCACGGATATGGCAACTTCCCTGCGCCGCAGAGGTATCGACCGCCTTCGCAAAAGCGGTGCCGTGTTCTTGGGCAGCAACCAAATCTTTCTTCGAGGCCTGACAAATTTGCGATATTCGTTGGAGCCCTGCTGTGCTAGGCCGACTAGCCGGCGATAGTCAAGATGGTGAAAAATCTAGACCAAGGTTCGCCATGATGCACGTGTTGACATGTGTACTACCCAGCGTAGGTGTAATCTGCTGGTTCTGTGGGTTGAGTTATTAAACACATTAACCTCAGTACAGGCAGAGTTGCATCTGCTATCTCGTAACAGATATTGCTAGCCTATGCCGTGAGACGTGCGTGATATATGCACTATCCTACTAGAATAGGTAGACCAATGGCAAGATTTGCATACAGCGTTCCACAAGACACTCTTGCTCGGAAGTAGAATCGAATTGTGGCCTTCCTTGATGCAGGAATGCATCATGTGCCCAAAAAACAGAGCAGTGTTACAGTAAGCAAAAAGCAAAGATGCAGTGGCCTTGAACTCACTGCTGGTAATCAAGGAAACGTAGACGTCGCCCTCCAATGCTGTGGCTTTTAGGCCGCTTCTGAGTTCCGGTCACCTGAAGCGGGCAGAATATTGATTGGATAACTATAGTAGATGTGTCGCTCGCGTTGTAGTTGCTTACCTGCGTGAGTCAGCACATGCATAATATCAGATAGCCCCAAGAGCTGACCACGTTGTACGGCTCGCTATTCGGCTGTCGATGGATTTCATACCCGCGTCTGATGCACGGTGTGTCTCCTAGCTTCATGAGTCGAAATCATGACACGTTGAAGACCCGGGAATTCCAACTGGTCAAACAATCTTGACTTGAGCTGCCGTGCTTGACAACAGGAAACCCCACGGCAAAAGCTGAACCGCCAGTGTGCCCAACTCGCTGATCATTTCCCAGACAGGCTAGATTTTACGTCTCGCTGGTCTTCTATTAGAAATTGATCGGAAGTCGACCGAATGCAAGGCTAGGACAATGTAATCCAGCGTAATATAAAAAGGCATCGTCTATCCCCAACACGCTGTTCCATTAAATCAACACGGACTTCTTGATCAATAGCAACTACAAACATGCACATCTCCGCCATTATTCTCTCAATCTTATTCGCCACCCTTAGCTATGGCGACAAAAGCACCCAAGATGCTTCAGGCATAGGCGAAAGGGCAGCCGATGCTCAATTTGACCCCAACACCTGGTACCGCCTTACCAACACGTATCTTGGCTACTCCCAGTCCCTCGACGTCATAAATGACAACGGCCCCAATAGCAGCGGCACTTTGACGATGTCCGCAACCGCCAGATACTCTGGCCAATTCTGGCAGCTTATTCCCCAATCTCCTGGGGTCTACAAGCTGCGCACACTGTTCCTCGGCCCCAATCGGGTGCTCGACGTTTGGGGGGACGATAAAACTAAGCCGCACCTAGCTGAAAAGGGGAACTACTCTGGACAACTCTGGACGATAACGAGCTGGGGCGACGGGACATGGAGGCTGACAAACGCATATTCGGGGCCGGGCTTGCATTTGGATACATATTCGGGTACTCACGAGCCATTCATGGGGAGCGGCGACCACACAGGCCAGCATTGGCATATTACAGCCATCGAGCGTATCTCGTAGTGACGGTCTTTGAGGGTTACATCGCGCTGCAGTGTCAGAATGTAGCATTTGTTTAATGCAGTGTCAGAATGTAGCATTTGTTTAATGCAGTGTCAGAATGTAGCATTTGTTTTAATCTCAATTTTATCTGTTTCCCACGTGATCCGCTATTGGCGTTTATGAGTGCTCTGCATGAGAATTTGTAGCATTAATTAAAATACGCGCCAACTCGATACGTAATTCTAGATGCTTATCCTTATGGAGCAATGGCGAGCTGTTGACTAGATCAGCTGGCACATGATTTTTCTCATCAACAGCATTAACGTCAGTCCCGTTTGCCACCAGTACACTTGCCATGCCAACAGCGCCGTGGACCATGGCCTAGTACAGCGGTGTTATGTCTTTAATGACACCAGGCGACTCGTTGTTGTTGGGCTGAAGATGCTCAACGACGCGGGAGCCCTACGTGCCAACGTCCCGGTTAGACACGCGGAGTGCTTCGCGACCAGTCGTTAAAACAGCCAATATGGTAACCCAGGAATCAACTGGTACACCTCTAGCAATGAATTCCGTGGCCAGTTCTGCCAACTTATTATTACTGCCCCTGTTATCTAGATAGAGCGATAAACAGTGCAACGATGTCCAGCCCTCAGCTGTGTATGCAAGGGGATCAGCGCCATGATCTAGGAGAATTCTTGCCGCCTGCAGTGTTTTGTAGTACCGCGGCACACAGGTACTTGTCTGAATTACAGCTGACAGGACTATGTAGGGCAGACATCAACGGGGTCCCGTCGTTGTCGTTGGCGGCATGGACATTTATACCGGACGATAATAGAAGCCGCAATATGTCGATCTTCTTACCGCCACTAGCCCAGTAAAGCAGTGTCTGCCCGCTATCGTTCTTAATAGATTTCAACGCGTTGCCATGTAGACTATTGACAGGAAGGATAGTGGTGTAGAGGGAGAAGATGTGTAAATTAGATCTAAACGCAGCGTAGTGCAGCGGTGTGTTGCCAAGTTCATCCTGGACTGTGAAAGACACGCCGTGTTACAATAATAATCGAATTCCTGTTTCGTGAAAGCACTGCTTGGGACCTCTCCTATACACACTATGCTCCGGTGACCCCAGATGGTGAAGGGCGGCGCCCCGTCCGTTCGGATCAGCGCCCTTTTCAAGGAGCGCCTTGAGAACTCCAGCCAAGTCAACCCATGTTGCTGCTTCAATGAGTGCACATGCAATATTTGCCCCATCAGCTGTGCTATTTGGGTCGGCGCCTGCATCTGCAAGCCAGCTGATGAGCTGTTGCTGGTTCATATAGTCCAGGCCACCGTGTTCTGCACGATTATAGGGGGGCAGAGGGGGCTTAAAGTCGGCTGCTCAGCAGAGACATGCATTAATACAGAGTGGCGAGTAGTTAAAGCAGGCCAGCAGAAGCCGGACGACTTTAACGTTACATCTCAACACGGCGTGCTCAAGGGCATGCTCTAAGGAAGCTTCCGACCAGCCATCAGCCCAACCCAAGACATCCTCGACCATGGCGATCTGACCAATAAAAGCTGTTTAGTCTCTAAGAGTTTTTAACAGCGCTGTTACGAAATTTCATCGTTTCCCAGGGCCATCTTCTCGTATATTCGACGGAACGCCGAAGTTTTCGCCACAGTTTATTCACTAACAGCCCAAGGATAGTTGGTACTTAAGATAGTTTTGACTACCTTTTGCTAACAAAGACCAATAAAGGCCGGGTAGCTCAATGGTAGAGTGTCTGACTACGCAGCGAACCAGTATTATTATAGTATTCTTACCCCGTAGTCAGAAGGTTGTAGGTTGGAATCCTGCCCCGGCTAACCTTTTTTTTTTTTTGGCTCCGGCATCAAGGAGGGAGGATATTCTACCGCTGCCATGTTATCGTATACTACGGCGACTTAAAGAGCTGAGCCGAACTCTAGGTCAAGCTCACCAGTCCCCCTGATCGGGAGCAGCTCTCGCAGCGAGGATAAGTCGTTGCGGACGCAGGCGTGCAGACGTGCTTCTGGTTCGCCATCGAATGCATATTTCATATGCACCCAGAAGCGAGTACCGACTTCTGCGGAGAGCTTTTCCTCCTGATACCCGTCTGGGAATGAATCCGATGTTTCTGCTCAAGATGTTCTAACTCTAGAGGTACTATTAATAATAAATAATTCTTACTTGTACTTTCTAACCACATATTCGTGATAGTAATACACTTCTTTCTTATTACTACCTTAAATGTATTAGAGACTATACTTCTAAATATATGATAAACCAGGGCGATATCCTTTATTTACGACTATTATGCGTTTCACATACGTGATACAGTCCTGTATAAACTTATCTGGAGCTTCGGGATATTAAATTAAGGCAGAAAACGACATAGCGGTACGCGATAGCGTTAAGGCGGGAGATGTACAGGCGGATGACGGGGTAGGGGCAGGCGATAGTGTAAGAGATGTTGGCGTTGACATTGTAGTTGATAGGAACAGTAAAAATTTAGGGCTACAAGTTCTATCAACAACATCTAAGCATGATGTTGCATACTATGTCAGGCAATTGCTGTTACGTTGCCCGATTGTCCCTTTTCAAGGAAGAGAACCCTCATAGAAAAAGCAAAGTAAGACTGCATGTAACCATATCAGGCAAAACTGCAGCCAGCAGCCGCTATAACCCTCTCAGTTTAATCTATTTATAGTAGTTAATGGTCCGACCGGTCCGACCGGTCCGACCATGGTCTCGAGAAATCCTCAGACCAGACCAAGTCTTGGCGGTCTAGACCAGACCGGGACCAAGACAGACCAGACTATTCCGATCACTGGGCCCAAGCCCTTCTTCTTGTACCTCAACTACTTGACTTGTTTATATATCTCCACATCTTCCCTATACTTTGTACTGGCGGGGAGAAGAGCTGCAAGAGCATTTATTATCCTTGCAAGACCTTGATGCGAACGAGTTGTCCCAGGGGTAGGGAAAGTGCGCGAGAATAACTAGACGTTTCAATTATTAATATTAAATTACACTTAATCCTCATATTAAATATGGAGCTGTAAACAGAGCTTATATTACTTAAAATAATAATAATAATTTTATAAAGAGAAGCTTGGTTAATAACAAGTCTTGTACCGTTACAAGTTTGGCTACTAGGTTAATAAAATCGTCTATTGATAAAAACACGAACCAAGGTAATTGCTATGTTGAATAACAAAAATACCTTCTATATGCCAAGTAGTGAATAATCTTCTGCCTATTTACTATTTGACACATAAATTCACCTACACTAACCCCCCTTTTACTTGCTTTTGTTATTCGTAGCCGGGCTAAAATACCAAAGTATAGTAGTAACCGGCTAGCCTAATCGGCAATCTTAGTCTGAGAAGATAAGCTCCTCCGTCAGATCCTGGTGAAAAGGGTCAAATGTGCAGGTATAAGACCCCTAATAATTTATATATTAGTAGTCTAGTATAGGTTTCTTATTAGTAGGGACACACCCGGTCTTTGAAGCCTGCGTTTATCTGGCATTCGCACTAAGATTAAATGCTACGTTAGCAACTTCCTTGTTTTTAACGTGCTCCTATGCGGCCGAATTATACTCACGTCGCGCTCCTTTTCCTGGCAAAGAGGACTAAGACCATCTTTGGCCTATCGTAGGTTATTAAATTAGTAAATCTCCTATAACGGACAGCTTCGCAAATAGTCAAGTATAAAAGCTTACAGGTATATCTTTATTAGGCTATTAATAGTTAGTATTAGATCAGAGCATAGAATTTGAGATAGTAGACAGTCCCAGGACAGCACTTACCCGTATAAATGATTCACAGGAAATTCTACCCCTCTACAAATATCGTGTTAGCTATGGGAAGGTTTGGTTAGGAGCATTATGCCTAGCTACCTGTTCTTCTTTGCACAAGAGGTCTTCGCCCATTGCTATTTCCAAAACTCGCTGCGGGGTCTGTGCTCATTTAAGAGTTAGCTGTCTACCAAAAGGATTACATATTAAATAATAATAAAATTTGCGTACGATAGTACCCATATCCGCCATAGTCAGGACAGGCGTTGTTTGTGGTGCTGCCAGGGCCAGACTGGCGAGAGTCGTAAATGCAAGATAGGTATACTTCATCGTGAGAAGACTATCAAATAAGGTAATAATATTTTTAAAACAAGTAAAGGAGAAAAATGCTAATTTTTAAGTACAAATTAGTATATAATATTCAGCGGATCTAGCTCTTATATACTATAAAATCTTTCTAAGCTCCTTTAATCTGTCTTACTAATTTGCCTAAACTAAGAGGAAGTATAGCAACCTAGCGTAAATTCCTGCATAAGGCGAAACGCGTCACCTGTTAGGCAATGACTCAGATATTAGCCGATACGTCGTGTCTAGAATAGAGCTGCCCAGCTGCCGGCTCCCACTTTACCGCTACATATATATTTATGTATAACGGCGCGTCTAAGGACCCTGGGGCGTGGCACAAGTATAGGGATCCAGATAGCCCCATAATATTATGCCTCAGGTTTATAGTACTAGAGTGTTTACTAATTCGGACCGAAATATTTTAATTTATCTCTAGTCACTCAACGTTTATACGGCATACTAGAAATTTGCTCAGTTAATATAAAATATAAGAGGTACGGGGCTTATTTAGCCTGTAGTATACTGTAAGGGAACGGCCCCACCTTAGAACTTGAATAGCTCGAGTCAGGTCCCACCAGCTCGACCTTGCTCGTGCCCTTGCATATGTACTGTTACATACATTACAGACAAGAATTACTCGTGCCACGCCCTGTTTATTTGACACTTGCAGAACTCGCACTATTAGGGGTGATGCTTATTCCCATAACGGACGCATGTAACGGTTGGGGCTCCCAAGGGATAAACCGGTCGGGGTCGTAATAATGGGCAGATTGTGATGCCTTTATTCGGTGGTGCATTTGTTATCAGCCGGGTGCATCTCAACGACCCAGCCGAAGATCCACGACAACTAGGGACCCGTAAAATAATTTTTAAATAGAGATTATTAATAGTATAGTCGCAAGAACAGGCGTGCACGGTATACCAAGAGAATTTAAATTTCCCATAAGGGCTATATAGCTAGACATCTATACTACGTAATATTAGCTACGTCATGTAATCTTTCTTTAGCGATTTTACCTCTAGAAGACTAGTTGTGAAGCTACATGTATCTACACAAACTAGAGCAAACGCTCAAGACAATATCTTTTTCTGCTATAGCAGTATTAGTACATATATATTATTAAGCCTATTAACTAATTCTACATTCTTTCAAGAGAGGGCCAACAACAAAGCCGGAGTCTTCCAACATGAAGGCCGTACCTACTCTCGCTTTGCTTTTTGCCAACCTCTCTATCGGTGGATTTTGCATTATTTATAGTACGCCTATCGAACAGACACTCCAGACACTTGAGAAATCGGCAAAGATACTTGAGAGTGGTGTTAAAAACTTGCCTCTCTTGGTTGTGCCGGACCGGGGCCTGGCACAAGGGAATGTCCATGACATGCTAGCGATTGGAATTACAGATGAGAGGGGCTGTTATGGGATTTCAGAAGGCGGCAGACGAGGCAGCTCAAGCCGTGCAATGGGCTGTCACTAACCTGAATGCACGTCAGGATATATGTAGCGACATAGAACGTATTCCCGCTACAAACGAGAATCTTAGTTCTGCGTCAGAGCTACGTTATTTCTTTATATCTGACTAAGAATGTTTTGCTAATAATAGCGATAGCGAAAGATTCTCAAATCCGAACGCCCCTTGTTGGGTTCGGGATATACGTGAACGCCGCGTATAAAGTTCTCGTCTGAGTATCAATAATGTATCGCTATATAATAGCCAGTATTGCACTACCTTCTATCATACTTGAGAGAAGCTAGTTTCAGTTATTTGATACAGCTATACATGCCTTTTTGCCGCTGTCTAGCTCTCGTCGGATCGGGGTGGCAAAGCAGTCGTAATACTACGTCACACTTTGCACTTTAGAGCGGTGGTGCAAGGCGTACAAAGCCTATGATGATAGCTGCGGTACCTAGTAACGTTATTTTGGAACGTCACTTTGGACGTCCCGCTTAAAATGGTCCAACAGATGCCAAGTATAAGGCTGCCGATGACTGTGGCCCTTGAAGCCAGCAAGTAGATGGACCTGATTGAAATTGCAAGTCATGCCTCCCTCGCAGTGACATTGTACCAGCGCCAAATTCAGGTAGCATTTGTTATAACATAAAGCGTCTGGTATCAATGAATTGCTTATGACACGATGGACATGTGCTCAGATGCTGGCATAAGTTTTCTCTACTATGCGCAGCCTTCCGGCATGAAATGCCAACGAGTCAAGTTTACCTATTTATAATCAAGTCTTGACACGGATAGTGGCATATTTCCACGAGCCCAAATATCCACGCAGGCCACTGACTCAAGGCTTCAATCCGAGGCTTAATTTCTGGGACCATAGGGGTAGATCCTTGAATGCAAAACGTGAATTACTCGCGGCGATATTAATTTTTACTACGGGAACGGCTAGTTAATAGTTAGTGGGTCAATTTTTGCGCGCTTTGACCTACTAATTATGTATTAGCTGTTCCCCTGGTAATAAAAATTAATAACGCCGCGAGTAATTCACGTATTAAATGGATTGTATTGATATGTCTGGATCCACATCCAGCCATGCCTTAACGACTGCGGTGGTCAGACTCACAGGACTGCCTGATTCGGTCATGGCTAAAATTACCCATTTGGCGTATTATTGTAATGGCAATGTAAGTTGCTACTGCTTTAGACCAAATTAATTAATGAAATTCATGCTGCTGAGAGAAGATGCTCGAGAACGAGTCAGACTTTAGGTGGAACAAGCCACGAGACCTGCGGGTATTTAAATAGCTTGACTGCTCTACAAAGCTACACTCATAATATATAACACTTATACTTTAGATCAATTTTACTAACATTACAATATCACTCGAAATTCTTACCATTTCGTCTCTGAAATAGAGGTCGCCATCCTCTTGCTCGCCTATACAAAGCGTGTCAACTCAAGTCGCTCATGCAAGGTGTTACGACCCATTTCAGGGCTGAACCTGGGCAACGCCATGCCTGAAAAACGTGCCCTTGACAAAGAATTGTCAGTAAGCCGGCCGCAATATTGTGAATTTTCCCCGGTTCAAAAAGCTGCCGTGGTGGCTACGTTATCTGCAGGTACGCTTGCAGCTTTGTTCAAAACCACACCGCGTATTCGAGGTGCTTCGCAACTGGACTGCAGAGAGAGCCAGAAATCCTCCAGACCACCATTCGTGCAGGGCTCATAAATTACGGGTGAGAGTCCAACATAGCAAGCTATACAAAGCACCTATGGCTATTGAGCTCCCTGCTTATCCAGCGAGGGATGAAGTGGTTACTTTTCATTTACCGTAGCACACTGTTTCTAAGTCCCGGTTGACTCAGGCTCTACTACACCAACCGTTCATCTCTCCGTCTTTTTATCTTTTTTTAAGGGATTTGCAGACTGTTCGTGATAAATCAAGTAGATTTGAACTCTCTACCTATGAGGTGCCTGTAAAAATACAGATAACAAGCGGTGCAATAATTGTATTACCGCGTTCCGCGGGTAAAATACCAATTGTATTATAGCACTGCAAATTTCACCACATAAAATTAGTTCTGCCTGGAGCTAATTTAACCCGGCGGCCCATCGCTTTCCTAAGAAAAAGCCTTAAATGCTCTTCAAAATATCCCCTACATTCATCGCTTGAATCGCCTTGCTGCCATACTGACCAAGAAGAAGCCTCCTTCCATCCGGACTAAGTCCAAACTCCCTTGGAAACAAACCCGTGGGAATTCTGGGAAAGCCCTGGACACCTCCTAACGCCGCCTTGGTATTAACACCGGTCAGGCGCGTCGTCGCACCAGTGTGGTGAAACCTATTCGAATCGGCTGTAATAATACACTTCCCTCCATCACCGTTACCAAGACAGAGCCGACGGGCAAAGTACCGACTTGAACTTCAGCCAGCAGAGCATCAGATGGGCTGCAAACTAGTTTTGCCGCATCAAATGCAAGGAGCTCGTTGCTGTTTCGCGCCGTAACCCAGATGTGCTTTCCGCCCGGCGAGGCGAGTACTCGCACGGGCTAACTAGTTTATCTCTTAAAAACCTTAGCCGTTCCATTTGGGATACAGCTGCAGCTATTATTATTATCCATAGCCTGTCGGTGTGAGGTGATTTGTTTGCTTTCGAAATAACGCAGGAAGTTTACTTCTTATTGGCTTGTTTCCTTAGCTTTGAGGGTGCAAAACGCTTGGATATACCCTGAGTCTTTGATGCGCCGGCAGGCTTCCGTCTTGTTTGGCGCAAAGGCTTCACGGTCTGCTCAAATAAAGGCAATATAACTGGAGGGTTTTTAGCCTTGTCCTTGAGTCGTTGGCTCCTCCGGGGGGGGAGCTAACTGGGTCTTCTTCAACTATTGCAATCTTCCGGTCAGGCAGTACAGCAATGGTGTTGGATGCGAATCCAGTGGCAGCATTTTGATCCACGTTCGATCTCTGCGGAGATACAGCCGCGGCTGGGTTTGACGGGAGGCTCGAACTTGATTTGTCCCTTATGCGAGATGAATCATGTTCCAGGTGATTCTCTGCAGCATCATGCTGTTCATTCTCTATGCTTTCAATCATTCGTGCATGTGGAGGCGCTGCTGCTGAAGAATTCCGTGGCTCAATAGTCCCCGCAATACCATTCTCCAACGGTGTCTGCATTTCCTGGCTATGTGATACATGGGCATCCACATGACCAAATCCGTATGTGGGTATTATCCTTGGCTCAAGTTGATTCTCGACAGATTGCGCATGGTCCGGCGAAGGATCACGGGTGGGCGGCATTACCAGAGGTCGTTCATATTTCCACGACATCCCAGGAAATTCACGCCATTCATCATCCCAGATGGCCCGTTTGACCCAGGCTCGTTGGACATTTTGGAAGGCCAATGCATTAATATCGAGATTCATGGTCACAGTATCTCTTGAATGGGTCTCGAGTTGTTTACTCTCTCTTCGCAGCTGGTAGAGGAACTGCTCGAACGGACGGGAGGCGTTTCTCTCTTTCTCACGGATGCCTCTCCTTATTTCTCGCCGCTCAGCGGCTTCCCAAATTTCTTGGTCGGGTTTATTTGGTCGTGGTCGTGGTCGCGGTCGCGGTCGTGGAGGATTCGAGCTGAAAGAAAATGGAGCAGCACAAGCCGGCGTCTCAGATTCGATTTCCGAATCAGAACACGAATCAGACTCGGGAGGCTCTTCGTGCTTCCAGTCATATTTAGGGATTTCACTCCAGTTGTCTCTCCATATGCCTTGTTCTACCCATCTCTCCTTGACTCTTTGATGACTCATGCTATCAGGACCGCGACCCGGGCCCACGTGCATGGGATCTAGACGTCCGCTGAGCATATTTTTTGTTGACTTCGTTCTCAACCTCCTTTCTCTCATCATTCCATTGGTCCATGAACTGGTGATAGGGACATGAAGCACATCGCTCATGCTGGAGCTTGAGCCTGAGCTCCGATCGTGTCAGTGGGGCTTGTGGTTCTTCGAAATCAGGAACCTCAAATTCTGTGGTGGCAGCGGACCGACAGGGCGATGTGTAGGGCGGGGGAGGTTGGTTAAAGCGCGCCATATCTCGGTTACGTGCGTCGGGGTCATTGGCGATTTCTTCAAGGGAAGAATTAAGCCAAGGGCCTCTTACTATGCGGTCCATGATAGGCTATTCGTGGCAGTATTGAACACTCGAAATGCGATGGGGGGAACGGAGTCCGTCTATTCGCCGCTGTATGCATGAGCGCTGTAACCCACATTGCTCCACAAGATGATACACACACATCTAGGCTGCCACACCCTTTTATGTAAGTTCTGTGTAATTGAGTGGAAATCGTGATATTTACTTATAAATTAAAGGCCCAAATTGAAGGTTGAAATTGAAGGTTGAAATTGAAGGCTGAAATTGAAGGCCCAAAATGAAGGTCAAAATTGAAGGCCCAAAATGAAGGTTGAAATTGAAGGCCTAAATTGAAGGTCGGAATTGAAGGTTGAAATTGAAGGTTACTGGGCGCGTGGAGGAAAATAACATATTTCCATTTTTTTGTGTGTAGAACACACCAAGGGGTGTGGGTTGTGGAGTCCCCGACCCCATTAGGTTAGTCGTATGCATTGTACAGCGCTCATGCATACAGCGGCGAATAGACGGACTCGGGGAACGACCCGTTTTGCAGATTGGAAAACGACGGTGGGTCAGATAATAATGGGTTTTCCGTGCCCAAGCCTAGCCACAGAACAAACAAAAGAATGGCATTATTAGCCATGATATTCGATTCTCACAAACAACTTGGGGCCACCAAGTTTCAAATGTTGTGGACAAACAACAGAATGGAGGGAAACAATGGAATGTCTGAAAGGAGGTCTGAAAGGGTCTGGTCCAAGGTGGGGAGCCTGATTCAGTTTCGTGGGTGTCTGGAGAGCTCGAAGCGGTCCATGGTAGGTACTAGCTTAGAGCGCCAACCAATCAAGCTGCATGTGGGTATACGGAGTAATGTGACTAAGAAACTGGCTGGGGGCATGGTCTTAGTAGTGACATGGCGGTTCGGCCCGGACGCCCCATCTGCCTCTCTTATAACGTGAATGTAGTGGAGAATGGCGGCTTCTTCATAGACAGCAGAGCCCGACTTATTAAATCTCCCCATTGTTCAGAAATAGTTTAAGAATACAGGTGTTGCGCAAATATGTGGTATTCTGCGCTTTCCATGGTTTCGTTGTTGGATATTGCTGTACACTCGCGCTCAGAAAATCGTTAGCTCTGCACAATTGCAAACACTTTTATGTAAATTGGTTGGTCTCGACTGCCTCAAGTTTGGTAACACAGGGCGCCACGTCCTTTATTCGTATTGGGTGAATGGGGCTGGCACTATGTACGTGCTGTGCACCACGTGTATGCCGGCACCAAAATCTGTTGGCTGCTGTACATTGCATTTCAGCAAAGTGGTTTGCTCGCGGCCTTTTAATTGTACCCTCATGCATTTGGGCACGAATAATTTCTCTAAAAATACCAATTAGAAAGAGTACATATTATTAGCTTACGCGTCTAGAGATGGTGGGATGGTATTAGCGAGTCCGGTGTAACGTGCAAAATTGGGCTAGGAGACAACTCTTCATTTTTTGCAGGCTGTAAGTATGAAAGGAGTACTGATGAAAAGAAACAGCCGTTACCGGCGGGAGTCTCCCACCGCCAAATGTCCCGAAGGCCCCGCTGCCCAAAGACTATTCGTATCTCCTTCTCGGACGGCCGCGATGATATGAATATTGAAACCGTCTTGACTCTTCCCTCCTCCTTGTCCACATTATTACCGTTGTGGTCCCACAGTGTCGGCTCCAAGGCCTAATAATCCGTACATGGTCATCATACGGGATCTTGCCTTCCTCGACGACTCTACTGTTGATGAGGGCGAGGTAGTCAGGGGCTTGCTGAAAGTTTCACAGCTTGGTTAGAAAAGATGTTAGTTCTGGGTTTCCGCGCGCTCTGACCTGCTCTTAGAGAATTACACCGTGCTCGAACCCCGTTCACGGCTCGTGCGCATGTTGGTGATTTAAGGTCCCGCGGACAGCTTCCATACGTAGGCGTCAGACGGGGAACTCGAGCGGGCTATTTTACTCCGTGTACGCACCGTCGGGTTCATATTCAGTTGTACGATGCTCAATAGCACTCTGGTAATACAGAACCATGCCATTGCACGGAAAGTCATAATTGCAATCCGGTTAGCATTAGCTCTGCCATTCGATTTGTTTACGAGGCTGCCCAAATAATGAGGTTGCTTGGATAGATCGACTTTACCTAGTATACTAAAATCTCGCTCATAGTCCGTGGTAGCCACCGCGGCCCCAGGCGGCTGAAATCGTAAACAGGCAGCTCTTGACCGCGAAATTGATAGAGCTCAGATCCTTGGCTGTTGGCGGCATAACCCAGAAGCGGATTAGTGCAGCGGTTACGTACAATCCTGGAAGAAGCCAAGCATCATATAATTCAATCGGGTGGTCTTCCGCTAGAACTTGGGCTTAACAAGACAAAAGGACTGGGCGAAATCCTGGCTTAGTCCAAGCGGCAGGGCATTCGCCGGAGAACAAGTACCACGCGTCATGTTGTACAATTGTTCTCATCTGAGCGTATCCCAAGCTGTGGTCTGTTACCACTTCTTGCCATGGATTCTAGACTCCGGACTAGGCAAGCATCGATGTGCAGCGAATGTTAGGTAGCCTCGTACACGACAGCTCACGGCCAATGGGCATGACCGGACTTTACGAGGCTGGCATACACTGTAGCGTGTCACTCACGGAAGGCGGACACTGGCCCGGACACAGACGCGTGAGGTCGCATGACTAGCGGGACGCGTCTATCCCACGCGTTGCATGTAGTACTCATTGACACTTCGTTTATGATGTTCGTTTACTACCGTGCTATATCATATTTTACCGGCCCCAGCATGCTCGCAAGGACATTAGATTGGTCTTAGCTCTTACATGCACTACGGAGTACTCTGTACGCTTGCTGAACAGGATCAGTAATATCCAACCGGCCTGTGAGGATAGATTGTGCATTAAACCCCGCACACCACTTCGGTGTATTCACTTTCCCATGTTGCCCAGCCTTTATTGGAACATCTGTTGGTATGTCGAAAGGCGTCTCAGTGTTTACGGGGACTTTAACAGGAGCTGCATTGGAGCCACATGTCCATGCAAATCTGCCCACTTCCGGAGCATCGACCAGGCTGCCCGTAATCCACCGAGCTCGGCGAAGACGCTCAGTTACGTCTAACAGGTAGGATATGGCTCTTTGGTATAAATGGAGGGCAGCATCTACCCAAAGACAGTCGCTTTACAGTAGTTCTTTAAGCTGCACCAGACACTTCCTTCACGCACTCCACGCATCCACTTTGGACTAGTACACATCCAGCCATGGTTCGTGAACAGTTCGTCAAAGTTCTGAGTTTTCTTCGCTAACTGGGTAGAAAGGCTGTCGATAACACTCAAAACGCGCTTGTGAACAAGTCCAAGAGCCTTTATGCGAAATGCCCAACTGTCAGTTGTATGGGGGCACAGGTGAAGAGGGGCGAGACCTGTAGCTGTGGATGGACGCGCCCGGAAAACGATGATTAAATCAAAGGCTACTAGTCTAGTAGTCCTCGTATGTAGTCAAGAATTTAGAGTACTATACTAGTCGATATTGAAATGACACTTGTGGGTTGGGAGACAAGTTTGTTGCGTATTTTGTGCCGTTACAATATTTTAGAGTCTTAGGCCATTCTGCCAAAAGTGGAGGCCTCACATAATTGCGAGGTTTAATTTGGTAGATCCTCTGTTTTCTCCTTTCAACATACAATTCGCGTCTGTGCTTCAAAACATTCCGCAACTGCGTCCGAGGCAAGTTGCTTGGGAAACGCTGCGACCGAAGTTTAGCCAGCTCACACCGAAATGTGATTTTTGTCCCTCGGTATTTTTCCCCAGATCTATTCACCAAAGTCAGCAACGAACGGTTCCCTCCAGCCACGGCTAGGCGAACCCGAAATTACGCTATATCAACGCTGAGTGCCAGCAAAAAAGACTTGGTTTGTCCTTTGTATCCTGCCAGCGTCTGTCCTCATGCCCAGTCCATCTTCGACATGAGTGGAAATCTATCGAACAATGGTGCCCCTGTGCTCAACTGGGCAAATACAGATATCGACAAGGAGGTTGCACTCGGTGCTGTTGACTGGGATGCTCTTCTACAATATGCCCAAGCGACTAGGCAGAAGATCGAGAAAAGCGAGGTTCCACTTACCTGCCAGCTCTCTGTTGAAAACAACAAAGGCGGTAGAAACCTAGTTCGACGTCTGCACTTCCAGGACGGCGCCTGCTGGCTCGTACGAATCCAATTAGACGACCCAACACCAGAGTCAATCCAACGCCTAGAGCAAGAAGTCCATACAATGTCGGTGGTCCGAGAGCGTTCAGAGATTCCCGTCCCCGAAGTGTATGCTTACGAGGCCAACTATGATAACGTCTTTGGTGCCCCATTTATGCTCATGGAGTTTTTACCCGGGGATACAATCATGGATTCATTTGGCGGCTACCAAGTTCACAAGGGCAAGATTCCCGAGAACTTTACACCAGATTTCCATGCTACATTGGCAGACATTCAGGTATGACATGATGCACCGTTCTTGGTGAAGTTATCTAACCCTCTGGACTCTAGGTACAAATGTCAGCTATACGCTTTCCCCAGATTGGAGGCATCGTCAAGGCTTCAAACGGAACCTATTGCGTAGGACCGCTCCCTGGGATCGGCGGTCCCTTCGATTCACCAGCGCAATTTTTGGAAGCCTGGGCTGACAACCTCAAGTTTCCTTACTCTGAAAAGACCATCCGTGAACGAACACCTCCACAGTTGTTCGATGAGATACTAGAGTCAATCCGATCATTCCCGTCCAAACTCAAGGAGCTGGCGAGGGAATATGGCTTCCGAACAGGCCCATTCCCCCTCTTCCACACTGATCTATACTGCAGCAACATCGTTCTTGCCTCTCAATATTACGTCATTGACTGGGAAGATTCATTTATTCTGCCATGGGAGATGGTAGAATTTGCCAAGAATCTATGCATGTTGCCGCCGGCTTTAGACGGACCGCTCTACCACGAAGACGAGACGGATCGTAAGCGGTTGGCGGAGCGCGAGAATTATATAAAGTTAGTTAGGGCGGCGGAGGAGTCTCGAGGACTTGACCATCATTTGTCTGCAACGCTTGCAAACTCTACTGTGCAGAATTTCGCACATGCTATGTGGCTGTATCGGATCGATGGAAGGATTGGGTTTTACAACGACGTCATCAACTCTGTGCTAGCTAGATGAGCCGCGTTGTTCTCACCAAACAAGGGAACTACAAATGGGCACTCTTGGAAAAGGGGCGCTGGTAATTCCTCTGCTTATAGCAACCGAGGACTTTCAATTTGTGTTATGCGTTAAGTATCAGAAAGGATATTAATTCCCTGATTGTCCAAATACAATTAGATGCAATTAATATAGTTGACAATTAACGACGAGACTCCACTCAGTTGCTAACGGACGGGTACTAAAATAAGACCGTACGTCAACCGAGGGCCCCACTTGGCTAAACTAAACTTGGTTAATCTCAATCTTATCGCAATGCAATCTCAAAAACGTTTCGCCAATTGCCCCTTTCTTTCCAACGCCGTGGCTCGGCCGTGTGTCCTTGTTCCTTCACACCAAGAACCCAAAACGGTGCCGTCAGCCAGGCACACATTCACTCGCTCTCACGCGGCAGCGCTTCAATCCATAATGGACGGCCCAATCACTGAAGCGCTCGGTGCGCACCACCCCTATTACCCCCTGGGCGTGGCCATCCCGACATACGTCGCCAACACCATGAACGCCGGTGTCTTGGTGTCCATCTTCGCCGCCGGCTGTGGCGTTATTTTCGTGCCCACCTATCTGTTTGCTGTGAAGACCAGGCCGGCCATTTCCTTTGGCGAGGTGCTCGTTGCATTCTGGTGGGTTCTTTGCGGCTCTATTCACCTGACGTTTGAAGGTAAGTTGTCGCTCATTCATTCATCCAACCCATCCACTTGACTCATTACACGCCTAGGCTACTTCTCCTACAATCACTTTGACATGGCCAGCAAAACCGACCTCTATGGTCAGCTTTGGAAGGAGTACTCCCTCTCCGACTCGCGCTACATGACCCAAGACCCCTTTGTTGTCTGCATGGAAACCGTCACCGCCTTCTTCTGGGGCCCTTTGTCCTTCTTCATCGCCTACGCCACCATCACGAACCACCCCTGGAGACACCCGCTCCAACTGCTCGTCAGCATGGGCCAGCTCTATGGTGATGTGCTGTACTACGTCATTTGCTGGTACAATGAGTATGTGAATGGGGTGGCCTACTCCCGTCCTGAGCGTTACTACTACTGGGCTTATTTTGTGCTGTGCAATGCCTTTTGGATTGTCATTCCGCTGGCTCTGATGGGATACAGTGCCAAGACCATTGCAAAAGTCTTTGAGAAGACCAAGGTTATGAATGGCTCTGCGAAGAAGCACCTGTAGATGAGAATGGGTCACTTTCTTTCCCCTGCTACATCATCTCATTGTCGTTGATGTAGGGCATTAGAGATGGACAGACGATAGATATATGAGGGTTGGCTTACAGCTCTCGCAATTTGAAGGAAAGGGGCGGAGAAAACCGCCGTGGTAATATAGATAGCTATGATAGATTACGAGGCTTGGAAAGAATGGCATTTGTATGTACTCATTCAGATCACATAGCTTACTGCTTGCACTGTTCAGACACTGGAAACTTCTTCCGCCGCTCTTGCTGCAAAGTCTATGCTCACTTTACCATAACATCTCCCCACAGAGGCAATTTCTGGCGAAGTCTTTTGGGCGTATGTAAAACCGCAGTACCGTTTCCACCGTCTTGGGCATCGGGAGCACGACTCCAGGCTCCCTAGCTTTCGAGCACAAGTAGAAATGGCAAGATACATGTACCAACCTCAGGCCAACAGATTATGCCAACACGTGAGCACTTACATAATATCCCTACCTGTAGGCACCGAAAAGTATCCGCGGGTCGTTACTCTACCAGCACGTTAGTCAGCGCGACGTAGCTTGGACTTCAAGATGGTCATCATCTCTAGAGTGAATCTGCGAGCTCTCTGGAGGCAAAGGCCAATAGGATTGTTTTCTCGCCCTCGTCAATCGTCAATGCCTTGCTCGAGATGGTCAAGTCACATGATAAATGAGCCTATTGACGAGGAGCTGCTACCAGGCGACCGTCTGAGATCCTTCCATCCTACCCGACCTGGTGAGATGCTCAATGGCAGGTTCAAGACAATCACAAAGCTTGGCTATGGGGTCGGCTCTCCCGTTTGGTTAGCAGAGAATATTGTGTTGTGAGCCTCGATACTACGCGCACCTGGTTGCTTCTTCTAATGTTTCATCTTAGCGAGAACTCGGCAGATAAATCGGCACCTCGCTACGTCGCTGTCAAGATCGCGGCCCTGGACCTAGACGCAGGCTGGGAGGCAGGGGTCTCAAAGTTCATAGCCAACGCTGAGCCGTCACATGTAGGACTAGACTTTATCCGAACACACATTGGCGAGTTCCAACTAACGGGCAAAAATGGGACGCACACTTGTCTCGTGTACACTCCCATGAGAGAAACTCTTTTCCAGCTTCAACACAGACTACGGGGCCAGAGACTTGCACCGCCTCTTGTCAACTTTTTTAATGTGTCTCCTTGAAGCTGTTGACTAGCTGCACACTAAATGTCGCCTCATTCATACAGGTAAATTGAGCTTAGTCCCTCTGAATACCATGAAGCTAACTATGGCCCGTCAGACATCAAGGTCGACAACATTATGATGACGATTGAAGGTGAAGCTGTCAAACATCAAATGAAGAGCCCCCAGCCGAAGCACATTCGAATCCAGGATGGCCGCGAAACTTACCTTTCGCAAGGCAACTTTGGGCCCTTGCAAGGCTCCAGACTGCTTCCAAAGCTCGCCGACTTCAACATCGCCTTTCCCGTACTAGCTAATGGCAACGGTCACCTTTCTGCAATCCAATCCCATCGTTTTCGTGCCCCCGAGGTTATTCTAGGCTGCCCATGGTCATACAGTGTCGAAATCTGGAATCTCGGCCTTCTAGTAAGCTGACATGTTCCCAGCCCTCAAGGAGGTACTGACATTTGTAGATGTGGAACCTCATGGAAGGTATTGGTCTGTTTGACAGGCCGGCTGGTGAAGATGGCGAGTACAACGCGCATGTTCACCTGGCCCAAATGGTATCCCTTTTAGGAGAACCTGATGAGGAGTGTATGAAGAGGGAGCGCTTCTTTCGTAATTATCGACTCGAGAAACCTGTCGTTAATTCGCGTGGCAAGGAGTGCAATGCCATGACTGAGTTCTGGGTCGGTCCATTCTTCAATGATGAGAGTAGGTCGGCCAACATTCATGAGCCATGACACAAAGACTTACTGCCATTTGCCGGTAGATGATATTGTTCGTACGGACCTTGTGGAAAGGAAGAGGCTGGAAGATACGGTAACAGAACTAGTTGGCCATGAGAAAGATGTATTCCTTGACTTTGCGTCTGGGATGCTCCAATAGATACCGGAAATCGCAAGACTGCCAGGGAGCTGCTTCAGCATCCTATCTTCCATTCTCTGAATGAAAGGCGTGCGCAGTAGAGAGAGTGATTCTTCACGGAGGCGATAACCCTGGTGCTAATTGCAGCGTATGGAAACACCGCGAAGGAATCGTGACAGACCCGTCAGAAAACCGTTCTGCTCACATCACCACTATGATTCAGGCTGTTTCACTTACAACCGTCTATTGTTTTCTGACCATAACCTCTACTATTTCCCGCCCATCGAAGGAGTATTCAAAGAAATATTCTTGTCTATTCATAGCTGCATCAGTGTTATCATATTTTCGGATGGCGCTTGCCAGGTGTGAGAGCATATGGCAATGTTTTTCTCTCTCCTTTTTTTACATCTCAGAGCCTAGGTCCGAGCATCATTTTGCAAACTAGCAGATTTGTAAAGAGCGGTATTGCGAAGATGAACCCTAAGCTCAACGAGCGGCGTTTGGGCAACTATGGGAATCACCTGCAGGCCATGATTTTGGCAGCCTGTTAGTCTCCTCTTCCTGGTTTATCGGCCCATACAGAAGACTGACGATACCCAGCCCGCATATCAAGAACTGATATGCTAGCATAGCTCAGCGTATTGGGCTTGACAGTACTTGGTGTGAAAAAAGTTTCAGTATATGAAGACTTGCAACTGTGCTCATATTGAATCTAAGAACTTGCTTTGACATTCAAGATCCTTGGTTTCTTCCAACGCCCTGTGGTGTTGCATGGAAGTCTCGTAACATTTCGACAAGGACCGATCCAATTTCCACCGTTTGATCAGACATTTTTCGAGTTTTTTTGCTCGCCATGGGTGACGGTGATGGGAAAGAGTTACCAACAGGAGGTGTGAACGCGGCCAAGGTCGTCATCCGCCAGCAGCACGACTTGGTGAGAGCGACCTGCCAGACTGAGGTACCGTCCAGCTTCTCACGTCAAAGACATATGTCAAGTGCGATTTGACAATGTATTGACCATGTGCGGATGAACGAGCAAGTCTAGCACATTTCAACACCAACAGCAACCGCACATCACTAGACGCATAAAAGGTGCCGTCAGCACAAGAGTGAGTATTTTACTAGCACTATAAGGCTGAGCATATTGTATCCCATTCATTTACTTGAGCATCTTCTCATAAATAGCCTCAAGATCCTTGGCAGGGTCTTCATTCTCCACCATTCCCAGCCAACTGCCCGCCGGCTTCTTGAACCCCAGCAAAGTCTGCATCTTGGGACTCATCTTCAGCACCTTGCTCCGGGGCACACACAAGAACTGGTTCTCCTCCGTCCGCAGAGTCCCCCGGCAAAAGACGAGATTTGTAATCTTGCGCACCTCGCCAGGAATAGTATTATATCCCGCGCCGTGAGCGAGGGTGCTAAGAAAAATAAACGCAGAGCCGCGCTCCATTTCTGCACACCACGCAGTTAGCCCCGAGAAATAAAGTCGACTTGTAAAACAGAGCCTTACCAAGGAAGGAAACTTCGTCGGGCCTGCCGCGTCTATCGTGCTCCCACTTGTGGGAACCGAGAATGACCATTGTGCCGCCGTTTTCGCGCGTGATCCTGGTCCCGGCGAGGAAGCAGCTGAAGCCGTCTACTTCGTTAATCTTCATATTGGGGCGATGCTTGCTGGAGAAGATCATGTCGTCTCTGTGTAGGGCCTGGCGCGGAGAGCCGTGGCCGACGTGGAAGCCCATGCAGATACTTAGCAACGGGTCCACGACGAGCTCTTCGGTGTGCTGCTCGAAAACGGCGGGGTACCTCTCCTCTAGAATTACCTTGAGCAGCTTGTCTATGGTTTCATTCGTGTCGAGAATGTTGGCAATGGTGTCTGACTTGCCGACTAGGCCGGGAATGACGAGCGTCTTTTTGCCTATAAAGTTGTTGTAGGAGTCATCATCGACAATGGACGACTTTGTGTAGGGCTCAAGCTCTTGGTCAATCTTGTCCAACTCCTGTAGGGAAACGAAATCGGTCAGAATGACACCGCCGTCTCGCTCGAGGATAGCGAGAATGTCTTCCAGGGAAGATGTTGCGGGAATCTTGGTGATGGCCTTGGCGGGCTGATACGAGTCCGGAATGGGAGCCAATAGACGTGGAGCAGAGTATTTCTCGTCGGGTTTCTCCACCTCGACTTGTTTCTGCGCCGACTGTGCGTCCGAATTGATCATGGCTGGGGAGGCTTAAGGGAAGCGTGGTGTTTGAGGATGGGCTGGTGAAGTTGGCAATGGAGGACAAGTAGTGCCGTGACACTCAAAAGAATAGACGCACAGTTGTTCAACGAGCCTGCGGCAACATGAACATGTCCAACAACAGAGCTTAGACGGGTGTGTTTTAAGGGCGATAAGCTATCCTGGCTCTTGATTGAATGGGCCTCGATGACCAAGACGCGGCAGTGTTGAAAGGGGAAGAAAACCATCGGATGCCGCATGTATACACATGTGATAGGCCACACCGTTTGGTCAGCGCGGCTCCGCATGCGAATGGGGAACGCAAAGATATCATTATTCATAACATGGGCTGAATGTATGCTGAATGCGACAACTGACGCTATTGCATGCGCATGAACGGGCTCGACCGAGTTCGTCGGCAGATGTAACATGACGACCTGCTGAGCCCGAGTGGGTGCCTCCGACCTTTCTCGCCATGGCCGGGGCAGGGCGTCCGCCGTAGATGCGGTAGACCATGTTCGGTATTCATCTCTGCCATGCTATAGCAGCGTGATGAAGGGCACTCCCCGTGTGCCGCGCGGCAAAGGCCTTCTCAGACACTCCAGGGTGTGACAAGATAACATGACCAGGCCCTTATGCACTCACCAGTGGACCCTGATGCCTCCAACGCCCCCAGGCCGTCGATAAATAAACTTTGGGTGCTGAGCTGAAACCATGGGAGCAGACCAGACTCTTGTTCAGATTCCCTTCCCCATTTGGCGGGATGCATGCGGCGGCGAAACGGCACGGCTGGCGGAAGGGTAGCCACGTCAAACGTGTGAGAGATGACCGACAGAGGTTGCGGGCATATGCATACGGGGTCTGGACCAGATGATGAATGAGATCTGCACTCATGCAGTTCGTGACGTGTCATCTGTGACACATATAATTGCATGCATTAGCGTCGCCACTGCGGCACGGGACGGCAGGGGACCAGGCACGATGTATGCACGTTGCATCGCATATAATTAGTTTTACGGAGCGCTCCATCTACCGGGATACCTTGACTTGGGCTATTCCTGAAACGAAGAATAGGGTTGTCGTACTAATATGCGTTGATCCAGCTTAGCATCAACACCTAGTATGCTGAAATCACGCGAGGCGATCCGGCTTGGTGATGCCGCGTCTGCCGCATCGGTGGCTTCATGCGCGGCCGCAAAGAGTCTCCGGTCGAGGACTGTTCCATTGTGTTCAAGCCCATGTCCCTTTTGGCACCTTCTGCAAGTCGGAAGCACAGTGGAATATCTATAAGAGTACATGAATTATACTTTATTTCCTCATCACGACATGCCAGATGCTTCCTATATCCCCATGTTGACAAAAGTATCACGTTAGTTGCCGCGGGGTCTTGTCAAGTTTAAGGTTTGACATTATTCATAATAATTCCATTCTGCATACAGCCAGTCAGCCAAGACGGGTTTGCAAGGAATACCATCTCCTTCCACATCTAGCAAAGCCGTTGATACAGGAACCCCTTTTGCCCTTACTGCATGTGTGCCACGGTGGTAGTCGAGCATGTGGTGTAGGAAAGCCCGTTCCGCTCCTGTTTATACTCGTTGCGCCGACTATCGTCGTCCAATGCGTGGCAGGACGCCGAAACCTTGCCATCAACCCCCATCGTATGAGCGCTCATCTTCTCATTCATCCCTGAACTCGTTGTACAACTCAAGATGAGTGGCATCTCAGATCACGACTACCAAGTCCTGGTCAACGAGTTCAACGCCACTGACGATATCTCGCTGCTAGGTAGTCGGCTGGACCAGCTGTTTGAACAAGTGGCGGATCGCTTTCCAGACAACACAGCCGTGATTCACAACGAGAATGAGGTGACCTTTAAACAACTCAATAGCTCTGCAAATATCCTCGCGCGATGTCTCGCAAAGCGAGGCCTACAACAGGGCGATGTAGTCGGCCTAGCCGTCTCGCGCTCCATCGACCTCATTGCTGCCATGCTGGCTGTGCTCAAGCTAGGCGCCGCCTATGTTCCCATCGACCCGTCATTCCCCGCCGAGCGCATCAACCAAATGGTTGAAGATGCCGGGCTCAGACTTATTCTGCTCAGCGGCAGGCCAACCAAGGGCCTTGGGCGTTGGGCAGATCTATGCTTGAGCGTGTCCGAGGCAAGAGATGGCTCAGTCACGGATGGTACCAACCTCGAAACCGAAATCCAAAAGCGGGACTTGGCATATGTAATTTATACATCTGGCTCGACTGGGCGCCCCAAAGGCGTCGAGATTAGCCACGGAGCCGCCGCCAACTTTCTGAGCTCGCTGCGCAAGCATGAGCCTGGTTGCAGCGAGCGTGATCGCCTTCTTGCCATCACCACTATATCCTTTGACATGTCGGCCCTGGAGCTATTATTGCCACTTGTGTCTGGGTCCGCAATGGTTATCGCGAATACAAGTGCGGTCAAGGATCCGCGCGAGCTTATCAGCTTAATGGCACGCCACAAGGTCACTATTCTGCAAGCGACGCCCGCAACGTGGACGATGCTTCTAGAGTCTGGCTGGAAGGGAAATCCGCGACTA
Source organism: Metarhizium brunneum (assembly GCF_013426205.1). NCBI lineage: Eukaryota > Fungi > Ascomycota > Sordariomycetes > Hypocreales > Clavicipitaceae > Metarhizium > Metarhizium brunneum. The sequence goes on along the minus strand of NC_089423.1, from coordinate 831,804 downwards.
TCCAAAGTCATTTGCGGCGGGGAGCCGCTCTCTCGCCAGCTTGCAGACCGCCTGCTCGACGCTGCCGATTCCGTATGGAATGTATATGGACCGTCCGAGACGACCTACGGAAGCGTGGGCAGAGTCGGGCAGGGCGACATCGTCGTCGGCAATCCCGTCGCCAACGGTAGGATATATGTCCTCGACGACAACATGTCGCCCGTGCCTATAGGATCCGAGGGCGAAGTGTACATTGGCGGCGGCAGCGTGTCCAACGGGTACCGGAACAAAGCTGAGCTCACACGCTCCCGGTTCCTCGTCAATCCCTTTCATGGCGGCGTATTCTTCCGCACCGGCGACCTGGCTCGCTTCATAGCGCCGGGAAAGCTCCAAGTCGTAGGCCGCATAGATGGGGTGGTCAAGATCCGCGGCCACCGCATCGACGTGGGCGACATAGAGGCCGTCTTGGTCGATCACGCCAATGTGTCCGAGGCGGTGGTTGTCAGTCGCGATGATCGTCTGGTGGCGTATTGTGTGCTTCATGCGCCTTGTCACGATGCAGCCTCCCTAGACGGCATTCTACGCCCGTGGGTTGCCGAGCGCCTCCCGGCATACATGCTGCCGACGTTTTTTGTACAAATGGATGCGTTGCCGCTGTCTCCCAGCGAAAAGGTCAACAGGAAGGCGCTCCCTGATCCGATAGAGGCGATGCAGCATCAAACCATGATACAGCCAACCTCTGAGCTGGAGCAGCGGATACAGGCTATTTGGTCGGATATTCTTGGCCACGATCGCTTTGGGACAGAAGACAACTTCTTTCGAATCGGCGGGGATTCTGTGCGCATAATTCGCATGCAGGCGGCGTTGGAGAAGCAGCTGCACCGGCCGGTACCAACACCAAAATTATTTGAGCACTACACGATCAAGACACTGGCTGCCTATCTTGCCGGCGCTGGCAGAGAAAACAATAACGAGTCACAAGCAGTCAGTCAGACGTTTGCTGGCAGTCATGAGGACATTGCCATAGTCTCCATGGCCTGCCGATTACCCGGTGGTGTGGCTACGCCAGAGGCTCTCTGGCAGCTACTCCAAAGCGGCGGCGACACGATTATCGATGTGCCCAAGGATCGTTGGGATGCAGATAAACTATATAATGTCGACGCTAACATTGACGGCACGTCGTATTGCCGCCGAGGCGGCTTCCTCGACGAAATATATTCATACGACGCGTCCTTCTTCGGCATATCGCCCCGCGAGGCACAGGCAATGGACCCAACGCACAACCTCATGATGGAACTGTGCTGGGAAGGTTTTGAACGAGCCGGCTACACACGGGACCAGCTCAGCGGTAGCGCAACCGGAGTCTTCCTCGGCGTCAGCAACAACGCCACGACAAACGGTACACCGCCAGACCTCGAGGGATACTCCATCACAGGAAGCGCCAGCGCCACCATGTGCGGCCGTCTGTCGTACACCCTCGGCCTCCGGGGGCCATCTCTCGTTGTAGACACGGCGTGCTCATCGTCCCTTGTCGCCACGCACCTGGCGTGCAACGCCTTGCGCCAAGGCGAGTGCAGCATGGCCTTGGCCGGCGGCGTGAGCCTTCTCACCACCCCGGGCATTCACATTGAGTTTAGCAAACTCGGCGGGCTTTCGGCAGACGGTCGCTGCCGCGCCTTCTCCGATGACACGGACGGCACGGGATTCAGCGAGGGCGCGGCGATTGTAGTTCTGAAGCGCCTGTCCGATGCCCGCCGGGACGGCGATGACATCCACGCCGTGCTTCGTGGGACCGCCGTGATGCACGGGGGCTCCAGCGCCGGTCTGACGGCTCCCAGTGGCCCTGGCCAGGTAGCTCTTCTTCGGAATGCCTTGGCCCGGGCGGCACTGGAGCCAGGGGACATTGACTACGTCGAGGCGCACGGCACGGCTACCAAGCTGGGCGACCCTATTGAAGCGACTGCGCTGGCCGAGGTCTTTGGTACGGAGCGCTCCGGCTCGGATCCTCTGAGAATAGGCTCGGCCAAGTCCAACCTTGGGCATACTCAAGCCGCGGCCGGGGTGGTCGGCTTATTAAAGGTCGTCTTGTCCATGAAACATGACACCCTCCCGAGAACATTGCATGTGCGGGAGCCCATGGCAGCAGTCGACTGGAAGCGCGCCAACATGGAATTGGTGCTGGCAAATCGACCATGGCTGCCAAATAACAACCGACTACGCCGGGCGGGTGTGAGTGCGTTTGGTATTGGTGGCACAAACGCCCACGTCATTGTTGAAGAGTCGCCTACTCCCGCCGTAGAAGAGACTAGCAACATTGCGCCGCCGTCGCTCCCGGCTACTATCCCGTTTGTTTTGTCGGGGCAAGGTGATTCCGCTCTCAGGGCACAGGCGGAGAGGCTCCGACTGCACATCGAGAGCGGCGCCGGAAAGGACAGCCGCCTGCGTGATGTGGCCTACTCGCTTGCCACATGCCGCTCACACCTTCACCGGCGATTGGTAGTGATGGCTGGAGACAAGGCAGAGACTCTGGAGAAACTTGCATCTGTAAGCTCAGGTCCTACCCAACCCCTGAGTGTGAACGAGGTCGGGAGTCCAACAGTAGCAATGCTCTTCACGGGGCAAGGAAGTCAATTGCCAGGAATGGGCAAAGATCTGTATGCTGTCTATCCCGTTTTTCGGGATGCACTCGACGAAATTGCCACAAAATTCACAGATTTGGAGCGGCCCCTTCTCGACATCATGTGGGCCGAATCGGGAAGCGAGAATGCTGCCCTGCTGAGCCGTACAGATTTTGCCCAGCCCGCCCTGTTTGCCCTGGAAGTTTCCCTCTGGAAGCTGTGGCAGAGCTGGGGCGTGAAGCCCGACTTTTTGCTCGGCCACAGCGTGGGGGAGCTTGCCGCCGCTCATGCAGCAGGAGTGTTGGACTTGTCGGATGCTTGCCGGCTTGTCATGATGCGCGGTCGTCTGATGCAGGCTATCCCTCGCCAGGGCAAGATGGCATCAGTGGAAGCTAGCAGCGCCGAGGTCAGCGCCGCGATTCAAGAACTAGGACAGCATGACAAGGTGGAAATCGCAGGCTACAACACGCCCTTGCAGACGGTTATATCAGGAGACGTGGAGGCTGTTGAGGCCATCTTCGACCATATGCAAAGTTTAGGACGCAAGACAAAGCTGCTTGATACGAGCCACGCCTTCCACTCGTTCCACATGGACGGTATGCTGGATGACTTGAGGGCCTTGGCCCAAAATATCCGGTTCAGCCCACCCAAGATGCGCATAATTAGCAGCATGACTGGTCGATTAGCCGGGTCAGATGAGCTTGAACGGGCCGAGTATTGGGTTCAGCAGGCTCGCAATGCTGTCCGGTTCAGCGACGCCTTCCAAACGCTGGCCGGCCAGGGCGCAAATGTCTTTCTGGAACTTGGACCCAGTGCAATGCTTTGCGGCTTGGGCGCGGCATGCCTCGCCGATCCTGGTCAAGTCGGCGCTGCCCTCTGGCTGCCCTCTTTAAAGCCAAACGCGGATGGGCCGTCGGTCATCCAAAGCAGTCTCGGCGAGCTACACGTCCGACATGTGCCGGTGGATTGGGCTGCATATTTCAAGCCTTTTGGCTGCAAAAGAGTCATGCTGCCCACATATGCCTTTCAGCGGGAGGATTTCCGGCCCGCAAACAAAGCCATTTGGTTTGATGTCGTGTCACCCAGCACTGGGACCGATGCCGCGCCGAGAGTGCAAGACATGATGTTTGAAATCAACTGGCGTCGCGTCGAAACTAAAAGCATCCAGCCCCGCGGTGCGTGGGGCCTTCTCTGCCCGTCGGGAGAGACTGCGTGGACAACAGAGGCACAAAGGGCCTTGTTAGCCACGGGTATGCAGTTGGTGGCAGTGAGCGAGCCTCATGAGGCCGACCAGCTCGACGGCTTGCTGACTCTGTGGGACTCTGACGCCGACACTGTCCAGATGGCACACAGGGTCACTGCAGTAGCGCTGGCTCAGTTGCAAGAGGCGATCCGAACTGGCCTTGGCGCGCCCATAGTATGGGTCACCCGGCATGCCGTGGGTGCTGGAGCCGACGACCGGCCCGTCAATATCGGCGCCGGGCCGTTGTGGGGCCTCATGCGCGCCGCTCGGAGTGAGCATCCGGAGCTGCGGCTGCGATTGATCGACGTCGATGAGGAGACGGACCGCGCCTCCCTCAGCCAAGCGCTGATGCTGGCCGATCAGACAGAGATTGCTGTCCGCAGAGAACAGCTGCTAACGCCCCATATGGAGCGCGCTGGCCCGGCCGCACCATTGCCAGTCGGACAACCATTCGTTCGAACCGACGGCGCTGTGTTGGTCACGGGCGGCCTGGGTGATCTCGGAAGCCGCGTAGCCCGTAGACTGGCCACCGCCCATGGGGTTCGTGACCTTGTTCTGGTGTCGCGGCAGGGGACGAATTCCCCCGGTGCCGACGCACTCGTCGCCGAGCTGGCTGAACTGGGTGCCACAGCCACCATAGTTGGCTGCGACTTGGCAGACCTTGACAGTGTCGGATCAGTTGTGCAGTTATTTACACCGGATCGGCCTTTACGCGGTGTAGTTCACGCTGCCGGGGTTGTTGACTCGGGCATTCTGTCATCCTTGACTGCTCGCAAGTGTGCCGCGGTTTTCGCGCCAAAAGTCGACGGCCTATGGAATCTGCACCAACTGACCAAGCACATGGACTTAGACCTGTTCATGATGTTCTCCTCCATATCTGCTATCATCGGCCTACCGGGCCTAGGCAACTATGCCGCCGCCAACTCCTTCATCGACTCGCTCGCACACCTGCGACGAGCGCAGGGCCTGCCAGCCAGCTCTGTGGCCTACGGCACGTGGGCTGGAGACGGCATGGCGACGACTCTCGTCCCAACTACCCGCGCCCATCTCGCGCAGCTCGGACTGGGTTTCCTCCCGCCGGAAGCCGGATTAGAGATTTTCGAGCAAGCCGTGTATCAAGGCCGCGCGCTGACGGTAGCGGCGGTCCTTGATTTACAGCGTCTCGGGGCCTATTACGAAGAGCAAGGCGGTGTCCCCCCCTTGTTGCACTCGATGCTGGGCGGAACAAAGGTCCAGAAGCCGGCTGATGAGGTCGTCAACTTGCGCGACTTGTTGGCAGACGCTTCTCCGGAAAAGTATGGCAGCATCGTGTTGCACATGGTCCAAGAAACAATTGCCAAGGCATTAGGGTACACGAGGACCGAGGACGTCGACGCCAGTCGACCCATGCACGAATTGGGGATTGACTCTCTGACAGCAATTCTGACTCGCAACCATCTGGCGACATTAACGGGAATGGCATTGCCACCCAACATTGCCCTGCTCTACCCCAATCTCAAGTCGCTCAGCGAGTTCCTGTTGTGCCGGTTGCTGGACGATGTCGAGGGCAGCACGTCCAGTCCATCAGATACCGATGGCGCAACACCAAGCACGCCAACGTCGGCCGCTTCTTGCGTCGACATGGCAGACATCCGAAGGGGCGTTCTTGATTCCACATTCCAGTTCAACAACCCTGTTTCTCCTGGTGTCCCCGAGACCGTGTTCGTGACTGGCGCAACCGGCTTCGTCGGCGCCTTCATGATACACGAGTTTCTTCAAAGACGCATATCAGTGTACTGCCTCGTGCGTGCCAGCGGCTCTCAAGAGGCGCAGCAACGCATGATTGCCACGCTAAAGCAATACGGCCTCTGGCGGCCCGAGTACGAGCCGCTGCTTGTCTCGGTGGCCGGCGATCTCTCCCAGCCCCTACTGGGCCTCGGCGAGGTCGTCTTCGACGACTTGGCGAGCCGCGTCGACGCCATTCTCCATTCAGGCGCTCTTGTAGACTGGATGCGCCCGCTGGACGACTACATTGGCCCCAACGTCCTCGGCACGCACGAGGTCCTGCGTCTGGCGTCTTGCGGCCGTGCCAAGGCCATCCATTTCATATCCACCATTTCCACGCTGCCCATCCATGCGGGCTACGGCCTTGCAGAGCACGACGGCGAGTACGGCTACGGCACGTCCAAGTACCTTGCTGAAAAAATGGTTGTGGCCGCTCGTTTCCGCGGCGCAAAGGCATCGTCCTATCGGTTGCCGTTTGTGGCTGCCTCGGCTGCCAGTGGCCGCTTTAGACTTGATCGTGGCGACTTTTTGAATAATCTCGTTACGGGAAGTCTGGACCTGGGCGCTTTTCCCTTGATCAATGCCGACTTGTCCTCTGTGCTGCCGGTCGACTATCTGTGCGGGACGATTGCTGCCATCATGACCGAGGACCAGGAGCGAGTAGGCGAGGACTATGACTTTGTTAACCCGCAGGCACCTACATTCAAGCACTTCTTTGAAATGATTTGCGCTGTAGGCGGTGGCAAAGAGACGGTTTCCTTTGGTGAGTGGCACCGCCGCGCGCTCGAGTATGCGGCCGCCCACCCGACAAGTTCGCTGGCCCGTATTGCTACTGTTCTTGATGGCTACAATGATAAAACTGTAGGTAGCTTGGTGAGTGGGAGTCCGGTCGGTAAGCATGTATTAGGACTGGATGCGTATCGGGCCCCGCCGTTGGATGAGGAATACGTCCGCAGGTATGTGCATTGCATTGAGGCGGCAAGGGCTAAAATGCGTTCGTGAGGAGGCGTTGGAATGTACATTACACGATGGATTATGGTAGATGGTATACGTCGTTTGTGTAAATCGCACGTAATGGATTCGCTGCTTGTGCGTTGTTGGTCTCATTCTGTTCCCAACCCTGGGGTGAGCTGACCTGTCGAGTCTATTTTATATTACGTTCTAAGCAGGTTGTTTAAATTCCTGTATCGTTTTTTTATTCTTTCCATTTCACTAGTTATGCCTGGATGCACTATTCGATATTCAAGCTAAGTCTCACCATTTTGTTCATCAGACAATTGTTGTGGAATTATACGTTGTTTGGGCAGTTTTCATCACTGTATAGTATAATTATAGTGTGAAAACAAGGGTTTTCAGCTCGATTGATAAATAGAAAATTTGCCATGGCAGCTTTTGGTGATTTTTAGCCTTGATACAATGCCTTATTTACATTACAGTATCGAGTCCGGATGCTCGTCAACCTGGGAGAGTCCGTCTCGCAAACTTCGAAAAGAAACACCAGGAAAGTACTTTTCCCTATGAGCTTCAACCTTATCCGTGGGAATTGCGCATGCTTGGCTGATAGACAACAGGTAATAGTCAGCCAGGACCTCGGTATTCTCATCCTTCGCCGTCTTAATCATGCCTGCAACACTATGCAACGAAACATGTTGTATCGGAATACCAGGTCGATACTTTTGCACGGCGAGCCTGGTAGCTTTATTCCAGCAGCTGCGCTCCCCCGACATGAAGGTATACGGCTCCCATGAACCGCGCGGTGCCTCAATGAGGGATACTAGCCCTCTCACAACATCGCGCGCCCATGTGAAATCCACAGGCTCATTCCCTGTCCCCGGGATTACAATCTTGTTCCCGGCCCAGTTCATGGGATGGAACTCGCCAATCTCTTTAATGTGTCGATTCTTCGACGGCACAAAGTAGTCACTGAGCCAGCCGATGCAAACCAATGTCCACTCGAGATCCGTCTGGCCCCGGAGCATCTCACGTATCGGCTCGTGAGGTGCATAGTAGAAGCCGGGCTCATCTGGATACGCCTCGATATCGGCTACAAACTCGGCGGGAATGAAGCGCTTGCACCGGGGGCTCTCTTGGCAGGCCAGGATGAGGTTTCTGTGGACATTGGTATAGGCCGACGAAATATCTGAAATTGTCGATATCAAGACTTCGCAATCGGCCAGAGGAGCTCTCAGAGACGACGGGGAATAGTCGGTAATAGCCTGAGCCACTCCTTGGCTCTCGAGTTGAGGTTTGTAGCTTCGGGTCAGGATAACGAGCACATGGCCGGCTTTGACAAACTCTTCGCAGATGTAGCGAGTCAGGTCGCCGTAGCCAGCAATTGCCACACGCATTGCTGGGAAGGAGAGCAAAGTTGCGCCTCAAAGACAGCGATGAGACGTCGGGCAGAGGTGTGAGGTGTCCCCAAAACTACGTAGGCACTTTCTCGGCGTACAGCAAAGCGAATAAGACCAGTCCCGCGAATACAGTCCACTAGACTTGATCAGACAACAACTTTCGAGTCTCGACTCTCCCGGGTGCGCTGAGCACGAACCGCGCCTGCATCGAAGCGCGGCTGGTAGTCCGTTGAGTCCGTTGTGCATGAACTACTGTTTCTAGCCGTGGGCAGCTCGTACGGATCTGAAGCCGGCATATACAAGTGTAGTAACCCGTCTTTGACGATGCTAGAGACGCAGGAAGCACGACATGGTTGCTTGCGGTGCGCCGTATCCTGGCCGCAGGGAGTCTCCATCACAAGCATTCTGCATTATGGACATTGCAGCTTACCATCCGCGTTCCACTATGCAATGCAATGCTTGCTCCTGCACAAGTGGGCTGGCCCAGAGACACCTGCCGAATTGTACAATAACTGCATAACTTTGCGATTTGTAATTGTTGACCAGTCTGGCGAGAGACTTGTCCCTGCAGCCAAGATTCCCCGTGGGCAACCGATCCAGTCACTGCATGCAGTCTCTTGCTTATCGCGCCCTTTGGCGGACACATGCAGAGGGATTAGACTATGCAGTATAGTATTTACTACTGGGTAACTGCCTAGGTAGTTAAGCTGAGAAATACTTGGCAACCGGGTCGGCGTATATCACGAAACTAGCTCAAGTGCCACCACGACTTGGGCAACTTGCGTGCTTCCAAAACCTTGCACTATTGCAAAAGTATTCGCTCATCATCTTCCTCGCCTCTACAATGGTCGTCGTTGCCGTTGCCGGCGGCACAGGCGGCGTCGGGCGCACCGTGCTGGATGCCATTGCAAAATCAGGCCAACACCAAGCCATTGTGCTTTCAAGAACAGTAAGCCTCCCGGTGCCGTCCTGTTCATGTAGCAAGGAAACTCACACTTTTCAGACTTCAATTTCTACCGCAGTCGACGAACCGGAACGTTTTGCGGTAGATTACAACAGTGTGGAGCAGATGAAACAGATTCTGCAAGAGAATAATGTTCAAGTCGTTGTGTCAGCCTTGCTTCTCGTTGATGAAGCCGTTGCTCAAGCGCAGATCAACCTGATCCGGGCCGCGGCTCAATCAGGCACCGTAACCAAATTCATTCCTAGCGAGTACTATATCGATTTCCATGCCCCAATCCCGTACGTTTCCCTCCAGTCAGCCCGTCAAGACAGCAGTGCTCACTCTTTCCAACAGCGGCGCTGACCTGTTTACCAACTTTCAACTCGAGGCCGAAGCTGAGCTCGCGCGCCATGCGCAGTTGACGTGGACGCTTATCAGGGTCGGCATCTTCCTTGATCACTTGACGATGCCGCATAACCCCAAGACAACCTACATTACTCCATTCTGGGTATTTGTCGACATTGACCACGAGCAATGCGTCTTTCCGGGCGACGGGTCACAGCCTCTTGTGCTCACGCACTCGCAAGACCTCGCGGCATACATTGAGCGTCTAGTAGGTCTGCCGGCTGAGAATTGGCCGCGTGAATCTGTCGTCGCGTCAAACAAGCTTCTGGTAAAAGACCTCGAGTCGCTTGTGAACAAGGTCACAGGTATATAGCCAGTATCTAGAAAGCACATATCCACGCTGCTGACATGTTTGCCAGGGAAAAAATTCAAAGTCGCATACGACTCGGTGGAAGACATTCACAAGGGTCACATCACACAACTGCCTTCTAACACGGCCGTGTTTCAGGATCCGGCCAAGGGGGAAATGTTTCGCGACGTCGAGCGCCAAGTCATGCTTTCCATGTTGAGCAGAGCGCACGACTTGCCCGGTAAGAACCTCGCTGAGCTTTTTCCAGAGGTGGAAACGACGGATATTGAAGACTTTTTCAGGGCGGGCTGGACACTCAAGCAGAGCAGAGCACCGTAGTTAGGTCACTGGCAGCAGGGGGTCTGCATAGATATGCCTGGTAGCCAAGGAGTCGAGCAGATTGCTCCAAATTGCTGAATGTAAAAAACATTTATTTAATGGGGTAGGGCAGGAATCGAGTCAAGTAGTTGCCATGTTGGGAACTCTCATCACAAAGCAGTTTAGAATGACTTGTTTGACAAAGTCGCCGGAACATGCAATCCGTGGCTGAATACCAACTTATCGGGCGTGCTACAGCTCTTCTCTCTAAATCTCCATAACCCTATAATTCTTCTTAGCGTAGAGAATCCAAAGCGCAGCAATAAACGTGGCAATGACGACCAAAACGCCCGAAACATAATTCATCTGGCTCGGACGTACCTGTGCATTCGCAGGAAAGCAATAAAAGATGAAAGCCACCACCGTCCACGCCAGCATTATGAAATTAGCAACGAGACCCAACTTGGGATACCAAAACTGGCCGTGCCGAAAGTTGCCCCTGCCCTGCCACAAAACCAGTACAGTAGGGATACTATAGCTAATATACTGGAGCAGAATACCCGTTGCGATGAGCGAGTTAAAGGCCAGCTCAGACGCAAGATACAAACAACCAAACAGGGCCGTGCCAACGGCAGAACCCACCAGCGACCAGATGGGCGTGTAAAAGGGCGCCGGGAAGATCTTGCTAAAGTGCCGGTGCAGCGGGAACCCAGACTCGCGGCTGATTGTCCACGCCAGCCGAGACTGCCACGTCTGGATGGACCATACGGACGCCAGGACAAGAATAAGAACGGGGATCCAGAGGCCAATAGCAGCCGCCTTGCTGCCCGTGATGCGGTAGAAGATGCCGATCCCCGAGTAGTCGCTCACATCCACAGGACCCAGGTTCACAAGAACCGCCAAGACGACCAAGAGGCCGCTGGTGGATGCTATAAAGATGGTCCAGAGCAGGGCTTTGGGGATATTTGTCCCGGGGGAGGGAATCTCCTCAGCCAGGTGTGTAGCAACGTCAAGGCACGAGAAGCACCAGTTCGCTCCGTTCAGACCAATAATAAAAGCCACGCCATCCGGCCACCCGGAGGTATTCACAGTGGTGAAAAAGTCCTTGGCGCTCGTGCGGGCGTCGGCCATGGCGAACAGCGCCACGATGATGACGCCCACGGAGACGATGTTGAACAGCAAAAACGCCTTGGACAGCTTGGGCAGCGCGTGCTCGAAGCAGGCGCCAAAGCAGGTGACTACGTTGATGGCCTGAAAGGCCGCGAACCCCATCCACCGGCGGTAGATGAAATCCGGCTGGAGAAGCGTCACGATGGAGAAGGCGTTTAGGGGAACGGACAGGTTGCCCGAGGAGCCGGTGGCCACGGCGGCGACCCAGCTAATCATGGCCGTGGTGTAGGACAGGCCGCGGCGGTATCTCTTGGGCGCCAGGGCGTTGACCCAGATGTACTGGCCGCCGGGGTGAGGCATCGCGGAGACGAGCTCGGCGAGGGTGGTGGCCGTGGCGAGGCCGACGGCTGCCATGGCGAGGCCGACGGCTGCCATGGCGGTGCTGAGGATGAGCGGGATGCCGACGGCCGTGTTGGTGACGCCGTAGCCGATGCCGATGGCGGAGAGGGTGGTGAATGGCTTTTGCGTCTGGATGGGGACGTTGTCCTCGCGGATCAAATGGGCGGCGTGTTCGTCGACTGGCTTGGCAGCATGTTGGGGTGGCATTGTGCCCAGTTTGGCCATGATGGGTGGTTGTGACGGTTCGCGCGTCATGCTGGGCATGCGAGGACAATGGCGGAATTGTCTCTGGTTGCTGGATCCATTGATGGGTAGGTTTGGGTCTTGGGTTTTGATGCTGAGGGCGAGACATGTTCTGAGGACAAGTTCTGGGGGACATGAGTTTGTGCGACCGAACAATGGCAGAGTGAGACAGAGTGAGACAGACGTGCGTTGTATAACCGTTTGCAAATCCTATTCCGTGGTACATGCCAGTTGAACCATGTAGACTTTTTAAAATCCGCCACTCAGCCTTCCCCGCACCGCCATGTATTGCAAACGTCGGATTGGGAAAGACATGATGGCTCTGTCTGTCAGCTTCAGCTCCTGGCTGGAACTTGTAGTAAAGGGATGGGAAACAACGAGCCTGTTGGCTACGTTTATACCCCGTGCTATATCCGAGAACAATGATTCATAGTTAGATTCTTCTAAGCTTTACGCATCTTTGTCCGGGCATGTCAATTAACGACGTGCCGTCATTTTGTGCAGCCACAAGCCCTTTGGATGGATGGCCTTTTCATCTTTGACCAGAGAAACAACTCTACCTCTCCTCTCTCCCACTAGCTAAGCTTGCGCAATGTCAATGGGGACTGAGAAATGATTCTCTCAGGGGACAGCAAGCTCCTGATGTGACCCTTCCCAGCGCCCCCGTCTCGATATAGACTGCATCCGAGTGTGGCGGCAGCTACCTGACGCTGGACAGGGTTTCACATGCAACTGTCGGAATCCGGGGGTCCAAGACATGGATCCGCGAACAAAGGGACCAAAAAAGAAAAACCCCAGGGCCAGAAACCCGCACCCGCGCCTGATACAACCTCAGATGCAGCGAGTCCACCCGTGACGTGGCAGCAGGCGGCAGCAGCGGCAGGACTGGGACGCCTCGACAAGGGGCCAAGCGTCTTCATGTCAGGGACTCGGGGTCGAGAACGGGTAGAAAAACCACGGTAGAATGCATTCAACGTTGTGCTCTTGTATACGAAAAGGGGGCGACAGCGAGCTACGATATCCCGCGTCACCACAACACGGCGCACTTGATTCGCACAGCCCAGTGAACACAGCATATTCCAGAATCCAGACATCCGATCCCCTCGCGGCCTTGAGTCGTTATCCGCCAGAATGGGCGCCTTTCCTCCCCCCATTGACCCGTCTTATATCCCCTCCGTCTCTCTGACAAGGCTCCCCGCGACGGCACCAACCGCCGACATCATCGCCACCCTGGAGCGCGATGGAGCCCTCATCTTGGTCGACCTCGTGTCTCCCCAAGATGTGGCGGCCATCAACGCCGAGATCGAGCCGTACATCCAAAAGGCCAGGGCCGAAAGCCACGAGGCGTACGACCTGATCCCCAAGCAGACCGTCATGGTCCCCGGCGTCGTGGGCAAGTCGCCGACAATGGCGAGGATGGCCGAGCTCGACGTCATCGACACGCTGCGCACGCGGGTGCTGCAGAGAAAGTGCACCGCGACGTGGGAGGACCGCACCGAGGACTTCTCCATCGACCCTCTGCTTAACAGCAGCCTGACGTACCACATCAGCTACGGCGGTCCGCGGCAGAGGCTGCACAGGGACGACATGATTCACGGCATTTACCACCGCGGCGGCGAGTACAGCCTGTCTGACGAGACGATGCTCGGCTTCATGATTGCCGGGTCCAAGACGACAAGGGAGAATGGGGCGACCATGGCCATTCCCGGCTCGCATAAATGGGATCATGCGCGGGTGCCGCGGGTTGATGAGGTTTGCTTCGCGGGTGAGTCTCTGAGATGCCTTTTGTCCATGGTGCCAAATGTGCTAATGTTGATGGGATCGTGACAGAGATGGAGCCGGGCTCGGCGCTGGTCTTTCTGGGCACCGTGTATCACGGCGCCGGGCATAACTCGGTGCCGGACCAGGTGCGCAAGATATACGGCCTGTTTTTCATCCCGGGGACGCTGCGCCCCGAGGAGAATCAGTTTCTGGCCATTCCGAGGAGTAAAGTGCTGGGGATGAGTGACAAGATGCTCTCTCTTTTGGGTTATAAGAAGCCGGGTACTTGGCTGGGCATTGTGAATAACGGCGACCCGGCGGAAAACCTTGCCGAGGTGCTGGGCATGGCCAACTCGTGATGGCGGGTATAATGGTTGAGAGGTTGCTGCATGATGTGCGGTGCGTGGATGTTGTATTTACAATTTACGATTTACAGTTTCCAATGACAACTTATCCACACGTGTTTCTCATGATGATGGCTGAACCGCAGCCTTGAAAGCGTTTATCATGTTGCAAATCATGTGTTGTAGAACGCCTCTCTATTGCTCCCGTGTAATGAGGCGACCTCGACAAGTCTAGCTAGATATGGAGGAAAAGGTAAATTGTATTAACTACTAGCCTTTACACCACCACGGTACATGGAAACGATACATGTACTGGAAACGTCGTTGCATCAAAGCTATAATAGTTCAACCACTCTAGAAATACTCTATCCATCGTGTAAATTCCCCAAACCACCATCACCCCAGCCCAAACTCGTCCCTCACCGCCCGTCCAAACTGCGCAACCCCCCGCTCCAGATCCGCCGCCTCGGCCGTCGCCACAAACGTCATCCTGAAAAAGGCGCGATCCGCACCGCCCCCGACGCGGCACCAGCTGCCCCGCGCCACCAGAACCCCATTGGCCTCGGCGCGCGCGCAGATCCCGTCCTCGACGGCGCGGCACAGCTCCGCGTCGGCGTCGGCGCCGGCATCCCGGTCCTGGTCCCGCGCACCCGACTCCTGGTAGCGCGGGTGCCTCGCCAGCGCGGCGCCCACCCACAGAAACATGCCGTGCGTCGGCGCCGTCCACGCGCACACCTCGCGCGGGAGGTGCCTCTCGCACGCGGCCACCATGACGTCGCGCCGCCGCCCGTACTCCCCCGACAGGTAGTCCAGCCAGCCGGCGAAGCCCTCCGGCCCCCAGCTCTCGACGAGCAGCTTGTACAGCATGGCCTGCGAGGGCCCCGCGGGCGACGAGGGCCCGACCTCGGCAAAGTTGCCAAACATGTCCACCACCTGCCTACTGGCCGTGAGCCACCCGCAGCGCAGGCCCGGCGCGAGTATCTTGGACGTGGATTCCACGCGGACCACGCGCCCGGCCGTGTCGAGCGACAGGTACGACGTCGGCAGCGACTCTCCCCCGCCGCGCCCGAGCCGCAGGAAAAAGTACGGGTCGTCCTCGACAATCAGCAGGTCGTGCCGCTCGGCGACCTGGTAGACGGCCCTCTTGCGCGCCGCCGACTGCGTCACCCCCGTGGGGTTGTGCCCCGACGGGATGGTATACAGCACAAACGGCTTGCGGCCGCTCGACGCGTCCCACCCGCGCAGCGCGGCGTCCAGCGCCTCGGGCACCAGGCCGTCGGCGTCCATGGCGATGCCCACCGTCCGCAGGCCCTGCGCCCGCGACGCCATCAGCGTGCCCGGGTACGTGAACGCCTCGGCGAGGATGCAGTCGCCGCGGTTGCAAAACATGCGCAGCACCAGGTCCACGGCCGACGTCGACCCGCACGTCAGCGTCGTGTCCCAGTCCGCGTACGGCGGCCGGTGCGCGCGGCCCGTCGTCTCGCGGAAGAAGGACACCAGCTGGCTCCAGCCCGAGGGCTCGCCGTAGTTGAGCGCCGAGGAGAGGTCAAACGCCGCCTCGCCCTTGGAGCACGTCATGTTGGCGGCGCTCGTGGGCTTCAGCCCCCGCGGCTGCCGGCTCGCCTCGGTGCCCGCCATGCTGACCGATTGCCACGGGTAGTACAGCGCCGTTGGCCTGCCCGTGCCCAGGGGGATCGTTGCCGACGCGTTGACCGTCTTGGACGAGTCCTTGAGCGGGGATACCCCCTGCGTGAGGCTCTCCTCGCTCCATCGGTGGTTCCATCGCTGCGCGAGTCTCTTGGGCGCGCTGTTGTGTGTCGACGCCGGCTTCACCGTGCTCCAGACCTCTCCCTCGGGGGCGTCGTACACCTTGTCCCGTTCCAAGTGCATACTGGCGAATTTTGCGTGTTGCCCCGTGTCATAAGAGTACTAACCGAGTAGAAAGAGTCAATGTCGTGAAGCAGGATTCATGTAGAAATTGCGCGGCGTCGTTTACATACGTACTTTTGTCAAACCGATGCACAACCCCCAAATACGCCAATCGTCTCAATTCCAGACGTGATGACGATTCTCTGCCAACCACCTAACAGCAGTCAATGGTGGCAAAAAGATGGGACAAACCAGTGGGATCAAATGGTCTTAATGCACGTCGTATAGTCACAGGGAGGCAGCCACTACGTGCGGTATTTCAACCATCGAGTGG
The DNA here is from genome assembly GCF_013426205.1 of Metarhizium brunneum. Lineage (NCBI taxonomy): Eukaryota > Fungi > Ascomycota > Sordariomycetes > Hypocreales > Clavicipitaceae > Metarhizium > Metarhizium brunneum. The sequence continues at coordinate 815,834 of NC_089423.1, read as the reverse complement.
CACCACGTCCAGCAGCAAACGCAATCGAAAACAACATCAGACAGGCGCCAGCTGGACCGCTCCGTCAAACACTGCCATCAGAGGCAAATACCGCTGCAAGACGGCATGCATCTGGACTACTAAAACCAGTATTCCGCCAACGAGTGGATCGCCATTCAAGCCAAGCCATGCATATCAATGGGTCCACGGCAGCAGACACTGCAAGTCACCGGACGGTAATATGCGTCAACAATTATGCCTTCATGCTACCCTGTGCCACTTGCAAGTTCCGTGTGTCGCCGTGCTTGCATGGAATCTCCTGCATGGCGGGAGCGGATGCCCAAACCAGAACACACAGCTAGCCACCGTCACCGACCCAGACAGACGACGTCTCCAAATGCAATGCTTGCTTGCATGCCTGGTCATTTGTCAAGGACGCCAGCACATGTTTTTTTTTCCCCTCAAATCGAGGGACATGCCGACCGACCATGGGGGCCAGCACATTGTAGACTCCCGCGAGTCCCGTCGCAAATTCCAAGCGCACGCGGGCAGCGAAACGAGTACTTGATATACAGCCCTAGCATTACTAGATAGCCCATCTGTAACCACAGATGGCATATACGAAAGGTCAATATACATCATTCCAGTCATCAAGTGTGGTCGCGTGAAACTGATGAAACCAAGCCAGTCACCCTCCCCAAATAAATCCCTTCCAAACAGAGAGCAACCTCAATGAGTATGGAGAAACAAGCAGAAAATAAAAGAAACACAAAGGCAACCCTTCACTTTTCCCTCTTGGCATAAACCAAGCCAAAACAAAACCGCGGGGGGGAATAGATTCCGGGCCAAGACGTTGCCGCTCAAACACGCAACGCATTTCCTCCCTACTCCGCCATGTGCGAATCGGTACAAAAATGTGCAAAAATAGCATCACGTCTCCCTGACAAAGGTGCTTCTTGTAGCTTCCTCTAGCTTTGCGAACGATCCAACGTCTGCAAAATGTGCTCCGAGGATCCCACAATCCATTCCAGCCTTCGTCGCTCCAAAGCATAGCCTGTTTCGTACTTTTCCATCAGTGTGTTCAGTTTTCCAATGAACCAACAGATGGTGTCGTACGCCTGTTTCACCACTTCGCGTCCCAGTTCCCTCCAATCCTGTACCCAAATGTTAGAACGTCACTTCGCTACAGACCACATGTTCAGAGGGGCAACTTACGCGTTCCGCGGCTCTCCTGTCAATGGACCGCACAGCCATCTCAATCCAATCAATTCGCTGTTTGAGCAAGTTATTGACATCCAGGTCTTTCGAAATGGCGCCAATGGCAGCCAAGAGCAACACTGGTGGGAGATGCTCGAATCGGCTGGGTGACTGCAAACTGAGGCTGCGCTGGAAAACTTCCCTTTGGTGACCGCCTTTGATCCATTTCAGCAACGCTTCCTGCAGCTTTTCGTCCTGTATCAGCACCTCAACATCATGGACATCCCTGTCCGCCTCGGAGTCGACATTGCTGCCATGGTTGGCAAAGGGGCCGCCTACAGAGGCAACCTTGCTTGCGGAAGTCACGTCTGTCTGGGAAGTGGAATCTCGAGGGCTTCCCACATGTTGACCACTGCGCAAATAGTCAGGCCCGGCCATGTACTGTTGCTGCTGCTGCTGTTGCTGCTGGTAGGTAGGAGGCTGATTTGTCTGATAGCCGGTGAAACTGGAATGCGGGTTGGGTCCCGCCATGAAGCCATTGTTGGGGTAGCCACCTTGAGGACCAAAGCCCCGGAATCCAGGGCCGCCATCTCGGGCTTGACTTTGGAGCCCGGAAGCCCCCGGCAGCTCATGGACGGGCTGCTGTTTCAACTTCAAAAACTCGGCTTGAAGCGAGGACTGGGACGCAGCCATTGTGGACACCATGTCTGTCAGGGTGGTGACATACGAGAGTAGCTGGTCGATCTTGCTGCTGTCGGCAGCATGTTGGGACTGCATCTGCTCAAACTTGTCGTTATACTGCTGATGAACTTCGGCCGCGGCTTGCTGGGCCGACTGGGTGGCCATGTTTCGGAACGTGGGAGTTAGGCGTTGGCTGAGCGTAGCAACAATCTCTTGCTGCACGGTCGAGTTGACAGCTGTACCAACACGCTCGGCAATGGCTGTCACAAAATCCACAGATCGGAGTGACCTGTTCAGAGCCTGAGGCAGGGCACTTTGAATCTCCTTCTGCACGGCCGACGCGACATTTGGTTGAAGGCTGTGCTGGAGCACGTCAGAAACAGCTATGGTGGCCTTTTCACCAATAGCAGGGACCAGCAGCTCAGTAAACTGGTGATGAATCAAGGACTCCAAGACCTTTTGCGTATTTTCGTTCAGCACCTCGGACACCATGTCCAACAGCTTAAGTTGGTGTTGATTGAAATTCTCGTCCCGGAGTCGAGCACTTTCATCGATCTTAACATGGAGATTCTTGAGAGAGGACTTGAGAGTATCGGATACGACGGCAGTTAAGCGTGTTTGCATGGTGTTGATGGTCGAGTCAAGGACTTCAAAAGTCACACCAGAAGCAACAGCCGCGGTGCTGTTCGATTTTGCGGCGGATTCGGCTCTGCCTGCTTGTGTCCCGCGAGGTGGGTTGGTAGCTCCATTAGCTTCTGCTTCCTTGGCGGCAGCATTGCCCTTCTTCTTTCGAGACTTGCGCTCCGGCTTTTCGGCCTGGCCTTCCTTAGAGGACTGGGCAGGAGTCTCGGCCTCTTTTGCCTCATGACTCGGTTTTGAGGGAGTGGCTGCATCAGATCCACGTTGAGCGGCATCGCTCTGTGCAGCTGACGTGGACTGCTGGCTCGGCGATTGCTTGGGTACGGCACGATGGGCAGTGTTCTTAGCCTGCTGGTTTCCGCCGTGACTTGGATCAACTGCCTGGGGTTTATTAAAGTCGGAGACGGTAACAAGACCCTCCTTGACCGCATCGAGCACAAGGGTATTGTCAGACCCTCCAAGATCACTCTTCTTGACCATCACGCAGGCTACGCCCTTGGAATGCATGGCGTATAATTCGAATCGAAGACGGTCCTTGTCTTTGGGGTCCTGGCCCGCCATGTGTCCCATTCCTTGCTTCGCGATCGGGGTATAAAGAATGTCCAGGCTGCGCAGCACGCCTCGATTTGCGAATGAATACTCGCGGAAGCCACTAATGATAGCCGTACTACTCGGCTTTCGGATTAAGCAAGCTTCGTTGGGTTTCAGAGGTTGGAGGAGTTTCTCAATGTAGTCAACCTGGGACACGTTCTCAAGGCTATACTTAGGGGCCGAAAAGTGTGCAAAATAGACCGAATTACGGGTGGGATGGCCAATAACAATCATGCCACTGGCAGGGTGGTACATGACGCTACAGACGGCATCGGATTCCTTGCTGTGTGGGAGGTTGAACTCTTGAACGGCCTTACCGAGAGCCAGGTCCCAGACTTGGAGAGTGTGGTTCTGCTTCATACCAACCACCATGTAGCGAAGGGGGCCTCTCTGCTCATATGCTTTCTTCCTATCCAGCAACAAGACCGAGGTCGGCCACGCTTTCTCGCCTTCGGGGGTGGTTGCCAGAGTCATCAGAGGCTCCTTTACTTCCAATGATGATTCGGCAGGCAGAGGGTAACGGTAGTCAGAGTCTTCCTTGACTTTGGTGAGCGCACGAACATCCCAGAACTTGACTCGGCCTGATTTGTCAAGAGACACGACGACTGAATCGTCCTGGCTGAATGTGAAGTCCTTTCCAGCCTTGCCAGTGTTGATCTTGAGAGAGCACTGGGCGAGGAGAGCTTCGGTATCAACAACACGGTCGTGGCCGGCCTTGAAAAGCTTATGCTGGAGAATGTAAGCGGGCCAGATGAAGTTGATGGATTTGCCACGCCCAACGGCGAAAAATTCGGGGTGGGCAGTGGAAGCGCGGGCTCGAGTCTTCAAGAGGCCACCCGGGGCATCACCGTCATGCGAGGAGATGGGAGGAAGGGCGAACCCATACTGCTCCAAGTGCGGGTCCTCGATGTGATCCTTCTCCCCGTCCTTAATCTGCACCCAGTAGACAGCACCGCCGACGCCAGTACCAATGATGGCTTCCCGGTGAACGTTTCCGCTCTCGGGAGGGGTGACAGACATGGCAACATTGAAAATGCGGTCCTTTGTGTCCGTGAACACCTTTGCATCCTTGCCATCATCTTGGCGAATAACACGTAGACCGCCCTGTTTGGACATGCCATAGGTCATGTACGTCTGAGAAGCGGTGAAAAGGTTGCGGTCGATCTGGTCGAATTCCTTCTTGAGACGGGCAATGTCCATGATGGACTCGTCACGGAACTCGGGTCGAATCTCGTCTGTTTCTTCCTTGAGGGAAATAGAATTCCACGGCTCTTGGGGGAACTTGTAGACTCGAACCTGAGGTAGCTCCTTCTCTTCTTCCACCTCGATGGTCTCCTCCAGATCAGCACTCTCCCAGCTATCAGCCACGCCGCGCACATTCTCGCCTGTAGCATTGCCAGAGTCAGATGCATCGTTCATGTACGACATTTCAGTAGCGCGGTAGACCTCGTTCTTTTCAAGGCCATTTTTGATATTCTGAACAATCTGCTCTTCAACTGACTTGACGATCTCGGTGTGAGCAATCTTGCTTGGCCATTCCTGACCAGAGGCCTCCTTGGATCCCTCGTCCTCGACGAAGCCAGCAGGGACAAGGTCGTGCTCGGCTCTGTCGAGAGCCTCCTGGGCATCCTTGTCAGCCTGGTCAGCCAGGTCATTCACGGCCTCGGCAACAGTCTCCCTGCTCTTCTCTGCGGAGATTGAGCTCTCAAACTCGACCGGAAGGGCCTGCTTGGGCGACTGCGCGGTGGACTTGTGCACGTGGAGAGACGATTTGCGGTTGGTAGCGTGGCGACTCTGATCTGGAGGGCTTGCAAGAGGGCTGCGTTCACTTCCAGCGCGGGGTTGGGAACCAGCGGGCGAGGACTGTTCTTTTTTGAGGATTTGAAAAGGCGGTTGCGACAAGTGCGAAGCAGGCTGGGAGGTGTGTGACTGCGGCGACGACTGAGTGAGGCTCCCCATCAGCTGCTGGAACAAAGCAGACATGTCAGCAGGGTCAGCAGGGGGATCCTGTGATGCGAGCTGAAGCTGCTGGTAGGCATATGATGAGTCGTTGGACACTTGATGGTAGGCTTCTCTCATAGAGTTGGGCGGCTGGTGCTGATGAAACTGCGGTTGAGCATGCTGGTGGTGAGCCTGTTGCTGGTAGGCATGAGGCTGCGGCTGCGGCTGCGGCTGTTGATGCTGGTACTGGTTGAAAAAGCGGTTCGAATCAGTGGTGATCTCGGGCGACTGAGACGCTGCACCTTTGGATCTTGAGGTTTCCGTCAACATGGGCTGGTCATTCTGACTGGGCTTGGGGCGGTTCAGCAAGGCGAGCAAATATGACCTGGTATCGTTCGATGGCGAGCCGTTTGCAAACGGGTTTGTAACGGCAGGCTGGGTCTGCTGTGTAGGCTCATGGCCCGCCGGAGCAGGAGCAGGAGCAGGGGCAGGTTGTCGAGCCTCATCATCAGTGTCGTGGGCATCATGGGCGCCTCGCATCAGGGCGGCGAGCAGGCCTGTCGGATCAGCCCCAGCAGGCGCCGGCTGGAGGATACGAGTGGGAGGCGACGAGTACTCGGGCTGCGAGTAGGAAGGTTCGCGAGACTGGTGCTGATGTTGCTGTTGCTGCTGATGATGCGACTGTTGCGCATGCTGATGCTGATGTTGGGCGTTGGAGCTGCCCGACCCACTGCTAAACTTGAGAAGGTTCAACAAACTCGCCGTTCGGTCCTTGTTGGAGGGCATTCCGCCGCTATTGACGGGAGGTGTCGGGGCCGGAGGGAGATCCATCGAGTGCTGGATATTGTCTGCGGTCGGAGGGAGGGAGGAGGCGAGGGTGTAGAAATACTCAAGGCCGCAAATGCTTGTGCCACGGCAGGGTCGAGGAAAACCCAAAAGACTCTGGTGGCGCAATTGAGAGCCACGGCCGGCTGCAAGTTTCCGTGTCGGTTCGATCGGAAACAGAATGAACAAAGATGCGGAAAGACAAGAACGAAAATGATGAAATACAGAGCGTCTCTCGGCTTTGCAACTCAGAACTCAGAATGCTTTCGTCAAAAGGATAAAGGACGGGCAAAAAAAAGAGAGGTCTGGGTCAAAAGGGCGGGAGGCTGCGAGGAATTGGGTTCGGCCAGAAAATGGAGAGCAAGGAAAAGCTCGACTAAAGCCGAAGTCGCCTTAATAAGCAAATGAGTGGCTGTGAAGCGCCCGTGGAGCTGACCAGACTCAGCCGCCTGGACATTGAAGCCCAAAACGTCCGGTGCAGCGGTGCAGCGCTGATGCCCAGCCACCTCACTGTGCTTTGGCGCAACTTGTCGACCAGTCAAAGCCCGTGCATCGATGGACGAAGATTGAACAAATCGCGAAAACAGCCGGTACTCGCAACATTGAAAGCGGTGACCAGCCTCTTGGCGAGCTGTCCTTAGTACCCCGTACGTACTCCGTATCGACTATTAACCGTCCCACGTTTCGACCCTGATGTCCCTGACGTCCGAGTTCCGAGTCCGCCTCACATGTTCAAAATAGCCTATAAATAAATCCATCGGATTTGAATGCTTTGGCCCATGTAAGCAAGTGCACAGGACTCGTGGAATGCCGACGAGACCTCCTAATATATATTATACGATCATGTTGAGATTTTAGAGTGAGTCACTGGCATATACTATATTTTATTCCACGTAATCAGTGGCTGAGGCTATCACGAGATAGCTTTTACCACCGTGCCTCGATACATCACGAATCTTGTTACCTTTTAATACATTGCTTTGTCGTGGTTCTCTGGCTTGGGTACGGCCGCACGTGATCAATTGATGTTACTTTCACCAGGCCTTGCCTGATGCATTGATTGCATGGTTATCTAGACGGGCAAAAAATTAAACTCAATAATAAATAAATACTCCGCACATACGAAGTACAAAGTAGGCAAATACAAGTCAAGGCAAGCAGATGGCCCACCGCCCTCTCCCAAAACGGCGCTAAGCCAAAACGACCGAGTCCAGCTCCGCGCCCCCACGCCATCAACACCAACAACTCTCTTACTCAGCCATCCTCCTCCCAACCGCAAACCTCAACCTAACCATCTGCCACACCTCGCATCACGACTTCTGCGCACCGCACTCCTCCAACGCGCATCACATGCCTCCCGCCTCGTAAACCACAATGTTCTGCCTCAGAAGGTAACAAAGAAATCGCCCCCAACGCCGCTTTCTTCTCCCGCTAACGCCCCCGTCGCAGCTGGCTCCCCCTCCTCTTCATCCCTACCAACGCCTCGCCGGCCTTCATCTTCCTCTTCTTCGTGTGCACCTACTTCCTCAACCGGCCCTGCGTGTACTGCTCCATCCTCCTGCTCATCCTGTTCCTTACGTCGTGCAACTGGTCCGACCGCTGCTTCTTCGACTTCCAGAGCAACTGGTTCCTCCCGCGGCCGAGCACCTCCGACCCGTCCTTCAACGCCACCGTGGTGCAAATGGCAAACTCGACGGCCAGGGCGCTCGCCGGCGCGGCTGCCGACGCCGTCTCTGCCAAGGGCACCGAGTGGACCGGCCTCGGGGTGGAGTGGCTGAGGACGTTGTTGGGCAGGAGAGAGTGGAAGGTGGACTGCATGGACGTCTATATCCAGTTGTGATGGGAGAGACTCGGATGGCGGTTATGACGGGTGTTTCGAGCTGTACGAATATGTCATGATAGTGTATATGAAGAATGGGTTTTTTGTTCCAATCACAAGCAGGAGGACACAACTGGGCTAAGTAGCGAAGATACCAATCAATAGCGCTGTTACGAATCGAACCGAAACCAACGTCCTCTATAAACGCAGTGTGTGAATTGATTTCCAAATAAGCCTCTTTCTACGCTGAATAGTTATACCCTGCATCTAATATGTCAATATAGCTGTAAATCACATCAACACAGGCAGCGGCGAGAGCGATATTCTATACATATGTCAAGTTTTTTCTTTTCTTTTATTACAAGCAGAACGAAACAACCGGCCTAAATTGCGAAGATTAATCGATAGCACTGTCTTCAATCGTGCACAACCTCCTTCATATGACTGGGTGCATAAATGTATTTCCAAACAGGCTCTTTTCTACACTGCTATGACCATACCCTGCATCTAATATGTCAATTTAGCTGTAAATCACATCAACACGGGCAATAGCGAGAGCAACATCCAGTATTCTACAAGGATCGTATATTTAGCCTATATTGAGCGCATAATCATACCAAATCAATCTTAATCGCCCGCTTGCAATCATGCCATCGTCATCACACAAGAAATGCATTTCCTAGAGTTCTTCACCATACTCATCACCACCCTCATCACCACCCTCATCACTACTCCCGTCACCACTCCCGTCACCACCCTCATCCTCATTCCCCGCGGCTACCTCCTCTGGCATAGCCTCTTCTCCAACAACCTCGGGCTCCTCAATATCCGGAACATCTTTGGGCGTTTCCGTAGGCAAGGCTTGAACCGTAACCGTCTCAACCATGGTTTCCGTAATGGTCTCAGACATCGTCTGTGTAATGGTCTCCGCCATCGTCTCTGTAATCGTCTGAGGCACCATTTCCGTAATCGTCTCAAACTTGGTTGCTGTAGTCGTCTCAATCATGGTTTCCGTACGAGTCTCAGTCCTTTCCTGTGTAACAGTCCTGGTAATCTCAATCGTACTCATAGGCACATCATTCAACGACGTCTCAGATACCTGTGTCGTGCTCGACGCCTGGACAGACTCCGTTATTTGAACATTGATTGCCTCCCGCGCTGTTGTTTCTTCAGCATCAACCTTTGGGGGATCCACGATTCCAGAAGCAGATTCAACAGGCTTTTCGACTACGACTTGAGCAACTGGCTCCGGAAGTACACCCTTTGCGCCAACGTCAGTCGGTGTCGATGCACTCCTGACAGCAAGCATCAGTACCACAAGACTCAACAGTCCTATCAAGATGTTCCTTTGGTCCTGCATGAGCACCTTGACAGCTTCAAAGATGAGTTCAGGCAGCGAAGAACCCTTAGAAGCTTGCTGCCTGCTTTCGCGTCGTTCCTCTCGTCTTTCGAGGGCCTCCACAGACGGGGAAACCGGTGTTTCCTTCGGCGCAAAATCCGAGCATCGACGCTGTGGAATAGATGAACTTTCTGGCTGAGGTGGTGGACTCGAGCCGTAAACCTCTCTCAACCTTTCCTCGTCTCCCATTTCGCAGTCGTTTTCACATGGCGGGCTGGATTCGACATGAATTTCAGGCTGCGGCGGCTCCTCTACATGGATGGACGTATCCATGTCCTCGGGCATATACGACCGTTCCGCAGCCTCGGCCTCTTCGTGTCGCTGAATCTCCTCGTCAACAGCCGCAGCCGCAGCCGCAGCAGCTTCTTCTTCCATTTCCAGAGCCCTCTCCTGCTCAGCAGCCAAGCAGGTGAGTTCCTCTTGGAGCTTCGAGTCAATGATGGGTTCCAGCTCGACATCGACGCGTTCCATGTCTTTCCAGCAGGCTTCCCAAGCACCGGCTCGCATCAGGCCATTGCTCGCATACACCTTGACTCGGTACACCTTGCCATCACCAAGCGAATCGTATCTGATCTGTGAGCTGCACGTCTTGCACCAATGCGTTTGTTCCACCATGCTCTGTCGAGGCGAACCGTGTTCATCATAATAATCCTCGTCTTCGCTTTCCATGTCCTCTGACAAGGACATTTTGTTGGATGGCCCCAAATAATGCCCGCACTCCAAGATTCGGGCTCTCCGTCGAAGAGGGAGGTCCAGAGTCTCCAGTAGCCGCTCCTCCAAGACTTCATAGTCATTCTGCGGGTGAGGCAACAGAATGCCGCGATCTGAAATTGTATCGGCTGTGCGGTCTTGCAACTGGTTCCAGGACTCCCAAAGGGTTTTCCCCTCGGGGCTCAATTCACTTGGCTGAGCATTATCCAAAACATGACCCCAGACCCAGCGTGGTGGGAGCACGGTGACATGCAGCAGTACTAGTGGCGGTGTGTTTCTCTTAAATCGAGGAGGAGTCTTAGTCTTCCTTGGTGAGTACTGTGCGGAGACACTCGGTGACCCAAGCCTCGAAACAGTCGATCTTGGAGTACGGCGACTAGATCTGGGAGTTCCAGTGGCCGACGCAGGCGGAGAAGACATCTGCATTGCCATTACAGAGGATGGAGATCTGAATGTTGGCCTTCGCGTGCCCCGTATAGTGGGCACAAATTCCTCGTCCGCATCAGACTGGGGAATATCCGAGATGCGGGCAGTCCTTGTCTTTGGCGGTGAAATTTGCTTGGCACCCTCGCGATCAGCCTCGGACATGGACCCCATTGAGCTTCGAGGACTATTGTCGCTGAACACATCATCCTCATGCTCGTGATGGGAGCTACTATCCCCACCCTCGTCCGCATGAGCGGTGTGTGCGGCATGGTCCTCCTCCGAGACCTGGCTCTGACCAGCTTCCGATTCCGCTCCAAGTGATTGTCGGTGGCTCTCAGTATAAGACTCGCTAACGAAACTGGCTTCTTCTTCTTCTTCGGGTGCGGAGGCGGCGCTCTGGATAGAATCACGAGGAGTGTCAGCTACATCTTCTACGATATTTTTAGCCGCAGCGTGAATCAGCGCCTCAGTCCGCATGGAGTGCCGCCTCTCCAAATCGCCATCGGAATCTTCCATGTTCGATGAAGCAGATTCCCTCCGTGAGTCGGGGTCGTCCTCTTCGGCCCAGACATTTCTATCAAGAACCGAATCGTCCTCGGGGTCGTCGACGACCTCCTCCACCGTTGGCTGCAAATTTTCGGTGCTCAGTAGCGAATCTTCAGCCGGTGTATCGTCTGCGTCTGCTTCTTCCACACTCTGCATGATGTCTTCATTGTTTGTAATCGTATCGTCTTGACCAACACTTGCACGTGAGCCTTGCTCATCATGAGTCACTTCCTTGGCACAGGCTACATCCTCATGCTCCATTGTAGGCAGTTTCTCATCCGCAGGCTCGCTTGCAGAGGATGGGTCGACGTGTATCTCAAAATCGAGGTCCTGATGGTGATTTCGTTGTGGCATCAGAGGATGAGAATCGAGACGGCGTAGAGGTGCAGGATGCAGGGAGAAAAGCTAAAAAGACGGGGAAATACGCCACGCGATATGGTTCAAATAAAACAAGATTTACAATGCAAAAAATTCTCCGGTGGCCTGATAATGGCAGAATGGATAGTTTTCGGTTCGGAGCTTGCATGTGGGACATGGTGGTTGGCTGGCCGAGCTCCTTGGTTGCCCGACTTTGTTTACATCCGTTGCCACGTCGACGGGTTTGTTGTGGGGCATTGCGACCAATCTTTTGACCTGCGGTTGTCGGTGACACTATTTGACGACGCGCAATTGTCAATTTGACCTGCTGATTGAATCTTTACAAAAATCGAAATTCTTACAGCAAATATATCAATTTATGGTTTTGCATTCCATATGTCCATATTCTCGGGGTCTTTGCGGGGTTGGAATGCGGGTGCGCCCGTTTCATAGTACTTCCCATTCTTCGATTGTGGCTCTGCTGGAATGCTAGTATCCTCATGCTGGGTGCAAAAAGAAACTAGAGCATTTAACGAATTTCTATTAATAGAACTGATTGATTCTTTGCTACATAACTGGTCTAGCGTCAATATCTTGGGCTTTTGAAACCCCAAGCATCATATGCAGATGGTGTCTTGTATGTATACTTCATCGAACAGCGCTGTCCACACCGGACTTTATGAGTTATTTATTATTTCAGTGTCGAAGATAAAGTTGGAGCTAATTATGAACTTCTTAGACCTCATGAACGCGTCTGGAAATAACCCTCGCTTACTTGATTCCACAAATGCGTGTGCTATTTGTACTATTCGGCCCACGCCTCACGTAGAGGCCCGTGTAACACTCAGTTACGTTAGATGAAAGCCACTGGTTTCTGCTGACAACCCATCGTACCGAAATTTGGCTTCAGAGATGTTTCTTTGGTGTGGCTTGTTCGTTCATGCCGGATCAGTGTGAGCCACCTTTAGGTCGACCCCATGCACACATTCCAGTATACAGACGACCTTTCCGATTCCAGTCAGAAGACGGACCTAATAGACGTTTTTCATCTTAGATGAGTCTTTTTAGCTATACCTTAGAATAAGCAAGAGGTATTAACTGAGTAAACTGCTATACAAGCAAACAGGATAATATATACTAATAGTTTCTGCTTTCCCATCATAAGCATATTGGGTAGCGCAAACTCAGGTAAGACCTGGCTAGGCTTATTTGTTTAATACAAGTGAGTATATAGTAAAAGGCCATAAATGGCCAGGAAGTGGGATGTCTTCTTTTTATTGCCAGCAACTAACCCTTATATAGAACAGAACCAGTATACTGGGACTCACTTGCTGACAGGAACAAAGGGCGTGGAAAACTAGGGGGTAAGAATACCAAGATGGCCTTAAATGGCTTCACGTCGAGGCAATGAGGTCACGAAATGTAACAATTGTCCGTTTGCTCAGTGGGTCAACAGATTGCGCAGCTGATAGTTGAGATCTATGCTTGTAGCACATAATACATGCACATTCAAGACATGCAATCTACTGTATTACTCAAGATAGAGTAACATGTACACAGATAACAGTTTGTAGGTTTCATAGATATTGAGCTTTCTCAAACAAGCCTTTACCCTATCCCTATTATGATAAATATACATTGATAAAGTAGTGTGGCAACAGTATCTATTAGACACCCGCCGTATCAGGCGGAAAGTCCAAGGTCGGAGTTTAGTCAAGGATGACACCTGGGCCATGGCATTTACCGAGCAGCGACTGAAGGGTAGCTAGTGGAGGTTCATCGCCTGATATTGATGCTGAACTCTGAGTGTCGTGTTTCGTATGACCCCTCTGGTGCAATTGGGACATCTGTTGAAGAGATGCTTCTCTGAAATGTCCGCCAGCCTGCTTCTGCCTCTTCCCAGTGCCTCGATTCTTCCCGCCGATTCGCTTGCCATCTATTGAGACCAAAAACCGGATGATATCATCGCCTTCTAAATGATTTTCGATATTACTAATCTGCGACTCCATATAGGTATCAACATCGGAGCAAAATGCCAGGCAGCGCTGCAGCATTTTGGCTTTATTCTGAAGTTTATCGAATGAGGCTTGCTCTCCCGCTGATTCCGCATTTAAGCTAGTATTTAAGCGCTCAGCGACAATTTTCTGGTATTTCTCAAGGTGAGCCAGCATAAAGCACATGTGGTGCATACAACCCTGGAGTCCCTTACCAAATAGCATCCCAGAGGTCAAGTCAGAATCCTGGTTTTTCTGAAAATCAGCCTGGATCTGTTTGATTTGCTCCGAAAGAACGGTGCAGAACTGGAGAGCCTTCTCCGTGCTCAGCCGTTCCTTCTCCATATAGCGGCGGATAATCTCATTCAAATTCGGGTCGGCAGCGACGCGCAGAGTAAGAGCTTCGAGTTTCTACAAAACCTCCTAAAGATGGGCTGTAGAGTGTTTACATGAGTAATATCACATGCGAGAGCAGCTGCGTGCGCAGGCTTGTTACATTGACGGCGATGCATTCCCTGAGCAACCCGGAAGCAAGTTGAAGCAAATAGACCGCTGCATCGAGTCACAACATATTGCAATGAAAATATGAAATTAAAGTCAGTCCCAAAAGATGGATAAACGAGCAGGGTTCTAAAGGGATAGCCTTTCCAACGGGACAGTACGTAAATGTGCCAGCCCTTTCAATGGGGCAGCACATGATGGGATGGCACATCCAATGGGATAGCCCTTCTAATGGGATAGTCCTTTCTTTCGTAATACGTAGTGTGGTGCCGTTCTTGCTCAGTCTTACGCCAGGCAAAATTCAGGTGCGGTCAGTCTGCTGCCTCGCCAGTGGCAGGCAGCCAGTCAGATGCCCCCCAATCTCAAGCCGTCACTAAAACAAGTGTCTCATCATTCACCACAACTTCCCTAAACCCCTTCGCCAATACTCCTTGTCTATCGGTAAAGTCAGTCACAGCAACTGTCATGTCTCAATCATCCACCACAACTTCCCAGGTCCCCTTGGTCAATACCACTTGTCTATGTGTGTTATCAACTCTCAGTAGGACCAGCCCCCAAACTTTGGTTTGTTGACTTTCTGGTTCGTGTCGTCTTTTTGGCTGGCGATTTCTCCTGGTCTGCAGGCCGTTCCGGCGGTGCTTGCCGATGCCTGATGACCGAACAATGCTCTACCTCCCACGATTTATGGGCTCGCTTGCGACATTATAAAGGCTATCAAACATTAGTCACGGCTCTGGTAGCTTCGGCTTTCACAAACCACATGCTTGATATCCTCGCGGTGGTCGGGGGTAGCAGCTTCGCCCGAGCATGGCAGGCCCGCAGGTGCTGGCCTCGCAGCCACGCTTCCGTCCTCGCCCTCACCAGCCTTTTGGCTTTCAAAGCCAGCCTTCTGCTGCCGGCGGCCACTTCGGAGGTCACTCAGGTTTTCGAGATATCCATCTGGCAGCCCAGTCACGTAACCGCCCGTAAATACGCCTATTTCCATATTCTTGATTGGAGTCTCGCCCTGAGCTGCTTCAATGCACGCCGCCGTTAGTCCGTTCTCGCCGTCGACATCTAGGAAGACAACTTCGTCGGCGCCTAGGTAATCGGCGATTTCTCGCTGCGTCCTGTTGTAGGCAATTAGAGCTGCGAAGGTCAGCGTCACAACCTTGACTCCAGTCTGCGGGCTTGTACAGTCAACGGAAATACCTACCAGAACGGTCCGCGAGGTCTATACCATACTGCACATACACTCAGTACTCTCAACGACGTATGCAAAAAAGGGATGGATGACTCACGATGTGCGGATGTGTGCAGGGTGGGGAGCATGAGACAAATACGACGCGAAGCGCGCCCGCTTCCCTGGCCAATTGGACCTGAATTATTAGCGGGAAATCCTGGAAACTAAAGGCAAAGCTGTCAATGCAGACTTACAATCTGTCGCGACGTTGCTAACACGGTCATTAGCCCAGACTCCGAAGAAAGCTTTGAAGATTACTCACTGCCTCGGACGATGCTGTCGTCGACGATGACCAGGTTCTTGCCTTGGAATTCTGACTCGACGAAAGAGAATTTACGGCGGACACTCCTTAGGCGTGAAGCCTGATCAGGCAGGATAAAGGTGCGGTGGACGTAGCGGTTCTTGACGAGGGCCGTCACGTACGGCTTCCCCAATTTCTGAGCTAAAGCAGCTGCGGCGACGTTGCTCGTCTATTAGCACAAGGTCAGCATCGTCGAACGTGAAGTCTACCCCAGAAATGTTATAATTCACCTCTGGAACTGGAATAACTGCGAATAGTCAGTGGTTAGAAAGATGAATCATGTTATCGATGTTTGACTTACTCGCGTCAATCTCCTCGACACCCTTTTCTCCAAGGACGAGTTTAATCTTCTCGGCCAACTTCTCTCCCATCTTTTGTCGACTGCGGTATACGGATATACCATCAATCCAACTCTCTAGTCGGGCAACGTATATGTATTCAAACGTGTCAGGAGTATAACCTCTCCGCGGAACGACCTGGCGAAAGATAGGAGTGCCGCCTTTCGGACAGAAGACGGCCTGGCCTGGCAATATATCCACAATATCACGAAAGCCAAGTTGCTGTAGTACAACTGACTCTGACGCCATGAAGTAATCATTTGCGCCCGCTATGGTAGCCGAGGGTCGTGACCCAATGCAAAGGGGGCGGATGCCATCAGCGTCCCTACATTTTGATCTTGATCAGATATTGGCACTAGAGTAGGAGACCGAAATGTGACTTGCCTGAAGGCCAGAATCCCGAAGCCCGCGATCATCCCCGTGCATGCAAAAGCCCCATGACATCTGGAATACACATCGCCCAATGCCTTGAAGATATCGTCGACTTTGGCGCGAGTCCTTCCCAGCTTGTGAAGGCCGTGTGCGAAAACATTAAGCCTTTGACAGATGAGATAATGCGCGACGATGCCGACTGAGCGGGAAGCAAGATGCAATCACGTACAGAAGCTCCGAGTCGGAATCGGAGTTGATATGCCGGTGAGCCTCCTCATCGAGGTATCTGCGGAGCTCCTCGGTATTAATGACGTTCCCATTCACGGTCAGTGAGATTCCGAACGGGGCGTTGACGTATAATGGCTGGGCTTCGGACCTAGAGTCAAGGATCAGATAATCAGATATAAGAAACGTTTTCCATCACCATTCTGTATACGTACGCAGACGCGGTACCCATGGTCGGATAGCGGACATGACCAATGCCTAGAGAACGGTTATTTTCCGTACAGACGTTGAGATAGCTGTTACGCACCCATATAGCCCGGAAGCTGTTGTAGCCGCCTGCCGTCTGAGAAGACTTCGCTGGCTAACCCTAGTCCCTTGCACTGGAAGACTCTGCTGCCCTGGCAAACCGCAATCCCCGCAGCATCTTGTCCTCGCTGATGACATCATCAGCATTTCCACCCAGTGACAGTTGTCGCTCGATCATTTCTTGACGGCTTATGGACGTACATGCTGGAGAGAATAAAGAGACTCATGCAGATCAACCGCGGCGCTGGTAGCGTCGGGATCGCCAAGCTGTTAAAGTGGTCAGCGTGACTCTTGCTGCCCCGCGGTAGGACAGTTTCTAGGAGCGAGGAAGAAGGCGTACCAATATGGCTGAGACACCGCACATTGCGTCGCTTGATGACTTTGTATGTCCTTTCTCACACTTGGAGGTTCGGTAGCTATCATGCAAATAATGCTTTGGATGCTGAAGAATTGACTCAATCGTCGAATCAGGGAAATTTTTTTTGGTGGTCGGGTACAATAGACCCACTACTTACATAAAATGACCATATCACCAAGTCGCGATTGGCTCCGCTTCTAGCCACGTGCCCAGGTGCACTGATTTTTCTCAGTTGTGCCAGATAGCGGGGCAGGCAAGCTTCCTTTATCGCCCCTCCATCATTGATCTTTCTTCTCTCTTTTCACCGGCATCAAGGCCGGGCCCCTAGACTCGAACCCTCGACGAAGTGTCACTACTGTCCAAGAGCAGCGCTGGCCTCACGCTTACGCTGATCAAATCTCAGAATTGACTGCGAGACGACCCAAACACCGCCGTGAACTGACGATGATCAACGCGACGGTGTCGAAACGAGTGCCCCGCACGCTTTCTGGAACCGGCTCGACTTAGAACGTCGAGCCCGATGGCGAGGCGCGCAGGAAGACAGACCAGCACAATGCAAACGATTTCCTTGATGCAGTCCTCGACAGTGCATGTCATTTTACGATGATATCACCCTTATGATGCCGACCTGGCTGACCGTCCTTGGATGGGTTGTCGAAATGTACCGCTTGGCGTACTATCCATACGAAGTTTGCTGCAATACGCGAAACGTCGACGAGCCGCCATCCAACAACTCAATTTTACCATTTTTGAAGATGGAGATTCGATGCGATAATCCGCTAGAAGAGAATAAACGGGTGCCTCCGCTTCGCTTCGCCTTTAACTCTCCCATGGCTCCATTGCCAACCTCATATCTAGTCTAATTCAGGCATGTAGAGTCCTTGCGCCTAGCCCTTGCCTGCGATGCGCAGACGGTAGAGGCCGCTAGACGACTTGCGTCGTCTGTACTCAGCATTTCCCGCTCGACAGTCTGCGAGCGGCCTGTGCCTGTTGCTACCAAGATGGCCGAGGGAACATTTGCTCTTTCAGGGCTGACTTTGCTGCTCGTACTATAGCCGTTGCGCAAGCTTCGCAAAAGTGATTTGCTGTCAAGGCGCCAAGGTTCAAGTCAGACGTATCAACATAGAGTGGCTACATAGAAACGATCCCACCACCCTTCTCTTGCCTGCAGTAAGAAGGGTCGACGGTGTTCAGCTTGCCATACCCGGCGCTGAAGTCAGGCGTTGCAAGAGCGAAAAGCAAAAAATGCTCACATTTCGCAACCATAAGCCCACAGACCCCAGAAATGTGTTTGCCCTTGCGGCACCCTACACTCTGACTCTGGACCGGTGTGTCTGCTTCAAATGATCAACTGATTCAGCGGATCAGTTCTTCAGCTGGGATGACTGGGCTGAATGGATGTATTGGCTGGACCTATACGTATCAAGCCACGGACCGGCTCGAGGCAGAGTTGCCCTCCTCCGTACGTCGAATGGAGAGTAGATTTGGGGCACCGAGGTCTGATGCCACTTCGTGCTTAGCCTTGAGGCGCAAATTTCGTATTTAAGGCTTGCCCGTTCAAGTCCGATAGGGTAACGACTGCTATTTCTGGCCGACTCTTTGATATCCCAGTTACGAGTGGAGCTCAGGGCACTCATTTCGTCTACCATGTTTTTCTGCCGTCCAACTTTCTTAATTGGTTACTTGTGAAACAATGCGCCTCTCTTCCAACATTTGGTCTTTGGGAATGTCTCTCAGGTGCTCAATGGTGGCTGCACGGCCTTGGCGGGATCTACACGTTCACGCATGCTGCAAAGATACACGACGCTGTCCTCTGCAAAGAAGGAAGCGAATTTGCGGAATTCTTCGGACGGCAACTCTGGTCTCAAACGTGCCATTTGGTAGTAGTTGTCTCCCAGTGTGACAAGAGCTAAAGGCTTGGAGCAATGACTCAATTCACCCAACAACAATTTTTGGTATTAGAGGTCCTTGGTTTTCCTTGAGGCCTAGTTGACCAAAGAGGTCTTTAAACACAAGAAGTCGGTGAAGTCTTCTGCCCTGGGTCCCGTGATCGTCGCCCTCGTGTAAGCGTGTGACACACGGGATGGGAGATTCCGGCGTAGAAAAGGCGTACACATTGCATCTAGAGAACCTACTTCGTGGGCCGTACGGCCCTCTTCCCGCCGAGTATGATAGCATGCGCTTCAGGGGTGCGACTCTTGATTCGGATGAGAAGGTGTTGCCTTCAGGCAGGCTCGCAGAATTACAGGTCCAGGCTGAGAGACTGCACCAGAAACAGGGTACCGACGAGCTCAGATTGGATCCAGAGAGTCTGAACAGTCTGAATCTTGATGCCTTGCGCAGAGTTCTAGCATCGACGCGGTAGCCGCCTTGCCATATATGATTTATCACGAGGGATAGCTGCGGGCCCATGGAAGTCATTCGTATCTTATAGTTAGATGATGGTAGCTTGGCATCCTTCTAGTTTGACTATTGGACTGCGCAGGACGTTTGTATTGGACAAGCATATTAATGTGCCAAGATGAACAATGACATTCTTCATGTCTTGATGATTTCCTTCCTATCGCGGGCCGCCAATTGAGACATATTCAAGTGCAGGTTGCTTGAGGATTCCGATGTGCATCCGCGCAGTTGGGACAACCATGTCTGGACAACAGCTATATTCTACCACACTATAGGTTGTGATATACTGGCATATGTATAAATACATCCCATATTGAGGGTCCTTGGGAAGATGTTGACAAGCCTAGGACCCTGTAGTCATGCAAATGTTACCTCACAGTGCTCAGTGCCACGGTGTTTCGACATGTTCTACAGATAGAACGCCTGTCTCTGTCTTGACATGCCCACAAGATGTTGCCCCTGAACAGCCATGCAGCTTGCCAGTGCATAAAGCCTCGCTCTCGCTCTGTCAATAGCGACACTTGCACCAAGGACGACCGGTGACCATGAGCATCGGTGCTTATAGATGACTGGCCCGACAAGCTCCTCGCCTTTATACACTGCTGGTATATTACAAAGCCGGAAAAGTGTCCGTAATTCTCGCATTCTCATGCACTGGACAGTGACTTGAGGCACGGAAAGTATGCTACGCTCGACGAATCGCCCGAAGGTTATTGCCTTTCCTGCCCCATCACAACACGGAGTTCACGGAGGCGTATATCCGCCCTGAGTATTCCTTCGGTTCAGCAACAGTCTGGCAAGATGGCTGCATTGAAGGGTCCAATATTCAATCCAACGCGGCGGTGCGAGGCAGCCCGGCAGGCGTGTCTGCTTGGAACTGTTCATCCCGGTAGTAATTACACGGGATCTGTGGGCACGCCTCTACTCCGGGAGCCGCATCCAACTGACCGGTATGTGGGGCCGGCCATCCGGAGGCCACCCGGAGTTGATGACCGCCATCTGCCAAGAGCTGTATGCGGGGCAGCCGCTCGGTTAGTTGGAATATCTACATTGTAAGTCATCTAGTTGAAAGCCTTCTCTGCACTGATTTAAAGTTTTTCACCGAATACGGGTTGCATCAGTTGTGTGCAATCTCGGCTGGGTGTATACGGCTACTATATAGGCGAAAAATAGTTCAGCTAAACAAGACTCCTATGGATGGAAAGCAGACAGAAAAGGTCAAGTGACAAGCTTTAGACTGGTTCACCTAATAAACTCCCGAGGTCCATGAACTAGGGTCAATGAGGACGGTCGACCACAGTGGCAAGAGGCCAGCCTACAGCATCTGAATATAGCAATGTCCAACTGTCAATAACGCAAAGAACTATCGTGATATTCCACAACCAAACGCTCAATTCCTTAACAAATAGTTCTATCCGAGACCCTAATCAGCTATCCATCCAACGCATACCTAGCCACTCACTACAAAGCCATCTTTTCTATCGCAAAACAGGACCCTTTGTAACTGCCGTCCAAAGCGCTCGAACCCTTCCGTCTTGCACAATAATCACGTCGGTCCCCTTGACGAGATCAGGCTCCACCGGAGGTCCAAACGACCAATTCTGAATGCCCAGATTCTGGGCCACGACGGTGTCCCCTTGTAGCCGAAACGCAAAGGCGGGATTTTCGCCCAAGAGCTCTCCAACGCGCCTATTCAGAGCGGCATAGCCAGTACGTACATCATCGTCCGCTTCGTACCAGACAATGTCCTCCCCGTAGATGCTCTGGATACACGCCTTGCGCGCAGTCTCGTCTCGCTCGTTAAAGACAGACAGGAGATTTGCTTGGATGAGCGCCCGGATAGTGGCGTGGCTTTCGTCGGGGCTGCTGGATATGCGTAGCGGCATGATGGGTTTGGTGGTCATTTTGGGGGATGTCGAGTAGCCGGGACTACTTGTCGGGTTTGAAAGTATGTGTGGTCGAGGCGAGTACTAATACCTGCCGCGCTGGTAAGACATGTTATCAGTGGCGTTTGGGGGGCGCGTAAGCTGCCGCATTCAGAGACGTGAATCAGCGCCCAAACTGTATGGGTATCTAGCAGCCAGGGCAGCCGGCTGCGGCGGATAACAGGCCAGTATGAATCCGGAAAAATGAGGGCCCCAGTTTCCTTTCTTGGGGGTTGCTAATAATTCTCAAGTCTTCCGGGGTGGTGTTTAATAACTCTCACGTACATTCAAGTACTTGATACATTTTTTTCAGTTCTGAAATAAAATAACATGATTCTTAAACGTGAGAATAATTACATGGATAGTACGCGGGACGTTTTCTTCAATTTAGTTAGCTTTGAACAATCGGCCGTCCATCATTCGCGATTTCTCGCTCTTGAGAGTCTCGGCGTGCCGTCTGTCAATCACCCGATTTCGCCAGACATAGTACAATTTAGCCAAGACAAAGAATCGGATATTCAAGACACCGAGTCCCACAAGCCCTTTATTTGCCTGTCATTCCGGAAAGTAGTATTGCTAGTCGGTAGTTTTCTTTTCTTCTCCAAGTAGCAGAATAGTGCAAGCGGATGTGGGCAGCCCACAGTACAGCTAGAAATAACTGAATGAATATTTGACCAGGTCAACTGGGCACAGCCTCCTCCTTTATTCTTGTCCCAACGCCGTCTGCCCAGGCTCTAATGGCAGGCCAGTCGCGCGAGTCGCCAAACCGCGTCTTGTCTTCGGGGACGCAGCACGCGAAGATGAGGCGTATAATCCACGGCAGATCCGCCTTGTCGAATGCGCCGCGGAACAGGCGATGCCCCTGGAGACGTAGGCGCTCGCGCAGCCACTTGTCCATGGACACCTCCTCCTTGGCGAGGTCGTCGTCGGTCGGCGGCATGCCGACGCTGAAAGCCCACACGCGTGGCACATCTGGATTTCCAGACGAGAGGTAGGGTTCGTTTTGCTTGAGGAAGCGCCGTCCCGGTGCAATCCACCGGCCGACGTGGATCGCGCTGCCGATCACAACCGCCTTGTACTTGTTGCCTTCGGGGCTGGAGAGAAGGGGCGTAGCGGCCGCCGGGATGCAGTCCACCGGAATGGGTGCGAGCTGTTGCGACAGTTGTCGGGCCACGGCCTCTGCTATTTCTCTGGTTGAGCCGTGGGCAGTTGCGTACGATACTAGGACGGCCATTGTGGTAAGTCTGTTTTGAGCCTCGGAATGGTACGATTTGCGGTGTGGAATGACCCTGGGTAAGGAGGTTGCATTCTGGCGTTATATCAAATTCACGTCGGAAACAGTGAGATTGGGCCTTGAATATCCAAAGCAAAGATATGGGCGGCAGGGAATTACGGTATTCGCGCCACGAGAGGAAAAGATGGAACGATGGAGGCCTCGTGATGCCGTCTCCGGAGGGACTGATAATGACACCATGTCACATCACGCCACGAATGTTAATTCGTAGCTGATGCGAAAGTGGCTGCTTTCCACGTATTGCCGGGAGGGTTGACGCCACGTTCATTTACAGTTATCTCCTTGTACATAGCAACACGTTGAACATACAGATGCAGATGCTAAACATGGAATTCAAGACAGGAAAATACTTGTATCGACCTACTTGTCTTGAGCGTATCATCAGTTAGGGTTCCATTCATTATCATTGTTCAATTTACCTTGTCTAGGCATTACACCAGATGGTGAAGTGTTTGATCAACCATACCGACACTATAGTTTCCTACGAACAAGGGACGAAGCTACACAGGCGTTGGCTAAGTGAAGGATGTTGACTACAAGTGTTCACGTAGTAGAAAACCATAACCCTTTCGCATGCCGTCCAAGTAAACACGGCGGTGCAAATACGGGCTGCCCACGCCACGGACCGATCGACGTGGAACCGTGCCGCGCCGTTTTCCCGAAACGGTAATTTTCGCTTCATGACGACGTCGGGCGGCGTTGACAAGTCGCTTTGGAAATACATACTGCTATTGCGCAGGCGAAAAGGCGTCTCTGGATCCTTTGCTGGAGGAGCCTCTGGGTCGGAAGCCGAGGACGGTGGACGACCAAACGGATGAGATGTTTGCGCTGTCGAATACGAAGGATCTTGTGGGAATTTGAACCTGTTAGTAATTTCCTAGTATCCATTCTTTAGAGTCATCCCTCTGAGTTGTCCATGTATGTCGTTAGCTGCGCTCGAATCTGCAGTGGAAAAGCGTCGTTTAACAGACAATCATATAACTATTCCCCGGACCATTTGCCATTGCAATACTAGGAACAGCCAGTTGTCTGATGTTCAACGTCCATCTTGAGTGAAGTCGATAAGCCCGCCTCTTCCGTCAAGGCACTCGGCTGTCCCTAGACAGTAGACTGCTGCCACAATAATTGCATGTAATCTTCGCATGGAACAGCACTCCACGCCGCCTTCTTCAAGACAGACGAAGGTCCTCAATCGTCGTCAAGTTGAGCGCCCGCAGCAACAGCAGTGCGTTTTGCAGAAACCACCGCTAGCTCCGGCCACACGAAGCGCCTGCATAGCCAACAAATAGGATCCAAAGAAGCCAGTTGTGAAGGTCATCTCGAGCCCGCCACTTCTCCCTCTCAGGCTCTAGTGCCACGCGTAATCGTGCCGCGTTCTCATCGAGTACCGGTGAGATACGCGGAAGCTCGCTTGCCATAAGATAGAGGTAGATATAGCATGCTAGTTTACATGCGCCTTCAGGGGATGGACCCATTTCTAATCGATTCGTCCGAGATCCATCCCCGTTGAGAAGAGCAAGATTGTATTCAATGCCGCCTATTATCTGGCTAGCTAATGTCTTGTCAAGCGTAGGACGCCTCGGGCCCATTACCGCAGATATATGCCGCAGCTCCCGTATGACCGGTACAACAGGCGACTCTGCATAATCATGTGTTGCAACCCGTTCATGTGTATAGTTGCTAGTTGGAATCTACCACGTAGATTCTGCGCCAACCCACAATGGTTAGAAACCCCTTGTAGAGAATTGTGCCAGTGGACTTGCCTCCCGGGTTACTACTATTGCAACAGCTGCAATTAGGCCGTCGGTCAACGGGCCTTCGCTCGCGAGATCTCTGTTGATCAACCGCATTGCCTCTGCAGCGTGATGCGAGTCCGAAAGCCTCCGCTTCATGTCAAGGTCGGTGCACGCCGTGCACAAAATCGTGTGCAGCAAGGCAGAGTTGGTAATAGAATTGGACAGTGGTCCTTGAAGTCCAGAGCCACCCTGTTCATCGTGTAAGCCTGGTGATCTTGTCCCGGTGTATTGGCTAGTTTATAAGCCAACATTTGTAAATGACCCAGCATACAGTACAGGATGAGCCTCCTGCTTTGCGGCCCTAGATTCAACAAAGTAGCATCAAAGGGATTTCACACGACGGGCCGAGATGGCCTGCTGCTTGTGCAAAATTTAGTGTTGGAAGAGAGCCCAAAGGGAAGTCGCTGGGCTTGTAGCTTTCTTTCTTTCTTTCTCTTCTGACCATGTGGCCTGTTGGATATGGTTTTTTCTTCTTTTTCATGCATGGTGTTTCATTGCTTGGGAGCGAATCAAGTTCAATGTCTGTGAACAGCTGCCTTGTGGTTCGTTGTCGTAAGCAATGGTCTGGCGGCATATCACCGCAATGCGAGGCATCGGCGGCAGTGGAAGATGCCGCTTCGCAGACAAAAATGCCAGGCCGTTAGTGGTTGAAGTGAGGAAGCTGGGTTTTGTCATCAAGCCACTCTCACCCTTTGATGGGACACAAAGTGCACGGCAGGTCTGTTTACTCCAGAAGGCATGAGTTGCGAGGTTTTGAAGTTTGGCACAAGGGACACGCCCGTAGGAGATCTGGCCAGGTCTCAAATTGCCCTCTATAAATGAACACATGAAAACCAAAAACATCAAGTAGAGTACAAAAACACAACAGAACCAGGTAATCTCACGCCCAATCCCACCCATGAAGTGAATACGTCCTTTTCAAAAACTCCACGGCCCTCGTAAACGCCTCATCCTTGACCTCCTTCTTCAAAATCGCATCGGGAACTAATCTCGTCAGTAGTACATTCATTCACAAAAGCGCCAAGTTAACCCATCACCGTGAATAACTCACCCTCCAAATACCCGTGAAATCCGTCTTGCGCAACAAACGTCTCAACCACATCCCTCTTTGCCTCCTTATTAATCCTCTCCTTGAAGGCCATCTGCTCCGCATACAAGATGTCAATCGCCGCGACCACCAACAGCACCCTCTCCGGAAGCGTCTCCGTCCTTGCCAGAACGGGGTTCAGCCGCGGATCATCCATGTGTTTGGCCCTCGCTGGCTGCGCATACGCATCAAACAGTGGCAGCAGAAACTGCAATGGATCCGATTTGGGATAGTTGGCGGGCTTGGGCTTCTTCCCTGGTTCCAGTCGCAGGTCCAGCGCACCATAGAATGTAACGGCTGCTTTGAAGGAGGTTCGTGCCGGCGCCTGGCAGTTGCGCTGCTGCGTAGCAGCCATGGCGAGATTGCCGCCGCAGGAAAACCCGCTGACTGTCATCAAGGTAGCGTCGGCGCCCCATCGACTCTCGGCGTGCTCCTGGATCCATTTTATAGCAGCGTCCACGTCGTCTATGGCGCATGGGAAGGTGTGTTCCGGTGCAAAGCGGTACGTTATGCTGACGACCACTGCGCCTGTCTCCTTCGCGAGACGCTCATCGAAGCGTGCGTTGCTCTCTGCCAGACCGCCAATGAAGGAACCGCCGTGGATTTCGACGTGTAGAGGCCGGAGCGAGCGGCCTTTTCCTGTGCCGGGGTGTTTGAAGACGATGGCGCGGATGGCGTGCGAGGGGAAGATGGGGAGGTATTCGACCGTAAATGGCCGGGAGAAGAAGTAGGGAAGAGCGTTGATGGAGTAGGTCAGCAGTGTGATGGGCTGAAGGAGGAGAGTTCGCCAGCGAAGATGGAAGGGGATGCTGGGGTTGAACAGGGCGACGAGCAGAGGGCGGTACCAGGTGGTAATGATGCGGAAGACACTGAGCATCATGATGGTGACAAAGGTTGCGATGGGTCTAGACAAACAACGTCGCTGCTATCTAAGACAGAGAGGCAGACGCAGATCGACGTCTATAGTGAGCGGCGCAGCCAGTAAAGCCATCTGAAAAGCGAGATTGGATGAAACTGCCTCGCGGCTTGTTCCGATAATCTTCCTGAGGCATGAATGGCTGCGGCTGGGCGGTCGCGTTGGTGATCGACAGTAATCGTGGCCGCATCTCTTACCTATTTCTCGACGAAAACATGTACGGAAATCTCGCTAAGAAAAGTCAATGTCTCGACTGGAAATAACAAAACATGATAAAATCCCAAATAAAACCACCTAGGAAAGATTGTAGAGGACCTGGCTAGCCGAGAAGCGTATCCTGAGACTACTGTGGTAATTTCAAATTGATCCAGGAGTTTCAACAGCCGACATCGGTTTTTGTTTTGAAACTTTAGGTGCGATAGGTCCTCGGGTAGCGCACATCGCTGTTCATACACGAGATGCTCACGAGCCATGGAACTTGACCCTGCAGGCCTTGTGTGCCACATGTTGAGTGTTCGGCGCTGCCACATGGCGCCGTATCCGGATCGTCACCCATGAAAAGATGAACCTGTAGGGTTTGGTTTAACATGCCAGGACCTGAGACCCTGGACGGTATATTTCTTTGTGTATTACAGTGTAGGAGTTGGACTGAAGATCTGTCATCTAAGCCGTCTCAGATGTCGTTTGTCCGTCATAATATCCGTTCATAAATCCCATCAGCTGCCTAACGGGTCGTCCAGGGCTAGGCGCCAAATGAGGACGACCAACCCAGAGAAACACAACGAAACTTGGCCTTTATATAAAACAAGAAAAACCACACATGTCTGCTCCAACTAGTCTTGTGAAACAGCTTACAAGTCCTCGCAGGAGTCGGCAGTAGAAGTGACGGTTGCGGTCTTGGTAGGAACGGGAGCGGTTACGGTAACAGCGGTGATGCCCCAGCAGGAGCACGCAGAGGAGTATTTGCCGGGATTGTTGCAAGAGGAAGCATAGGCAGGGACGGCAGTAGGAGCCTCAGTGGCGGCACGATACTCAATATCACGCTTTGTCACGGAAGCGGGCTCATCAGCGTCAACAGTAATGGTGACGGTGACGGTGCTGTTTGACGTGGTTAGCTTGGGATTCATCCATGCCTGGGAGCAGCGAGGGTCCCGTATTAGGGTCCGGATTCGCAACATACGTAGCTTCAGGGACCACGGTGGTCTTCATGAAGTTGGAGCAGTCGTTCTTGCGGGAGGTAATGGCAGTGAGGCCATCACGGGTACCAGTGACCTGGCGAGCGCAGTTGTCACCACCGCAGTGACCCTCCCGGGGCTCAATAGCGCCAGCAACGGCGGCGGCAACGAAAGACAGAACAACAGCGGCCTTCATTTTGAGATGTAGGTAGGTAAAGAGCTACTTTTGATGGATACGATCGGCGACTTTGAGTGTGATTTGCGAAGGATTGTCCTACGGGAAGTCGGTGACAAGACAAGGGCCAGTCCACCGGGTTGAAGATGGCAGAGGCAGTCTATATATGAGAGACAAGACCAACGGACCACCAAGCACAACCATGTCACTAGCCTACTGGGGCATTGGGAACGAGCTTAGACGGAGGGATCATTCAAAAGACGCAATGTTGCGATTCTTGGCGGATGCAGCCGAGCCGGCAGCATGCTCAATACAACCTCAACGCGGTGCGGCCCTGAGGCTGGGTTTGCAAAAGGTGTCACTAGTGCTTTCAACGCAGCACTCCGTAATCCATCGAGGACATGGGCAGGGGCCCATGCATAAGCTGTGCAACTCGAGTTGAGTCAACTAGCCGTTTATCGAATCTCACAGGTGTGATGGGCGATATTGGCGGACGCGAGAAGAAAGGCCACAACTGGGCACGTTGACTAAAGCAGGGCAAAAGGCACCGAGCCGGGGCTCAGGTTCTGGCCCAGGGTCGGTTCCCACCTATCAAATGCACCACCTCCCATATGAGGCAGGTCAACGTGCTCTGGATGTTGGGTCTGAGTCCAGAGGCAACGTGAAAGGCAAGCAAGAGAGAGTGTTGGGTCGGCGCTGGTGCTATTGCGGCGGGGGCAAGTTGGGTCTGCCCGTTAATACCAGTCTATTCGGGGTTAGTCTTGTACAGAAAGTTCTCAAAGCAAAGAGGGGGCATCCTAGGACGAACCCATGGAACCCCGGTGTTGATTGACGACGGCCCGGCCTCGTCGCCTTGAAACGCCGAGGGTTCAGCTCAAAGATGGTTGGTTCCCGGACATTATTCCGTGAGATACGAAGACTGCAGTAGGGCTGGCCTGTGCACCATGGTTGTCACGTTGGAACCGCGCTGAAGTAGGTGGTTGGAGTAGCGAGAGCGTGTGGAGAGAAGAGGCGATGGGTGTCACAGCAGCAGAAACTGACTTGGAGAAGGAAGGGCAGAGCAGAGAGGCACGACGGTGGAAAACGGAAGCCGGGGCGTGTTCGGAGCAGTCAAGTCGCAGACCATAACAGCAGCCCCAATTGAGTTTGATTCGGTCGGAAAGCGACTCGTCGTTGGATACGGTGACATGCATGATGGGCTGCGAGTTGTGAGGGGAAAGGGAAGGCCTCTGCGCAATACGGAGTAGTGATGCAGTCGTTCCTGCCTTGTTCAATAGCAGCTTACTCCGGCAAGCGCCACCCACGCAACAGACCAATGGGTGTTGCCCGTCGCTTCAGCTGGCCACAGCTGCAAGGGCTGGTCGGCATGAACATTGAAACCTTGAACCGCGACCTCTTCACGACTCCGTTTTTCTTCCTGCTTATCCGCCATCTCCCACGTAATTCCCACGTAATTGAACTTGATCCGACTGCTCGACCATGCCGTTGCCTCTTTTATTTTCATTGATTACTTGTATCACTTGGACAAATATAGTTGGCGCTCGCCAGCTTTCGAGATGCCTCAATTATACGGGCTCCTTACCATAGGCTTTGAAATCGATGTCCGACTTCATCACCTCGACCTGTTGTGTCGGCTTGTCTTGGCGAGTTGCCCGCTAACTAAATAGACGAGGGTCTCAAGCTGCCATAAGCCGTTGGCGAGTCGACTCTTGGCGATGCACGTAGCATCTACATCTGACCATCTATCTAGTTTTTTCTTGTCTGCTGCCTGTTGATTAAGCTCCTTCTCGATTTCTCGGCAATGCTCGCGTGTTTTTGTTTCGGCTCAAACAGCACCTTCCACAGCACAGAGTCAATCCACTGAGGCAAACAATGAGGGTGCATTCGGCAACGCTCCCGTCGACTGCCCGGCGACCCGGTGCAGGGCCATTGTTACATCTGTCAGGATAAGCAGCGAATGATCTTGTGACGTCCCCTCGCTCTGCTTATGCATGATGACAAGCTCCAGCCGCTGGCAATGGGCAATGGCTTCAGCCGGATCGGCGGCTTTGGTACGGAGTCCTCAAGTGCTTTCCCCACCGCACGCCAAAGAGACCATAACCTTGGCCGCCCATCGCCAGTAAAAATGGTGGTCCATTGCAGGTCGATATTGGTTTTTTTTTTTTTTTGCTTCACGTTGCGTCAACATATCGCCCGTCTTTCCTGACAAAGGCACTACGGCTCTCTCTGGTCAAGCACTTGGTGCCTTTCATACAGGGTTGGGCGGGTTGCTCGGGCGAGGCGAGCGCCACCAGGCACACAGAGAACGTTTGCCCACAGCACCAGCAAGCCGCCATAACTCGCAGCACCGCTAATCAATCCGCGGCTATGGCCCCCGCCTGAATATTGAATCCGAACCAGGCAAGCTGGTCATCCTGATCCCTGATTCGTGGTGATGCGGAACTGTAATCAGTTGGGGACACGGGCAGAACCGACCAAGAGGAGGCCTGCATGCGAAACCCACGCAGCCTAGTCTTCAGAGGAACAAGTCGTAGTTGAAAGACGCCCAGAAAGGTCCCATTTGCGCACGTGGAGAGACTCAAAACAGGATTATCATGTCAGCGGATCGTACACACAGCATTTCCGTCACTCTTGGCGTTTGGTTAGCAGTGCCATCTTCCCAA
This sequence comes from Metarhizium brunneum, assembly GCF_013426205.1. Lineage (NCBI taxonomy): Eukaryota > Fungi > Ascomycota > Sordariomycetes > Hypocreales > Clavicipitaceae > Metarhizium > Metarhizium brunneum. The sequence goes on along the minus strand of NC_089423.1, from coordinate 785,672 downwards.
GGACACAACGACAACTTTCATAGTAAGCGCGCCACATGGCTAGAGCTGGGAGAAGGATGCAAGCTTATTTCTCCATCTTTAGCTTACAGACAGGGGAGAAGGATGTTGTATCACGGACACGTGGTCCTCGGCGTTGCATGTGTTTCCGCATGCCAAACATTTGCCGTTGTTGATGTATGCTCCGCATCAGCATCGCGGCTCTCACCCTAAGCATCTGTGATGCTACTATCCTTCTTTGAAGCGTATATGGATTGCCTGAGCATGACTGCCATTCCGTACATCGTGGCGGTGCACTACTTGATCTTCCAGCATTGCTCAACTGTTTCTGCGGCCAAGTCTATCCGTCTTTTCCGCGGCACAACCGTCGCAAGGAATATGAATGGAACAACTGTCTTATAACAAAGCGAGGAGGGGACCCGTGGTTCACATGCAATGAGCCATGATGATTCTCTGTCATCTGAGCTATAGAGCATCTTCTCAGAGGACCGCTATCATCTCATCCGTCTTGTCCAAGCCATGATTGTTCCTGAAGTAGTAGCGATAGACTCCGGATCCTTCGAATTCCAGAATGGTATAGGGTAAGTCTTGATGGATGGAGAGCGAAGGCGGCGTGCATTCAATTGCAGATGCCATGTTACTACTAGGACTCCAGGAGGAGAGTATATCAGTAGCCTAATGAAAATAATATTAGGCTCCTTATGCACCGTGAATGAGTTAGGGTTAACGTTGGTGGTTTAATATACCACGCGGACTATCATCTTCGGGGAGACGACTGTATGGCTGATTCTTGTCAAAGAGGCCACCTCTAAACGGTCAAAATACGTCATCCGTCGGAAATTTGGCCAGCGACGAATATTCTTTTAGTGGTACTTTGACAACAGAGACGCGGGCACTATTAATCCCGTGTATAGAACAAGCCACTTGGCCGAGCTGTATACAGTTCAAGGGGAAATGACAAGTGCCATGTACCCAGGAAGTAACTGGCTCAGCTTGACCGGCCGTTTCTATATAACTAGATCCAGATACGAATATAGACCTTTCGATCCATCGACGGACACGTCTGGTGAACAAGAATATGGGTTGTACAATAAATCCTGCTGGCAAGAGACATCACCATCCCTTATGGAAGCAAGAGATTAGAGTTGGCTTCATTGAAGCGCTTGTGCGCCATGTTCCAAGGGCTGCGCTTCAAATTGCGCATGGGCTCGGAGCAATATCGAGAGGTCGATGATGTCGTGGCAACCAGAGCGTTGGTTGTCGTCGAGGAAAAGAAAGAATTCCGAACCAGCCATACCCGCCAACTATCTATCCTGCTCGGCTCCCACAGATTAGCCGTTTCAAGTGCACCGACCCGCGGGATAAAGTCTACGGCCTCGTCGGTATTTCCATGGAGAGAGAGTAAACTGTCGTGGATCATCGGAAGACGGTGGAAGAAATCTACATCGGCTTGAGCCGAGCTTCGATACCCAAGCGAGAAATCATGGGCGAGTTTTCAAGGGCGGTCGAATCGATTACCAAGGACAGCGAATTCCGCCCGTTTCTTGCCCGTCTTTTACATGTCCTGGATATCGACTCCGACTCCGTGCATCAAAGTCTTCCTCCCCAAAATGAGGAACGCACTCCATCGTTGGCAACCACGGCAGCACGTATGGTCTTTGACGCCTGCGGTTCCTAACCATGAGACATGTCGGGCTGGCTACTATGCGAATTTATCCAAGTTCGCGTGCAAGAGCCTAGACTTGGACTCTTCTCCTTGAACCTGGGGGTATGGGATACAACAGGCCAGAGCGTCTCAAATACGCCAGCGGAGTAAACAACAAAATAAACTTGTGTTGTATACTCGTAGCCCAGGTTCATCATGCCAAGGCGACTGACTGTGTGCCAAATTAAAGCAACAGCATGCATAAGAACTGCTGGATTAGATCAATCACGACATGCAGATATGCCAACATGCAATAATGCCATCAGCGAGGCAGTCATAAAAGGGCCATACTGACAAACATCCAAAGGCTAACAAAAGCCCCCCATGGCAGTCTATTTCCCCATGCCGCCACATGACCAAACCAACCATGGCGTCAAAAGTTCCAATATCTCACCCATTCACCACCACGCCGCCATTACAGTGCACCGTCTGCCCGCTCACGCACGAGGTATCCGTACAAGCCAGAAACACGACACAGCTCGCAATCTGAGACGGCTGCGCCGGCCGACCCATGGGACTAGTAAATTCCTCCTGCGCCTTCCCATCCATAGTCGCCGGGATCAAAGGGCGTCCACACTAAAACCAGTCCGCTAGGTCACGTACATGCTTCAATCTGGAGTGCAAGAAAGCTTAGTTCTTTCACAAAAACAAAAATGATGCGATTTACTGGTCTTGTACTTTTCTGACAGTCCGCAAAGCTGCGGAGGGTTGATTTAAAAATGGCGTGTGCTGTGGCGGGGGTATTGGAACCAGGGACCTCAGGTCGTCGTGTTCACACCACATTGATGCAACGATCAGTGTTCAGCTGGCACTAAGCTCAAGGGGCGGCTCGGGACGTCCCAGCCCATTATCTCCAAAGCCAGGGGCCTACTAAGTATCAATTGATCAGGCTGGGGGCACATTCCAACACTGAGTGTGTGGCCAATCCCCGTGGGTCCTATCTTGGTGCCATTGAGCCATTAGCGCAAGAGCTCTTGCAGCCGCTGCGCCATCCTCGATATGCCCCAGAGCCAATCCCCCTCATGATAAATAAAGACCAAATGCTGACAGTGTGCGGCGCTGCCAGCCTCCCGAAGTTGCAACATAACCAACGCTGCTACTCGACCCGTCAACGCGTTGACATTTATGCTTCCTACTACGGGGCATGCTACTAGAGTCTGGTGCTAGTCGTATTGACAGAACAGGAGATGGACCGCAGAAAGTCGGCAAGTAAGGCCTCGTCCTGACCTTTGCTCACAATCCATGGCCTAACCAATCTTGGTCTACACAGTTACACCCGAAAATTACACGCGAGCCATCATCTCGCTCTCAAGGAGATATTCAAGCACCTCTGCCTTCCCGGGAAACAACTACGCAGACATTGGCGAATGGATGCTACAAGAACGTAGTCTTCTCAGCTCGGCAAAGCCGGGAGGAGCTGCAACCTCTTTCGCTTCCAAGTCGGAACAGTCTCACGATTTGGTTGTGGTGTACAATAGCGATGAGAAGGAGTGGGACGTGCAACACTATAACCAGGGGCAGCATGAAGCCTTCTCCGCTGCCACTTCTGGTCCAGCGGAAGGTTTCGGTCAAATAGTCTTCATTCGAGGCTTCCTATCACCATCATGGGTGGCTGCCATTGGGAGCAAATACAAGATTGATCCGGAATTCTTTAGGCGCCATATGGATTTTCTTTCCCCGAGCATTGACCGACATGCATACAGCATCCCATCACTGGCAAGTTGTTCAAATAACATATTTCGACTTTGTGTCAACACTCTTCTTCATCGCGATGATTTCGGAAGACAGCATCTTCAGTCGCAGCGGTTGGATGAATCCACGGAGCTCGGAACATACAAGACACAACAACTTGGGTCCACTAGAGTCTGCTGCGGAGATTCGCTGGTGCGCGAGTACTCCACTGTGTGCTCAAGGTTCTCTGTGATGGAACAATGGATCTCACTGTGCTTTGTGAAAAGAGATGGAGGCTGGGCTGGTAAGAGACAAAGCTACGTAACAAACAAGACACTTTCTGATATGTGCATTCAGTCATTGCCTGGATGGACCAAGGTAGACCGTTGGAAAAATCTCCTCCGGGGCCATGGACCTGCCACTTGGAATCCAAGGCTACACCGCTACCAGTCCTTCAGCACCACCCCAAGATGGCATTTCGAACCACCAACAATCGTCTAGATCCAGATGCGAATGCTTCGGCAGAAGTTCAACAAAGCGGCGTCATTCTTCCCTTGCAGTACGATTCACTGATTGCGCTTGTCGATCTGGCCCGTCGGGCGCCGCAAGATCCGCTTTCCATGTGTATCCCATTGTTCGCGCATGCCGCATTCTCCGAAGTTCAGTTCTTGAATCTTATCGAGTCTAGAATCCAAACCCAGATGAACGCCATAGTCAAAGGAGTTCTAACCGACACATTGGGAACTCTTCAATACTTGTCCAACATTCTCAATCGACACGCCCGGCAGCTGCAAGATAGTATTGCTGCACTCTGCAAGTTGGCCGAGCGAAGAAGCCATCTTTTGAATGAGGTCAAAGTGGAAGCACGTCTACCGCCGAAAAGTGCTGGGCCTACGAATTCTAGTGTAGGCAAACGCCGGCAGATGCCAGGGATCGAGACGGTCCAAAAATCTGGGTCCAACAGCTCCGACAGTTCCTTCACAGCCAAAGGCCTATTGAACGATTACGAACAGCTCTGTGCTCGCTGCATCGACTTGTCAAAAATGTGCACTCGAGGCATGACTCTGGCAATGAACAAAGCTACGATTGAGGAATCCCGTAAAGCCATTGAGCAGTCTGAACGACTGAAGAAATTGACTTTGCTTGCAACCTTCTTCATTCCTCTTAGTTTTAGCTCCAGCCTGTTCAGTATGAATATTGACCTCCTTGAGCAGAGAGTCAAGTTTTGGTGGTTTTTTGTCTTGTGTATTCCAATCACTCTGCTTGCCTACATTCTTTATCTTTGGGACTTGCCGGCAATGAGGCAGTTTTGGGTGAGATTCTGGAAAGTATGTCACGGCGTTGGACGAGACAGGGCGTTTGGAAGCAGCGAAAAAGATGCGAGTTATGTTGTGTAATCACGTGTTTCAACATGTAATGAGACTGCTGGTACCCAACGGATGCGGAGTACTCTTAGCAAGGACACGTGCAGTTTAAATCGGAATGCCAGGGGCACCGCATCTTCGAGAGGAGAGCCATCTTTCTCTTTGGCTGAAAAGAACACGATACGGGCTAGACGTAGAAATGGATAAACTTGTACTCGTCAGAGAAGATACCCGTTGTCATTGTGTCCTATGGAGCCTCAGGTCGAGAAATAGTGCAATTTTATAAGGCAATCGACAGACTTTACATCAGCATACTTAAGTAGCTGGCGCATTGTATGATTAGGGCCGCCAATGAGGAACGCCAAAATGTCTGGTGACAAAAAAAGTGGACACCATATGAATACAGCAGTGCAATGTCCCGCCACAGGTACCAAACTAGTGGGTCGCGCTGCAGCAGTCGGACAAAGGCTCAGTCCATGGATCCCATGTACTTTGAAAACATACACAAAAAACACGCGCCATCCGACATGTGGTCTCACCATATGCTAGAGAGATGCGGCATATTCAGAACACGAACTCTGATTTGCTGGATATCAAACTATCGGACGTTTTGCGCAGATGGCACTGCAGATTGAAGGCCAGGACCCAAATATCTGCTCAGATCTCATTGCTCATTTCGCTCCCGATACCATCGATTCGGAGTTGGTCGTCATCCAATACTCATGGCTTCCCAAGACACAGAGTGAGTGAGCTTGACAGAGACATCCATGCGTGGCCGTTGGCAGCGGCACTTGAGGTGCCTACCTGACGTGAGAAGACTACTGTATATCCCGATGCTAATAGAGACTACCGCCAGCTTCCCCGCCATCCGGGCTTGCATTTTTGACATGGACGGGCTTCTCATCAATTCTGAAGACATTATTACCCTCTCCACAAACCAACTTCTTGGGAAGTATGGACGGCCCGGTTTTACTCGGTCGATTCGAGCTCAGCTCATGGGTGTTCCAGACTCAACAAATGGCGACGTGTTCCACGACTGGGCCAAGTTGCCCATCTCCCGCGAGCAATTCGCCCGTGAGTTGACTGAACAATTCCGACTGCAGTTTCCGAACTGCAGGCCACTTCCCGGAGCAGAGAAGCTCGTGACGAACCTCAGCCGTGCACGTAATGTTTCTTCCGGAAACGGGGTCGAGCTGGCCCTGGCATCCAGCACCAAAAGCCACAGCTACGATTTGAAAACAAGGGCACCGGAAACGAGACGGCTGCTTGGCTTCTTTCAGTCCGACAAGCGGGTTCTGGGCGATGATGCACGAGTGCGGCAGGGTAGAGGGAAGCCGGCACCCGACATATACTTGGTCGCGCTGCAGTCGCTGAACTCAGCCGTGGGTGATGGCGAAAAAGCCATCATGCCCAACGAATGTTTGGTCTTTGAAGACAGCATAGCTGGGGTAGAGGCTGGGAGGCGGGCTGGGATGAGGGTTGTCTGGGTACCACATCCGGATGTGGCGGTCGAGTATCAAGAAAGGCAGAAGAGCGTTCTGGCTGGGAGAACGGGCATGTTTGGGGTAGGAGACGACTGGCAGCTTGGGGATATAGATGACGGCTGGGCTGAAAGCATACCTAGCCTAGAACACTTCAATTACGACAAGTACGGCTTCCATGTGCCGTCCTAACAGCTTCTTTAGGGCCGTTACGATTCAAACTAGCGCTTTCACGCAAGGATAGACATGCTCTTTGACGGAACAGGGGAAATGTTGGGCATCTATCTACTGATGCAATGAGGCACAGATGTAGATGGGCATTACGTCTATATATGTAATACAGACAGCGGCCTGCCTTGAGTCTTGTCTCGTAATTCTGCTGCATCTTTGTTCCTTGGCGTTTATTCTCTCATAGTAGCAAGTCAAAATAACTTATACTTGTATGAACGACTTGTCCGAATTATCAAGCGAATAGTGCCTGTCAAAAGATTGATTTCATCACCATCCCCAGGTGGCAGCCACGGTCCAAAACTAGGGGTTCTGCCTCTTAGTCTATCCGCGTACGTTCCGCGTACGTTGGCACCACATGCATCCACCTGGACCTGGACCTGGACCTGGACCTGGACCTGGACCCTGAACGAGAAAGGTTTGTGCATGTGCGCTAAAATCGGGCCGTCAGCCTCAATGGAGCTCCACTGGCAGGTACCAGACCAGGTTTGATAGTAATCATGTCAAGTCAATTGGAACATCACATCGAGCCGTAGGTAATCATACGACTCGGAGAATGAGCTCACCAACCACATGCTAGAAAGGCACATCATATTATTATATGCCTAAATGGATTCAAAATGATCGTCTGCATAATATTGCAGTCCTCGGACGGGACGCATTTACATGTAAAGTGTAAAGAGGAGCCTGGGCATACTAATTTCAGTCTGCGCGTGGGAGAGTAACCCCGCATCTGTGTCCCCGCATCCACCATGTCCGAAACTTGAAAGACAAGATAAACCATTCCAACAACTCCATCCTCCTCCAACTGGAGCTATTCAGTTCTAGTATCAGTCTGCTCTCGACTAGAACGTCCTGCTTTTGCAAGTCTGCAGTAATGGCCACATCCGCGAGCTTGGCGGCTGCCTGTCACCTTCAAATCCTGACGAATCCACGTGATAATTCTCAGGATGGTGTCGAGTAAGAAACGTACCGCCTCGCTCAACTCTATCGTCGCTTACCCACAAATTTAGCATTGTCCTCGTGCCTGGCATCGGTACGACATCCCCGGAGAACTGGCCGTTCGCAAACCAAGAATGGCTCGCCAGCTTACCCGGCTCCGGTGCTGGGGCACGCATCCTGACATTCCAATATGCTTCGCCGTTTGTGGGCACCATGCCATCATGGGAGTCGCTTTTGATGACAGGTTACGACCTTCTTCAAAAGTTGGGTGATACGCGATCACAGTCAGACTCGGATCTGGTATGGAATAGTCTAGGGATCCTTCCCTCGAGCCGTCCGCATGCTTACTGACGTACCTTTCCTAGACGGCCAAGCCAATCATAATAGTCTGCCACAGCTTGGGTGGCATTATAGTCAAACAGGCTTTATGCGTCGCTAACAAACAGTTTAATCGTTATGGATCAATTGTCAACGCCATAGCTGGCGTTATCTTCCTAAGCACTCCGCATCGCTATGGCGATAAGACCACGTGCTTCATACGATTTCGAGATATCTTGGAAACAACCACCGGAAAGAACCTAAAAATTCCAAATGAGAATATTGAGCAGGAAGGTGCTATTTTACTCGACCTCGCAGATAGATTCGAGGGAATCTCGTTCCGTACCCCCATACTATCCGTTTATGAGCTGAGAGAATCGAAAAACAGTTCAACACCATTGCGCCCAAAGTACCAAGTAGTTGGTCTGCAACTCTTCTCTGAGCTATAAATGCTGACTCAGAAGCTAGTTGGTCAACCGCGAAGCTTGTTCGACCTATGCGCCAATGGAAACAGTTATTGGCCTCAATCTCAACCACAACGATACGTGTATTTTCACCAAGAGCGTTGGCGGTGAAGGCTTGCCCAAGTTCAACAGGTTCGTTTACGAGACTTTAATCGACGCTGTGCGTCTTGTTGCACTTCGACTCGAGGACCGTAGGTTATAAAGTTATCGGGAGGCTGCTTACTGGTACTAATGGCTTTAGAGGAATATCAATATGCAACGATGAGCGCTTACTCGCCGACAATGAGCGAACTACCACTTCAAGGTGGGTCTGGCATCCTTGATTGGCACCAGGTTATCGCACTGAAATTAAGTAGTTGAGCAACTGGAGCTCACCGAATGGCCATCGAACAAAGCAACAGATTGGCCTTCGAACAGAGCAACAGAAGGGACATCCCTTTCGGGGTTTGAACTAGTATATCCTACCAAGCCAAACACAGAGATTCGGAGATTCCTTCACCTACCTTGCTTTCTTCTCAATACGCAATCGGCAAATCAAGATTTTTGTGGCCGTGAAGATATCTTGGAGCGTCTTGCGGGCGAGCTCTTGCCTTCGAAGGACATAGTGACAGGGTCGAGCACCGCTCTACGGCAATTTGCACTTTGCGGATTTGGGGGGATTGGAAAGACGGAAATAGCCCGCGAATTCTCCCGACGTCACAGGGCTTCGTTTGATGCAGTATTTTGGGTCGTGGCTGATGAGATCGCGAAACTTGACCAACAATACCAACAAATTTCGCTGACACTAGGACTCGAAGATCCATCCGAGTGCAAGAGTCAGGTTGTCAGCAGAGAAATTGTAAAAGGATGGCTTTCTAACTCTCGAAAGCATTTATTGGCGTCGGATGATATTGTTCAGCCGGGTCAAGCTAGTTCAGAAGCGACCTGGCTGCTCATATTCGACAATGCAGATGACCCAATGATCCTGGCGGACTACTGGCCTCAGGGAACTGGATCAATTCTCATCACTAGCCGCGACCCATTGGCTAAAAGCATCTTCACAAGAAGACCTTCAGGCCTGGATCTCGGCCCACTTTCACAGCAAGACAGCATGACCCTATTCAGCCAACTCACCAACATCTTCAATGAGCCGGAGGACAACACAGCGCGACAAATCTCCGATGCCCTTGGTGGAGTCCCTCTGGCCATTTCCCAGATGGCCGGTATCATCCGTCGACAAGACCTCACCTTGTCAGAGTTCCTCGAGCTGTACGCAGACCATGAAGAACATGCCAATCTTTATGAGACAAAGTTTGACACCAATTTGGTCACATATCGTCACTCTCTCTCCACTGTTTGGGCATTAGAAAAGCTGAAGCCTCAAGCTCGACAGCTATTGGAGCTAGTTTCATTTCTTGATCCAGATGTCATTGGAGAAGACTTGTTGATGGAAGTGTCGGCAAATTTGTTTTCCGAGGGCGCACAATTCAAGAAGAGTAGCTACATTGAGGCCCGAGCTGACCTCTTGCAATCATCTCTGGTCCAACGAGATAAGACAAAGCAGCAGTTAACGGTCCATCGCATTGTGCAAGATGCAGTCATTGCAACAATGGATGCAACGAAGAAACGGCTCATATTCGACCAAGTCGTACGAATGCTGTGGGCTAACTGGCCAGCGGCTATGCCCAAGCCATCAAAGGAGCCAGAGTTACCCCTGCCAAAATCAACCGGCGGCAGATTACATGTTGCAAGGTGGCCTCCTTGTGCAGCCATTTACCCGCACATTTTAAGGACACATCAGCTGTGGTCAGCCATTACAAATGTTCCCGAGGCCACCAGTTTACTCTTTGCAAAGCTACTTAATGAGGCTGCATGGCACGTATCCCATAGTCGAGCCATTCCTTGCTATATAGTCTAATGTTACCAGGTACCAAAAAGAGCGAGGACGAACAAAGCAGTTTGATGGGTTCTTCGAAACCGCTCACAGTATCTGCGATGCCTCAACACACGCTGATCGGGATTCCCTGCTTGCAGACATCCATTTCTGCCTAGGAGCAATCGCCATGGATGCGAGCGACTTCGATGCAAGCCGCATTCATAAAGAACGTTCTCTCGACCTAGTTTCCAAAATCTGCAGAGAGCTGGGCGTTGCAGACGAGAGATTATACCTCGCCTACGCAGAGCGAGGAATCTCACGCATTCAGGATAGACGATACGAAGAGGGCGAAGCCGATCTTAAGGAGGCGCTGCAGATACGCAAATGTCTCGGCAACTACATTCCGCGCTCGGGTGAGGTCAATCTGAGCTGGGCCCTTCTCGCGCAAGGCAAGTTTGAAGAGTGCAGCACGCTTCTCCTGGATAGCTTAGCGGGGAGAGAAAAGGCTTTGGGCAAAGAAGATAGGGAATCTGTCCGGACTGGTCTGATTTTTTATGCACTTGGCAACCTCGGTGCCGCGCAAAATCAATGGGACGAGAGTTTTGATTACCACCAGAGAGCGTGGCGCCACATGCGCGCGACGGTGGGTGACAGAGATTTCTACACTGCAAATGTCGCCCACAAAATTGCCGAACACTTTCTACGCTTGGGTCGGAGCGAAGAGGCGATGTAAGTGCTGCCACCTTCAGTCACTGAGCTAGACGTTTGTCTGACCTCCTTTAGTGCCATGATCAATGAGGCACTAGACATTTGGTCTGTTGATCCAAGTGCACACAAGAACGAGATTGCTCGCACTACTTTCATGAAGGGCAAATTGTTCGAGGCGACAGGTAAGACGCAAAAGGCTTCTATTGCTCTAAGAGTTGCTTGTCGCTTGAGGAAGGAGATTACCAAGGATGATCGTGATGTGACGAGCTTGACGATGTGCGACTTTGACGAACTTGTTGCCTTTTGGGCTCGTTGATGAGCCTTCTAAGCCTCTTTTTTTTTTTTTTTTTTTGGTGCTGAAAGCATGCGAGTGACGGACTGTAATTAGTATTCGTTCTAGTGAAACCGAATCATCCCAATACTTGGACAAGTGAGCATCAGCTACGAAGTCTGCTCCAACCGGCAATGCCACGCTCAACCAACAATGTCGACGGTGTAAAAGCAGTCACGCAGCATGCGAGAAGTCTAGGAGAGGTCACAAGTCGTATACCGGCACTGCCAGGGGTGTTAGGCGACGACATGACACGAGGGCAAGTTCACGGAAGGGGAAGACAGCTTCCTTCTCAAACTGGAAGAGGAACTTGACCTATCGCCGGCTCAGATTACAAACACCTGATGTTAATAAACAGAATATACGACCTGTTAGGGAGAAAACCATGGTCGTTGTGTCCGTAAACCCGTTTACTATAAGTCGTGTTTCTGAAGGTAAAAGTATAATAGACTATAAGTAATAATAATATACAGCTTTTTTTCCAAGAAGGTAAAGTATTCTCCTAATATTAATAACTATTTAAGTAGTATTAAAAAGCCAAGATTTTATATTAAGGTATTTATAAACTACTAAAAATTATTATACTTTTTATACTAGGTTGCCTTTTAATAGCTTTATTTATACGCTTTTCTTATTTTTATAAGCTTATAAAAATAGTAAAGGTAATAAATAAATTTTATAAATAAATTATACTTTTTAAAATGCCCGCTATAGCTATCACACACATGGGCGAGACTCTGCCCGAGGCAGGAAATTATCCTATAATGCACACAATGCATGAGATTTCATCTTTAACAAGAACAATAAAGTAATTTATCTAATAAAAGACCTTATAATAAGGCTACTCCTACAGGAATGACCATGAGTCGGTTGCCTTGTTAGCGCCATCATTCCATCTCTGATACCATGCAGCAGAAAGAGCATTCAGCTTTGTCCCTAAAGCTCAATCATGTTCAGCGTACTTGAGCGAACCGATGAGTCGACGGATGAACAAGGTCGGTCCCGATGACAGGCCTGAGATGATCATCTTCCTCCTTTATAACAAATCTCCTCGCTGTCTCGGAAGCTCTTGCCGGTTGCGTCTGGTCGCTTATAGATTTCACAGTGTCAATATGCAAGTCGGTGACAATGCACAGGCTCACTCACTCGTGCGCATAGACGGCTGTCAATAAGCCCTAATATTAACGACTAGCAGAATAATTATAGTGAGAGATTTTCACGACCAAAAAAGTCTGGTTTTTCCTCCCGAAATATTGGCCTCGTTCAACGTTTGCCGCTCAACTTTTTCAACGCCCGCTGTCCCCCGTCACTCGACTTTTGCAACGACAGGCGGCGTCCAGGAGCCGTCGAGAATGGCCTCCCGGCCCCAGTAGGCGCGTATGTAGAGCGAGAAGCGGCCATCCGGGGCCGGCAGCCAGTTGCTCTCCCTGTCGGCGCCCGGCGACCTGGCGCCCGCGTAGAGGGTCAGCGAGCCGTCGGCGTCGCGCCGCAGCGTCTTGTTCTTGGTGCCGAGCGAGTAGCGCGCGAGGTCGTTTGCGTGGAACAGGTGCTTGTCGTTGTAGAGCGTCAGCGACCAGAAGCCGTCGACGGGAGGCTCTTGTCCCGCCGCAAACAAGATTTCGTAGCTGCCACTGCCGTCGAGCTCGCCGCCCGCGCCGTCAGAGTCGGTGTAGAAGTACTGCGTCTCCGTGGGCCGGTTGTCGAACATGTTGGACTTGGAGGTGCCCGTGCGGTCGAAGTAGTCGACGCCAAACTGCGCGTTGTTGGTCGAGCGATTCCAGCCGTTGCCGGCCGGACGCCCGTTGTGCTTCCACTCGAAGAAGGGGCGGATGATGGTGTCCTCGGCCTCGACCGCGGTCGCGACCACGACCTTTTTCAGCTCGGGGTCCTTGGCCGCGGAATCGAGCAGCAGGCGGAACTGGCCGTACAGCGCGTCTTCGCCTGGCAGCGGCTCGACGGTGTTGAGCACGTCGGGGAGCTGGTCAAAGAATTTTTGAGGCACCACCCACTTGGTCTCGCCGCTGGCGTCGCCTCCCGGGCCGGGAATGTCCTCGACGTGGGCCCAGTCGATCGTCTTCATGGCGCCGGTGAAGTCCTCGAGCGGATAAAAGACGACGCTGTTGATTACCGCCTGGATGGCGGCCTTGTCCTCGGGCGTGTCATCCTGGAAGATGCGCGGGATGGCGTTGGCGAGCGGCGTCGGGCACCGAATGACCTCGCGGACGCCGTCGGGCTTCAGGCCGCTCCACCTCGGGCCGGCCAGCAGGTAGAAGCCGGGCTTGGTGTTGTAGGGCTTGCCGAGCTGGCCGAACTGGTCGGTGCGTGCGTCGTAGAGCGCGTACACCCAGAAGCGGTCGCCAAAGTCGGGCACCTGCGCGATGACGGGCTGCTCGTCGAGCGCGAAGTAGCCGAGCCCGTAGACGACGTCCTGGTTGGGGCACGTCACAAACGTCTCGGCCGGCTCGATGTAGTCGTGCAGCATGCCGATTTGGCCGTACGGCGCCACGGGCAAGACGCCGTTGAGCAGCGCCGGCTGCGGCGCTTGCGTGACGCTGGCCGCACGGTTGAGCATGTTGACCATCGGCCAGCCCCAGATGTAGGCCATCTGCGCAATCGCTCGGGCATAGCTGGGCGTCATGACGATGCCCGGAGCAGGCGGCGTCACACCTACGGGTCCCTTGGAAGCGGCATTAGTTGTGGCTGCGACGAGAAAGGCCGTTTACAGTCTGGTGGCAGGGGAACCTGTTCGTGCCGGCACTCACCATTGTCAGTTTGGGGGGTGTAGGAGTCAAGGCTGATGAGTGAGGAAGGATGGGCTTCGATGATGGCAGAGAATGAGTGCTTCAAGCTTACTTGCGCACATCGACGAGAAAGCAAATGCTGTCAACGTCAAGGAAATGATGGCGATTTTATCCTCGTGGGAGAGTCAGGATACGTGATTGAGGCCATGGCCGAGGCCTACACCGAGTGCAACCTATTTGATAGTATCTGCATATTTATTTACCTGCAGATGCGTGGCGTCCAATAGTTGAACAAAATGTACCGCTTCGTTACAGCAGTGTGTCGTATAAAGCATATTATCATATTTTATTCTGCTGAATATAACAAAACCTAGGCTACCCCTCACGAGAATTGCTTTTCCTTCCTGCAATAACTACCAGACTCTTCTTGTAACCTGTAAACGAGAGGCACCTTCTGGCCCTTTTGTAGTTTTTCCGAGTGTTTCATTACGCATCGGCCATGGCCTCGTGTATAAATAACGTATTACCAAGACGATTTTATCCATGAGCCCTAAGAGGCGAAAGCGTAGTGAAACACATATTTACTAGGATATTTTTACTCAATCTCCTCCTTTCTCCTATCCCACCATTACTATCTAACCCCAAGCCTTTCCTCCATCTGCGCTCAACATGGCCGACCAACTTTCACCGTTGATGAAGCAAATCAACCAGGGCAACTGGCTGCCGCACAGGGAGGCGGAATCGCTCCGTGACCAACTCTACTACCAAAATGCCGTGCAGGCCTATATCCTGACCATTCCCATCCTCAACGTCATCGGCCTCCGCGACGGGTCCGAGGCCCAGTTTGGATCCGGGTACAATGTCCTCCCCATCTGGAAGGATCGCATGGACAGCCGCGCCTGGGTTCCAACACCCAACGCCGACGTCATCTACTCCATGAGCTACCTGGACCTGAAGCAGGACGGCCCGCTCGTCGTCGCAGCGCCGCCCAACGTCATGGGCATGTTTACCGACTTTTACCAGCGGACCATCACCGACGTGGGCGCGACCGGCCCCGACGGCGCCAACGGCGGTCTCTACCTGCTCCTGCCGCCAGGATACGACCAACAGGTCCCCAGGGGCTACTTCTCCTTCCGGTCGCCGACGAACAACGTCTTCCTCTTCTTCCGCACCATGATGCCCCGGGGCGAGCACGGTCCAGACCCGGCGCCGGCCGTGGAAACTGCCGAGCAGACCCGCGTCTATCCGCTCCGGACGGCGGAAAAGGACGTCAAGCCCATGGAATTCCCAAACGCCAGCGGCATACGCATAAACATGATGTATCCCGTCGACAATTCGTACTGGACAAAACTCAAGGCCTTTGTCGACTACGAGCCGGTGGCCGCCATCGACCCCATCACGCGCGGCCTCCTCGCCGCCATCGGCATCGCCAAAGACGCCCCCTTCCAACCAAACGATACGCAGAGCGCAGCTCTCCAAAACGCTGTGGCCACGGCACCGCGGATGGTACTGGCAGCCCGCCAGCTCGGACGACCGGACAAGCGCGATCTGTATTACCCTGATCGCCAGTATCAGAACACCTGGGCCTGCGCCACGGCGGAATGGATGCAAGACAGCTACCTCGACGTCGCCCAGCGAGCGTCCTACTTCCAGGTCGCGTATGCCTCGTCTCCGGCCATGGTGATGCGCACCGTCGACGGCGGCTCCAAGTACCCGTTTACGACTCGCGACGCCGCGGGCGAGTTCCTCGACGGCTCGAGCTCGTACAGGCTTCGCCTTCCGCCGAACCCGCCTGCCGAGCTGTTCTGGGCCGTCACGGCGTACAATGTGACGGACGGGACGATGACGGCCGCCGAGCAGCTCCTGCCCTCGGTCAACGGGCTCGGCGCGGTCAAGGCCAACGACGACGCGTCGGTCGATGTGTATTTCGGGCCGGGCAAGCCCGCTGAGGCTGCCGACACCAACTGGATACAGACGGTCGACGGCCTCAACTTTTTGGTTACCCTCCGTCTTTATGGCCCTGGCGTGGACTTCTTTGACCAGACGTGGAGGCCGGATGACCTGGTGAAGATGGACTAGGCTAATAAACGGTGACTTGGCCCTTGCGGTGGAAGAATATTGGCTTTGGGAGATGTGCTCCGCGTTGTGCTCACAATGCTGCAAGGTAAGCCGGGTGAGTAGATTGAGCTTGAGGATGCCCAAGTCATGATGGACTGCGGGGGTGACTGGGTATTAAAAACCTATTTTTTTATATTAGCTTATAATATTAATTTTTGGTTGTTTCGCACTGTAGTTAAATAAAATTACACGCATAATACAAGTATCGTGCAAGCGTAAAATATAAATTAATACTAGTTATTTATAAAATTTATAATTATATAAGTACTTTATTATATTTAATATTATTTATGATAAAAAAAATGAAATATTACAAAACTACAAAAACTACATGTGGAAATGCTCTGCTCAGGATACAAGGCAGGTATACAGGGTAGTCCATCTTCCTCATCACAAGACCATGCTCCGTGCGGGACAAGGCGTGTGATGGGCACGTTCAATATTCTCCCTCGTACAAACTCGACTCGAGAAATAAAAACGACGGATAAAATACTGCCGGTCATTCCATCCGCAATACCCGCCCCAGAGCGCACCATGACACAATGGCACATGCCACATGCCCCGTCAGGCGTCATTCCCGCGGCCCTTACAAACCTAGGCATCGACGCCGATGGTTCTTGTTCCCGTGTTGATCCAGATCGAAGCTGCGCAAGGAGAGAATATTCCAGGTGGCACGGCGACAAAACTAGCGTAATCAGGGCTGGGGCAGAATGTTGCAAGCCGAACTACTAGTTTGGTCCTAGTGGAGGCGTAAAGTCTCTGCGTATCGGTCGATACGAATCCGAAGCATAACGAGCGATATCGCCGATATCCGTGTCACTTGCAGGGCTGCCTCATGCACGGCACATTGGCTGGAGACGGCCAGAAGGGAAAAGGGCAGGTGGACCGGATCGAGCTCGGTTGCAAGCAAACGCTTGTATTTCCTGCAGAGAAGAACATGTATGATTGTATTCATTTCCGGTCGGAATGAAAAGCCTATTGGCCACAGGTTGTGATGCGGGCACATTGACCGTTGGTGAGACCACGTTCGGATAGTAACATCTCATTTCCTGGCCTGCCTGTAGCGAATCTGGGGAAACTTGATCCTCTCGGCTGGGCTCCCGAAACATGTTGGTTGTGGAGATGATTGCGTGAGCAGCCGTCCATCCATCACGGCGGTTGGTTTGATGAGAAACAGCCAAACATGGCAGCGAGGGGCGCCCGGCGGCAAATGCGCCGTGTCTTGTCGGCAATTGATGATTTCGATAAGCGATAAGTTGCGTCTGGTTGCATGCCTACTCTGTACGCCACGCACTAGTATCGTCCGACGGGTAGGGCAAGACGCACGTTGGTGACGGCAGCCGACTGCTCGTCAGGCGACACGAGACCATGGCTTGCCAATCGCATTTGCTGGACAAAGGGTAGCGTTGTAGTATGAGGTAGCAAGGAGAGCCCGATAACATGGGAAAATATGAGCCTCATGCAATACTCCGTAGAATGCTTGTGATACAACATGACAAGCCCGCCTCACAAGCTGGGGGAGAGACCGCTTCCAAAGGCCTCTTGGTGACGCCGGTATCGTTCCTGGATGCCAACGTGGCCGACTCCACAAGCCGTACGAGCCGCTGTTGATCATCTTGCATCTGTCGCCTCCGGACAATCTGCCGCATCAGTTGGCTCGTGGTGAGGGCCGGAGTCCGGGGGCTTCAGAAAGTTCCATGCCTTCCTTCCAAAATACCCGAAACCTCCCAGTGCCATCACCATCCCGCCACAGCTCTGCATGTAATACTATGTATGTACGTTATACTTCGGATGATGGGTTCATGCCAAAGACCTTGGCGCCCTTCAACAAGATGGTAGTATTCTTGGCTGAGAGATATCAGGGGATCCCCGCAGTGTAACCCAGTCTCTCCACCCGAGAAGCTTCAGCGAATACATACAACCAGGGACGCCAGGTCGGTGAACCATGCCTGTTTTAATTCTAGTTTCATGCACGAGAGGGCCTCGGGGCTATGGTTCGCACAAAGCGTTGATTCTCCTCCTTGCGTCGGGTTGTGTAAGTGGACCTTTCTCCTCGTCTGACAATGCCGACAGGGCCAGGGCCTGCAAGCAATTCAACGCAATGTCACGATGTTGAGTGGACGAGGAGACCAAGTCCAGCGCCACCTTTCACCTTGGAGAGCCACGGGCCTGCCTCCTCCGCCTCCAGGATAGTACGGCCTTCTGACGTCCATATTTCCAAGCTTCATTCATCCTTGACAGATCGGGTCCTGCCTTGTCCCCCCGAGGCCTTGCTGAGCTGCAACCCCGTAGTCAGATGACGGCGCGTGACGACGTTTGCCTGTGGCGGGCCAGAACTTCTTGAAACCATTCATATTCCATCGTGGTTGGCTCAGCCTGTTGTGGAAAGTCTCACTCGTCCAGCCCAAAGCATACTCCATAACCAGTGGCCAGCGTTCGATACGACGCTATTTCGGCTGCTGGTTTCACTCAATCTCAGCAGGCCGCTGCATTACCAGGTTTAAATTAACTAGGCGAATCGCAAGGGTCGCGAGGGTCGCCAAGGCCACCCTCAACTGCCGCGTCGGTCGTTTTGCCTCGATTGAACGACTTCGAAAATTACCGTGCAACTTCGCTTTTTTTCACCGCCGTCGCAGCCGAAAAGATGCTCCTGTACACAAGGCTTGCTGCCCCCAAAGTCCCCAGAAAGCGATCACGGGCTGGTGAGTCTCACGAGTTGGTTTGAGCTGTGCAGCGGCCTGTCAGTCCGCTCTATGCCATCGTAAAATTTCGCTGCTAATCGCTGTCCCACCACACTCGACACAGGTTGCAACTATTGGTGAGCATTCTCCATTCCATGTCTTGACAACTTCGTGGCCAGTCTTCATCGCTAACTCGACGCAGCAAAGACAAGGTATTATTCCGCCTTCGCCATGTCATGTCGTTGGTGCCACTAACAAGATGTACAATAGAAGAAGAAGTGTGATGAACTTCGGCCAACTTGTAGTAGATGTCAGGAGCATGGCGAGGAGTGTCGGTATGAACCAGTCAAGCCGCGTCAGCGCCACAAGATCGAGGTTTCCAACAAAAAAGTATCAAATGAAGAATCCCCCCTACTTCCTGGGGATTCCAAGAGCTGCGTGTCAGTCCAGACAACGCCAGATCATCAGCTGGCGTTGACGGGGACATCAACCTCCCACGAAACAGACCACCCCGTTCCGTGGGACAGCTCTGAGTCCATATCAAAGGACTGTGGACGCGATTCTCTGGGCCCCCTTGGCCATGATTCATTACCTCTGTTAAGGAATGGAACCCAGCACCTACCTGGGAGCCTCCTTGTCCATTCAAAGTCCAGTCACAACCCATCCCTCCCCCTCACAGCGCCTGCAGCCACCCCGTCGCCGCTGTTCGAGTTCTGTGCACCTGCATTTGAGGAGTTTTCCAACGACTACCATCACCGAGTCCTTGTGAACCATTTTTGCAATACCCTTTCCCATCTGATAGTTTTGAGAGAAGATGAAGGAAACCCATTCCAACAACTTGTTCTTCCACTTGCGCACAACAGTCCGGCCGTTAAGAGTGCCATTTACGCGCTCGCCAGCGCCCACTTGGAAGGAAACAGGGCTCAGATGATGGAGAACGACCAAAAGAGTATTCAATTTCACAATGAAGCCGTTCGTAACCTGGCAAATCTCATAGGAAAGGGCAATAATGGAGACAAGAATGAGTTGCTGGCAACCATTATTTTACTAGTGTACTACGAGGTGGTGAGTCCGATAAACGTTTTTTTGTCGTTGTTTTGTCATCGATCAACTCACAGTATCATAGCTCGTACAAAGACGGCGTTCAAATCTGGTCGAAGGTCATTTAAAGGGGGCGATGGCGATCATGCGGAATGGACCGACTAGAAATGACCAGACCAGTTTGTTTTTAGACCGAGTAAGTCCGCCGCAAATCAGAACATGAGGTAAATACCTAACTCGTCCAACCAGGCGTTCCGATTTTACGATGTGATTGCAGCTTTGTCATCTGGTACGGCGCCAGTGTCGGATCATCCAAGCTGTGACAGTTTCACGGGGCTCCTTGAGCAGACCGACTCACAAGGCTCATCATCGCCACCTGTCAGCGTGGACGCGTTGCTCGGCCTCGCCACATCTCTATGGCCAGTCATTCACAGACTATCGGGTCTCCTTACTCTAAAGAACTGTATGGAAGAATCAGTATCTCGTGGTGACTTCTCGGGTACTGCCGATCTGCGTGCTAGATTCGGCGCGGAATGCGCCGCTGTTGAATCTTCTCTCGAGGAATGGCAGCCGATGCTACCAGTAGTCTGTGATCCCCAGACTAATCTTGAACAATCAACCGCCAGTTTCGGGGCGAGAATGAGTCAGTTTCAAAGCATTTTCAATACGGCCTTGGCCTACAGGCACTCGGCTCTGGTGTACCTGCATCGGACCATTTATGATTCTCCTAGAGGTGACCCAACGGTGCAGCGCCATACCTCCATCAGCCTCGTGCACTGTGAGGCGACGGTGAGACACGAAGGACCTATGGGTGCACTGCTATGGCCCTTGTTTGTTGCGTCCTGTGAGGCTGTTGAACCAACAGATAGAGATTTGGCCAGCAAAGCTTTTAGGGGCATTGGCCAAAGGCAGGGAATGGCAAATATCGACAGGGCTTGGGAGGTGGTGCAAGAAGTCTGGAACCGGGCGGATAAGATCGATGACCACAGCCCAGAGGCGATCATCACTCCAGGACAGGGTAAGAAGGATCTATGGCGAAGAGTGAGCGAGGACATGGGAATGGCCATCGTTTTTGGATAAGAACTCTTTGTTTCCCCTGTAGATATGAGAAAAGACGTGATAATTGCTAATTGGCTTGATGAGGAGACTTGGGACGAGACTGTGCAAAGACAGCCGCCTACGTTTCCCAGAACAGGTGCCAAAGGCAAGCGATTCCGACTACCCAAAGACCAAAAGACAAAGGGCTTTGGAATAATATGAATGAGTGCTTTATCCCGCCATGTCCCTAGGTGACACAATGTCAAGCGGAAACCCTGCAATGAAGCAGATTCGTCACTGAATAAAGTAGTTAGTATTCTGCCGTGGTCTGACAATAAAACCTGTTCCGTAGTCTACTTCGCTGGCGTGCCGTATCCCTCTGATGGCACTGTATTACAGAATCAACGGACCACGTGTATTATGGTGTGACATGACTTGGCTCCTGTTGCTGGCAAAATTGCACTGCAGTATCGCTAAAACAAGCTCTTCATTTTCCTAGATGCGGCATCCTGTCGGGCATCCGCCGCATCATAGTTCTTGGAGCTTTTAGTCGAGACTCCAGTCGGCTAGTATGAATACTCGAGAGGCCGGTCTGCGTTGCCGGACTACCTACCCTTGTGAGAGAGGTGATTGCCTCTCACTGTTGGCGGCCTCGCATTGTGAATCGATTCTATGCTGACTCTATCATGCAAGCGATGTTGATGCGCAAAGTGAACACAGGTTCTGGTCGACAAAACCATAGAATTCCTGTTGGCTGGTAGTGTATATCGATGTAGAGGGTCATACGGAGTATAGCTAACTGGACAGGCAAGCATGCCCGCAAAGAATTTGGCAAAGATGCTTACATTGAATGAAGTTGCCTTCGTTTGCAGACAAGTTGCAGACTATTGGGTTTAAAAACGGTGCACCGTCATCCAGGATTTTCTCCTTTTGGTAACACGTTTAAAGCTACACTCCAGACACACAGACCTTTGAACCCCCTGCTCGCACTATGACTTGATTGCCACAGCCGCCTAGTGAGCGAATGGTAAAGGAGGAGAGGGAAAAAAGGTACGTATCTGCAAACTATTAGCCAGGAAAGAATGCAGGGTGGGAGAAAGCCACAGTTTGGCCAAGTTACAGGTAAACCTTCCTCACAGCTCGGAGGACTTTACGGAGTATGGCCCGCTGATTTCCGGCCCGAGATGGATGGGTCACTGGGGAAGCTTGGCCATAACCAGGGAGTCGGCATCTTTTCCTGTCGTACAATACAATGCCGACAAGCCAAGCAAACGTTCCGCCGATGCTGGAGCCCGCACTGCCCCGGTTTTCCTCAGTTTAGACTCCGTCCTAAAGCCATGAAGAGGCGCAGGATGTCGCAGGGATCATCGTGATGCATTCCCTACATCAAGTTGCCTTGGTTGGATGGTCCCAGACGGGTAGATGATTGATTCTGTATTGTAGCCTTGACATGAGATGCTATTCACAGGCAACTGAACAGTAGAGGGTTGTCTGGTATCGGAAGACTCGGCATGCTTTAAAGTTTGTGCTGGTAGTCGCACATTGGGCGGTCTTGTGCTATTATATGTCGATGTCGTCGAGTCGAGCTGAAAATAAGGATGTGCGGACCAAACGGCGCGGTTGGGCGGAGTCGAGTCAACCCAGCCAGCACCAACCAGAAGTGGCAGCGAGGTTGTCTCAGTCCGATACATGCTTTCGGCTTCATGAATATGTACGTGCATTTCTGCAAGTAGGTATGTACTTGCAGAAAATGCATGTGTCTCGGGACTGTACCAACCGCAACCTTTGGAGAGATGGGTTTTGTCGAGGGGGGGTGATTGTGGCCAACTTTAGAAAGCTGATGGCGAAGAAAATGACGAGTCACCTCGAAATATCCGTCCAGAGGTCTTGATGCGCGTCTGCAGCACGGGTACAGTGTACATTGCAGGGCAATCGAGCTACTTTGTGCATGTATTCGCGTATCGTGCCGACCGTATGTAGCCCTCGGGTGAGCCAGTAGGTACACGGGACATGCGTACTTGGTCGCTTGCAGTCCAGGGCAGGAGCAACCAGACCGGCCCACCGCCCACCGCCCACCGCCCACACACCCCTGCCTCCCGCCTGGGCCCGCTTGTGGTTGCACCTTCCCCGGTCTTCCGCCCGTCCTCGCAAGTTGGCTGGGCTCCATGACCCCCAATGTCCAGGAGCGACCCTTGCAACCTCAGAGCCGTGACTGGCACCCGGCAGCACATGCGCACTCTGAGCTTCTCTCCAAAGCTGGCACCTGGGCTGTCAGTCAACGCCATCATTGAACGCCAGCGCCGGCGCCAACGCCAACGTCCACGCCAACGCCTCGGCCAAACAATAATAGCCAACAGCTCTTGCGGCACGCGGGAGCTGAAGACGCCTCTATTGCACGTCCGCATCTCTAGGTCCCGTCAAGTCGTCTTGGCCTTTGTAGCTGCAATTTCTGGGCGTCTCCGCCTCGGGCTTCTTGTCCGACCAGCTCGACAAAGGCCATCCAACAGTCTTCAATGTAGGCCGCCACAAAACCACCACCTCATCATCCCTCTCCCATCAGCCGTCCGCCATCCGGCGCCCGCCATCTGTCTGTCATCCGCCTTCCTTTGTTCGACTGCCGTGGTCGTCCTCTGCCCTCTGCCCAGCGCTGAGCACCACGGCACCACCATGTCCGCTGACGTCTCGGTTTAAGCACCCCCTCTTCCGCCCTCTTGCCATTTATGCTTTGCGCTGGCTTCGTCTGAAATCTGTGCGCCGCACCCCTTTGTTCCCTTGGGACCCGTCCTGCGCCTAGTATCGTGAAGCACGACTGGGCCGACCCGCGACGCCCAACCCGAGCATTCCCCGCGAAACAAAGGCGAGCTTCACCCAGTGTCCCTCTCGTCCACGCCACCACAACGACAAACACCTTCACACCGCACCTCACCGTCATGGTCATGGTCTAATCAAACCATGACCTCGCTGCTCAACAAGACGGATTCCGGTCCTCCGCCGCCTCGCCAGATCCGCTTCGTTAACAATCAAGGCCAACCGCCGTCCAAGCGGCGCAGAATCAACGCCGCGTGAGTCCATCGTCCTCTTTGTCTCAGCCTCTGCGACTCTGCATTGCGTCGCCAGCCTCCCCCCAATGCTGCCTGCCATGTCCTTTCCAACTACCCCTCGTGCGCCTCGCCATTCCTCAAAACACAGGATGCCCTGAATATTGTTCGAGTCCAAACCAAATGGTCCCATCCTCTAACTAGTACTGCAGTTGCTTGACCTGCCGACGACGGAAGACGAGATGCGCCGGTGAGCGACCGGTCTGTTCGACATGCACCAAAAATGGACATCAGTGTCAGGGATATCCAGAAGATAGCCGAAAAGATGTTCCTGTAGAATCGCTTGAAGCTAAGCTTGCTGCTGACGACGATGACATCCCATTGGATGACATTCCAACCGAGGACGACAGCAAGAAAACGGTGCACGAGAAATCCGATGCTATACCCACACCGCCAACCACCAACAGTGTCGTCATCGTCAACGGCCATGAAACCAAGAAACATGGCTCCTTATCCCCATATCGCAAACCTCTCGTCGCCCGCACTGAACTAGACACCCTTAAGCCTCCCATCTCTCCGACACAACACGCATCACACCCTTCAGCCAATTCCGACGACACCCCAGGCTCACCGACTTTGCGCCGCAATTACAACCATCGAGTGCCATATTTTCGATATTTCGGTCCCACTGCGATTGTGCCTGGATTCAAACAAATGGTCGTATCTGTCCGAGACAGGCGCAGGTCTACAGGAGGATCACAGTCCGCAGCCTCGCCATTGTCAAATCCGAGTGGCCTCCGTGGAAGCAGTATTGCCGTGGGTAGTGATGTTGCCGTGGAGGACATGCCGGTTTATGACCCCAGTAGTCACCTGCCCGTCCACCCAGTCATCCTGTCTCTGGTCGATACCTTCTTCTTGCACCTGGGCTGCAATTATCCCTTCCTGAAGAAACCCAAGTTTGTACAAATGGTCAAGGAGAAGCGAGTTGAGCCCATACTCGTTGATGCCATATGCGCCATTGGGGCCAGGTTTTGCGACATTTCTCAATTCACTAGCGGGAACGACAAGATGCCTAGGACGGAGAGGGGCCAGGTTTTCGCACAACGAGCCAAACATGCCACTGTAGAAACGTTTCCCTGTCCCTCAGTCGGAGCCGTCCAGGCATTGCTTCTCATGGCTTACGAGGGCTTCGGCGCCAACCAAGACAGCGCGTTATGGATGTATCTCGGCCTTGCCATTCGGATGGCGGTGGATTTAGGCTTGCAGAAGAGGGTCGGCATCCAATATCAAGGCGAGAAAGATCCATGGTACACAAGACACAGAAGCCGGGGAAATGGAGATTCTGAGAGTCCAGAGGATAGGAAGACGAGTGACTCTGATGCCCTAAGCCTTGACGAGCAAAAGGAAGTGGAACAAGAGCGCATCGACACGTTTTGGGCCGTCTTCTTCCTGGACAGAGTCATATCCTCGGGTACGGGTCGTCCAGTCACATTTCGGGACGACGACTTCGAGCTGCCCTTTCCAGCCGCGAGGGTCGACCCTGAAACCGGGTGGCCGGTGCTCTTTCCAGTGCTTTTGGAAATCATCCACTTGTACGGGCGAGTGTCCGACATTCTAAATAACATCCGCGATGTCCGCGATCTCACCGAGGACAAATGGCGCAAACTTGCTACAATGGAACACGAGGTTACCAAGATGTACAAAAATTGGGATGCCCGGCTGCAGTTCAATGTCAGCAACTTCAAAGCATATTTAAACCTTAGGCAAGGGACGACCTTTATACTTTTGCATTTTTGGTTTCACGCCCTGTTTATTGTCCTTCACCAGCCCACACTGTTGACACCTTTTGGGGGACTGTGGACTGAGCACCAACTCCTTCCAGACAGTCGCGAGCTGAGCATGAGCAGTGCGAAAACAATTTGCGACATATTGTCATTTGCCGATCTCATAGACCCAATAAGCTTCATTGGCAACCCGTTCACCAGCCAGCCAATTTACATTGCTGCATGCGCCTTTCTCATGGAATCAAGTGCCAATGCGTCTGAAGGCTCGTCAAGAGAAAGCTCCCCCCCAGCGGTGACGAAGCGTCCAGCCACGCAGACAAAGACGTCAAACTCTAAGCACTCCAGGCACTCGCTTCTTGCTTCTGCAGCAAACCAGAATTATCAGCGCTGCTATAACTCGTTGCAACAGATGCATGCATATTGGGGAGGCGTTAAATACATTCTCACGGCCCTGGACCAGAAGGCCAAGGGTATCTGGGATTGCGAGACATATACCTCTGAAGAGTACGAAAGCACAAAGATGCCACCTCTTCAGCCTGGAGTTGCTGGTGATTTTGGCCATTTGACCCAGACTTCTCCGAAAGTTGGCGGGCCACCCATTGCTTGGAGCTTGGCTGGCACGGCGAACTCACCTAACTCGAATCTGACTTTGATGTACCAAAACTCAAATGGTCATCCCGTGAGTAATGCTCCTCATCAACACGCTCGGAGCGTTCAACAACGTCAAGCAAGCACGCCTCCAGGAAATATGCTTTACGACCCTATCAGACAAAGTATGCCTGCGGAACCAGGTAGCATGTATCCGCCAGCGGTTCCACCATCAAATCTAGCTGGGCCGACTACTTCGCCTCGCTGGACTCGGGCTAGAAGGCCGTCTACTCTATCCAATGCAGCCGGCCAGAGCCATGTTGCAGGGGCCAGCGACGGTTTCTCCGATCCTGGGGCCGAAGGATCAAAAGTTTACATGCCCTCCGGGTTTACCCCCGTCAGCCAACATTCTGCCAGCTATGAAGGATATACTGCGTCGCCAACGAGCAATTTGGCAGACGGTAACTCCCAAGGCCGCGGCGGGGGCACGGCCAACAATAGTGTTTATTACGCACAGGGCATGCCATATCAATCATCCTGGACATTCGGAAATGGAAGCATGGATGGCATCACATTCGACAGCCAGGATATTGATATTGGTGCTTTGGGCTTACAACAACCAGATCTCATGAGTGGATGGCTCGAGTATATTCCGAGTGATGGTGATGTCCTCGGCCTATTCGAGAACCATGACATTAACAATGGGCAAGGAAATCAGACTGGTCAATAACCAGCAACCCGAGTCGTTTTCCCATACCCAGTTGGCTATGAAGAATTGCGAAAATTGTCGTTTGTTTTTAAAGATGTATTGGATGAAGCCTGATTATACTTTGAATGGGGTATAGAAACGGCACCTCGGTCAGTTTGGCGTGGCGTTTACAGCGTGGGGGCATTGGGATTTTTGCTTTCTTGATTGTATCACATTGGACTATATATAGTATTTTATGACTTGGGGACTGGCATGGGACAACAGCAACAAAAAGTGAGGAATTGCGCTGGGGACTTTTGCGACTTGTGACTTGGGCTTGGGACACGAAATACTGTACGGATACGGGCTTTTGGTTGGTTTGTCTTGTATAATGAAGGACAAGTGGAATGTTTGGGCGTAGTAATTATTGCATCACGGCAGCATTAGCGTGCTTCAGCATGCAACATCGCACACAGCATACGGTACATGTGTCAAGGTTCATTACGACGCATTCAGCTTGAAGAAGATCTTTTTTTTGATACAAAAACTTGTTGGGCTCGGCTATCTAGAATAAAATATATTTGGAGCCATTTTCTGGCTCAGCGCCGAATCTTGTTTTGCAGATATCTAACTCAACTAAACCAAGTGACATATGCGTCCGTAAACTCCTAAACTTTGTTTCGATTGCGTCTCGTATAGTCTTTTTCCACATGTATATGTTTGTATCCAGTCGTCACGGGCGTTACTTGTGCTTGGCCATCTGGATGCCAATCTGCCTCGCATGCTGAGCCATGACGGCGTCAGTAATAGCCAAGGTCGCCATGCCCTCTATAATAGGCACCGCACGGGGCACCACACAGGGGTCGTGGTGGCCCTTTACCGACAAGACCCCCTCGCCCGTGGCGTCATATAAGGCCGTGGTTTAGTCTTGGCTGATGGTCGCGGGGGGGTTACAGGCAACGCGGAAGAAGATGGGCATGCCGTTAAAGATGCCGCCTGAGTTGTTGGTCTTGGTGTGCAGGCGAGACCTGGGGATGCCCGTCTTGTGGGCGGCGGCGTCGAGGGCGGGAGCGGGGATAAAGGGGTCGCTGTGCCTGCTACCGCTTATTTCGGCCCGGGGCCGATCTCGAAGCCCTTGACAGCGGGGATAGAGAGCATAGCGTGGCCGATGAGGGCCTCGAGCTTGTTAAAGGCCGGCTCGCCGAGGCCGGAGGGGGCGTACGTTACCGTGCCGCCGGTGCTGTCGTTTTGGTCGCGCAGGCCGGCGACGCGGACCTCCATGCGCTTCGAGGCTTCGGCGTCAGGAACTCGTCGACCTTGTCGTGGGTAATTGTGTCGGCTAGGCTGAGGAACGTGGGGTCGGCGCTCATGGCGTCCGTATCGCCGAAGAGCTTGATATTGCCAACCGACGTGACAAAGGCGACAATTTCCACGCCGTACATGTCCCTCAACCACTTCTCTGCTACGGCGCTGGCGGCCACGCGGGAGATGGTCTCGCGCGCACTGCTTTAGCCGCCGCCGGAGCTGGCCTTAACGCCGTGCTTCTCGATGTAGGTCCAGTCGGCGTGGCTGGGGCGCGGGTAGAGGTCAATGGTCTTGTTTCCATAGTCCTTGGGTCGCTGGTCTTCGTTAAGGACCATCAGAAGGATCAAGGTGCCGAGCGGCCAAATTCTGTGCCGGAGTGGATGGTGACTCTGTCCTTTCCATTACGCGGCGTGGTGATGGCCGATTGGCCTGGTCGCCGGCGGTTTAGCTGAGGCTGGATGTCGTCTTCGACGAGGGCAAGGCCCGGTGGGCAGTTGTCGACGATGCAAGAGACGGATTTGCCGTGGGACTCGCCAGCGCTGGAGATGTCGGTGTCAGATGCGGTGGATTGGCGGGACGGGGGGAGGAGAAGGGGCGGATGGAATGTGCTTACGTTGTAACCGGAAGTAGTGTCCGAAGGTGGACATGCTGGGCGATTGATGCTGTTGAGGTTTGTCTCGTGGGATGGTGAGGAGAATTGGAGGAAGAAAAAGCGGACATCTGGATGTTTTTTGACTGCTCTGGGCCGATTTCGGTGGTGACAACTGGCGAAATTCGGGATTTGGCGGGGGAGGGGCAGGACGAAGAGCGACTGGTCAATGAATCTGGTGCCGTGCCGTTGGAACGGATAATAGAGCTGGCGAAGCAATTGCAATTGACTTTCAAGCTTGGAAAACAATGTGGTAATTAGATCACATCAAGGGTAAAAAATGTTTCGCAACATACCAGAGGCCTCGTAAATTGAATTTCACGACGGAGTCCCCACGGACATGACGCAGCATCCTCATACCAGGGTAAAGATTTATCCATTAAGTGTGGGTCCAGGAGGTACGTATGTACACCCAGAGCCAAAAAAGCTCGTGTAGACTCCTTCACTGAGCTCCAAATTGTCGATCTGATCCCTCACGCTCTTTGTAAAACAAGTCAGCCTGCAGGCCTCAATTCAGTCTGGTCCGGGACGATACACCGTTCAACTGCCTTGATCCCCTTTCCAGGCAGGCATATCCTGTCTGGTGAACAGCTTGCGGTTGGTGGCTCAAGTCTCGTAATATCTCCTTGACGCGGAACAACATCTCATCGCCTCAATGCGCTTCTTCGCTGAGCACTTCGTCCTCGCAACATCATTGGTGGCATGTCTCGCTGGGGCCCTTCGATGAGGCGGTTCACCTCGGCCCTCAAGACAACATGTCATCAGACACGCCTCTTCTCTGTCGAGGCTGCCGCTCACCACGCCAACAAGACACAAGTCTACATATCCAGGTCCAATGATCCTCTCTTGAACCTCTCCGTCGAGCATAGACTGCTGCAAACAACTCCGCCAGAGTCGACTATTTTATTGCTCTACGTTAACTCGCCATGCGTCGTCTTTGGCCGGAACCAGAATCCGTGGCTGGAGGTCAATCTATCGCGACTTGCGCAAATTGTGAACCGCCCAGACGAAATCGGATGGAAAGACTCTGCGGTCAAGCTTGTTAGAAGGCGCTCTGGTGGTGGAACAGTGTTTCACGACCTTGGCAATGTCAACTTCAGCGTCATTTGCCCTCCGCAGGCGTTTGATCGAGATAAACATGCGGAAATGATAGTTCGGGCGCTTAAGTCACTGGGACGACCAACTACGAGCGTTAACAAACGGCACGACATCGTCATGGACGTACAATTAGATGGCAAGCCGGCTCACAGCACATTCAAAATCTCCGGCTCTGCGTACAAGCTGACGCGTTTGCGATCCTTGCACCACGGTACATGTCTTCTTCGCAGTCCCAATCTGTCAAATATCTCGGGGATGCTTCGGTCGCCGGCAGAGCCCTTTGTGAAAGCCAGGGGTGTTGATAGTGTGCGGAGTCCGGTGAGGAATGTGGACTTGGATGTCGAGGTGTTCAAGGACGCGGTTGTCGGAGAGTTTGCCAAAATGTATGGTGACTTTGACGTGCAGACAGAATTCGACAGTCGCGCATCTCAGGATCAAAGGATAGCCAGTGGGTACGAAGAACTGCGATCCAAGGATTGGATATATGGACAAACCCCGCGGTTCACATTTTGCACTCATCCGTTTGAGGAGGATCCTCGCCATCGGCCTGAACTATCATTTGATGTAAGCAGGACAGACACATCTCAGAGCAACTTCTCCAGCTGACACCAGGGTAGCATAAACTTCACTTTGAAGCAAGACATGGCATTATTGAACGATTTAGCATTGGCGGGCAGCAAAACTTTAGCGAACAGCAGCTTATCAATCGTTCTCTTCATGACATATCCAACTGGGACACGCAGCTTTTTCAGGCTGGCCTGGGAAGGAAAGATGCCTACGACGTTGGAAGCTGGATGAACCGAATTCTTGGCACCGAATTTACACAAATCTCGTCGCCTGCTGCCATCTAATACAATCAGCAACCGTTGCTGTCATGCCGGATATTCAATAGAGTCCTTGAATCATAGAGCGTGTAGGATAGGTACATCATTTTCTTTGCGACATAGCACCGCGCACAACATACGGTCAGCCATCCTCGTAAATGGCCTAGGAATATGGTCTCCCCTGGCTACGCAGCGCATGAACAGGTGCGAAATACTGCGTGGCGTTTAACTGCGACAGTCGATCGGGTAGTCCCCTTTATTTGCTGGTTATAACGACCAAAGCCTTTTGGGACGTAGCAATTTGCCTTTGGCGACCAGCCGCAATTACCTTGGTATGGGTGCGGTGATACCAATGCAGCCACATCAACTACGCAGTCGGGAATTACCAACGCAGCAGTCATACGTCTTTAAAACTCCCGCATATCGGCAAAGCTCACATATACGCGTCCCCAACTATTCTCAGCGTGAATTGTTCAACGTAATTATCATGGAAGCTATCTGCGTCAATCAAAGGTGCCTGGACAGTCCGATCTGCCTATACGACGTACCATTCCAAACAGAGTAGGAGATGAAGAAGGGCGCAAAATAGTCAGGGGCAGACATCACCGTCAAGTACGTTGAAAGCCCAGTCGTGCCGCGAATTCCTCGTGCAGAGCCAACCTAATTGCAAGTTCTAGAATACAGCTCCAGTATCAAACACCGTTTGCATTGTCCATGAATAGGTGCGAAGGTATTATCTCTCTCCGCTGCCGATACAGAAGGTGGCAGGCTCAATGATACAACGGCAAATCAGCATCTCGGCATGTCTAAGCCCGAACCATGGAAGAAGCCGCCAGCAGAATGAGAACCTTGGGCCTTGTGTGCTGGTCCCGGGACGTCACCGCCGGGCAAGGATCCATCTCATTTACAATTCCGTTTCCTTACTGCCGGCCTGGGACGAAAATTGGGTAATGAAAATAGAAGAGGATATCTGTGTCGAGTACATGCGTTCCCCGCATGGACATTTAGGGCCCAAGATGGTTAGTTGCATGCGTTTTCACCGGACTATGTAGTATGTACATAGTAGTTGATGATGGGGAATTTGGACGACACCCCACTCAATCTATAATCTATTATCGCCAGGGTATTTGCTCACCTTCCGCATCGAGCAGCCCATGGCGGTGGTATCGGAGACCATTGCTGCAGCACAAATCGGACTAAATATGTAGACATGGTTAGGTAACAGGCTGGGGCCTGAACTATCCTCTTTGTCAGCTTTGTCGCTCGCGGTATTGCAAAGATAACAATGGTCTGAGCATTCGGCTGTACGCGACGTCGACTGTATGCGGCTTCCTTGCCGTCCTTGGCTGCAATGTATATATCTGCTCTCGCCGGCGCTGCCGTGGAGGGGGGAGTGCTATTTCAACCTTTTCGTACTGTTGTTTTATTCAGTCTTTGTCGCAACTGCCGGGATCCGCTTCAACCCAGGTTGTAATGGTGAAGCTCGAAATCGTCATGTCGCTTCTTGCGGCCGCTGCGACAGCTCTGGCCGCATCAGCTCGAGTCCCCGGAGGATATATCGTGGAACTTCAAGACGGCCATGTAAGTAGCTCTCCTACCATGTTCTTGATTTATCGCAGAAAAAGATATTGTGGTCTGACCTGGGCTCAGGACGCCTCAGCTGTGCTCGGAGCTCTGAACGACGAAGCCACCACTCGCATGAAGCTTGACTACAAGCTTTTCAAGGGCGTATCTATCCAGCTGCACGATGTTAAAAATGCCGAGAAAAAGGCAGAAAAGATTGCTCAAATGCCAGCGGTCAAGAACGTCTGGCCAATTGACCTCTTTGGCGTGCCCGAGTCCAATGTTCGCGTGGTCGGAACACCAGAAGCCGGCAAGATCTCCAGCCGAGATGGTATAAAGGCCGACACCTTCTCGCCTCACGTCATGACTCAGGTGGACAAACTTAGAGCCAGGGGAGTCACGGGAAAAGGCGTAAAAGTAGCCATTATCGATACTGGCATCGACTACACGCATCCTGCCCTGGGCAACAATTGCTTCGGCAAGGGCTGTCTCGTGTCATTTGGCACCGATCTTGTTGGCGACGCCTACACTGGATCCAACACCCCGGTGCCGGACAACGACCCCATGGACTGCAACGGACACGGATCACACGTTGCCGGTATTGTCGCTGCTCAGCCAAATCCCCATGGGTTTACTGGCGCGGCCCCTAATGTCACCCTTGGCGCCTATCGTGTATTTGGATGTGACGGCCTGGCTGGCAATGACATTCTTATTTCCGCCTTTAATAAAGCTTTTGAAGATGGCGCTCAGATTATTAGCGCATCTATCGTCGGGGCCCTCGGCTGGACTGAAGAGCCCTGGGCCGTCGCCGTTTCTCGGATTGTTGAACAAGGCGTCCCCTGCGCCATCTCGGCCGGCAACGATGGCGATCATGGACTCTTCTACATCAGTACTGCTGCCAACGGCAAGGGAGTTACCGCCGTCGCGTCGTACGACAACATTCTCACGCCCTCTGTGCACTTCCATGCCGGCTACAGCGTCGATGGCGGCAAAGCAACAGACTTCCTCTATGTTCCCGGAACGCCGGCCCTCCAAGGTGTTTCCATGCCGCTCTA
Organism: Metarhizium brunneum; assembly: GCF_013426205.1. Classification (NCBI taxonomy): domain Eukaryota; kingdom Fungi; phylum Ascomycota; class Sordariomycetes; order Hypocreales; family Clavicipitaceae; genus Metarhizium; species Metarhizium brunneum. Next base: position 752,397 of record NC_089423.1, on the reverse strand, counting down.
TGCCACCAGTCTTGATAGCACTATTGCCAATGACGCTTGCACTGCTCTGCCGGATAACACGCCTGATCTGGGCAAGTACATCGTTCTTGTCCGTCGTGGCACCTGTCTCTTTGCAGACAAGGCTGTCAACCTAGCCGCCAAAGGAGCCAAGTACATAATTGTTTATAACAACGTTGCCGGCGACTTTGCCCCCACGCTTGATGACTCTGCGTCTCTCATGAACGGCTCTGGCATGGTCACCCCTGAAATTGGTGCTTCGTGGGTGAAGAGCCTCAAGGCCGGGTCCAAAGTCAACGTCGACTTTGTCAGCTTTTCCAAGTCCCAGTCTGTTACAAGCGAGGTTGGCAACAATGTCACCGGCGGCGCAATCAGCCTCTTTTCCTCTTGGGGCCCGACTTGGGAAATGGATTTTAAACCGCAAATCGGCGCCCCTGGAGGCAACATCCTGTCGACATACCCTGTTGCCAAGGGCAGCTATGCCGTCATGTCTGGTACCTCCATGTCCTGCCCTATCACGGCTGCCATTATTGCCCTAGTTTCAGAAGTCAGAGGCACGCGCGATCCTCGGCTCATAAATGACCTTCTCTCTGCTACCGCCAATCCGCAGCTATTCAATGACGGCAAGCAGTTCTACAGCAGACTTGCCCCGGCTGCCCAACAAGGCGGCGGCATGGTCCAAGCCTACGACGCCGCGTACACGACATCCCTCCTATCGCCCTCTAGCCTTTCTTTCAATGACACCGACCATCGGGTTCGCGAGCTTAACCTCACCATCACTAATACCGGCAAGAACCCGGCAACGTATCGACTCGGCCAAGTCTCATCCCTGACCATGTACACTCTACAAAAAGGCTCAGTATACCCAATGGCCTTCCCAAACGAGGCAGCGGGCTCCTACGCCAGTCTTGCATTCTCGCAGGACAGCGTGACCGTCGCCCCCGGCGAGCAAGCAGTAGTGCACGTCGTGGCCACACCACCCGGCGGCCTTGACGGCGCCCGTCTCGCCCTCTGGTCCGGCTACATCACCGTCAACGGGACCGACGGCTCGTCCCTGTCGATGCCGTACCAGGGCCTCACCGACTCCCTGCGCAACTCGACAGTGCTTGCCTCCGACCAGTCCTGGATCTTCCACTCCAACGACTCCAAGAAGTACGTCAAGGCGCCCGACAACACCACGTTCCTGCTTCCCGCCGCGGGGAGTGCCGGCGCAGACGACGTCCTTCCAGCAGTCTACGTCGGCCTCGCGCTCGGGTCGTCCCAGGTGAAAATCGACGTGGTGCCCATGACCACGTGTCCGCCCAAGAACCTCACCACCGAAACCATGGGCATCAAGACCATCGGCCAGCCCTCCGGGTTCCCTAGCTTTTGGAACCCAAGGGGCGTCAGCTGGTGGTCCTGGGACGGCAAGCTCGACTCAGGCAGGTACGCGCCTGCAGGGAAGTATCAGTTCGTAACCAGGGCGCTCAGGATCTACGGCGACGAGAGCAAGACGCAGGACTGGGATGTGGCCAGGACGCAGTCGTTTTATATCAAGTATCGCAACTAACGGGCCGCGGCACTTGGAATACGATCTAGGTAGATGTCACGAATAGAGTAGTAGACAAGACAAACAACCCCCAGCGCTCGTGTACTGTTGCAAATTGATCGATTTCTCTTTTCCCCCTTGGAGAAGACGTGTTGGGCGCATGGCCCGGGCCCGTCCGCACGTCTAGATGCCATGTTGGACACCGGCGTCACTTGACAGATATAAAAGAGCGATGGCCGCTCAGCGCACCTTCAAGAATCAAGACATGCGGGGTAGATGTAGAATTGTCCAAAGTGAAGGACCTCAACGGGAGCAACGTAGGAGGATCAAACTTAGATTTCATCAAGTTGAGTCTCGGATCATGGACATGCGTACATTCGTTTCAGCCTTGTAGCGAGCGCATGTAGACGTTATTAAGTCGATGAGTCCATTACCAGTCCCAACAGGGTAGGGAGATTATATCTTACGGACGTCGCACGAGTTACACACTTGGCCAGGATTGGGAATTGCCGGATCAACAACAAACCACCTCATTCCTCGCCGTTTCCTTCTCAGTTTGCTGCTTCGCCTACTACATTCCGACTTATCCGACAACATGGCGGCCTTGGGGCCGTTGGACATGACACTCAGACTACTGATTCTATTTCAGTACCCTGATGGGAAGCCACCCGGACGATACCACGGGCTCAGGGAATCAATCTATTCACAAGTGAACTTGGCATACATGTCAATAACCTGCTGGAGGAGTAGAGGGTGCCGGGGCTGTCGGGTGCAGCTGTCGACGGCGGCGAGGAGTACGCCTAGGCGAGTGACGATGAAATGCCATGGCAATAACATTCACAATTACCAGTTCACGCTTACATGACGCCAGGGTTATTGATTTGCCGTCCTCCCAGATACCCCAGCAAGTCCGAAGACATTATAGCACGGAGGCTCGACACCAAGGCCTTTGTCGACGCGGCTCTGGCTCAGCGGATTCTGAACGGGTCACATTCTGTCCCCAACGGCGGCTGGAGCACGCCCATCGCCTCCATTATCCGCGACGACTTCGTCCTGCAGGACGAGTAGGCGACCAACCACTTGACGCTGGAAGACGCCGCAAGTCATCGCACGAGTATGCCTCGCAACGACATGGCGTAGGCTCGTCACAGGGATGAAAAGAGTGCCGAATCGGGACCTTGTTCGAAACCTTTTCAATCTGCCCTTGACGGCTCCCCGCGGGTCATTCTCCAGTAGTACTGCAATTTCATATATATCACGCTATCGCATGTCGTGTGTTCGCACATCGGAGCGACAGGCGCCTTTGGCACATTCGTCTTTTAGTTCCGAGATCTCCGGTATGGCATTGCCATATTTGGAAATACCGCCGGCACTTTGAACTCGGTCGAGACGCACCTCTCGCCGAGGGTGATCGAAGACAGGCTCGAGGTTCCCAAGGACCGCCGCATCGACGTATCAGGCCAGTAAGTCATGATGTATTCCAAATGGCCTGCTAATTTACCGAGCCACCAGACTGAAAAAAGGAGCGCCAGAACCTCCGGGACAAAATCGTCAACGCTTTCGACGTGCTATACACTGAGAGACGGTCGCCCAGAATCCCGCCAACCCAAAACAGCACCCATCTCGCCGGCACAAACTTGGACCTGGGCTACGGAACCATACAGCTCAAGGAGACAACAGGCCCTGAGGACGCGGTGTCCACGGTCCTCGTCGGCAGCAACCGCAGCGGCATCATCATCGACTCCGACGTGCTCCTGCGGCACGTCTCGGTAGGCTACTGGGTCCTCTATCTCAGCTCCGCAGAGGTGCCTCGGGAAATTGGCGCCGCCCTCGCCGCCGAGTTCAAGTTTGGCAGCGACGGAAACGCCTCAGCCCTCAAGATCATCTGGGACCAGGCCAAGCCGGGTCTGCGCGAGGTCAAGGTCCTCTTCAACAAGGTAGAATAGCGCATGGCCAGGAACCAAGTATCCCACTACATGGCGCGATCGACGTGTAGACGCCAGAAACACCCGTCAAGCACCAATCATAAACCGCTGCCCCATCTCACGGCGCACATCGCCATTTCAATGTATGTCATCCGCGGCCGCCTCACAAGTCCGCTTCGACAAGACAATGACAGTTCAATAAAAACAAAAACAGCCCAATTCACCGGTTCGACCGCCCCTGATTGGCGGCGGTTCTAAAATCCCCCATTGGCCCATGTCCCTCGCACCATCTGGCCGAGAAGAAGAGCAGAACAAGACATGAAGGCCTCAAGCTTCACCCACACTAGACGATCAGCAGACCACACGGCGGTGGATCCCGCTGCGACGCTCGCCAGAACCCGACCATCCACCACGGGACGCGTCGTGGTGCCCGGGCAGGCGCCGGGCCTGGCATGTGTGGGATGGGGGAAAACCTGGATGCTGGGGTAATTTGCTTGCCACGACGACTGCCGACTGGCCATGTATAAGAGTTTTGTGATATAGGTGTCGGGTGATTTCCCTTGGTGGCAAAACATGTGCATTGCGCTACTCGGTACTACGCAGCGAGGTTGAGGAGGCTCAGGCTCGGTTTGGCCCAGTAGCCGTCTGTACTACTACCAGTTGACCATTTTCACCATGTTCCCAGGGCGGATAGCACGGCCTTGAGTGGCGGCGTGGGTGATTTGAAATAGAATACTGGTGCTTGTGACTTGGCTGCCCGGTCGCCCGCCTTCAATTCTGCAAGTTTGGATGCGGACATGGCGTGTATTCAAAGCCAACGCCAGTCACGGCGTCGCAAGGCAGTGCTTCTCTGTGAACGAGCGAGCACCGTGTTTCGCCTTGGCAGGCAGGGCATTTGCGTTGAAGGAACAGCCATTTCCAAACATGAGGGTATACTGCTTTCTTCGCCCGCAAGTGACGCAGTGCGTGACGCTACATCCCGATTGCCGAGCGCACACGTCGATCCGCAGCGCTTTCTCCACAAATGAAACAGGCCGCTACGAACTGCTCCGTTGCTACCTGGGTGTTCAACCAACATGTTGGAATGCGGCATCCAGTCACCGGCGGTCCTGAAGCGTGGCTGGAGTATTAGACTCGGTCGTTGCGCCACTGACGGGCGAGGACCGCCTCGGCCGCACTGAACCAACCGCTGGAGCATCTCCTCCGGGTACCTGGGAGGGAGCTTGTGCGAACGACGCCAGCCAGATGAATCCAGGAATGGAAGAGAGGGCAGTTGAAGCAGACGTAGACTGCTGTGTGGTTGTGATGGAAAATTCGTCTAAGCCGAGTCTGGGCCTGCATTTGCCGGGCAGCAGTCCCGCGTGGCAGTGGAGCCAAAGATTGATTCGTCTGTGCGGGAAAGGTGGCACAAATGATGAATAATTTCAAATAAAGACGGTTGAAGGACGGCCTGTTGACGGCAAAGACAGGTCGTTTTTTTTTTCATTTATCCTGGTCAATCAAGCCGCGTCAGGCGCTTTCCTGTCATGCAGTCAGCTTTAAAAGACGCCATCGCCCATCGCCATCTCATTCTGTAATGTACATAAGCTGATACTGACTGGCGTATTCCGTACGTACCCCAGATACATTCGTCTCCGTAAAGTCGTAAAGCCGGATGGTTTACACTAGGCGGGCACATGGTTCAAACCCATGCCGCGCTCCAAGTCTAAAAGATGCATTGGTTTGCGCTGGCTTGTGACTACGGGGCCACCCCGGACAGTTCGACCGGGATCCTTCAAGGTGTGCGAATGTGACGAATCACAAATGCACCACTTCCAGTTGCCTAACATGCCGCACTAATACCAAGCCTGGCAGGGCCAAGGGCAAGCAGACCAAGGTGAGCAAGGGGACTGGGCACCAGAGTTGTTTGCACTTGTTGCCACGACACGTCGTACATACATACAATGCAGCGTCTTCAAACGGCACAAGCAGAAATATCGGGAAACGTACCGATGACGTACCTGGGAAGACGATACAGACACAGTGCGTCAGATACATTCCGTTTCTTCAGTCCCTCCTCCAAAACGGAGAGCCAACATGAATCCACAGACGAAACACAGGACACTGCGCCTCACCGTGTCTGTGCAGGATTCTTGCCATATGAGCTTCTTTCTTCAACCTTGTAAAAACATGTGAGGCTGCTCCTTGGCCTAACCGACCCGTCGTCAGTAGATCAAAACCTGATGATAATCTGAAATTGTCAACATCCTTCCATTCTTGAAACTTTGATTTTTTTTTTGTCCACCTACAATAGAGGAAGTGAGCCGCACCATCTAAGGGTTGTCCGCGCCGGGGGGGTAGCAAGGGAAGACGGTGACCATTACAACACATCGACCTCTTGGTAAAACGCACGATGTGACGCCCACTCAACATATCCAAGGGCAATAGCGAAGCCGCAAACCGTTCGTGCGGACCACAGTAGCTACGTACCGCCAGAGAAAGGCCCTGGGGCCTGAGACCCTGTGGCCCTGGGCGGAGCGGGACGAGCGGCTCAAGCCTTGGTTCCCTTTTCCCGTCGTTAGTCAACCACGCATGAATGATGAGTTTATGAATGGAGCCAGGAGCAACTTCAGACTCCTCCTCCGCATTCATCCATTACCCACAAGCGCGCCAGCCGTCACGATGCTCGAGGGGACAACCTGTAACATGCCCATCGTGGACCTGCGTGGGGGACTTGGAGGCTAGACCAGACTTCGGCTCTTCATGGATGCTTCGAAATGCTCGAAAACGCAACCCTGACAGGCTGTTCCACTCGCATCTGGGCTGACCACCTCTCCTGTACGCTACACCTGAAAACGCCTCCTCCATCCGTCCTCCAGCAGCACCAAGGCTTCTTGTACGTGGACAATGACGGAGTGGCCAAGGTGCTACGAGGCATTTAAAAGCCATCCATCTCATACCGAGTACATGCCGGCGTTGGAGCATCCAACACGGCGCACACGCCAACCAATTCATTATGCAGACCAGCGCAGAACTTACTTGAATGAAATATTTCCCGACCCAAGCCAGGCGCACCGAGCAGGCATGGTGTAGTGGCCCATCGTTCGACAGTAGAACTAAGGCAGTCGCCCGAACAACCTTATTGCTGTGTCGTAGCATGTTGGTCTGTATTGTACTCCGTAGTTTAATGCAACGTCCGGCGCAGCAATAAGAGCGGGAGACCCGCTGCCGGGCCAGTAATATTACTACCACGAAAGCCGATCTACTCGGTAAATTGTCTCGGATCGCGGGGGCCCTGGGAATTGACGGTTCATTTATCTGCAATGGTACAGGCAAGCATTGGAAACCGCTTCTGATGTATCATTTTGACCGCTGCACGTTTGATATTCTATCACATGCAGCAAGAGGTTGTTGAGCCACTGATTGTCGGCAGAACGGCCATGGAGATGACGTGGCGAGCGCAAAAGTCGACCTTTATCTTGTTTTTGCTATTTCCGGCGCGACCATGAACGATAGGGGTCTTCCTTGAACCCCGAGGCTCTGGCATGACGTGGGCGCATTACCTGTGTTATGGTAGTCGCATTCGACCATGGCAAGAAGAAAAAAAATGCATGTCGGCCTGACAAAGGCGACGACCTCCGACAAGAGCGGATTGGTACAGTGAACATGGGGCACCGCAAAACAGTGCAAGTGTCCAGAAGAATACCAATATACTGCAATTGCAATGGAGGTGTCTGGAAGCAGTAGAGCCGAATGCGCGCCGTCCCTCACCTCCATGGTTAGAATGGGGAACCGTTCCCGAACCCAAGCCTAGTTGGGCCATTATGATAAGCTAGCATGCCGGTCTATGCCGAGAGAAGATGGGATCCAAGGAACCTGGATCCAAGAACCTTGGCATTAGAGATCGTGAGCCTGGCATCTGGCGGGCGGGCTGGGCGAGGCGGTGGCGCCCATGCCACCCAAGAGTTGGGGTGCGCACCGCTACCTTGGTAGTTGGCTCCCCAAGCTTTGCAAGTAGTAACTCCGTCCTTTGCAAGTTGCAAGAGGGCCCGAGCCAATGGAAAAGCCGTTAGGCTCTACAACGGCACTCCCTTAGTCAAGTGGCTAAGCCATAACTATTGTAAATCTCGCTTTGCCACTTGCACTTGTAGCAAACGCCCGAAGACTACCATCTCAATACCCGGCGTCCCACCCTCAGTGAGATCAAGGCAAAGGCGATGTCTTCTTGCATATAATCTCTTCGGAAATAAATTGAAAAGACGTGACGATACGGCGTTGTTCCTGCAGGCAGATGCAATATTAACCCTGTCCCGTCCAGAAGAAAGTCTCGGCCTAGGCAGTCCACAGTCGGTCTGCATCTATCGTCTCCCGCTATGTGTCGATTGAAGTGTGTGGTCTGCACTCGGTATGGGATCCAACAATCCGGCGACGCGGGACAAAAGTGATGCTGGGAATGCTGACAGAAATATCAATGAACGGTGTGCGCTATTGCCAATTGTGGCAGACGATGCGTCTGGAAAAGGCAGCAATCTCTCCAACTCAGCTCGCACTGTGGCAACCACCTCACTTTTCGAATAAGAAGGGGCATTGGCCGTACCGTATGGAGCACCGGGACTAATATTTTGCTGGGAGAAACGGTGGAAGCTGGAGAGTATAGATCCAATGCGGGAGTTGTGCATGTGCATGGGAGCTTCTCCATCTTCTTCATGCTGGCAGTCCCCAGCCAGGTGCTTTGTAAGGAGTGCTTGCGACCCGATATCCAACCAGTCCCAAGTCGAATGGGGACAGAGATGCACCTGATTCACCCCTTCGTCCTGTTCCTCATGACGAGCCCGGTGCAACTCTGAGCTACAAGTGCGAAGCGAAATAGCAAGGCGGAATGCAATCGAGATTGAATGAAGAGCCAGAGTTCCATGATGTGCCACGGGTCTGGCCGGACGGCACTCCGTATTGAAGCCGAGAACTTTCTGTGCCACTGCTGGTGCTGGTGCTGGTGCTGGTGCTGGTGCCTGTGCTTGTGCTTGTACGTCTGCTTAGAGCGAAGATGATGGAATGGATGTCATTTACCTCCGAGGGCATGTGAAGATGTTGAGATGGCTGGCATGCTTGCCATCAGATAAAGTTTCACCAGGTCAGGATGGGCATTTGAGCAGCTGAACAGTGGAAGTCGAAAACGCCTCCCTCAGGAATTGAGATAGTTTGGGGCGGCGTTGAGACGGTGTTGGGTCCGCACCCAAAGTTATTGGGCGATTGGCTCCTTCCCTTCCAGTGGTTGGTTATCGCTAACGCGGCAGGAACCATTCATGTTTCCACAAATAGCTGGGACGCAGCTAGGCACAGTGTACATGTACGTACATGCTATCGCACATCAGTGATTCAAGTACCGGGATCCGGGTCCCAGGGGAAAAAAAATTGGTCGAATAGAGTGACCAACGACTTGTACGGAGTATAAAACAATCAAATATGGCTCTGGGGTTTTATCCGGATTTTTCAAAAGCCCGGTCCTCGATTGAAGCGCTACAACCCAGGGACGGGAATCGATGAGGGCATCGTCTTTCCACCACTCCCTTCCTGGTCTGCCGATTTCAAGAAGGAGGCTCGCAGTCCAATGGTTGGCCAACGGCGCTGCTTATCACAGCTGCTCTTTCAGAGCACATGTCTGGTCAGATTTGCGGCATGGCGCTCGCCGCCCAACTCACCAAACCCGCCCATCCGTTAGACAAGCCGCCAGATTAGATTGACTTTGGGTTGGGCAGCTTTGGCAGTTTGGCGACTCCCCGCGGCCCATGGAGAAGCACTGCGGGTGGTGATACGGCAGCTTCGGCGCTGGCCAAAGTTTGTTGCGAGTCCCTATGTGCTCGCTGCCGATCAAACCACTTGTCGACTCCAACTCGGACTTGCAAGAATTCAGGCAAATCCCACCTTGCAAGTGAGATGCAGGTTGTGCGGCGGCGGCCAGCCACAGGTGAAGCCACCGAAGGGGCCTGCGATGTCGCACAAGAGGACCAATGGCGATGAGGCCGCTGATAAGCTCCTTGGCATGCGACGGACCGGCGAGTTTGGTGAGAACCGCCCAATCCCAAGACGCGTCGACACTCAACCCATTGTACGTATAATTACTTCGCACCCACGACATCACACAGCCCGAGCGACGGACCACCTGGCACAGTGAAATCAAGGCCAGGCGGCGGCTTGGGTGACTGACGGGGAGAGGAGGTCGAATTACCTGGATAGTTGGCTACTTTGCTCCGAGAAGTTGGAGGAAGTGCTTGAAGACTTGACCCATGCCATCCATGCCATCCATGCCGTCCATGCTGCTGCAGCTGCACCTTTCTGTGCTACTAAAGACCCCTTGTCAGCCGGCCCAAGCGGTACCAAGTCCCACGGACACCCACTTGTTATCGCGCGACGACGTTTCCACCAGATACGTGAATTGGGTGGATGAGGCATGCTGAGGAAACGACAAGGCCGGCGGACGCAGGGTAGGAGGCAAAGATCGAGAGTTGGTCTGCGAGCGGTGGCGCCATGGCTGAGGCTTGTACAGTTGTACGGAGTAATCTGCTCCCCAGGATGAGCTGAGCTGGGCACAAAGTTTAGTTGGCCGTAGTCCGTACTCGAGGAAGCAGCACTGTCGAGACTGCAATCATGGAGGGCCAGAGTCGATGGTTCGATCGTCTCCGTGCTCGGTACTCCGTCGTGCGCATGGCGCAGTGCAAGACAGACAGCCCGGCGACGTCGGCGCACAGTGCCATCAGCAGCTGCACGACCAGTGGTCTTGGCGTCGCACTACCGCGTTATCAGCGCCACGGACAAGCTGAGTGGCCGGGAGGGCTGGTATCTGCGCGTGTGGTGACGCATGTAGCCAGGGCGCTGCACCGTGCGATCTGGCCAGTGCTTACGGTCGTCTGCCGCCGCCATTGAACCTTGGGACCCGGAAGCCTTGGCCCGGTCCAACCCCGTCCGTCCCATGTCATGGTCGCCGACGAAGGAGAGTTTTGGGAGACCACGCCAAATATTAGCGAGTCCTTGGAAAAAAAAGAGGCCAGCCCAAGCCTCCAGCCCCTGTCGAGTTGCGTGCCAGAGGGCGGTACCTGCACTGTGCTGCAAGTGACGGCACTTGTACACCCGCCGTTGGCTGCTCACGTTCAGTCCATGTGCTCATCGTGTCTAATCGAGCTGCGCATAATAACGTTGTGGTCTCACCAGGTTGCTGCTCTGTATGGAGGAAACAAGTGAGTGACATTGGCACTTGGAGAGACGCCTGGGTACTTATCTAGGCACTCTGGCGCACATGGACAAGCAATACAATCAAGAGCCTACGTTGGCGCAAGTATCGGGTACCTCGACGCCTCTGTCCTCGATCGCTCCTGCCACCCAGTCTGATACCTTGCGCTTGCTAAACTTGCTGCTAGTACTCCGTAACTTGCGCACACCTGCAGCACCAAGACGTAGTAGTGGGGGTGGCCCTCTTTCCCTCCCCTCCCCTCCTCCCCCAGCCAGGTCAATCATTTCCTTCTTGACCAGCCCGCATCCACCACTTACCCATCGCAATCCAAGACAAGCCTCTGCTTCGTACCAAGTTGCTCGACTGTACGAGACTCTACTCCGTGCTTGCATCCCACTCATCTTCATCACTTTTTCTCTTAATACCTGTAACACCTCGCCGCCGCCGTCGCCGCCATTCACCACTCTCGTGGGCCTCGCAACCTCGCAACCTCTCTGGCACGCTTCTGCCTCACACCGCTCTGCTCCAAGCCGCCGCTGCGACCTCGCCCTGCCTTTGCTGTATGCCTTGATCGACTCGACCGACGACGCATCTCACGGCCATGCGGCGATAGGGTTCTGGTCGGCGCTCACACCCAGCCTCCTTGGGCCAGCTTGCCCACAAGCATGTCGAATCGAGCGACGACCATCTTGTAAATGGATTGCACGATGGACTCATCTCACAGACCACAACAACAATCATCACAACCCTCGCCGGAGCCGACTGCGCTGCAGCCTCTGCACACTCATCTCCCGCAGTCGACATCGTTGCCGCTTCGTACCGCCAGCAGCACGCCTGTATCCTCCCCCGGCCTCTTCAGCCCGTCTGCCTCGCGACACAACCTCGCAAACCTTCCCTACACTTCCGTCTCCGAATGTAATACGCCGGCGCCAATTGGAAGCAGCCCGTTTCTTCACCCGTTGCAGACTCATCGAGTTAGAGAGTAAGTCGACTACCGCCCACCATCGCCATCCTCCTCCTCCTCCTCCCACCCCCCTCTCCACGCCGCCGTCCGTGCCGTCTCCCAAAAACGAAATGTTTCAGCACAAGAGGATGCGGCAGATGTCGGCCATTCTCTTGCTCTTGTTACCTGCTCCCTCTTGCAAAACATTGCGTGAATGACCGTTTTTCTAACCCAACGCCACTCTTCACAGAACCCACAAAGCCCTGATCGACTCTGATAACATCACCGGCCGCAAGTCCATCAACCAGTATGAGGTCATTGAGGAGATTGGTCGTGGAATGCACGGCAAGGTCAAGCTTGCTCGAAACCTTGAAACTTCTGATAATGTCGCCATCAAAATCATTCCTCGATTCTCAAAGAAACGACGACTGGGTAAAGTGATGGCCCTGTCGCCACAAGACAAGACCAAAAAGGAGATTGCCATTCTCAAGAAAATCCGTCATCCCAACGTCGTCGCCTTGCTCGAAGTCATCGACGACCCTGAACTAAAGAAGATCTACATGGTACTCGAGCATGTTGAACTCGGTGAGATTGTCTGGCGAAAGAAGGGTTTACCGCACATCTGCCAGTATGAGCGACGCAGAGTCGAACGAGAAATGGGCGGCCCTGCGCCCTCCGCCGAGGAGGAGCGATACAATCAACATCTCGAACGCCGACAAGCCATCAAAGAATTAAAGCGGGCCAAGATGGCCCAGACCTTCGCCGGTCCCTCTGACTACTGGAGCGTCGAGCATGGTGCAGCCGACGAGGGGAGCAGTGTAGGGCACTGGTCTCGCATTTCCTCCCACGAAGACTTTGCCCTCACTGACGGGCCCTCATCGCCCTCGGGCTCGCGGCGCTCCTCTGCGGCCCCCTCGAGGTCAATGTCAATTGCCTCAACCGGATTGATGCCTTCTGAACTCGCCGAGGACATTTCGTGGGTGGACGACATGGAGACACCCGGCCCTCTTCACTCAGCTCCGGGCTCTACTACGGCTCTCGACGGCACCATGCATGGAGCGTACACCGAGGATGCTCCTCGAAGGCAATTCCGAGAGCGATCTCCCAGCATGGCCGATTCCATCATTTCTCACATGTCTTCTGTTGACTATAACCCCTACGCACACGATCCCTTTGGCGAGGACTATTCCTTTGTCCCCTGCTTCACGTTTGATCAGGCTAGGTCTACATTCCGTGATACAGTTCTGGGTTTGGAGTACCTCCACTACCAGGGCGTCGTTCATCGAGACATCAAACCAGCCAACCTCCTTTGGACCAAGGACCACCGCGTCAAGATTTCCGACTTTGGTGTTTCCTACTTTGGGCGGCCCATCCGCGACGGTGAACCCGACGATACCGTATCCGAGTCTGAAGCTAAGGACTTTGACGACGACCTGGAACTGGCCAAGACTGTCGGCACTCCCGCCTTCTTCGCCCCTGAGCTCTGCTATACGGACGTTGACAGTAAACATCAGCCCAAAGTCTCGGAGCAAATCGATGTATGGTCACTTGGTGTGACGTTGTACTGTCTCATCTTCGCTCGTATTCCGTTCCTGGCTGAGGATGAATTTCAAATGTTCCGAAAGATTGCAACTGAAGACGTGCACATCCCCCGTCGCCGCTTAAAGCCCGTTGATCCTTCAACCTCTCCGGCAGAGCACTCTCTTTATAAAAGACAGAATGCACATCCATACCGGGATGATAATGATCTAGAGTATGAGGACGTGGACAATCTTTTGTACGACCTCCTTCGCCAGATGCTGACCAAGAATCCGGAGAAGCGAATTCGTCTCCGGGATATCAAGCGACACCCTTGGGTTGTCCATGGCATCAACAACGTCGTGGGCTGGCTCGATGACACTGATCCAGCACGTCCTTCACAGGGCAGGAAGATCCAAGTCGACGAGAAAGAAATGTCATACGCGGTCGTTCCCCTCACCTTTTTGGAACGAGCCCGATCAGTCGTGAAGAAGGCGGTGGGCAGGGTCATGCATCCGCTTGTGGAACGCAGCGACAGCAAATCACGAAGACGAGCCACCAGCAGCGTAGCAAGCTCCGCTGGCGACAGCATATTTAAAAATGGGGGTGCGAACCTGCATCCCGGTTTTGAACGGCGACCAAGTCTTCGTGGCGAGGACTACTTTGGCAGCGTTGCCAAAGACGTGCTTGCAGGATCCAGCCAGCCGGCCATCACGGCTCCCTCGACTGCTACTGTTCAGACCGATGGTGCGTATGACCCCCTTGCCACAGTTTTGCAGCCAGTCGAAGGTGCCAAGGATCACCGCCACCATCAGCTATGGACCGCTCCTGGAAACAATGATGCCAGCAACGGCAGCTCTGACTTCGCCTCCGCAACCGCGTGCTCTCGACGATTTCAGCGCCATGCTGGCCACCGCAAAATGGCGCCGCAATTTCTGCAGCTTGCCCCAGCTCTTCCTGAAACACAGTCCACCCCCGTCACGCCCCATGTAGAAGTGCATCCACAGCTCCCCCGGGATGGCAGTCGGAGGTCCCGTGCTCTTGAATCCCAAAGCGAAGACAACTCCCGATCTGCGTCGATTGAGCGGGGCGTCTTTATGAGTGCAGATAAGCGTACCAACGGGTCTTGTTCTGTTTCGACAGCCACAGCATCTGGAACCATGCATCGCCATCCCGGTCCCATTAGATCTCTGGACTTGGGAAGAGGAAGTAGAGGAGGATACAATACCCCTTCCCCGCTGTCTTCGTCACCACAAGCAAGTTCTGCTACGTACCAACACGGGCAGCCTCGCTCCGATCCAAATCTCCAAAACCGATTTGGATTTGGCGTCAATGCTCAGCAAACTGCTGCAGCACAAGGCCACGGGGCCAAGGCCTCAGTTTCCCTGGTAGACCAGAGCGGCTTTATATCTATGAGCCCTGAAACAATCCAAGCGGCTGTCGAGCCTCTCTGCCAGTCTCAAATATTGTCTCCCCGAAAGGTCGAGCCCGCCAATGTCCCCTGTCCGCCGTCACCAGGTTCGCAAGATTGGACGCAGCATCCGGCAGCGCCGCCGAGAGATGACACCATGACCACAACCAAGTCATCTAGCCTGGAATCAATGGATGGCATGGGAACGCCTCTCACGAGTCCGAGCGAGACGACTAGCCCTTTACATACGGACCCCCCCAAGAGCGCCTCCGGACGCCTTCTAGTGTTCCAATCGGATCCGTCACTCCCCGCTCTGCTAAGCGGTGCCAGTTCCGTTTCTGCCGATATGGAAGCTGAACACTTGGCTAGGTCCGGTAGTGGTGGACAAACATGCCGATATGAAGGATCCTCCGAGGCGATCACGCCACCTGCACTTGTGAAGGAACCAGCCAGTGGATTTCCCATGACTTCAATGTTTAAGCATTCCCAAAGCTTGGGTGGCGACTCCTCGCTACACCTGCAGCTTGAACATGACAGAACACATACTACTGAGGACATGGACTCTCGGACACCTCGTGTCGACGAGGACGACGATAGTGATGAAGGGATTTTCCTCATGACCAAGTCTAAGAAGAAAGCATCGCCAACCAGTGCGTCACACTCGTCTCGTCCGTTTGAGGCTAAAAGACGCGACACTGGTGCGAGCACGGCTAGCGACGAGACAGCCAAGAAGGTGTCCGTCTATGACGAAGATTCCATGCGTCTCCGGGACTCATGAAACTGGCACTTGTCCTTATATTTTGCACCCACGCAAGTCCAAGTAACGGATGGGTTGGTGCACGATTTCGTTAGACGAAAGATGGTTACCTGGATGCTTCCTTGCTTTGCAAAGAGTCAGGAAGTCTGATATACCCGAATATTAGACCGCGATACCACGCTTGGTTTTTCCCCCTTTTAATGGAACTGGATGCAAGACGCAACCAGTGATAGATGGGCCTTGCGGCCTTTCAAACTTCTTTCTTGTTACTCAAGTTATTCAAACCAATATTTCTCTCTTCCAGCGTTGTACGCATCAACGACATGATTCAAGACGGAGATGGAATCGATGCCTCTTCCTAGCAGGCATAATGATCAATGAATGGCGCAACTGTACTGACTGACGACCTAACGACATGACGTACCTTGCGCAGAAGAGGCATGGCACTGGATGAAGCCATGTTTTGAAATATGCAGGCATATTTTGGAGACGATTGGAACGAGATGGCCCAAATCTGCCACGAGCAACTGGACTCGGACTGCATTAGGCGACACGGCGCGTTTGGCCCTTGAATTTTCTTTCTTACCTCGTCTGTTTTGCTCTTTTTTCATCTTTCTGTCTACTTTCCGCCGGGACTATGCAGCCCGGCGTGACACATTAGAATGGATCTAGGGTGGTATTTGTCTCTGAGCAGACGGGCTAATGAGCGTCTGGATCCCGTCAGGAGGTTTGTTTTATTTCTCGTCTTCTTTTGACTTGTTTTTGGAACTGTCCGTGGGTGGCCGGAGTAGGGATGGTCCTCGGGGGGGTATTTTGTTCAGCAGGGTTTGAATATTGCATGGTACCGGCAGCATTGCATATATAGATACATCTGGGAGGTTAGCTGTCGAATGAGCCAGCCGTCGGCAGGCATGAAATCAGTATCTGTTTTTTTCTTCTTTATTTGGAGAGGCTTGGCCTGTGTATTGACGTAGTGTACATAATGGAGAATGTCACAATGTATATGGACGGCAAAGAATGTGTATCAATGTGTTGTTGTGCATAATCTTGCTGGCCCTTGATTTCTATCATGTGCTTTTCTCTCTAGAGTCCGCGTGCGAGGGCGGACTGTCTTGTAGATTGGGTTATTTCCCTCGACGCGCCCGCCAAGTCAAAATATCGGTCTATCTATCACAAGCCTACTTAAGTATGCAGCGCATGCATTTCCAACACAAACACGATGCCACTCTCCCGAGGCTCCGCGGGCACGCAGGCACCGCCAAACAAAACACGTCTATTGGACCGTACGCCATCAAAATGCAAACCAGGCCGCCAAAACGGCGCAGACGGCGATAAAGGCCGCCAGGACACCAAAGCCCGCGGCGCCGGAGACACGCCTCTCCTCGGCAAGACCCGCAATCTGGACCAGGCTCTCGTCCAGCGTCTGGGCCATCTTGTCCCGGCCAAACAGCTCCCTGACGCGGCGGCGGCCGGCGTCCCCCATGGCGGCGAGCTGGTCGTCGGGCAGCGCGAGGCAGCGCGCCATGGCGTTGGTCCAGGCAGGCGCGTCGGCCGGGTCGCGCAGCCAGCCTGTTTCCCGGTCGGCAACGGTCTCGACGGGCCCGCCCGTGTTGGCGGCCAGCACGGGGACGCGCGCGAGCATGGCCTCGAGGGGCACGATGCCAAAGTGCTCGTTTGCCGGGGTGTACACGAGCAGGCGGGCGGCGCGGAGGAGCGCCGCCTTGAGCGCGCCGGGGACGCTGAGGAGGAAGAGCACCTGGGCGTCTGGGGGCGCGGCGGCCGAGCCGAGCTCCGCGGGCGTGAGGGTGTGGTGCGCGAGCGAGAGGGACGTCGCGAGCGCCTGGAGCTCGGCGTGGTAGAGGACGTTTTCGGACACACGGGCGTCGTAGCCGCCTTTTTTTTTTTGCGAGGTTAGCATTCCGGCTTTGGCGCGGGGGAGGGTAGGAGGGCTTTACCGGCGAGCACGAGGCGCGCGCCGCGTCGCTGCTCCTCGGGGATCTGGGCAAACGCCCTGATTGCCAGTCCAATGTCCTTCTTGCGCTCGAAGCGGTTGATGCTCAGGATCAGCTTCTTGCCCGCGGCCAGCTTGGCCTCGTCTGGCGCCGTCTCGTGCGTGGTGTGGGTGTCGACGCAGGGGTAGACGACGTTGATCGGCACCTTGTTCTGCAGGGCGGGCCAGGTGTTACCCACGATGCCGCGGGTGAATTTGGAGTTGACGGCCACGGCGTGGGCGAAGCCCATACTCCATTCTTCTAGGCGGTCAAAGGGCACGCGGTAAAGGCGCTTCACGAGGGATTGGCGGCCCTGGGCGAGCAGCAGGTCCGGGAAGTGGCAGTAGAAGAGGACGGGCACGTCGGGGGCGAGGAACCGCATGAGAGGGAGGCCGGCGGAGAGCTGGTCGACGATGAAGGCGCGTGGACTGAGGGCCGCGAGCTCGCCCGTCAGGTGAATGGTTAGGAGGAGGTGGATATGGCGGAGGATGGCGCACAGGATCGTCAGGCGCGAGAAGATGGAGGGCGGGACGATGGAGTTGCCGCGGACGCGGACGTCGAGGGTTCCTTGGGGAGGAATTTTTTTTAGCAGGAGACAGACTTCAAGGGTCAAGAAGGGGGGAGGAGGGTTACCATCGCGACACTCGTCGAAGCAATGTGTCGGATCGCAGTGGTTGGTGAAGATGACGACTTTATGGCCGCGGGTTTGCAGGCCCACGGCTGCGTCGACGACGAGGCGTTCTGCGCCGCCGATGCCGAGGTCGGGGTGGAAGAAGACAATTGTGCTGCCGACGGCGTCGGTGCCTAGGGTAGGCGGATTGGGCGTGCTTGCGTCCATGACGGCGGCGATGGGAGCGTCATGGACGTTGGAGAGGTGGTTGGATGTGAAGGCTTCATGTGGTTGAGGACAGCTTTGAGCTGGTGGGGTGAAGCAGATTGAGTGACAGGCTGCAGGGGTAGCTCTGCTTCGGGAAAGTGGAGCAGGTTCTGGACGTCAAGGCAAAAAGGGGCTTAATTATGAACGCCTGATACCGTGGTAATTAGCATGAATTTATTTTAGGCACCAGCGTAGGCGAGGTGGTGTAAGAGCCGCATCGACGTAATGGCCAGCTGCTCGCGCACCATGTACCTGCCGCCGCGCCGCGCCAAGCGTGCGACCAGACATTATTTATGTATTGTATGTGGCCCGGGGCGATTATTCTATCGCCCGACGGACTCCCGTTTGGGCAAGTACACGGCACCTCGGCCCCCTCTCGGGTAGACCTAAGGCCAAGCACTACCAGACAGCACACGAATCAATCACCAAGTCGACACCAGCCAGGCACAGCCTCCCATACTCTGCCCTATCCCCAACCCGCGGGGAATTCACCATGAAAACGCCGGCAGTCCTGCGCGGCGCAGCACTGCCGGCCTGACATGTGGACGGATCCACCCCCGTCCCCGTCCCCCCGTGTCTGACGCCGGAGCGGGTCCGTCGCAATCACAAGCCGAGGCTCCCAGCTCAACGCCAAAAACCCATCCTATATCTCAACTCGCATCCCACTCTCCCTGTCCCCCCCATCTCTACCCAATCCTCACCAGCGTCATCCCGCCTCCAACAATGTCCCTCTTCACCGTGCCCATCCCCCCCTGCGGCGCCCACCCAGGCGGCTCCATCACCGCCACCCAGCCGCAGCCCCAAGTCTACCTGCTCACCTTCGTCTCCCCCCCGGACAACCGCCTCACGACCGCGTTCTGCCGCGCCCTCCTCCAGGCCCTCGACATCCTCGAGTTCGGCGGCTACACCCCCGGTGTCGTCGTCACCACCAGCGGCATCCCCAAGTTCTACTCCAACGGCCTGGACCTCGAGCACGCCATCAACACCGACGGCTTCTGGCAGCTCTTCTTCGACCTGTGGACGCGCCTCCTAACGCAAGTCGTTCCCCCCCTTTCTACCTCTTGACATTTCACTAACCAAACTGTAAAAAAAAACAGGTACCCGATGCCCACGGTCGCCCTCCTCAACGGACACACCTTCGCCGGCGGCCTGATGCTCGCGCAAGCCCACGACTACCGCCTGGCCCCAGACCCCAAGGGCTTCCTCTGCCTGAACGAGGTTCTCTTCGGGGCGCCGCTCAAGCCCCCCATGGCCGCCATCTTCCGGCACCGCCTGGCGCCGCAGGCCTACCGCACCGTGGCCCTCGAGGGCCGCCGCTTCACGGGCCAGCAGGCCGTCGAGTACGGGCTCGCCGACGCCACGGCCGCCTCGCTCGACGACGCCCTGCGCTTCATCGCCGAGCGCCAGCTGACGGAGAAGGCGAAAGCCGGCGTCTACGGCGTCATCAAGACGGAGCTGCACAAGGACCTGCTCAAGGAGCTGCGCAAGGAGGGCGTCGACAGGGAGGAGGCCCGCTTCAACGAGGACCAGAGGCTCGACGGCGAGCGGAAGGAGTTTGGAAAGGTGTGGTTTGAGCAGTGGAACAAGGAGAACAAATCTAAGCTGTGAAGGGGAAAATAGAGGGAAACAAGGAATAGAAATTTGACCATCATGACACACGGCTACATGTATGGCGTGTATTTCAATAAATGGGATATCAGCCGCCTGGGTGACAGGCGTTGGTTGCCTGCCGTGTTACGTTAGAATCATGGTCCGACGTGACTGCTGACCGCTGCAAAACCACGCTTCACGGCAGGTCCCCGCTGCTTACGAGCTACATATAAACATGGAACGTTTTATATGACACTAGACAAGAAATAGACAAAGGATATATATGTGGGTATCATCTAGCCAGCTCTATCCAACCACCTCTTTATCCTGTGCATTTAGGCTTCCATCGGCCGTGGCTCCTCGACACTCAATCCCTCGTCCTCCGCTGCCTTCTGGGCCGTCCTCTTCTGAGCATTGCCATCTCGTTCGGCCAGCATGTCCTTCTCCGCCTGTATCGCCTTGTTCCGCCGCTGCTCAATATCCTCGCGCCGCACAACTCGTCGCAGTGCTTCGCCAGCTTGAATCAAGCCGTCAATGCTAATCGCGTGTTCCGTCATGTGGTGGTTGATGTATGTGTAGACTCCTGCCGGCGTGTCGCATTGCAAAAGATTCTGCTCATTCAGCTTCAGCAACGCCAGCGCAATCTGGAAGAGAAACGTGCTCCCGTCATTAGTACACAGCACCACATCCCACACCCGGAAAAGGGCCTCGGCGCAAAGACAGTCAGTAAATACCGACAGGAACCACTGGAATGTCAACGCCTCAAGCTCGATCGAAAGCGAGTCGAGATGCGCTGACAGTTTGGGAAGCACCGTCGACACAAATTGCCGCAGCACTTGCTGGTCGGCCCGCGACGCCATGAGCGATTGGTCGTAGTAGCCGTGGGGTAGAATGCTTTCAATAATTGATGCCAGAATCCAAAACGCTTCTTCTGCCGACGGCATGATGAGGAGAAGATTCGCCGCAATCAAGTTCATGCCCTGGCAGTATCCAACATCCTTGTTCCGGCGCGAGTACGCAAGGAGCAGTTCGTTCAGCTTCTGTACTCCTGGGCCCTTTCGAAAAAAAATGTTGTCTGTCAGCGTTCGGTGAATATCCATTTGAATCTGGCTGACCACTGCCGCGTCATCATCCTCGCCGTTTTGTGCGACAAGGTCCTCGTAGTATCCGGGAACGCGCAGTCCATTTGCGCCAGAACATTCAGACCAGACCTTGGCGCGAAATGCAACGGGTATGCCGCCAAGCACCAGTGACTTGAATTCGTTCCACTTGGCCCGGCCCACCTTGCCCTTGTTCCCAAGGCCCGAGATGCCAATGATTTCACCGTCTGCCACCCGAGTCTCGGGAAGAATCACTGCAGGTGTCTCGAAACGAGCCTCAGCGACCGCTGCAGCGGCTGCCACGGCAGCCTGGCCTTCACGTCGGCGCTCGGCTCTCACCTTGCGGAGAAAATCGTTCCATTTCACCGTCTTGTCGCGCTGCAATGCGTCGTGAACATCGCTAAGCTGTTCCAGTAGTAGCTTCACCGGCTCCGTGTCTTCCGTGACAACCGCAGTGACGTTTGCGTCCCTCTCTGCGGGCTGTGTGGTTTCATTGTCAACTGCAGTTGTCGTGCTTGGCTGCGGAAGAACCAAACCAGCGGTTGTGGGCATAATACTCGGTCCCTTGAACGGTTCCGGCTCGTGAATTTCGGGAGTCAAGACACCAGTGCCCTCCAATACCTCCAGTGCAGACGCACTAACACTTGGTGTATGGCTCAACAGCTCAGTAGGAAAAGTAGCAATCTTCAGATAATCCTGCCATCGCTTCGGCTTGCTGTCATCTTCGATTCGTTCCTCGTGGCTGCTGGGGCTGCCAGGTCTGCCACCACTTGAGACGCTCCATTTAGGGCTTGGAAGCCCTTCAACAAGATTTGGAGATATGCCGGTGCGGCCGTTGGTGAGCATCTCAGTCCGGCCGCCTTTGATCTGATCTGCCATATGTGCCGCTTCCCGCTGTCTCCTCTTCCGGCGCTGATCGTAGATGAACCCAAATCTATCCGTTAGAAACTCGCCTTGGGCATTGTTCTGATAGATATGGGATAAAGTGGGAGGTTGCGATTCGGGTGGCAAAATAGCATCCATCTCAACAGGGCCGCAACTTTCCTGGCGTGCATTGATGGCATCCGGTGGGCTGCTCGCCATATTCCTCCACATGTCTTGTGCTTGTGGTTTTGTGCTAGTCAAGGGTTGTGGTGTCTGAGAAGTCCGCCGCATGGCCATCAAGGCCTTGGGGTTTCCAGCCATGGACGCAACCCGCGCAGACTGGGCTGTCCGAATACTGGCAGTTGATCCTGCTCTGGAGGCGTCGCGAACAGATGCACTCACAGCTCTGCCTCTGACTTCGGCATCTCGCGGGGTCGCGGTGCCTCCAGCTACGAGCCGCAAGGCGAGGCTTGCCAGAGAAACCGACGACTTCCGCTCAGAGGCTGCTGTGGAATGGACACTAGAAGCGCGGCTTGAACTGGTCGGGTTTGTGGTTGTGTTGGGTTCCGGCGGAGGAGTGAATAGATCGTCCTGGATTGTCGGTCGCCTGTCCATGCTTGACTGTGAGCGCACTATAGTAGCCGGGTTGGCGTCCTCGCCATTGACACTGACACTGCTCGCACGGGTTCCTCGTTTTGCAGTTCCGCCTCCCCAGAGGTATTCCTTCCATCCACGAATGGTTCCCTTGCTATTGCCGCCTGCGCGAACTGTAGCGTCTCTTCGCTCCGTTTCTCCGTATACATGCGCTGTCATGGTATCTTGCATCGCATCGCTCATGAGATCCGTCAGCCCATTCTCCCCATCGCTATGTCTGCGTTCATTGGATCGCATCTCAGCCTCGACCGTCTTGAGCCGGTTCTCCAGGTCCATGTTTGACAGACCACATTCCCTAACAATTTTCCTGAGCGCTCGCTCCCGCTCATCGGCTCGTCGACGAAGCGCAGCAATTTGAACATCCCTCTGCGCCAAGTCTTCGGCAATTTGACGAACGAGCGGGACCGCTCCATGCCGGGAAATCAGCCGCTCGATGTGACTATCATCAGCCCGGTGTAACGCGCCCGGGATCGATTGTCGCAGTGGAGCATCCTCAAACAAGGCATCGCGAGACGCGTTCTTGCCTGTCAGACTGTCGACTATGGAGAGACCTCTGTTGCTGAGGTTCCTCATACGGCTATTCTCTGAATCCTGAGTGGCCGTTTTGAGGCGCTCCTCTTTGTTGTGGAAAAGGTTCGCATCAGTAGGGTCGGGGCTGAAACTAGGAAAGCTCGTCAAAGACTTGTCGCTCGCAGCGATACTGCTTGCTGAGCCATTTGGCTGACTGAGGAGCCGGCGACTGCGACCAGCACGCAGCGTGGTGCTCCGGTTACTTCTAGTACTTCGGATGGAACGCGTAGATGCTACGCTGTGCTGCGAGAATGAACGCTCAAGATGACATGACGACGTGGGTTCTGCCGTCGTGTCCATCGCTCAAGGGGAGCTTTGTGGTGCGGTAGTGGTATCGACAATGCACAAAAGTGTGGTGGTTGTTCAAAGCAGATGTGGCTATGTCCCTCCCCGACAGAGGTGCATGTCGAGAGGGCAGAGGACTGTCCTCGGTACTGGTTTGTTCGTTTGAGTCGTTGTTTTTCTTATGCGAGCTTTATTGTTGAGGACCGCGTTGTGTGCCAGGTGTGGTGGTCGAAGCGAGAACGACTGGCTGAGAGGCTGCAAGCCTGTCCATGTGACAGCTTTTAGTAGCGGATGTGGGCATTCACCAACAACGAGAAGAAGAAGACGATGGTGACGGTCGCGTAGCAAATGTTTGCAAAGGGGTGCAAGAGCTGGAGCGCGTGGGATTCGAGGGATGGTCGCGGGCAATAAAGCGCATGAATGGAGTCCGTCAGAGGCAAGTCGAAGCGGAAGCGGAAGTGGAAGTGGACTCGTCAGTCATGCTCGTGTTTCTGCATGGCGACTGCCGTTTGAGTTGACGGCGGCGCCACTCCTTCCCTTGACAGTGGCGTCTACGTGTGGGGAACCAAAGACCAGAGCAGCCGCAGTGCGAGATGCAGTCTCGCACAGATTTCGTCTGGTGCATGCTAGCGCGACGAGACAAGCGCGGGAAGGAGCGATCAAATGCTCTGTATTCCAATGCTGGGGAAGGAGCGTCCCGTGTGCTGGCCGGCACTTGAGCGCTCTGCTCTGGCATCCCATCGCCTTCAACACCACGACTCAGCCATTTCATTCTACCCAGTGCAACCCCCGGCATACATGTACGCATGCCGGCCACGCGCGCGACTGCTGCAAAGCCCGTCCGTAGCGCCCGTGACGTGATTGTGACAGCCAGCGCGGGCGCCCATCTCTACTCCGTGTGCCATGGCCGACATGCAAACCCGTTTTCCACGCGCACCAAAAACCACCAAAATAGTCTACTCGTCATTCGCGACCAACAAAAGTTTCACAATTCGCAATTTTCTTTTCTTTCTTCTTCTTTTCTCACGCTTCAGCCAGCCGCCCGTCCCCGCCACAGTCACGACCCCTGTGCGCCCCGTCCGTTCCAACGAGGCCAGCCACGACATGAGACAAGCCGTGAACAAGGGCCGACTGAACACCGTGTTAACTACCGGCTGCCCCTGGAATCCGCGCCGCCCGTTTTCTCCCTGGGCAAATCGTCAGGCGCCGGCATGCGCTGTGATTACACTGGCACCAAGAGAAGGGAAAAAAACAAAACCAAGGAGCTTGCGAAAATACCACCCTCGCGCCCTTTGACCTTCCCCCTTTGTCATGAAGGGGAAAAGAGGCCCGGAACAGGTCGCTGATGCACGGATATTCTCGATGCTATGCAGGCTCGCCGCCTCCCTTCTCCACAATGAGACATGCAAACAAGCATCTTCAGCCCTGTCTTTGCCTGACCAGTCTGTCGGGCCCCCAATCAACCTTCGCTCACCCCAGCCTCCGTGATCCATGTCATCATCATCCATTATGCAGTTTGAGGCCAATCAGACCCCCCATGATAAATGGCACGGAATCTTTACGCATCACCTGATTCGACGCTGAATAACTCATAACTCATCATTGAATACCAGCTACTCATACACTTTCCCAACCATGTGCAAAGACTATAAACACAATGCCCAAATTACCCTAATCCAACCGGCCATGTTGCGCCCAGTAACAAAATGCATTTGCAGAAGCAATCCAAACGCCATGCTCCTTCTCGCCTTCCACGTTCTCTTTTACTTGCCATGTCCTGTATAGTCTGTCTTCTCTGCTTTGCTACTGATTTTCGTGAATGGTATTGTGCCACGCTGTTTCGGCTTCCTCCTCAAGCTGTGCTCTAGCTTGTTCATCTGCCATGGTCTCCTCGTCAATTGCATCTGGACCGTTTAGATTCGCATCGATAGGCTCCGATTCCTTCTCTTGCACCTGCGGCCGCTCCGGGTCGGGAACGAGTCCGTCATTAATCAGTGTCTGCAGCATCTGATCTCGTGCTAGGACTTCTCGCCGGCGGACGGCAAGACCATCCAGCATTCGTAACCGTCCACAGCTCGCTACGAGAACGACTTGGTGCAGCCGTCTCCGCAGCCTCGTAGCCTCGTCTAGCCTACTTGCAAACATCTCGTCCCTAGCGACGTCGGCATCAGGCAGAACAAAGGGATCCGCCACGCCTGAGCCGTCAGTTGGTACCAGAACTTGCAGCGGAGCGTAGAATCCCAGCGTCACCGGGTTGTCGCGGACATCAAGCCGTGTCAAATGGGGGAACTCTGTCAACAATTGTGTTACCCGCGTCGAGTCGGCCAGTCTGTTCCCCGCCGCGAGAAGCTTCTTGAGTCGAGGGATGAACTGCAGAGGCGACAGGTCACTTAGCGCATTGAAGTTGATGTTCAGCGTTCGCAAGTTTGGCATCAACTGGCCCATTTTGTCCGGAAGGCGCTGCAGCCCGCAGTTGGATAGCTCGAGAAGCTGCATGTTGAGAAAGTCGACCCGTGGCTCAAATTCTCGCATGTAGTTGCCTGACAAAAATAGCTTGCGAACTTCATATGCACTGGATAAGAAGCCGAGATCCAGTGGAGTTTTTCCTCGTTGCTCACGAAGGGATAGACTGTCTAGCCGGCGAGTTCGATCAAATCCACATACCTGGCTGATGTGGTTTCTATCCGCGTGTATTGAATGGAGGCTGGGGAATGAAGCAATGTCTAGCACAAGCAACTCATTGTCACTGACATCAAGGTGTCGCAGTGACTTCATGCACTCTGCCATGGGAAGAGCCGTTAGTTTGTTCTTGGATAGCTTTAAACGGGCCAGCGCCGGAAGCATGTCCAAGTTTTGCACGGAGCTGATTCGATTGCCGCCCAAATCCAGGTCCTCAAGCCGTACAAATCGCGACGCCGCAAAATCGACTTCCTCAATCATGTTGTTCCTGGCCCGCACATGCAACAATCCATCGTGAGCGTCTAAGCCATCCAGACTTGTAAGCTGATTATTATCAGCCTTGATACTTCGAAGGTGGACCAGGTTCTTCAAAGCCGACAGACTCGTCACCTCATTGCCAGAAATATCCACATATTGCAGGTTCATCAGATGATCCCACGATGTCAACTCCGTCAAAAAGTTTTGAGACACCTTAAGTTCTCGAATGGTTGAAGGCACGCCCTCCAAGTGGTTCAGCTTATTTCCCGACACATCCAGCGTTACCAACTTGCCGCAAAATTCGTCCAACATGTGAAGGCTGGCAAGACGCTTGTCATGGAGGTCAAGTTCCGAAAGATCTTCCCAAAAGGATTCATGCGGCTCTGCTTCACTGAGTCGGTCCACCAGTTCTCTTATCGTCATGGACAAAACTTTATTAGAGCCGTCCCCTGTAGCCATGTGTCGAGGACCCATGACGTAGCTGACTTCAAATCCAAAAGAGTGGTCGGCATTGTTGAGAGTGAACTCGGAGAGGGGGCTTAGCGATAGCTTGCCAACATTTCGTCCGATAAATTCACTATCTTCGGCGGATAGAGCGAGCGCCCTGTTCCCTGGTGTTTGGCTGAAAACAAAGCTCAGGCTGGCCCGCCGTCCGTCCGGCGTCTTATGGTTCAGCATGCTTTGCTCCCCAATGACACTAAGCTGGCGGTCTTCATTTGCAAGCTCAACAGTGCTCTCTTCGTCTTGCTCGTCAATACGAGATACAGGACGAGGGATAAAGGCTGGGCCACGGAAAGATGCTTGTCTCAATGGAGCCTGGCTGGGGTTTGCGCGAACATGCTGAGAGCCTTTCCTCGGTTTAGCTTCCACCTGTGACGAGGATCGGTGCGGTGACCGATGAGTTGATGCTTCAGCGTTGTTAGCCTCGTCACGGTCGTCCGATTCCTCAATACTATCCAGGTCTTCAAGAGATATGTCCCGTATCACAGATGCAATGGGTGAAGAGAACGAGATGGTAAGGTTCCGGCGCTTCGTCAACGATGGAGCATTGCTCCCTCTGTGGTGGCCAGCTTGGGTTTTGGTCGTAGAATCTCCTTTGCGATAGTCGGAAAGACCCTCGACTTTTTCAACTTCTTCGTTCGTGAAGGCCCCGTCCTGAGGACTCATATGCTGACTGGGTGACAGGGTTACATATCCTCTGCTCACCACTCGTCGAGGGGGGCTCCTTGGTGAGCTTCGCTCCTCAGGGTTGTCCATCGCTGGCTCCTTGCCAGCAGTAGCAAGTCTAAGATTATGCATCTCCCTTGTCATGTCAACTGAAAGATCAGGAATACTGGCGAACGGATCCTCTTCACTGTCCTCCGAGGGTAGAATATCGCATTCCGGTACCGACACTGACTCCTTTCTCTTGATCCACACCTTCTTGTCTTTGTCCAAACACATGCTGCCAACTCTGTCAGGAATTAAATGGGATACGCTCTCTGGCATTATTGTGCGCCTAGACTCGGATCCCCTCGATGACGCCGATGGGTAGGTTTGGCTTGTAGATCTGTTCGATGAATGTGAAGGATACTCTTGTGACGAGCTCCCCTGCTCTGCGTTGGCGAGAGGATTGGTGGTGATTCGCACATTCGGGAGGTCACTAATTACTTCACCCCGCACGGGAATCGGCATGATATTGGATCGCAACTGATTTCCTCCATCAATTCGTCGCGTTGGATCCTGTGATGCCGGCATGGCGTTCTTCGCAAGACCCAGAGATCTCACCGAAGATGAAATGACATCGCCCATATCACTGAATTCCTCATATTGTTTCAGCCTGTTCGCCAACTCTGGGTCATCTTGACGTGGAGGTACCCAAGATATGGGGTGTCCTTCTCTGCTAGGAGGCCGGGAGAAGGGCTCGCTTGTGGAATCTTGGTAGGATTCCGCGCCTGATGATGGTCGTCGATCTTCTGCCTCAATATACTCCTCAGACTCTTCAAGGCTCGCCAGCTCTGGCTGCACTTGGTTTCGAATCATAGCCATTATTTGAGCCGCTTGGTCCACAAAGTCCTGAGTGCGTATAGATGGCTTGCGGTCCGTCTCGGTCGGAGCATCACTTGGTGGAGTTGGGAGCTCGTTGGCAGGGTTCCGAAGATGTGACTTCTGGGCTTGGCCATATGACGCTGATGAACCCCTGCTAGATGTTGGACTTCGTGGCTGCAGCATAGGCCTTGAAGCTAGAATGTTGGGATCTGCTACTTCAAAATTACCAGGCAGAGCATCTTTGCGCTTTTTACTCGACGAGAGCGAATGCATCTGTAGATGGGTGGTATCAGCTGCTTCTTCTTTAGACTCTCGGCCAAACGCAATATCTGATCGATGCAGCGTTCGCCTTCGTTTCGGTGTCGGGTGTTTCGAAGGAGAAGTTCGCGGCCGCTTGCTCTCTGACCCGAGATCCCGTCTAGGTGATCCAGACGTGACTGATGCTCCATTTGATGATATGGGAGTCTCGCCATCTCTTACACGAGATGGCGTTTCGTTTTTGCTGCGTTTCCGCTCGATGACTAGACCAGAGTAGCCATCAGGCGAGGAATCCTGTGCTTGAATTCCTCGGAGCGGATATGATGGCAGGGAGGGCTCATTTGGCGCAACGTTTTCTTTGCCCACTACGTCAGAATCTTCGTAGATTTCGTCGGATATGTCACCTTGAAATTCAAATCCATCCAAGTCGCCCCCACCAAATTTACTGATGTTTCGTCTCTGCAGGGTGGACGCAGATAGCGCACTTTCATCCTCAGGGTGATGGTCAATAACATCGGACGTCGTGGACCTTTGGGACGGGCTGCCCGATGTCTCCTCGAATTGACTAATACGCCTAAGCAAGGTTTGGTTGGTAAATGTGTCGTACGGCCCAAATAATTTCAGGGGGCTGGTGGCTGGTGGTCGAGTCTGTTCAGGTACAAGCTGCTTCTTTTCAGGACTCGGGAAGGGTGCTCGAGGCAGAGAAGGACTTTGCGTGATCTGAAACGTAGGGTATGGATTCGTTCCCAGAGTCCGCACTGATGGGAACTCTTTAGGAGTACTAGCTTGTAAAGACTCCTCTGGAAACATTTGTGATGTGTCGGCGCCGAGTTCTGAGCTTAAACCCCTGTTGTAAAACGAGCCGTCGCCGGACCTTCCTCCACGTCGCACGTTGATGAAGCCTCCGTTCTGGATATAATCTTCGGTTGTTTCCATGTTGGCTGGAGGTCTGGGACTCGCATCAATACCAGCCTGATGGTTTGCCTGAGAATCAAGCAGCAATTGATTTACTCGTAGTCGCTCCAGCTTTTGCCAGAGTTGATCGACGGGCACCTCAATCGGGGCAAAATTCACATTTCCGTTTGTGCCGTTATGTTTGCCGATCAAGATCGGGCTGAAATCTTCATTTCGCGTGTCGCTCTGACCACTAGGCTTCCTTGATGCGGCTTCTTTGTCAAGGGGGGCAGTCAGACAGCTCTCGTCGCGGGATATGTCGTGTTCGGTTTGATGCTCCAGCGTGTCGTCGACTCGAGGCTGGCCCGATTTACGAGAGTCGGGAATTGGCGAACTTTCGTTCAATTTGTACTTTATTTCTTTTTGCAAGCGCCTGGGGCTCGGGCTCGGCGTAACGTCCTCGGGGTATTCTTCATCCTCGTCAAAATCGGGAAACCCGTCAAGGTCCTCGTCAGTAACAGGTTGGGGGTATGTTGGTGGGCTTGACGGCATCGTCATGTCGACATGTTGAGATGTATCACCACCGAGTCCCGACTCCTCTTCGCCTTCTTGTGGAGGCTTGAACATATCTTGAAGACCAACTGCAGCTGAGCAAAAGAGGTCTCGTTGTTCGCCATATGCAACGTCACCATATACCAAGCGCCGCTTCCATTCTGGAGTCTCGCTATTTTTATCTGGGGATCCTTGACTCGGCACTCTGTTGTGAACAACAGATCCATCTGTCTCGTTCGAAATGGATCGCGATACGTCTGCGCTGACTTCTTGCGACAGCTTCGAAGGCAATCTCTTGATGGAGACGTTGATGTCGTTGGCGCTGCGCTCGCTCAGAACATGGGGACTATTGCTATCTACCGAAGGCAACGACGACCTGTTGCCGGCTCTGCGCGGTATGCGGCTAGGGAACTGTTTTATTTGCGGCGTCTCGATTTCGTCTGGCGATGGGAGCGGTGGGAGCTGTCCATCAGATGCATCTGATCCAGGCTGAGAGACCCAGTCCTCCGACAGGGAGTCCAACCAAGCATGCGCCATGACAAGGCAAGTGATCTGAGGATGGAAAACGGATTGTAGTCAATTCACTGGAGCGCCATGTGGTTGAATGTCCGTGAATGCTTGTTTGTGGTAGGTGGGGTTGTAGATGAAATGGGCTGTTTTGTTATGAATGCGCCGGTTGAAATGCAGGCGATTAAGACCAAATATAAAATTAATGTACAAGAGGCTTTCGCTTGCTGGAAGCCCAGGTACACTTGTAGCAGAGAGCGACTGAGGCAAAAGTATGAATATGCGGCGTCAAATGGCAAAACAAGTTAAGTTGGTCAAAGGCAATTGGACACGCGAGGGCTTGTGTGGCGCGTTTGCTTGTGGCAGACAAGTCAAGTAAACAGTCAAACCCCGCTGATTGGGTGGAGACCGTTGCTGTGCCAACCGAACCCAGAGTAGCTGCATCACGTGGGCCAAGATATTCATGTTCGCCGTAAATGGTGCTTTGCAGCTGAATTTTACGATGCACATTTTTATTTAAAAATTCGGACCTATTCAGAGCAATATTCTCCTTTTCTCAATCATTTTTTTTATTTATTCAACCCAGAGTGGCTTCACCAGGAATTAAAAATGAACAATAAAGCCCCGGCCAACGCTCATTAACGCGGTATCACGTGCATCCGTGAACGCGTTTCGCGTCAATGCTTCTGAGGAGGCTGGCCTATTCAAGTCATTTTCTGCCTGTCTCAAGCTTCGACAATCGTTGAGTGATTAAGCAGTCAACCGCTTAGCCGACCAAGAACACCATTCATACGCATATTGAACACATCAAATGCAGCTTTTACAGACCATCTTGGTTTGTCCATGTCCTGAGTTGGCCTCTGCCGAGAATCGACAAGATGGCAGGTGACAGGGGCATATCGGCTGAGCTAAAGGAGACTTGGGGTGACGACACTGTGTATTCAGCGTCGTTCTGCCAACCAGAAGATGTGTTGTATGAAGGGTCAGAAGATGAGGACTACGATAATTCAGCTGCGAGACGACGCCGGTACGAAGAAGCTGGGCAGCGATTTTTAGACGGTGCTGTTCCTTTGCTATTCTCCGCCGCTTTAAGGGGACCATTTGACAGACGTTCAGGTTTTATCAACCCATGGATATCCCACCGTCACTCGGGGACAGCTCGCAGCTCGACAGGGTCCTCTAGGCCCATCGAAAAAGTTGCGTCGTCGCAAAGCAAGAACTCGGTCCGCAAGCCCAAGCCAGATCCTACGCTGCCGGCCCGTTCTGCCGATTGCCATCTGCCTAGTCCCGAGAGCCTTAAGCAGGCTCCGTATACCCAAGAGCATCCATATCTGGCAGCAGATGGGATTGAAAAAGTCAACACGTGGAGGGAGCAGGTTGACCCTTTTGCCAGTAACAAAAATGGTTTCTGGGTCTCTGACGACGCAAAAGTTTCAACATCCATCAGAAAAAGAAGCGCGCCTGGGTCCGAATGGTTGAAGAAAGTGTCTGCAAAAAGACATCAGTCTACCACGACGCAAAAACGGCCCCCTCGTCAGGAACAAGAAGATGATGAGTTGGACGAACTCATGGCGGATCTGCCGTCGTCTAGCTTTGAAAACGCAGCACCAGTTATGTCGCCATCCAAGCGCAGATCACCACGAAACGCCATGCGAAGAACCAGTTGTAAGGTACTGGTAGAATCTGATGATGAACTTAGTCCTAACAAGACTGCTGCTGCAACTCTTTCATCTCCTGTGTCACTGCGGAATGGCCCAGTCATATCCGCCTCTTCAAAAAGAAGTCAACCGCCAATTTATATTACGTCATCTATTGGAACTCAAACTACCCCATCTCGCCTACGACATGTGAAAGTGTTAGATACCTGGAGTAAGAACAGGTCGCCTTCACAGGAGGACCCGCCAGGCGAGGAACCCAGAGTCAAAGTAGAAGCCGCGAGCGGGCAAGACATTGAGACTACTATTGAAAATATATCCAAATCTCGCTCTGTTACCGAATCTGAACCCGAAACCATAGCGGATGAAGACGACAATGGCTCAGCAATGCTGGTCGAGGATGGCTGTATTATAGTCAACACAACCTGTGAAGACGCGACTTCGCAAGCTACGAATGGTCAACATGAAAACCAGCGCTATGAACCTGAGTCACCTCCAAGCAATTGCAAGGCCGAAATGGACGGTAACTCGGAACCTATCGCTCAGAGGGCCGATTCAGACATCGAAATGGACAATCTTCCTGGCATTAAATCGGAGCCGCAAGGCGTAGCGGAATGCACTGTTCCGGATTCGACTCGGAATTCTACAGGACCCGATAACAATAGAAACCCAGATGATTCGCCTGTAAAGGAGACCGATATTCCGGTTGCACAATCACATGGTAACTGGGTCATGAAAATGGAATCAGTGGGTGAAGTTGTAGCCCATCAAGGTGGCGCTGACGTAAAACAGGAGGACAACCTCTCAGACATGGATTCGGGAGATGATTCAGGAAACTCATGTGCTGCAACCCAAAAAACCTTTTCGATACGTAACATTGAACCAAACCGTTCACAAGACACAAGCCACGCTTCTACATCAGACGACATTGCAGTTCATGATGAAAAGACTGCTTCCATGGAAAGCGAATTCTCTACAACTTCCACCAGGGACTACCACACGCAAAGTGATTCAGAATCCGTCAAACATGAAACTCCTACAACTCCTCGCCAAGCTGAGCGTGTCAAAGAAGACGCATCTGAATTCATCTTCAAGACCATCCTCAATCGATTTGTTCCTTCTAGTCCGTGGAACAAACTGACACGACTAGCTCTTTCACCTTCGTCATCTCCTTCAGCAACTTTCAGCAAGAAGTGTGCGGTCGCGAATGAGTCTGCAGATCAAGTCGAAGAGGCAGATTCTCAACCCAGCCAGACGCATAAAGAAGAATTACCAAGCCCGCGTCGTAATGAGCTCATAGGTGACTTTGACCAGTTACATAAGCCGGTTCAAATCCAACAGACAGTCTCATATAGCCACAGCGACAGGCGGCTGAAGGACTCAGAGGCAGATGATCAGCGCGTTCCTGAGTCCCAGCAGAGCCCATGGGTCAATACGGATCATGCCATATTGTCTAGGTCACCATTGGGCATTCTATCACTAAACATCTCTGGGGCGAAGCCATCCAGTAACGAGGCCGAGAATACTGCAGCCGTTTCCCCATCTACTAATATCCAAAACCCGTGGATGCAGAATCCATCATCCAATGCCGCATCATTAGATCAGTCATCATCGAGTCCGATCAACGAAAATATCGAGCAAATCCCGTTCGCCAAGCCATCATTGCCCCGACCAAGGACCCCCGAACCCCAATTTTGCGTCAAGTCTTTCTCATCGTTTATGTCCCCATCGCCGGATCGGAACCGAGGGGAAGGTGTGTCACTATCTGCGTCTGGACAGGTATTCAGAAGTACCCAAGGATCTCTCCCGTCATCTGTGAAAAGTCAATGGAGCCAGAAACGCCCAGGTCTGCGTGTCTCATGGGCGGCATCGCTTGAAGAGTTCGAGGGAACACCATCACGAGAAGATGCTCGCATAGCCCGTCATATGCCAAAGAGACAGACCTCGCCGCCACCGGAGAACCTTAGCGGCGATTTCCGGCAAGCCCACGACACCAAGTTCGCAAAGCACTTTGAGGCTGTAGCAAACCGCAGAGACGGACGGTCACAGACTCTCATCCCCACAGAATCGCAGCAACTACAGAGTCCTGGCCCGTTCGCCATGGCTGAAACTTTCATGACAGCTGACAACAATACCGCGGGACTAGTGTCCAAGGATAGAGAAAGTGCGGAGCATACTGAACCGCGTGCATGCAGTCGAGCATCAGAAGAGCCGATGGATGTTGTTGAAGACATGGTTCGGGAGATGGGAGATTTTTGGGACCCCTGGAACATTGATGCGGAGCTGGACCAAGCACGAAAGGGAGCGTCAGGTGGGCAGACATCTAGCATTGAGACGTGAGGGATAGGAGATTATCAGCCATGGACATTGCGGATGGGATTTTTGGCGTTTGGCGGGATTGGCGTTTGTAAAGTCTAGAGTTTGCTATACCACGATTACAACATGTGATTTTAGCGCATATTGTCAACGACTGTTCATATCTGTCTGTAACACAATCACAGTATACCCTAATGTTTAATATGGATAGTCGTATTTATACGTTTATCTCTGCAAAATGGCATATCTGTCGATTGTGCTCCGTATTGCACTCAACTGCTCACTTTGACGTCAAGGCCATATTCCCGGCTTCTAAAGCTCTTGCGCACCGTACATTTTATGTACATCGTTGCTACTCCCATTGCGTATGCCCGCCTAATCGTTGTTGATGCTTTGATTCTTCAATTTTAGTGGCATTTATCGCGCGGTTCGAAAAGGCCGAAGGATTGAGAAGCTTGTTCGACACATAGCCGGATGGAGGGTGCTTCGCTGCTCCCCCCGGTCAGGCATGTTTCTTGAGCGAGGTTGATGGGAACTTGCGTTGTGCAATATCGGGTGATAGAGTGCAAGCACTGAAACCTTCTCTGGTAAACCTTACCGGTGGGCATATATTTGCCGATGTAAATAAGTCCGTGAGAGTCATGTCACTGCATGGCTTGTCTGACCTATGATCCGGGTGAGGGTTACCTAGTTCGTGTGTTGTGTACTAATAATTGTGTCCGATGTAAAAAAATATGTGCACCTTGTTATACGTGTTCCTTCTGTTTTTTTTTCCGTGGTGTCACTGCGTGAACTGAAAGTTGGCATTTGGAAACTTGGTGTAGTATGTTGGGCGTGGTTTCTACTCAAGCGTTACCGATACTACGAATCTAGGCGTCGGGTTCATGGCCACCTTAGTGAATGTATTCTATGAGCCAAGCAGTCCATCAAAGAGAGAATACGGTTCGGTCTATCTCTTTGACAAAGGGCACCTTTCGCGATTGCCAAGTTGCGCTTGGCTCCAGGGTAGTACAAATTTGCGGTTTCTCGCCAACGTGGATTAGTCTACCAATGCCAAGTGAACAGTCAAAGATGTAACCATTCGGCCAGGTGATTCGAGAGAACTTGAATCGACAGTGTCCATGGTAATGCGTCAAGTAGCTGCTCCTTCTCAAGCTCCCAAGCGGTCAAAGATACCCTTGCACGGTGTTCTCCAGTACTGGAGCCGCCCGGGATGCCATGCAAGACACGTCGATTCGTAAACGCCACAAAGACAACACCAGGCACAGATTTTTACAAATGCATTAAAAGCACGGGCCGAGGCCAGGGCACAAGTCGAAAATTGTATGTACTCTTTGTGCGGTAACAGTTGTCAGCCAGTGAGTGGCCAAACGGCTGCATCCGGCCCAGAATAAACACTCTGAAACGTTGGATATCCAATGATGGACGTCAGTGCCGCAACGTGGGGTGTAATTGCCTGGAATCGATCAACCTACAACCACGTGTTGCTCTCCATATCATATTATGGGCGGAATGATGTGACATATACAACCATTCCCCCTTTCTCTTATGTATGCCTTCACATGGGGGACTGTGACAGAGGCTGGCGAGGGTTTGACTCGTCCTCTGTCCATGTTATCCCCACGCCTCACTCGGTTTGGGTTTGGTCATGGAAGCTTGGATCCCTTCCATGGCGGATTGACAGCTCGTCGTGCGCCCTCGTGGACTGCTAAAATTGGGTTTCTTCTCCTTTTTTGACAGATTGATCCAAATTTCGGGGACGTCTTCCGGTGCTTGGGACAGGGATGGTTTAGTTAGTTGCAGTCTAAGCGGCCCCTTGGAGGAATGGGGCCGGCGGCGAGTCGTGAGATTTAAGACTCGGTGAGACAAGAGAGCACAAGCTCTCCTTCTTTTGGCACATATGTAGGAAGAGAAATGTCCTGGTGACGTGTCTGGGCCGTAATAGCCAACCGGCAGATGCATGTGGTCGCATGGCAAGGGGAGTTGTCAAAAAACCATGGTGAGAAACCCAGGTTTCATCGCTCTCGAGATATCTTTGCAAAGATGTACCCGGCACGGAATAAATCTGTCTGAATTTCGAAACGACATGACGCTCAATATTAATAGCTACTGGGAAGCAAGCTTATTCTGCCGCCGTCAGCAAGAATGATGGCTCCATCAACGTAGCCCCCTGCCTTGCTGGCCAAGAATAATGCGACACCGGCAAAATCCTCCTCAGATCCGACTCTCTCTAGTGGCACCACGCTTGAATGCAGGGCTCCCTCCTCCCTTGGGTCCTTTTCGGTTTTCATGTATGGCATGTCCTGGGTCATCTCACTAGGGAAGAAGCCTGGAGCAATCGCATTGACTCGGATTTTATACTGCGCCAATGTGGATGACAGCTGCTTGGTTAGCTGAGTAATGGCTGCTTTGCTTGCGCTGTAGGAAAAGCCAGCGAGGGGCGTGCGCGAGAAACTGGCAATGGATGAGATCAGAATAATCTGAGACTTTGCTGCCACGATGGCTCGCTTGTTTCCCTCGTCCAGTAGGTCAAGAAAGGCAATGGCTGTGTAGAATGCGCCAGTGACGTTCACATGCAATGTGGTGGTGAAATCCTCCATGTCTGGCTTCCATAACTTCTGTTGTAGGCTCTTGATGTCGTCGCTGGCGTCATGAGGTGCCGTGGCCGCCTTGATCACGCCACTGTTGGCATAGAGCACATTGATATAGCCAGTTTCCTCGCGTACCAGGTTCGCTGCGGCAGCAAGACTGTCTTTGGAAGTGACGTCGCAAACAATGGTGTGAACCACGTCCGGATTGGATGCATTCTTCTTGGTTGTGAGCAGGGCCTCTTCCCGTCGACCAAGTATGTACACTGCCTTGGCGCCATTGGCTACCAATGCATGCGTGGTAATGGCACCAAGGCCAGAACCGCCGCCAGTGACGACAGCAACAAGCTCTTTGACCCCAAAAAGTGAAGCTGCATTGTAGGGTGATGATGATGATGATGATGACATTTTTGCGAGCCCTTTTTGTAGCAGTGTCGAGTTATCTCTGTCGACTTCAGTGCAAGTGAAGCATCAGCCAAAGAGTTTTTCAAGACCAAAAAACTTTCCGAAGCGAATAGCTAGGCCGAATTCTTAGCAAGGGCATTCGTGACACGTTGTGCGTCACTCTTTGTTGATTACAAATACGGAGTACTAGCTTACTGAAACAAGGTAGTACGGCGCAGTTGCTACCTATGCCTTCGTGATATCTCCGCCGATCAAATGCGGGGAACAAGTATTGATTTAGCGTGCTGTAATATCGTGAGCATTTGTCGTGGGAAGGCAGCGAGGCGACAGGATTGGGCATATGGGAATGTCGGAAGTTCGGAACGGAGAGCGAACGGAGAGTAATCCTCTCGGCACATAGCAACAATATCGAGGCACAGAGGGAGGAGATCTTCACAGCGTGAAACCCGCTACGTGCGAATTCACAAGAGACAATGGCCTCGATCAACCCGCAAAGGATTTTTGGATTCGACCGTCGACAAGATTTGAGGGCACAGGTTGTGTCGGGTCAGGCACGGGCAGAGCGCATTACCCAAGTCTCGTCGAGGCAGCGCATGGAAGGAAGGAGCAACCGCGGAGAGACGCCGAGCGCTCAATGTATGGGCGACTCGACGGTCAGAATCTGCGATGCATAAATTACTTCGTTCCACACCTTTGCTGCCATTTCGACATGTCAGAATATCTTCTTAGACATGCGGCGAGGCGATTCGTACTACCAACTCTAACATTCCCCACCATGGGCTCGGCCCTCGACACATTATT
The DNA here is from genome assembly GCF_013426205.1 of Metarhizium brunneum. Lineage (NCBI taxonomy): Eukaryota > Fungi > Ascomycota > Sordariomycetes > Hypocreales > Clavicipitaceae > Metarhizium > Metarhizium brunneum. The sequence continues at coordinate 714,242 of NC_089423.1, read as the reverse complement.
GCCCATGACCGTTGAGTGACAAAAGTTTGAAGTCTGAGTCACCTTTCCCTCCCTTTGGTACTGCGACTGGACGCAAAAGTGGGTTTGGTTGATGGTCAACCTGCAAGACAAGTTGGATTCATTGCCACTATGCGCTGTTTTATGATTGATGGCCATTGGCGACTACGAGGCATTTTTACCTTTTCGAGGCACAATAACTACGACCAGCTTGGGTGGCCGGATGACTCACTAATTAAACAAATAAAAAAAAAATTAAAAAAAATTAAAAAATCCACCACATTGTCTTTATTGACGTAGGTTTCCACAGTCAAGATGATCATCTCTACCGAAACTTCTTTATCCGGAGTACCTCGAGGTCACCTCGTGGAGACTACCTACCTAGGTACTCCGTAGTTATGCGGCCCTTTTTTTAAGCATGCTGCCAGGCTCCAGCTATGGCCTGACAAGCGAGGACTTATTAGGGATGTTGAAACGCAGTGAAGCGAGACCTCGGACCTTGGATGCGCGGGTGTTGCAGAATGAACTTATCAAGGTGCGTCAAGCCTGATGCATTGTGGTACCGACGCCACGGGTAGCTGCCGAGCTCCGACGGTTTCTCTTGATCAACATCAGGAACGATATCTGTCCTGCAATACCATCCATGGCCTTGCCCTGCCTTGCCCTGCCCTGTGCGAGCAAATCTCATCCGGGACGTGCTACTACTGGAAGCTGAGCACTTGCGCAAGAAATATCAGATGCCGCCCAATGAGATTTGGTTGATTCGTCCATTTCATCCACATGAACCACCAGCCACACTGCATCGGTGCAGCGTCCAGCCAATTGCATCAGACTGACGACCACGATTGGGACAGCAAGTCGCAAGTATTAAGAAAATCATTTTGCCTATGGACAGTTGTCGGTGAGCAAACCTGATGCCGTCATTGGCTTTCGGTGAGCGTGCTCCATTCGGCACCTTGTGAGCCCACGTGGAGGCGTGGAGACGTCTTCTGGAGCCAGAGTAGTAGGCACGGATGTTGCTCTACCGGGCACAGAGCACGGAGTACGGAGTACAGGAGAGCAGATTTGGTGATTGGCTTGACTGGCCGACGATTATGGCGGTGCATGGGATAGGCTGTGTCGCGAAACCTGGGCTATGCGAAAAGATAACAACACACCCCCAAGCGTGGTAATCTGCAAGCAAATCAGCGAGCCGGCATTGCCACAAGTCCACCAGCATAGCGATTGGGAAGCCGTCGGCTTGCATGTCATGGACACTATCTGTCAGACCCCTGTTTCCATCGATGCTAGGCTGGGCCCTCCTCCCACACGCGTATTCCCGTGCTCGTGGTGTTTGCTACCTGGTTCGTCGCTTCTTTCGCATCTCCGACGTCTATCAAGCCGGGGCGGCGTGGGAAGTACGCAATACTCGGTACATATGTACTGCAATACCCGGCGGGTTCTTGGGTTCTTAGATTCGCCTTAGCTTTGACTTGACAATAGTACTAATGAAAGCATCATCCGGGTCCAACCACGGAGCCTTGGAAGCTCAGACGTCAACCGGGACCTTGCTGCTTGCTGGTGCTGCATGAGAGCCACTGAAACCCCGCGATCAGCCCTTGTGGCCGCATGTTGTGTTCCCACTCGCAACTCACTCTAGGCGCGGTGCTTGGGTGCCACCTCGGCAGGCAGTTGACAGAGAGGGAAGTTGGTGTTTGCGAAGAACAACCAGTTCCAGCGCGAGAGGCTGTCGACGAGCGAGGGCATATCACTCCGTAGCCTTGGTCCGAATGCAGAAAAGGTTGGTATCCTCCATGCTGCGAAGAAGGGGTTTCATACTTTCATACTCCGTACTTCTTGTCAAACGTAATTAGACAGCTCGACCGAATAGATGCACTTATGGAGCACACACCCCCGTGCGATACGGAGTATTTGGATAGATAAGTTCCGTAGTTGGCTGCGAGACATGGGCTCCTGAGCGGCGCGGCTGTGGTGGTTTCAAGGGTGGTCTTCCGAAAGTCAAATCTTGAATGTTGATGTTGACATCTGGACGGGTCGTGGTGGCCTGGCTCAATTGCAAGAGCGAAAAGCAGACTGTCTGGTTGCATGGCCTTTGGCAGGCACTCAGTTGCGCCAGCTGGCCATTCAATGCTGCCAGTCCACTGCTCGCTCCTTCCCTCTCCGCTCTGTCAGGGTTGCAGTCCTCTGAAACTGGCGGTACTGAGGCCAGGTACTCCTTGGTACTTAAGTACTCAGGTCCACCGTCGGTGTCTGCTACATGCCGCCGTACCCTGTACTCTAGGCAACGGCCGACATGGAGCCAAGCCAAGCCAAGCCAAGTTAAGCCAAGCCAAGTCAACCTTCGCAAACACCGTCCGCTGGTGTCTTATTTTTCCTTCCTCCACCCTCGCCGCTCAACATCACACCCTCGACACAAGTCCTGCATTTGCCGCGAATCGATCCTCCCACGCTGCTGCCCTGCCGCGCCCAATGTTTTCCTCATGTCCAGCCCGAGTTCCCAGCCCGAAAATGCCATACCCCCTGCACCCCTAGGTCAAGAGGCTCAACCCGCCGTCGGCGCTGTTCCAGATGCAGCTTCGACTGTGCTGGTACCAGCGTCGAGCAGTGCGGATGAGGTGTCCGGCCAGCCCCCGGTCTTTTCTCAGGTCATCCAGTCTTCCTCCCGTACACAGCCCATCCGCTCCAGGGATGCGGACCAAGCCTCATTCAAGGACGATATAAAGTCTCGCCGCCCCAGCCAGCATGGCCCAAGGCAGCCTGGCCCTTCACTCTTGACACAAGCCCTGGCATCTGCTCGTGGTATCCCTCAAGGTCAGAAGCAGAGCAGCAATAACAACACTCCGAGTAATAATATCCCCTCCACTCACGACAACAGCGGCAGTAGCAGTGCTAGCAGTGGCCGGTCATCTAGATTTCAGTTAAACGGCCATCTTCCTCCTCCCGATCGCGAAACGGAATCTACCACCTCGCATAGCCACACCGCAGGTCGCCCAACGCCTACGAAGCATGGAGAGCACCAAGCCTCCGTAGGTCGCGATCCTTCCCTGTCCTCCTCAGCCATGGCCACACCGGTCATGGTCCCGGTAGCCTCTGTTGCGATACCAACCCGAGACTCTACCTCTATCCCACGCCAGTTCAACCCTTCCAATCTGTCCCAAGCCAGAGAGATGCTCATGGAGCACCGAGATTTCCTCGATAGAGCCAGGGGCCGTGCCTCTACCTCTCTCGACCTCGACCGTTCGACTACCGATATACTCAAATCTCGAGCCTTCTCCCTTTCTGCAAGTCCCGAAGAGGCCTCGACACCGACTAGGCCGTCTTACTTGTCCAATGACCCACTCCGGTTGCCTCCCACCAAAGCACTCAATAACTCAACTTTGGATGTCGATTCCCGCTTGTCGCATCGATCATCTCTGGAAAGTAAGGTGACAGTCAGCCCTGAGAAAACCGGAAAGATCTGGTCTATTGGTTCAGGTGGCGGTGACGAGGAGGATGGCTTGGTTGAACAGTCAGTTGCCGAGGCTATGGCTGGAGTCGAGCCCAACGCCCGAAGTCGCAAAGCGAGTTACAGTCTACGATTTTTCAAAGAAGGCCTTCCACCTGAGGACAAGCCGAGACGGAGGGATACCAAGACGACACCTCGCGATAAATTATCGCCAACCTCGGAGGAAGGCATTCAGGATGACTCAACAATAGCCACGGTGACCCCGCCTGGCCATCGCATCGAAGAACCATCTACATCCCAGAGCATGCGCAGTGGTTCCAGTTGGGTTTCCGACGACTACTTCAATCTAGAGTCTACCGATGCCGTCGCCCAGGTTGAAAAGATTTCTGAGACACTCCGCTCGAGATTGCGACCAGAGGGTCATGAGGCCAAATCTAAGCCGATATCGCCACCTAAGGAAGTGGGGCCGACTCCGGCTTCACAACCCGACGTTGTAGAGGGGCAACGGAGGTCAGCTGATGACCAACAGGAGGGGAAACGCCCGTCTAGCAGCGGTATAGCCGGTGCCGGCTCCAAAGCCCGCGATAAACATAATGGTATTGGCCACGATGCCGATGTCGATGCTGATGCTGAGGATGCTGATGAGTCTGGCGAGGAGAAAATCTCGTCAGCCGTCTTTCTGCCCCACCAGGAGATACAAGATACCCGGACCGCTGCCCCAGATCTGTCTGGATCAGCCCAAGTACAACGACCAAGATCCATTTCACGCAGTAGTGCTCATCCGTGGCTCGTGAAGGCTGATGAACCTGAACCAGAACCAGAAGTGCATGGCAAGGGGGAGACAATCGCCGCCACTGACAATTCCCGTTCCGAACATCGTGACAGTCATGCTTCGCCTGGCCATGAGCTTCCGGAAAAGCCCACCGAGGCTGCCAATGTAGTCGAACCTATTTTGAAGAGCCAGAAAGCGCCAAAGCCCCAACCCACTGTGACACATTACGATGATCATGTCCATCACCACCAACACCACCCTCGCCAGCCACTCGAAGCCATTGAGCTAATCCCTTACAAGCATCAAGTGGGTGGTCATACAACGATTTGGCGCTTTTCCCGCAGAGCAGTATGTAAGCAGCTCAACAATAGGGAAAATGAATTTTACGAAACAATTGAGCGGTATCATCGTGATCTGCTTCCATTTCTTCCTCGGTAAGTGTGGAGTAAGCTTGCACGAGCGTTTTATTGCACATGGGCAAGTTGTTGAGGCACGGCCAAGTGGCTTGGTATTCGAAAGCTGCCCAGCTGTAGCTCTGATGGTATATCTGCTAACATGCTCGGCTCAGATATATAGGTGTTTTGAATGTGACGTTTCAGAAGCAACCGCGACGGAAAAGCACAGTCAGAAAAGATGAAGCATCCTTGGCCGGACGCAAGAAGGCTCTAGATGATAATAATGACGCAGAAAAGATGCTGAATGGGACTGATCATCTGGCTACCGACGTGCCCGGAAACGAATTGACTGATCCAGCGCCCACGAGAATTGTCAGCCAGTCGCTAGCAAATACCGCTTTGCAGATTCCTACAGTCACATTCGACGACAACAAGCATATTTTGCCAAGAAATCTACTGCAGCCCACCCCGCCACCAGAGTTTTTTCGACGTCGCAGTACCTCGTCTGCGAAGATATATCAAAGTATATCCAAGCCTCAGACGCCTCGGCCGCACTTGGAAGAACGACCCAACAGCTGGGGCGCAACAACAATAAACAAACGCCTTCGGAACGAGGTCTTCAATGACGCGTTTTTAAAAGAGCCTGTTGAAGTCCAAAAACACCGCCGCCCACACCAGCGTGCAATACCCCGACCTACGATGCAGCGGCTTCTCAGACCCACAACTTCTGACCCAAATCTTGCTGCGTCCGATAAGCAGATTGAGCTCGAACAAAGACCTCCCATCAAGGTTCAGCCACCCTCGCCGCATATCCATCACAATGGACATACCCAGAGCGACCTTGGTGCCGAAACTGCATCTCTTCCTGGACAATCAGAGGATGTGGGTGCTCCTACCAAGGACCTTACTGGAACTAGTGCCCCAGAACCCGAGATTTTAAAAGCAACCCTCACCACAGGTAGGAGGAGACGGAGGTACTCAGCAGGCGGGCTTAGACGGCGACCAGAAGATGTCCGGGAATCCCGGGGCGATCTCAAGTACTTCGAGGAAGCTGACGACGCAGAGTATAAAACCCACAACGAGCGGCTAGCCGCCGAAAAGTCTGCAAAAGATGCCGAGGCCAACGTCACTGGGCATCAAGCCGCGTACGACGACGCACCAGTTCACGGTCCCGCCCTCATTTCACCGCTGGATTTGACTCACTCTGCAGTACCGTCTACATTACCGTCTGCTCTTCCAAGTCCCACAGATGAATTCAAGAAAATTCCCCGACCCATCAACCCGAAGGAAGCCAAAACTCGTGGAAATCGTGTAGAATATTTTCTCTTGATGGAAGATTTGACTGCTGGTATGAAGCGACCGTGTATGATGGACCTCAAAATGGGCACGCGCCAATATGGCGTAGATGCAACTCCAAAGAAGCAAAAGTCGCAACAGGAGAAGTGCCGCACAACTACCTCTGCGGAGCTGGGTGTGCGTATTTGTGGCCTTCAAGTCTGGAATGCTAGGACACAGTCGTATGAATTCCAAGACAAGTACTTTGGCAGGAAGGTGAAGGCCGGGCCAGAGTTTCAAAATGCCCTGCAGAAGTTCCTCTACAATGGTGTCGACTTACATAGTGTCCTCCGCCATATTCCCGTCATTTTGAAGAAGCTTGCTCAACTCGAGCAAATCATTCATGGCCTGAGGGGTTACCGATTTTACGCCGCCAGCCTGCTCATGTTTTATGACGGCGACACGTCTGAGGAGGGAGGCTACGAAACAATGTACGACTCAGCAACGGATGTCGCAACAGATACCGAAGAAACCACCCGCCGACGACGGAGAAATCTCCGAGAAATCGACTTCAAGATGGCCGACTTTGCCAACAGCCTAACGCCCATGGATGATATACGGGACAAGGCCTGTCCCCCACGGCATCCAAATGAGCCGGATTCGGGCTTCTTGAAGGGGCTGAGGAGCCTTCGACAGTACTTTTTGCAAATACAAGCGGATATTCGAGCAGAACTGGACTTGGGGCCTCGCAGTGGCCGTGGAAAAAGTCAATGGCTGTCTGGTCCGATGGACGATTTGCAGCTTGATTTTGAAGACGATTTGGACTCGGGTTCACTCAGTCTTTGATGTGCACAAGTTTTACCTGTTTCTTTTTCTCACAGTGATGAGATGTTCTATTGTTCAGATACCCTACTCTTTCTCGTTCAGACAGCTGGGCTTGCCATGCTGTCACGTCTTTTGACATTCGGCCTCTGTAGCGTTATGTGTCTCTTGCGGAAATTTTTTTTCTTTTCCTTCACACTAACTTTTAGTTCCCTTCTCTTTAATCATGTCCCCTGCTTCAGAATGTATAAATCGGAACATGGCCGACCTGCGCTTGCGACAAGGCTTATTTATACCACGTTACATACCCTGCATCGAGTTTGGCGTACCACTTTGTTGGCATGGCTCGGCCATGTTGATACGAGTCTCGTTTATGAGTTTGGCTTTTGTTTGTGTGCGAGTGCGCGTCTGGAACGATGAGTCGGGGAACGGATCGGTGTTTTTGGTTGCTTGTGTGGCGTTTTGTATTCGGGGAGCTTACGGGATCGAGAATGCAAAAACAAATCATGTATTGAATGTTTATAGTTGGTGTTTGTCTGATGTGGAACTGAATGACCTCTCCTATTTATTATTGCAGGCATGCTTTTCGGGGGTAGGGGAAATTGGAGGGGCACGGGATATCAAATCAGGCATGGCATGACATGACATGGCAATAGAATATGTTAGAGAAAACTATCACTAGACTTCTATATATGACGCCCGCAGTGCCGCGGATGAAGGGATACGGCCGAGTGCGCAGCTCGTGTGGAGCCAAGGAATGATTGCTGCTGATGCCATGTTGCGCAGCTGTGATGTAGTGTTTTCTGCCATTCTCAAAAGTTAGGTTCACTGCGTTTATTGCGTTTATTGCGTTCATTGCGTTCATTGCGTTCATTGCGTTCATTGCGTTCATTGCGTTCACTGCGTTCATTGCGTTCATTGCGTTCACTGCGTTCATTGCGTTCATTGCGTTCATTGCGTTCATTGCGTTCATTGCGTTCATTGCGTTCATTGCATTCATTGCATTCATTGCTAGTGAGTAGCTGCACGGACCCAACATGCGTCGTCGTTGTTGGTTTCTGTTCATGGAGTGGCACGGCTTTCAGCAGGCATGTTGACGGGGTGTCCCTTTTCTGTTCAAAAAAGGTCAACAATGTTCAAGTTGAGTTTGGACGAGCCTGGTGTGTATATAAACTGGCCGAGTAGTGGCAGTTTTTCCATGGCCATCTTACCCTTTTACTTCACCATAGTGATTTGCCACCCGCGACAACGGCAATTACCATCATACTATACAACACCATGCCTGACACCTCAGGCTACGGCTACGACATACGCGATGACGACACCTTGGTAGGCGACGATAACAGCTCAGTCAGTTCTCTTGGTTCCGCGAGCACTTTGGTCTCTGAAGGCGCGAACCCAGGTCGCCGCCTCCCCAACATCCGTCCCCATATAGACCATCGTGTAGATGTTGTCATCATTGGCAGCGGCATAACAGCCGTGGGAGTGGCCTTGTCCATCCTCCCACTCATGGCCTCACGGGGGATGGCTCCTAACGTTTTCGTCCTCGAAGCAATGGGCCTCTGCCACGAGGGGGCGACTCAACATGACGCGCTTATGAGTTTTTTACCGTGCCGAGTATTCCGCCCTGACGGCGGGCTGTTGCCAGAGAAGGTTTTGGATTTCCAGGTGAAGAATGCAGAAGCAGTGAAGGAGCTGGAGTCAAAGTACTTGGATGCTGGCGCGAGGGAGTTCGAAATGGAGGAGCTCTACGATAACGATGAAGACTTGGAGTTTGGCAAGAGGACCCAGAGGCCTCTGGACGAACTTTATCCGCAGTATGGAGCAACTATTTTGGAAGGGGATGAGGTACCCCATGTAAGTGACAGGTACATGCCTGCCTGCTTGGACTGTTTCGAAGTACTGACTTACAACAGTATGGACCTTTACGGGCGCGTGGTGCTAGAACCCACACGGCAAGATTGATTCGGCTGCATAAGCTCGTCACGAGTATATGGGCGGATTTGCGCACGCAATATGCCAACCTTTGCATCAGCACGAACACTTGTGTCCGACATATTACACTCACCACAGGCTCGTCTCACCCCTACATCGTCACATCCTCCTGGGGAAGTATTCGAGCTCGACACGTCGTCCACGCTACCGCCAGCTCCGCCCCACGCCTCTTGCCGGAAATAGGCCTAACGGCTGGTTGGAAGCACAGGCTTTTGCTAAGACCAGGCGCTAGATTCCCAAAACGCGAGGGGAAGCACATCTGGGCTCTCCATCTCGAAAGTCACCCCTTTACCGTGATCCGACTGCCTGGTGGGAATGACGAAATCGACGAGTTGCTGATTGACTGGGAATGGGTCAGCGGGAGGGATCACGGGGATATGCTAAGCACGGTGGATCAGATCTATTCCTATATGGAGAGTGTGTTTGGACCGGAATGGAAAGACGCGGAGATAATGCCGCAGAACCGGTCGAGTACTATAGGGATAACGGGTGATTCTTTGCCCTTTGTGGGAAGGATTCCTCAGGATTATACCAACAGGGGGGTCTCGAGCAGTGAGCAGGCTGCTGTTGAGGCTCCCTTTTCTGATGATGGTGGCTTGGCTACGCCCGGAGAATGGATTTCGGCGGGTTACAACGGTCAGGATACGGCATTTGCGTTGCTCTCTGGCTACGCCGTGGGAATACAGATTGCTGGTATGGAGAACGAGGAATTGGAAATGGTGCCTGGGAGACCCGGCGGAAGGTTGAATGACTGGTTTCCAAAGGAGGAATTGAGTTTGGACGACGACAGGATGATGAGGGCGAATTTGGGACCCCTAGGCTGAGGAATGACTGTTCTGAAAGCAGTCCTGAGGACGGCATTGAAGTGAAGCTGAATCGAAAGTGAAATACCATTCACTTTTGGCGGAGATCCTGCATGATCCCCACTTTGGCTTTTTCCCTTTGTATAAGCACAGATAGAAAGATGAATCTCACTCCAAATCCTGACGGCAACCACAAGGCTCATGTAATGTAAAAGCAAGGCGCATGGTGAATTCCAATCAGGTAATCGACATGAGTAACGACGACGCAGCGTGGATCGATTCCTGGCGGCACTCGGTCCCAAGCCGTCTTGAACGAGAAGATCCCTTTGAGAATGACGGCTTCGAGGCAAGATGCTCAACCAGACTGGTGTGTTTCACGTCTGCCGCGTTTCTATTCCGTCCATGGCTTATAAGAAACGCAGACATTCCGAGAGCCAGATCCGCCGCCCAGGTCAGCAAATCGCGGCTTCTTCCGGTCCATGACGCCATTTCGACGGTCGACTGTCCAAGAAGCCGCAACCGATCGACCCCAGGCAGGACATGAAGTGCTTGAGCAAGACTCGCTGCAGAGATTCGACACGAGGATGTCCACACGTTGCGATGACAAGGGCAAACGAAACTTTCTGGGCCTCTTCTCGAGGAAACGGAAACAGAGAAGTCCTAGCCCGTCACGTGGTCTGGCGATGGGTGGTTCACTGCGACTAAGAGTTCTGTGTGTTGGCGACAGAGGGTGTGGACAAACGGCGCTTCTCTAGTACGTTTTCCCTTCTTTCCTCTCATAGTTTGCTGGGGAGGGGGCTGAACTGAAAACTCGAGTAGTCGTGCGAAATTCGGGAGATTTGTAGACGTACGTTGATGTGGTTTGAACCAAGATGATTTAATATGGGGAAAGGAGAATGCTAATACGTATAGACGGCGGCGATTTCCCGAACGCCGTACGAGACATATATCCTCGACAAACGGTACCATTGCCCGGCCACCATGGAGCTATAGGATACTTCTGGCACGGGAGACCTAGAGACTGTTTCGAGGCTCTCGTACATGTCGTGGGGTGCAGTCCTTCTCTGCTTCGACGTCAAGGAGAAGATGGGCATGTTCAGGGTGCTCCACTGGGTATTTGTCCCTTGCTGCAAATATGCGAATCGTATTGACCGAGTCAGTGGCAAGAGGCTGTTAAGAATGGATTCTGTAGAGATTCACAGCCCGTCGTGTATCTCGTCGGCACAAAGAAGGATCTGCGCATGGAGTGTTCCTTCGAGGACCATAGATTGGCGGTGGAGGGCGTGGGGATGGCGTTTGGGGCGAGCTGCTGCGTTAGTCGGCGCGAGGTGAGAGGCGCGTTCGCATGAAATCAATGAATGCTGATGATGTTAGGGGGATTGGCATGCTGGACGGATCGGGGCTGATGGGTATGTTGAGTGTTCGGCCGCGACAGGGGAGGGCGTTGAAGCCTTGTTTGGGACAGTTGGGAGGGCGGCGCGGCACTGGGGATTGGTGATGGCTATGATGGGAGGAGGGTGACGAAGCCCAGGTTAAGTTGATTGTGTTTCATGACGGACGCGGTTTGGTGTTGCGCAGCTTAAGGGAGGCAGGCAGGTGGGCAGATAAAAGTAGTTCATCGCCAGCCACATTAATTTGTCCGTATGACAAGAGAAATGAGAACGATGAAGTCGAAACCAAAACATAAAAAAAGCGCAAAAATAGCATTGTCTCGCAAATTTATTGGCCCAAGCCCAGTCCATGGCTGCTTTAAAACATCAATTGACATTCAACCTGCCACTTTGCAAACTGGAACGCACCTACCCTGTACAGAACCCACCCCCCCTTCCCCCGGCTGCGCTGGCTGCACCAACGGACTGCTGGACAACCTGGCCACAAATTCAAAACCTCCCCATTGTTTTGTTATAAATACTTATGAGGTAGTGCGTAGTGTTGGCCGGCGCGTCATGTATGCTGGCTGGTGGTCCAGATAGCCATACCTCGTGAGACAGCAAACAGAAGCCCCAGTACCCAAGACAACCGTCATCTGGATTCTCCCGACCCTCATGCTCCCGAGTCCCGCTCATGAACCTCCCCATCACATCATGGTCGTAACAACCATACAGCTTGTCTCCCTCCTTGCGGGCCTCATCAGCCTTGCCGTCTACGTAACTGTAAGCCCACGCCCTTGCACGAAATCGCCTTTCTAAAACCTCATCAACGTTGGACACTAACCCCATCGCCACAGACACGTCACATCCAGCTGTCTCAAGCCCGCCGGTCCAGGACCTGGCCCAAACCACCACCCTTCCAAGCAGAGACCCGACTCCCTCAAAATGAGTACTACCTCTTGGTCCTCGGCTCAGGCGGCCACACCAAAGAGATGCTCATGATGATGGACGACGGCACCCGCGACTTTGGCAACTCGCACCGTCGCTATCTCATTTCCAGCGGGGACAAAATGTCGCTCAATCACGTAGAGGACTATGAGGCGGAATTGAAGGCGACGTCTGAAAACCCGGGCACCTACGACACCCGCGTCGTGACCCGGGCTCGCAGGGTTCACCAGCCGCTTTGGTCTACGCCGTTTTCTGCCCTGCGAAGCGTCCTCGACATCTTCCCCGTCTTGCTGTCCCCGCCGAAGAACGAGGTTGGAAGGCAGCTCAAGTACCCAGGGATTGTCTTTTCGAATGGTCCGGCGACGGGCTTCTTTGTAGCACTGGCGGTGCATTTGCTGAAGCTCTTCTGGGTGGTGCCGGATGACCGCTTGCGCTTCGTGTACGTGGAGAGCTGGGCGAGGATCGCGACGCTGAGCCTGACCGGCAGATTGTTGTATTATACCGGCTTGGCGGATGCCTTCTACGTGCAGCACGGGGAGGTTGCCGAGCGGTATGGCCTTGTGAATGCCGGGGAGATGGTGTTTAATTCACGGAGGGCCAGGCAGACTCGGCCTGGCTTGGATCGCCAGTAGTAATGTGTACAAGATTCGGTTGGGGTAATTCATAAAGTAGACACGGCATGCTGAGACGGAAAGGTAAAAAAAAAGACAGTTCTAGTCTTATTAGACAGATGTTGTACATGGTATACAGTGCCGCTTATTTCCGTACTTTTATGGCTTGGCCAATTATACAGACGCAGCCTCAGCCAACTCCTCCTCACTGTCTTCGACTCCAAACGTCTCGATTTCCGAATTCGATCTTGCTGCCCTATTCGCCGTCTCTTTGCCCGCCCAAATCTTCCAGTTTTCAAACTCCTGGTCCTCGAGCTGCACGCCCACGTCCAGCCGGGACTTGCCAAAGTACGCCCCCACGTGCTTTGCCTCCTCGACCGCTACCCTCTTCTCAATCTCCTCCTCCTGACGGAGTCTGTAGAATTCTTTGCGCGCCGTGTCGTAGGCTTTGCGTTTGCTCATCTTTTCGGCATGCATGAGATGTAGCTGCCGTTGGACGACGCTATGTACGAGTTAGCCTGCCAACCACTTGATGTGTCTTTTTGGCATATTTTGCCCTACCATTCGCCTGTTAGGGGGACACCGGGCTGTCGCAAACCCTTACTCCAGTCGCAATGCTGGTAATCTTTTCCGTCTAGTTCGAGGACGATTCGTGGCCGGGCCAGTTCCCACGGGTGGTCTTTGTAGAAACTCGTTCGGAGAGCGTCCTCGGGGTAGCTGATACTTTGGGGTCGGTACAGCTTCTTGGGCTTCTTGGCTTTGGGGTTCGGCATGCGATGCCTGGGCGTGACTGTGCGGACGAGCGTCTCGGCGGGGGGAACCGAGTTCATGACCTGGTACCATGGTGGTTGGGCGACGGTGTGGCCCGCGAGCATCTGGTGGTTCAGCTCTTGGGAGACGGATTGGAAGACCCGCGCGGGCCGTATTTGTCGGCCGCCCATGATGCTGTCCTGCGGAGACGGGGTGTGTCAGAGATTGCAAAGCATCGGTATTCGGCTCGAAAATGGCACGTACAATGGTCTCTGGGATCAATTGACGATTTTGTATGAGATGGCACGGCTGCGCGGTTGATGGCGTAGTCGCAAATCCATGTACGGGTGGAAATTTTGGGTGGTCGGCAAATTGTATGGCCGATACGAACCATCCGGCAGCTCAATGATACCACAGGACGTTGTGGCGGATTGGTTCAGCGGAGATGACCATTAGCTATAGTGGGACTGGGGAGTTGCCAAAAATTAATTCAATGAGACCAGAGTCCCACTTCAAATTCGAGATCCCGTTCCTCCATCGCCCTGCATCCTGCGCCAAACTTACCATCAACTCATGACTGACTGCTTGCACATGCATATATTGCTGGGCATGTCATCATGAGGACAGACCCATGAAAATATCTGGTCGAGTGGACGGCTCTGTCCGTGGAGCGGTCCTCAACCGCCCGTCGGCGGGCTTCAGAAATGTGCATACGCCAAGGAGGACTATTTGCAGACCCATCGACATTGCGGCCGAGAGCACGAGAATAAAACCAGCGTCTTGCATGAAGAGTTCCCTATGGATCTTGTCTACCTTTATGCCAGAGAGCCGTCGGCCGTCTGCTGTGCAGCCTCGGCTTGCCTGTCGCTGCTACAGCACCGCGCCGGAGACCCTGGCAGCTACAGCAAAGAGTTTACCCTTCTCGCGGCTGCTTTCAAATGACCAAGAGAAACGACATTTGATGTCTTTTGTCGGAGAGAGAGGAGAAGGCAGTGTGCAGGAGCATTTCGACTTCCACAGGGACCCTTATCGCAGGGGATATGCGCAGCCAGACGGCCCGAATCTACAAGTCTCCGACAAGAAGCACGATGTGCAATATCCATCCAGGGAGGAGACATTTAAGATAAGCGACGAATTGCAAGCGCACATATCAAAGTTATACGCTGCCATCGGGCAACGACTGCGTCACCCGAACCGAATTACGCTCGAAACAATTTACAAACTATACTCTCAGCTGCCAGAGCCTCGCATGCTCTATCTCACTTGGCAATGGCGAAGCAGGCTTCTGAAAGTAATGGGAACGCCCCCTAAACGGGACATGGAGTCCATGTTGCGGTATTTCGCTCTGGTCGCAGATGTCAAGAATGCTGGTCTCACACTGCGACGTACGCAGTGGAACTTTGCCCTTGCTTTTGCAACCAAGTACGCATCACGCCCCACAGCGCAAGAGATGGAATCGGCACTCCGATTATGGAGAGAAATGGAAAGAGAGGCCAATGTCATGGGCAACGACGTGACGTTTAATGTTCTCTTCGATGTGGCTGCCAAGGCGGGCAACTTTACGCTTGCCGACATGATTTACAAAGAAATGGAGAGCCGAGGAATTGAGTTTAACCGTTTCCACCACGTCAGCCTCATTCATTACTTTGGACTACGCCTAGACTCGGGCGGCATTCGAGCTGCCTACAAGGAAATGGTTGACTCGGGAGAAATGATTGACACCATTGTCTTGAATTGCGTCATATCCGGGCTTTTGCGCTGTGGAGAGGAGTCAGCAGCCGAGGACACCTACGAACAAATGAAGAAATCGCACAATTTGGCATTAAGCATGCCGCAGAGAGATTACATGATGAACAAAGTTGTCACCAGAGTCTTGATGATGTTTTCAAAAGTTGGGAAAAAGCATCCTCAGCTCAAGGAGTCTCTTCAGACCAATATCCAACTTGCGCCTGACCTGCACACGTACAAACTCCTGATCCAACATTACGCCATCCGGGTCGGAAACCTGGCAAAAGTGGCGCAGTATCTCGACGAGATGAAGCACCTGAATATTTCCGTGCACCCTACCATTTTCCTCGTCTTGTTTAAAGGATTTTATCTGCACGGTGGCTTTCTGAACTCAGATTGGAGCGAGCAGCGATTGAACGGTGTTTTAACGTCGCTGCACCAAGCTAAGAACAGCTACGGCAAAGCGTTTCGCATTGAGCAGTGGCTTGTCATTTGGGCTTTAAGAGCTACGAAAAAATGCTCCTCAAATGAAGCAGTCCTCGAAACTTTTGATGCCTTGGCTCCGCGTTGGGATATTGAAGGCGAGCGGCAGCAATTCCTTCATGCCATGATGGAAAATATTTTGCAAGACAAGGATATGAAATCAATGCCGAGATAGGACAAAAAGATTTGAGTCTGGAGAGAAATATTGGCTTGTATATGATAATAATGGGCTTTTGGCACTGTACATGTAGTAAACTTGATTAGAGTAAAAATACCCCTTGGATCATACTTGTAAGATAGGAACAGATTTAACCGTTTTTACCAAGGAATTGGCCCGAAATGTGGCTGCGCTCTTTCACACATGGTTCCACGGAATCGCTTGTATCGGGCCGAGATTCAAGTTGAAGAGCATGCCGGGATGAACAAACGGAAATTTTTTGTTTACAGTGGTATCGACTGTTCTGACGTCTATCGTAGGATTGCCACAACAGTTCCCCAATCGCCCTCTTTATTTTCTTAATAACCGACCGTGAGATCCTATCCCCCAAATCGCAAGCTTACTGCTCCTTGTAGGTCTGGTAGACTGTATCTTCTCGTTAGCATCGACCGCACGAACCATGTTTCCGAGTCGGCGAAATGACGCACCAGCGATGCCGAAGGGGGCAAGGAAACCAGTGGCCATGAAGGCCCAGTAGCCAGCACCGAACCACTTGCTGCGAGGGTTGAAGGGAATGTTGGTGTAGGGGCCCTCGGGGTAGTGGTAAGGGGAGGACATGCGAGCCCGGGTGGCATGGAAGCCTCGGCGGGAGACCAGCGAAGTGGTCGTACGAGCGGCGGCGCGGGAGAGCATCTGTGGACGAGAACAGGGTCAATTAGCTGTGGGCGGTGTGGAGGCGTCGAATTGAGAGGCAGGGCGAACCTTGGAGACGATTATCGCGATGCGAAGGGGATGGATTGGAGCTTTGGTGAGAATCGACGTCGTGGCAGATCCGAGGCAATGATGGTGGTCTGAGGTCAAAAGCAAACGGTTCGGCGTGAGCTACTGGTCATGTGATCTCTATAGGTTCTCGCTCGGAAGGGGCCGGCTATACTTCGGCATAAAATGTGGAAACTTGGACTCTGCATGCCATCATCGAAACCCAAAGTGCCTCTCACCGCCTGCGTTTCCATGACCCAGGAATTTTTCTTTTCTGCCAGCTAAACTGCCCAGCCCACATGGTTTAGACGGTGGAAGATTTCAAGTTTAATCGCCGATTTGCCGAACGCTCTGCCTTTTCTGATTTCGCATTTTCGTTGCGTAAATGCATTTGCGTATTTCGGCGGCCAATTATTACCTTGGAGCGCTGTAATTGTTTGCATTATATTTTGGAATCTTTGTCCCGTCCTTCACCTTTTCACCGGCACCTGTAAGGGCTGCCATTGCCCAATACTGCACTCAAACCGTCCATAGATGCGAGACAAGACCGCCGCCCGCCATGGATGAGTTGTTTGATGTTTTTGACGGCCAGGCCGGAGCCCAGAGCGCTAGCGATTCCGAAAGAGAGCCTCAAACGTCTCGAGCCCGCGACAAGAGCAAGAAGCGTAAGGCGGATGAGGCCATGAATGGCACTGCGGCTGTGGAAACCCCAAAGGAAGGCGATGATGGTGATATGGGCGACGCTACCGAGGTATCCAAGGCGGAGGAGTCCGAGGAGGAGGATTCAGATACCCCCAGCCAACAAGACAAAAAGAGACGAAAGAAGGAGGATGGTACCGGGCCTGTTATGACGGATACGTTTCAAACAGCCACGTCAAGAGAAGTCGCTGGTGCGGCAACTCTGATACCGCAGGATTCGTCCTTGGTTTTGTCGCATAACATTCAGCACCAAGTTGCTTTGCCACCCGATCTGGACTACGAATACGTTCCCCTGTCGGAGCACAAGTCGCCTGACGAGCCTGCGAGAACATGGAATTTCAAGCTGGACCCTTTCCAAAGCTTGTCGGTGGCGTCAATTGAACGGGATGAAAGTATTCTTGTGTCGGCTCACACTTCTGCTGGCAAAACAGTTGTTGCTGAATACGCCGTGGCGCAATGTTTGAAGCGCAACCAGCGAGTCATCTACACCAGTCCCATCAAGGCGCTTAGCAATCAAAAATATAGAGATTTCGAGGCAATCTTTGGAGATGTCGGTCTGATGACTGGTGATGTTACAATCAACCCCACGGCGAGCTGCTTGGTCATGACTACTGAAATTCTGCGATCTATGTTATACCGTGGCTCAGAGATTATGCGAGAAGTCGCCTGGGTTGTTTTCGACGAGATTCACTATATGCGAGACAAGACTCGAGGTGTTGTGTGGGAGGAGACCATAATCATGCTTCCCGACAAGGTTCGATACGTCTTTTTGTCCGCCACCATCCCCAATGCCTTTCAGTTTGCCGAGTGGATTGCCAAGATTCATCACCAGGCTTGCCACGTCGTGTACACAGACTTCCGACCCACGCCTCTGCAGAATTACTTTTACCCCTCTGGCGGCAAGGGCGCGCGAATTGTGGTCGATGAGAAGGGCAACTTCAATGAGCACAACTTTAATCTCGTTATGAAAGAGATTGAGGATAAGAAGGGTGCCGGCTCCAATGACATCAACGCGAAGCAAAGGGGCAAGGGCAAGAACAAGAAGATCAACAAGGGCGGTGTGGACGAAGGTTCCGACATACACAAGATCATTCGTATGACCATCAAGAAGAAGTTTAACCCTGTCATTGTGTTCAATTTCAGCAAGGCAGAGTGCGAGAATATGGCCTTGAATATTTCCAGCCTGTCGTTCAATGACGATTCCGAAAAGGCCATGGTGAGGAAGGTTTTTCACAGCGCCATTGAGAGTTTGTCGGAGCAAGATCGAGAACTGCCTCAAATCAAGAACTTGCTTCCTCTTCTGGAGCGAGGCGTTGGCGTGCATCACTCAGGTTTGCTGCCGATTCTAAAGGAAACCATTGAGATTTTGTTTCAAGAGTCTCTTCTTAAAGTTCTCGTTGCCACCGAGACCTTCTCCATTGGATTAAACATGCCTGCCAAAACGGTCGTCTTCACCCAAGTCACCAAATGGGATGGTGTCAAGAGACGGCCTATCACGTCGTCCGAGTACATTCAGATGGCGGGTCGTGCTGGACGTCGTGGTCTCGATGCTCGCGGTGTGGTCATCATGATGATTGACGACAAGCTTGAACCGGATACCGCCAAGGGTATTGTGACGGGTCACCAGGATAAGCTCAATTCCGCATTTTACCTAGGATACAACATGATTCTCAACCTGCTGCGAATTGAGGCGATTTCACCCGAATTTATGCTTGAAAGGTGCTTCCATCAGTTCCAGAATGCCGCCAGCGTCCCCTCGTTGGAGAAGGAACTGATGTCGCTGCAACAAGAGCGAGACGGACTCTCCATACCCGACGAGGCGACAATCAAGGATTACTACCAGATTCGACAGCAACTCAACTCGTATACTGAAGACATGCGGGCCGTCATCCAGCAGCCCACCCACTGCATAGAGTTTCTTCAGCCAGGACGCCTGGTGCAGATATACAACCCCAAGGAAGCTCATGATAACGTTACAGGAGGCCTCGACTTTGGATGGGGTGTCATCGTCAATCACTATCCTCGACGGGCGCCCAGACTTGGTGAACCCGAGTGGGAACCGCAGGAATCGCACATCATTGATGTTATGCTACCTATTTCGGCATCAAGTGCCGACATTACTCCTGGCCAGCCGACTGGAGCCATGCCGCCTGGCCTCAAACCTGCTGGCGCAGACACCGCAGACACTGCTACAATCAATGTGGTAATACCCTGCCTACTTACGTGCATGAAAGCCATCAGTCAGATCCGCATCTTCATGCCCAAGGATGGTCTGAAGGCCGATGCGGACAAAGACCAAGCACGCAAGTCATTGGCAGAGGTTAAGCGCCGGTTCACCGACGGCATCCCCATTTTGGACCCCCTGGAGAACATGGAGATTGTCGACGACTCGTTTAAGAAACTCCTGCGCAAGATTGAGGTGCTCGAGTCCCGACTCCTCGCCAACCCCTTGCACATGTCGCCCATGCTCCCGTCCCTCTGGGACCAGTACAGCGAAAAGGTGCAGCTCATAGATAAAGTCAAGGAGAAGAAGAAGGCTATTTCCAAAGCCCATAGTATCGCGCAAATGGACGAACTCAAGTCGCGCAAGCGTGTTCTCCGCAGACTAGGTTTCATCAACGAGTCGGAAGTGGTGCAGCTCAAGGCGCGCGTTGCCTGCGAGATCTCGTCCACCGAGGGCCACGAGCTGCTGCTCTCGGAGCTCCTGTTTGACCGCTTCTTCAACGAACTGTCCCCCGAGACGTGCGCCGCCGTCCTCAGCTGCTTCATCTTTGACGAAAAGGTGGAGACGCAAGCTCTCAAGGAGGACCTGCAGAAGCCGTACCGCGAGATCCAGGCCAAGGCGCGCATCATTGCCAAGGTCAGCCAGGAGTGCAAGCTCGATGTCAACGAGGAGGAATACGTGACGAGTCTCAAGTGGCAGTTGATGGAGACGGTCTACGCCTGGGCTCAGGGCAGGCCGTTTATCGAGATTTGGTACGTTTTTTTCTTTTTCCTTTTTTTTT
Source organism: Metarhizium brunneum (assembly GCF_013426205.1). Taxonomy (NCBI): domain Eukaryota; kingdom Fungi; phylum Ascomycota; class Sordariomycetes; order Hypocreales; family Clavicipitaceae; genus Metarhizium; species Metarhizium brunneum. The sequence goes on along the minus strand of NC_089423.1, from coordinate 694,228 downwards.
TTTTTCACAAATACAAAGCTAATATCCCGTAGCAAAATGACAAAAACCTACGAAGGCTCGCTGATTCGTCTCTTCCGACGACTGGAAGAATTGCTGCGTCAGATGGGGGAGGCAGCCAAGGTCATGGGCAATGAGGATCTTGTGAAGAAGTTTGACGAGAGTTTGCAGAAGATTAGGAGGGACATTGTGGCTGCGCAGAGCTTGTACCTTTAAACATTCTCGGCATTGTTTATAGTAGGCGTAGGCATTGGAACGGAGTTTTGGAGTGTAAAAAGGGGGCACTTGGCTCGATTAGTTGTAGTAATTGGAATATAATGCGGCATTCTTGCCGTGTGGTGTGCTTGTTAAGTGAAGCTGTGGAAGAGCCTTGGTTTTGCTTCTTTGAGAGTCCACGAATTGCGTCACCATTGTTAGGGGTCTCGTCTAGTTTGATCTTGACTGATTGGCCTAGAGGACCTGAAATTAGTATTTGGCTTAAACTTTTGATGTCGGGACGTATTGTTTCCATCATGGTAATCCTGCCTTGGTGTTGAGGGCCTCGGGTACCGTCTACAGGAGCCATTTGGCCGTTAGCAGCCTCACATATTCAATCTCACGACAAGGTCATCAAGTAGCGCCGCAGGCGGAAGCTCCCCTGGTACGGCCCTGGAGGGCAAGTTATTAAATAAGCTGTGGGAGATTTGAGAGCTATAGCTATATCCCCAGCCTGGCTCAATGAGGGCGCACGGAGGCCCGCTTGTCGAGATTTGAACTCGCACAGAGTGCCATCATGGCGAGCAAAGACGCAAATTGGGACCCCAAAGGTTTCCGCGCAACAAAGAATGAATGAGCGGGTTGTAACTAGATTGGCTCCTCCATATCGTCGTCGTAAAGACTTTACAGACCAAGATTTGCGTCGAGTAAAGCCCCTGCTCAAGATACCGTATAGAAGACCACTGCGTCACTTCCCGCCAAGCCTCCTGGATTAATCACTGACTCTGTAGCCCTGGAAGGATGACTGAAATCGGAGCTTGCAGACGAATTGGAGGCTCGTGCAACTGCACGCCATGGAAAGGAGTGTCGTCTTGGAGGATTGGAAAACATCGATACCAGATGTTTCACGACAAAAGACACAGAGTCTGCGGTTCGACACTGCACTGTTTACTGGAAACCATTCCAGTTTGCCAATCAAGGTTCTGGTGGAACCCTCGACTTCCGCTACACGCTCCATGGAGAGCAGCGCCGACCGAGGATCATCCACTGGCAAGGAGCCTTTAACTGCAGCGAGTGCCCGGCCTACGGGCCCTCGATGCCATGGCATTTGTTGCGACTGGGCTTTGATTTGGCTGGCCGCGTTACAACTCGATCATGCGTGCGGAACAGGACGTGGTTGTCGGACAGTTGGCCGCGTTTTGCTGCATCACCACACCGCGGCGGGATAGCCAGACTGCAGAGGTGTATTTTGAAAACAAGCACAATCGACATGCAGGCCCCGGACCGTGGGAAGCCCAATGTTGACGGTGCTGCAAAGCTCAATTTCAGTAACCCTCAGCGGAACTTGCCCTAGTCAATACCCCCCCCTTAAAAAACCCAAATACGCCATGCTACCTCTCCCCCGATATACCCATGACAATGCCCACCGTGACGCTCAAAACGACGCCGGAGCCCACAAAGATCTGCCACTTCTCGCTCCAAAGGCCCTGTCTCAACAACCACGTGATGCTCCCCAGCGGGAAGAAGAAGCCAATCATCATGCCGCGGATGAGCACGTCCAGCACGGTGGACATGTTGCTCAGCTCGTCCTCGAGCGGGCTCGCCGCGCTCGGCAGCTCGCCGGCGTTGGTGTCGATCCACGCGTCCTCGAGGCGCCTCAAGCCGTCGGGCGAGGGCACCGAGTCGGGCGTAAACCTCTCCGTCTGGATGGACGCGAACTGCGTGCGCAGGGTGGAGATCTCGGACGACGTGAAGCCGGCCTGGAGCAGGCGGTCGAACCCCCTGGGCCGGGGCCGCGTGCGCCCAGCCGGGTTGGTGGGCGGCTCCGGGCCCGCCTCCTGCGGCGGGTTGGCGGCCGAGGCCTCCTCCGCGGCGAGTTCCTGGGCGGCGAGCTCGTCGCCGATGGAGCAGTTGACGTATACCCTGGCGGGGGCGCCGTCGACGGCTTTGCCCTTGGCCTTGGCGCTGGTGCTGGATGATGAGGGTGGCTGCGGCGGCGGGGGAGGCGGCGGCTTGAGGACGGAGCTGAGCGCCGACGAGTCCGGGAGGAGGCGGCCCTGGTAGATGAGGCGGAGGCGGTTGCGGGTGGCGAGACGGGTGCGGAGGAGGTGCTTGAGGGCGAGGACGGTGGTGGTTTGCGGGGATGGGATGTCGAGGTCCAGGTCGGGGATGGAGGCGGAGAAGCGGATGGTGAGGAGGAGCGGGTGGATGCGCGCGGCGGTTGTCATGGCGGCATTTCGTGGTTTGAGAGTGGCGCGAGGGCGGAGGCCGCGTTGAGTCTGCGAGAGTGATGGCGAGAGTGATGAGGTTGATGCTGTGATGGTGAGGTTGAGGTCGGAGGTGAGAGCGCGAGTGAGTGAGATGGGGTGACGTCGAGAGGAGCCTGTGATTGGCCGACGAGCGCGGGAGCCAAGGTGTTAAGCCACCAGCTCACAAAAGCGCCGACGGTGCCCACAGGATGAGACATATTTGGAAACGAAACTGGAACAAGGAACAGTCGCCCGTTGGCAGCCAGCTACGGGACTCGTCCGCGTAGTCGCTGCCGGGTACTGTACAATCCGACTTGGGTCGCATCTTCTCCCGCACCAGAACCAGAAAGCGAGACATGGTTAGTAGTAGTAGGACCCAATGTATGCCGGACAGAGAGCCGAGCAGACCGCCCGCCTTTCCATGTCAGTGCGCAATCCGATCCAAGACATAGCGACGTTTTTGGCCCCCGTGCCCGTTGTATGCAACCGAGTTGGTGCGGTCGGACGTTGCCTTCACCGGAAATCGAAGCTGGCTCAACCCTCGACCCCTATTCTGTGCTCCGTGATCTCCCTCCGTTCCTCAAGATGCCACTCGCTTGATATCTTGTCCTTTGCATCTACAATGCTCCTCAAACAAGTTGTCTCTCCGCGGAGGGCAAGGCCGCTCCTCCGAAAAGCGTATCGGAGCGTGCCCCTCGTATCCGCCATCACCATCTTGATCCTCCTTGCGCATTATTTCCAGCCCGCCCTTTACGAATTCATCGAGTACGCACGCCAGACACACCCGTGGTCGGCACAGCGTCAGATCGAGCAGCCCTTCACCCCGACCAAGCAGGAGTTGGCCTGTCTCCATGGCTCGGCCAAGTCTTCAAACACCTCCAACCCGCACGATGTCCCCAACGTCGTGCACTTCCTGTACATTTTCAAAGAACCGCTCGCCCAAGCCCGCGGCATTCAGTTCGACTTTGTAAACTACCTCGCGGTGCGCAGCGCCAAGATATCCCTCCGCCCCGACGAAATCCAGATCCACTACGCCATTCTCTCGCCGTCCGGCAACTCGGTCAACTCCAAGCTGCACCCCGTCACAAACCCGTGGATCCGACGTCTCCGCGCCGACGTGCGCCTCGTGGAACACAAAATCGAGAACCCGTACGGCGAGTCCATGCACCGCATAGAAGACCTGATGCGGCTGCAGATTCTGCTCGACAACGGCGGCATATTTCTCGATACCGACTCCTTCGCCCTCCGGCCGTTTGCGAGCCTCCTCCACCCCGCCGGCTCTCACGACGCGGTGCTGGGCTACGAGGGCGGCAACCGGTACGGCATGCGCAACGCCGTCATGGTCGCCCGCCGAAACAGCACCTTTATCAACGACTGGCTGGAGGAGTACATACACGGCCCGGTGCGGCTCCAAAGCCCCTCCAAGAGCGTCATGCTGCCCAAGGAGCTGGCGGCCAAGAAGCCGGGCGCGCTGTGCGCCTTGTCGCCGGGCGCCTTCTTCTGGCCGACCTGGACGTGGAGGCACGTCGGGTGGATGCACGAGGAGCTCGGCGAGGGGGAGACGGAGCATTGGGAGCGCGAGATTGAGAGGAACGGGGGCGCGCTGTTCCACGGCCAGTTGGCCTATCATGCCTGGAGCCAGGCCGCGCGGGAGAGGTACCTGTGGAGATTGAGCCCGGAGGTGGTGAGGAGGAAGAACACGCGGTTTAATTTGCTGGTGAGGAGGTTTATGGAGCAGGATGTATAGCGGGTATTGGGCATTTGTCGTTTCAGCGTGTTTATAGACGTTGCATTTCTCTGGTAGTCATGTTTGAGGATGGCGCGCGGTTCATGGCGTATGGGTATTCTAGACGCAGTAGATACAGTGGATTAATTTGTGCTATTCTCAGGTATTGATTAATTAAAAATTAATTCAAATTCAAGTCATTCTTGGTGTCAAGCGGCAAGTAGGCGCGGGAGGGAGAGAGGCGCATTCTGATGTGGTGATGTTGGTAATAGATGGTCAAATAGACGCCGCTAGCTGTAGCCGCGTCAACACTCCGCACAAGCGCGATGGATGTCGGCAGCAGCGCTGGGGCCACAATGCAAGTACTCCGTACACCGTCCTGTTCTGCGACACCACCAGTCCACAACATTCTTCTCACCGCCTTGGCAAAATCTCAGAAACCGTCGCTCCCAGCTTGACCTACGTCGTAGACCTTGGCCTTGACACATTTCCAACGACTCTTGGCTCCTGCGCGCACCTTGTTCTCGTACCGCCCAACGAGGACATGCCACCATGGCGCGCTTTGGGCGTGCAAAGTTCCTGACCTGCTTCTACTGTGGGAAGCGACCGGGCATCAAGTTTGACGGCACATCGCGCGACTTTCTGTGCTTGCATTGCGATGCAACCAACTATCTAGATGAGGTGTGCGCTGTACCCAATGATGGCACAGGATAGCTGGCGAAGTCTGGCCCCCTTTTCGTGTCGTATATGCTGCTGACCTTAATAGAATGGCGAAATCACAGATCCCCCTGTCGCAACCGAGCATGAAGCAGCAGCCATCCAATACGCCGCACCGCAGTCTCCCTCGCCTTCTCAAACGGACGACATTTTCTGTCAAACATGCCTCAAGAACCAGCACTTGTTCACAAAGTCACTGGCCCAGTACTTCCCTGATGACCCCTCAGACCCCGACTACCCCGAGCTCGAGCGCAACTACTACCGCTACCGACGGAACCTCGAGAAACGATACCCGCAAGTATGTAGCGATTGCGCCGAACGCGTCGAGGAGAGGATACGCCAAGCTGGTTACACCGCCAAGACTGACCATTTACGGCGTATGATGAGTTTGAGCCGGGGCCGGAGGACCAGGAGGAGGACACCGCTTGACTGGGTAAACACGCTGGGGAAAACCTTGTGGCGAACAAGCTTCCTTTTGCAATTGTTGTGGCATTTTGTTATGATCACGCAGGCACTGCAGCAGAGCAATGATGGCATGTATGATCCCGACGATCAGAGTGTATATGCCACGGCTATTTCATGGCTCAAGCTGGCTATTGGCTTTATGCCGAGTGCAGCTACCTTGATTCAATGGAGCATTTGGACTGCTATCCTGGCGGTGTGGTGGAACCCGCATTTCGTGCAGGTGAATCGAGGATTCACCAGGCACCTGCTGGGATTTACCCAGTGGTACTCGTTCCAGGGATTGACCATATTCTTTCGGTTCATCTTCCGCGGCGTGGTTGATGCGAATGCGCAAACCGCAGGCTCTGGCACAGCCAAACTAAGCGCCCATGTAGCCATGGCGCTGGTCATGACCGTGGTGAGTTGTTTGGCCGCGCATAGTTGATGCTTTACTGACAAAGACAGATCCACGTGTTGGCAGGTAGATCCATTCGTGTAGACACCTCGCCCTTGTTTGCGACAGAAGACAGACCACTGGTACCGAGGGAAGCGAAGCCGCCCAAGCAGAGAAAACAGGATGATTCCAAAACCTTCTCTGAACTAGTCAATGATGCGCTTGATTCCGCAAACGCAACACCGCAAAAGTCGACCATGACCGACCAGGCCCCGTCTCCTCAATCACCATTCAGCCCTTCGCGACCCCAGACCAGCCGGCGGCCAGTCTTTGGCGGCGTGAGACCAGCCGAGACCCCCACAAAGCGGACGGAGCAACTGCAGTATGATGAAGAAATGGACTGGTCGCCGATTAGATCACCGCACCGAGCTCTCAACGACAACGCGACGCCTTTGACGAGCAAGTTTGGGCGGACGAATGATGAACGTCTGTCATCGCCAGAGGCAAAGAACCCTTTCTGGTGCAAGGTTCCAGCGGCCCCTGTGAATCCGGCTCAACGACTGCGAAATCCCCAATGGTCACCGGCCCCAAAGAAGCATGAAGCTGCAGAAACTGGCAAAGTCATGTTTACAAGACGGGGCCATCCGCCGACCTCGTCTCAAACCACCCTCGACAGCGACACGAATGGTGGCGTTGAATTCAAGCAACCCAGTTTTTTTGCCCCGCAGAAAGACCATGATGCTAGCTCCCTGGCAGACTTGCTCAGCCAGAGTTTCACACTGGGACAGGACCAACAGGAAGAAGACGCCGAGACTGCGGCAGAACAAAGCGGCTCAACCGCACCGGCTAAAAGCATGCCCCAACCTAGCGTCAAGCCCAGCCCCGAATCAACCGTTCTGACGGTCTTGTTGTCAGCATGGCTGCTGACCATGTTTGCAAATGTGCCTTATGTGTGGGAAGTGCGTCTCACAACCCTCTTTGTGGCTGGCGTCATCGCTCTCCGCGGGACTGGAGACACGAGCTATACGCCTGGCAACAGGACGCCCGGACCAGCAGCCTACATATTATCGGCTCTCGGCGCCGCAGAACTGGCGGCCATTTGCTGGGTTGGATCCAAGGTGTGGAGTGGGCAATCAGATCAAACTGGACCATATGGCGTGGGGGTGCTGGTCAGTATGCTTGGCCACCAGGCACTGAGGATGGTATTGTAAGGATGCTTGCACGGCGTTTGTGGCGGATTCTACAGCGATGCACTGGGCTGGTTATGGGCGGCGATATCGGCATTTAGCATACTTGAAATATGGCATTAGACGGCGTTTTGTTTTAGAGGAGCAACAGTTTGAAGGGGAGGCTTGTCATGAGGCAAATGGTGATATTATGCTCATACTGGGCTAATGTCTCAGAATGTCCGTCCGATTCCATTGTGAGCGGAGCATGTCGCACAAAACTCGTAGGCGTGGCAGCAGCCTTGTTTCTTCGATTCACACTTGCACATCCATCCCTTCCAGCAACGTCCTCGTCTAACAAGAGCTGGCTGTGCAAGAGGCATCGAATACGCCGTCGCGGGCATCAATTCCGGTGTTGCGGGGCTGGATCGCCGGGTCCTTGCCCATCCTCGCTCAAGATGGCTACCGAAGCAGGCGCCAACGACTTGATGCGCTTGGCTGTGATTGTGTCCAACCCCAGGCCGCCCCGAAGCAAATCAAGCGTAATGCAGAAGATTGCTGCCGTCAGCGCAACCACGCCCCGACAAGCTACGGTCAAAAGAAACATCCCGCTGCCGTCATCGCACTCTCCGCTAATAATGCGGTAGTTGGAAAATGTACACACTGTCAACATACAACGGGTCAAGCGTGTCCGCCAACCAAGGAAATTGATCCACAGCCGGGAGGGTACGCGTTGAGAATTGGCGAGTAGTGCAGGCAGGCAGACCACCGTTGACGAGGAGTGCGTAAATAGTACGTCCTTGTTCAGAGGACGTGTTGGCGGGCCATCTACGCCATGGAGCTGAGGGCCGGGCGACGGACCGCATCGCGAGACCTCGAGGCCCACGGACGAGCACAACTTTGTGAACGTGGCTGGCGGACGGCCATTGGACTACTGGGCCCGTGTACAAGGCCGGGTCTGGCTGCTGCCCATTGTGGCGAGGCATGGCGACGCCGGGCACCGAGATGGAAATACTCCCGGTGCCGAATACAGGTTCTGCTCAGACGGCGGAAAAGACGACGCTGCTTGCTTGCTGTGGGGACCCCTGCTATCGTCCGGAGCACTGGCCGATGGTACGGCCCGGGAAGCACGCCGGCCGTCTTGTAGTTTGGCCCGGCCGCTCGGGAGACGTACGCGCCAGACGGAATAGCGGTGTCGCGAAATGGGCGCAAACGGAGCCGAATACACAACTGCAAAGGGGTGAAATCGCAAAGCGGGAGCTTGGGATTCATCCTGCTCGACGAACATGTCCCGGCCGGAATCGAGCACCGGCCCGTCGGGTGTGTAGTTACTACGGGCGCACTCTGGAAACAGGGGACGCCAAGACCGGGGGTTGAAACAACCTCCGCGGTGGGGCCGGTAGGGCGGCACCCATGGGTACGGGGACTCTGGGAACGGAAGGAGGCAGGGTTCGGAGGAGGGTCCGTTCTTGGGCGGGCAAGCCCCGTGTACTTGTGCTTCGGAGCGTAGATGGTCCCTTGTCAGATTGAAGATGGAGTGCGGCAGTCGGTTAGTTTGGCATGATGGCCACGTTGGCAATGACACGGGCTGTATTCCGTAGCACCGGTTCTGGCGACATCATCTCTCCGTGGGATAGTTTTAGCGCCGTACGTATGCTTGTTTCGGCAGTGTAGGCTGGCAGTTTCTTCGCTTGTAGTGAACAACGTGTTGACGTGCATACGTCACGTCTTTGTCGTGTTTTGAAGGCTGTATTCATCTCTGGCTTCCCTGGGGCTTTTTAGCACGGGCCCAACTGGCATGGTGCATCTTCCTTTGTGCCTCTCAAATATAATACATACCTCACCGCGGTGAAGGGTAAAAGTGGTGACGATGGCAATGCTTTGCAGCATCCGGCATCTTGGTATGCCACCCTGGTCTCTGCCCGCAAATTGCAGAGCACCTGTCATCAAGTAAGTCCCTATAGCCATGGCACGGGGGCTGGCTGCACACATAACCACGAAATTTATACGCCGACTTTTGGAATCATCGCCCAGTATACTGTCGGGATGGGGGATGTCCACACAAAAGCATGGAGAGGATCGTACAGGATGCATTTTGCATGGCGGATACGGAACACGTTCTTCATCACTTCACTTCGGCGACGCGTGCCATCCTCAGGGGTCTGTGCCCGGGTGGTCTTTCTGTCGATTACTCATGTTCCTACCCAAGGGCCCACGACGACCAAAATAAGCGTATGGGTGTGACGAAACGAATGTAGGGAGGATGATTCCGGGGAAGAGAAAACAAGTAGGGCAGTGCAGAATGGCTCCCACGAGTGTTTTGTCAGCGGTGAGCAGTGTGCATCCCTTCTTTTTTGTGAGCATCCATACGTTCAGGTTTTGCGGAATACCCTGAAAGTTTAGAAATGAGGCGAGCTACAAAGTTCTGCATCCATGCGAACCTCGTCGTTGACCCAACAGCTACTTGGGCCATGCATCTCCCAACTGGCACCTTCTTCACAACACGCTTCCCGTCATACTTCATCGGTGTACATAAATGCCTCTGCCACAGAACAGCTCATACAACCAATGAATATCTCTGGCCAACACAGCCGTTTCCCTGGGCATCAGACCGTGTAGGAGACATGACGATGCCCTCGCAGGGCAAACGTTGGCCACCTGCAGCCTGCAGTGTGACTGTGGTTGTCCATGTACGAGATGACCCAGTAGCTCAGATCTCATATTCTGCCGTACGCGCAAAAGGCCCGCCGGTTCGATTGGATCTTCTCGAGTTGTTAAAAGGGCATGATGCATAGATCCTCCGTCCTCTGCTCCTGGCGCAGCATCGGTCAGGAAGTGAGGCTGACTTCTCGTCATAAGACAGCCAGAGGGAATCATGTGGTGACGGAGCGGGCAGTAGCACAACATACATCCTGGTACGACCTCTGTGCGTGTGATTGCTGGCTAGTTCGGAACCGATTGGCTCTCCCCTGGCCAAGTGACTGCTAGCCAAGGCCAGAACGGTTGGATGTTATCGACTCTCTCCTACCCACTGAAAGCCAGGTACCCGAAGCCGGACGTCTTCCACCTCTGTGCCGGTGGGGTGTGAGGGTGGGAAAGCTGACGGTATTCGCGGAGCCGCTTGTCCTTCTGCCAAATCAACGCTGGACAATGGCCGGATCTGGAACCGTGTAACGCCATGCCCTCCCTCCGATTTGACAATGGGACTAGGTTTGAACCCATGGGGTGTGCAAGGAGGGGATTTGGCAAAAGTGCGACGTGGTGGGTGGTCTAGGTGCAGCTTCTTTTTTCTAGATTTCCGCTGCACTGACGATTCCTACCTTTAGCCGTTATGGTGGTCCGTTCGTATCCTGCCTGGGCAAGACGGACACCGCCCCCTCCTCCGTATATGTGGTGATTCGACCTGACGGTATAAAATGCTGGGCTGCCCGGCCGTCGAAGCCAAAGCGTTGGGGCTCTCCTTTCCCAACAACATATGTCGCCCCGGAGTGAGTCGACGTATTCCTCGCCAGTTTTATTGATTCCATCGTCATTGCTGTTCGCAATCCCCAAATGGCCTCCCGGTCCATCTCGTCCGTTGCCGTTGAGATCGGTAGTAGCACCGCCAGGGCAGCAAGTTACACAACCCCAACTCTTGGCCCGCGGCGTGACTCCGCAGCAAGGTTCGTACCACGATTCAACGAGGCCGAGTACCAAGATGATCTAGATTCACTCATATTGTCTGCCACTTTTACTCTAGGTCACGTAAGCATGCAAACCGGGACAACGGCCGGCGGCCAACTACCGGAGTGATGCTGGCCAGATACCTCGATGAGACCCGTCGGGAGGAGCTGCCCATCAGTGAGGTATTTGTGGCCATGGTTCTTGAAGAGGCGATTTAGGGTGCGGCAAAGGAAGGCTGTTGAATGGGCGAAAGGGGTGTGTGAGCTGCCTCAGGAATCATGTACATGGAGCTCGGAGAGAAGCGTAATGTATAGCTAAACATCTTCTACGGACTTGATTTCTGTTTAATTGAGATGATGAATTATTTTTTTTTCTTCCTGTGCCGAAATGCGCAGTGGACGAAGACGTTGCAATATGGACCGCCCTACAAGGGGCTTGGGGGCCAAGATATTGCAGAAGGCAAAGACAGCAAGGTGAAGCGTGGCGTGGATGATTAGCCATTGGGGTTGTCGAGATCGACTGCGACGCCCCTTGCAGGTAGACGAGCAGAGCGAGTTGCAGGGCGAGTTGCAGAGCAAGTTGCAGAACGAGTTGCAGAACGAGTTGCAGAGCAAGTTGCAGAACGAGTTGCAGAGCAAGTTGCAGAACGAGTTGCAGAACGAGTTGCAGAGCAAGTTGCAGCGCGAGTTGCAGCGCGTCAGACCATCTTGGTACAGCGCGTGGTCACGCCCTTGGATGTGGTACATGATAAACGCCCATCAAGAATGTGGCATCACATTATAGGGCGTCTTTGCCAGCCGGCTTGGTCCAAAGTCTAAGAAACAAAGGGACCAGGCATCCGAGCGGCTCCGCCAAGCCTCGTTGGCTGCGTTGGCTGCATTGGGAGACGTCTTTCACAGGAGCTTGATGGTTGTTGTGCCTCTTGTCTAGTTTACCCGCTCACCGTGTCGATTACCAGGCTTGGACGGGACTGGACAGCCTTATGCCAAATTTAATCATGCCTAATTACGTAAATTGGGAGTGAAGAGGCTGCGCAATGCTCTGTTCTTGTCTACAGTCGACTGAGAACTGGGATGGCGGAGACTCTGGAGTCTGCACACATGCTGAGCTAGAGAGGCTGGCGGTCAACTTGACTTGTCGGCGATGAGGGGTGTATGCAAACAGCATCATCAAGGTGGATTTTGCAAACACGCAGGATTTCGTTATGGCCCTGTTGCACAAACTATCAAGCTGTGCGTGTGTTGCCTGGGCCAGACTGCCTTACCATTGTCAACGCTAAAGGCGACGGGGATGCATGATGACGCGGTTACAGGGATTATCAAAGAAAGATAAAGGGAAGAGGAAAAACAAAAGACAAAAGGATGCAGGAGGATGCAGACTGCGATCGTCTACATGCCCAGCAGCACATGACAACAATGCATGAGACTCGCGCGCGCGCGATCCATCCACCGTGGCAACAGCACCAGGATAGCTAATGGCAAGTTTTTCGGGCAGCAGCCTCGGTAAGCCGAGCAATTTCCTCCAGCAATGAATCGATTTGCCATCTGTGGCTCACTCCTGGCGGGTTGTGAGGAACGAGGCTGCGGCAGCTGCAGCTCAACTCGTTGCCACGGCCGGTCGCGCAAGAGTGCTGGAGACAAGACGGGCGGACCAAAAGCTCACATGGCATCGGATACGCTCCAGGAGCAAAGAAGTTTGTGACCCGGGCTGCCATTCTGCCCGTCAATTTCAAACACGTCGGCTTGCCCTGGTCCCACGCACGTATTCGCATCACCATGTCACGTACCGGGGCCAATCCAGATGCAAAACTGCGCCTGTGTCGCTTGGGGCGGTGCCGTGATGCAGAGGATGGGCCCTGAATTGGATGACTTACAGTTGCAACATGCGATGTGAGCTACCAGACCGGAGTCAACTGCAGTACTGAGCACGGCCGGTGAGACACGCATCATTGTAGTCTCGAACCCGCGCTTCCCAGGGGCTTGGGCAGTGGTTCGCGCCAGCCAGTGGCGTCTCGACCTAAACACTCGGTAAAAAGTAGTACTGCACCGTGCCATGCTAAAGAGCGGTTGGGCTGATATTCTCAGGAGCCAGTCCCTGCACGTAGTTCGCGCGAGGTTCACCGACGCCACGGCGCAAGGCGTGAGTGGCTGCTCTACTGGCCAGCGAGCTTCCAGACTAGAAGCCGAAAAGGAAAAAATAAACCACCACTCAAGTAACGCAAGGTGACGCATTTTCTTGTGCTTGGGGGCTGACATGATGGTCTAGACGTGCGGTGTCTGCCGGCGAGGGCGTAGAATTCTCAAATGGGCCGTTGGGATAAGCACGAGCACAGACGACAATTGAAGACGCGCCGAGACGGGGCATGTCTGCATTGACCAAGTGGTTATGCCGCTGGTCAAAGCTCCTTGTGCGCAATGAGGCGTGCGTGGTTTTACACACGAGAAGTTGCGGAGGGAAGAGACAACAAAGCTGGCTCCGTGGGTGCGGACTCCGGAGTACTTGGCACCGTTCAAAAAGCGACCTACCTGGGTGCGCAGTTGCAGTAGAGGGCTGCAAGTACTTGGCCACACTCAAGTCGCCCAATCATGCCATCTGGAGCAAGAGGTATGAAAGATGGACAAGTAGTTGTACTGACCACAGACACTGCATGCATTGCTGCAGTCACTCTTTCTCTGCATCGTAGGACGGGCCTCCCCTACCGCTTGTCGTTGCGGGAGCCAATGGATACGTGTATCCCTGCAAAGGCCAGATGATGGGTCATCTGGGCAGTTTGTTTCCAATAGAGTGAAGAATTGCTCCGACCGCAGCGATACTATTGTGCTCACTTTTCTTCTTTCCTATTTTGGACCGTTCTGACGCTGTTGCTCGGTCCTTCCTCGAGCACGGATTCAAGGTTTATTAAGCTCCCGCCCGTTGCGAGTTTGACAGGCGGATCCTCCCGTCGGCGACCAACCGAGCGGGACGCCTTGCCTAAAGGAGTTACGGGCGTTGTCGTCCAACCCATTACCCACGGCGTGCAATGGATCGTGGGTGTGGCATACGAGGGTTTGGATGGACAAGGTTGGGGCTGGCCTTCCCCGCCCCCGCGCCATACCCTGCGTGGTCTGCGGCAGGTACCATGCAAGAGATATGAGCAGCATGCCAAGTGCATTCATTGCCATGTTGTTGTGAGAGCAATACGCGGGGACGTGCATACGTAAAAGTGTAGGTTATAATGTGAAATAAAGCCCCGTCCTGACACATACGACCATAGCCGCTAGCAAAGTTCAGGATCCCGTCCGATCTCCCACGACAACCTAGTGAGCGCTGGATTAGTAGCTAGGTCGGTGACGACTAGCGAATACCCAGTGTTGTATGTTTTCTTTTTTTCTTTTTTCTTCTCTCTTTTGCCCGCCCGACTTGACAGTTCTGCTATCCAGCGCCCTACGCACTTTAGGACCGGATTGCCAAGTAGCCATGCCTCGTGGCTCGCAATGCCGGGACGGGCAGACCTTTATGTGTTTGTAGCAAACTCTTTGTAGCTTCTTTTCGTTTGGCCCTTCCTGAAGAAGCGTCTGGTTCTTTTTGATTTTGCGTTAGCTCCAAGCGTTGCCGTGAATTACGCTTCTCAGGCCGAGTAATATGCTTCCAACGCTTGCATTATTTTACGAATTTTCGTTAAACTTGCTGCCTTCTTGTTTCGCAGTAAATTACCTTTCAACTAGACGAGGGCGACCAAACGGCTATCTCTGGGTAATATTAACGATCCACTACTTAACACTGGCACGGCAAACGGACCGACCTTCCATTTAGGGCTTTAGGCCCCCGCCGAAGCCCATCTTGGCATGCCATTTATTTCTTTCTAGGAAACGTTGCCGTTACATACAACAAGAACCGAGGCTGGGGTTAGCGAATTGTTTGCATCGTTCGATACTTCTCAGCATAAGCCGGGGCTTGTAGTAAGAGAGGAGCGTGGGAGCGATCCTTCAGTCTTACCGATGCATGCTAACACGGCAGGCCTAGACAGGAAGGATGTGAAGCTAGAAAACTTGTGTCATCGCCGTGCATCAACACTAATCCGTCAAAGTCAGCTGCAGGTTTTAATGGGTTATTGGTCTTGCAACGTCTCCGCCATGGTCAGACAACGATAGTTGTGCGCGGTACCCGCTGGTTAAACTGGTGATGGAGAAACAAACCACAGAAGGGGAATGAGGAATATAAGATCGATATGCTTCCCATGGATAATAGATTTCTAAAACAACAGACAAGAAGAACCCTCGGTTCCACAGCTTGTTGCGCCAGAACAAGCTCCTCGATCAGATTATCAGATACTTCTTGGGAATATTATTCTTTATCAACTCTGATTTTTAACATGCTGCTTAAGACGGTTCTGGGCTTTGTAGCCACTGCAGCTGCTCAGCTTACTGCCATTGATCATACCAAGGCTCTAGTAACCAGAGGTTCGTCGACACTTGAAGTCCCTCTATAATGCTTAACCCTGACTAACAGAACATCTTCAAGCGGGAACAGAGCGTATCTCTAACAGAGACTTCAGCGCCATCAGGTTCTACTCCCAGCATGCTGCCGCCGCATACTGCAATTTTAATGCCGCTCCAGGCACGCGGATTACGTGCCAAAATAACGCCTGTCCACTTGTCATGCGAAATCAGCCTGTTGTGGTGGCGTCGGCCATGTAGGTCCCCCTATTCTTTTTTCCGGCTCAAGCCTCCCAGCTATCAGCCCTATCTCCTTGAGCAATTATTTTTAAATGTTTATTCTGACACAATCGCAGTGGCGACGCCCTCGGAGTCGGCGCGTACGTAGCTGTTGATTATGTCCGCAGGGAAATTGTCCTTTCCTTCCGTGGCAGCAACAATATTCGCAACTTCATCGCTGACCTTGCCTTTGCCTGGAGCGACTGTAACCTCACACAGGGATGTAAACTCCATACCGGCTTCGCTCAAGCCTGGTACGATATTAGTGACGCCATCACCAAGGCTGTGAGATCTGCTCGCTCAAGTAACCCGAATTTCAGGGTCGTGGCCACTGGGCACTCTCTCGGGGCCGCTGTCGCAACTCTCAGCGCAGCCTACCTTCGTCGCGACGGTCTCGCCGTTGACCTGTACACATATGGCTCCCCGCGGGTCGGTAATAAAAACTTCGCAACATGGTTCCTTACACAACGGGGCGTCCAATGGCGCGTCACTAACGGGGATGACCCTATTCCCCGTCTTCCTCCTCTCGTCTTCGGCTATAACCACATTAGCCCAGAGCTCTGGCGGCCGGGCGGCGATGTCCAGACCGTGTGGCAACCCTCAACGACGGCCATCTGCAAGGGCGTTGATAACACCGATTGTAACGGCAGTGGTCTTTCGCCGGACCCCTGGGCCCATCGGAACTACTTTGGCAGCGTGGATGCCTGCGCTGGTTCTTCGTTGACTCTGAGGGATGCCCGGGGACTGCCTGAGGACCTCATCAACCGCCTTACCGATTGGAGTCGACAGGACCGGCAGCTTTCGGGGAGTCTAGGGCATCACGGCGATGTGGAATTCTTGCTGAAACCTTTGGACGAATCCCCGGCTTCGGCACCAGGGAAGCATGAGTATACGATAGTATAGTATCCGCGGCGCGAGTGGCTCTGGGAGTACCTGGGCAGTGGATATTAGTTGCACATGTGAAGTTGGGCTTTATACAGGCGGACCCCTATGGAAGATGTGAAAATACAAATTTGCAGTAACTAAGTAGTTGACGTAATCTACCCAATATTCCTACAAAGATAGAGTACTGCAGCCGATGCCGCGAGTGTTGGTTTCAGATGGAAATAGATTATAATGGCATTTAATTTGCACTTCCAGCTCCCTCTGGTTCTCATTGGCGTGGAAACTAGCTTGTCCTCTGCTTTGGCGGCCGAGTCTTGCTCTTTCAACAACGTAGAGCTCGCAGAAACGACTGGTGTGGACATTGGCCTCTTGAGTGCGAATTATTTCTTGACTCTAATCGAGGTATGTTAATTGCTCTCGGGGAGACTATTCCGTCATTAATAGGCTACTGACATACTATGAAAAATTTACGACGACATCTACGAGTCGACTAACGTGACGCCAGCACCAAGTAACGACCATGACGCTGATTCCCTTCGGTGGACGCAAGGATATCCGGACAACTATTATCAACAGGGCTCTTTATTCTACAGGTCAGCAATGTCTCTGTCCTAGCCGTAGTACGGCTCGTTACCGTTTCTCAACACTGCACGATGCGTAGCACAGCATTGTGGAAGGACGCGTGGATGGACGCCGACACCCAATATCTGCAACATGGTATCCGGTAGATTCAACACGTCCCCGGCAAGAGCCCTGGGCACAGACGTGCCCTTCATGTATGTATAGTCGTCACTGATCCCTCTCGTGCTCTTGGGAAACAGAGGAGCTTTGACATGCTTCAAATTGTACCTTGGACATAGACAGAGTAACCTCGTACTATTGTATTGATTGGCCTATGCATTTTGCATTCTTGAAAAGTCTAAAAGAGCGCTGTCAACTTAATTGCCGGATACTAATATTCCACCGCAGCAAAAGACAAGAAAATAACCAGGCCTCAAGCAGACAAGATGCATTCCTCTATTATTCCCGCTAATCACCCTCCTCACCACTGCCAATACTGCAAGAGCCATTGTATTACCAACCCCTTCATTTCCTCGTGCAATACCCACAGAGCAGGTCTAACATACTCCAGGGCGAGACTTACCAAGACGATATTTGCGCAACGATTTCGTTGCCTTTGATAGAAGACAAATGTACTAGCATGTTATTCCTCACGTATGCAGACTCCTTCCCGTGTCTACTCAAGAGCATCTGAACTAACCAGGAGCCAAACAGTTCCGTTGCCAGCGATTGCACGATATGCGAACAGTGGATGTAAGCGTCAGCATAGACTTTGTACACCAAGTCACCTCTCGTTAAATATACATCTAGGAACTCGACGACCTGCGAAGGCGAGTCTAATGAGCGCGTGTATGCGGTACCATGCTTTTCATATAGCCGCCATAGTCCTCATCCTAAATCCATCAAATGCCGCTCCATCGAGTAAATTGGACGACAGCTCGTCGCCTCCGATCAGGCGTACATATGAGAGCCTCGGTGGTTTCCATGGAGTCGAAGCTCGGCCGGCCAAGGCAGGGATTCTTTTCCTCCAATCTACTTGATGTTGATACCACACAATGCTGCGCATGTCGGAAGCCTAATGCGCCGAAAAGATGTCTCTGGACATGACAGCCGCACAAGCACGTTGAGTTGGCGTTGGGCGAAACTTGCATCGCAACTTGTTGTATACTTGGCTGCGGAGAACGTCGTCGCATTGCTGATCAGTCATGTCTGCCTGGGAGTGTGGGCAGCATAGCAAGGGCTGATGACGGCGTGCAGTTTCCATCATGATTTGTCAATGGCACCAAGTCGGTGGTTATATCCTGTCTAGTACTGCAGAGCAGGCACGCAAATCACGATGGCGCACGTACATTAGCCCTTGTCTCACAGTGCGTCAGCTCAACGGCCCCGCACATATCCTCGGCCGGTATGGGTCGAGGACATGTAGTCGAGCCTTGTTGGTTGGGAGTTGTCATCATTCTGTAATAGTCGGGCAAGGCGACATTGGGAGAGGCACCACTGGTCCACCGCTCCAGACACACAAGACACAAGTCACTGCGCAAGGCAAACCTCACTCTACAAGACTTGATACCTCGAACTCATTATTTATATACATACGCATAATATGGAACAAATTGACCTTGGCCCCTCGGTTCCAACTCGACCCAAAAAACCTCTCGTCTCTCTTCATTACTCAATACACTCGCCGACCAATACACGGACTTTTACGTCTCTCGGACACCACCGCTATACTTGAAGGGCATAATGGCTAACCAATCCGTGCCGTCCTTGGTTGCGGAGACGGACCACCAGGCCACGGCCGCCGTCGACGCCGGTGCTGGTTACCCGGGTGCAAATACAAGTACGAACCAAGCATAAGCTGTCACAACGCAAATGCCACGCTGATTGTTGGAGGCTGCGAGACTTTACCTGAGGCGTTACACTTGGCTGGGCTATACCAATATTTGGATTACTTTCGTACATCTTCAGCCATATCACATAACACAGTAGGATGGTTCTATTACCGATATGCAAGGGGCATTCATTAGACCAAGGATATATCACTCAAGATGACAAGCTTGGCCAAGTTGTCACTTCTGTCGGCGCCTTGCCCCAAGAAAGAGACACAATAGTCTGCGCTGGTGAACCTGGCAAGTGCGCATACGACTATAACAGTAGCGGTCCTCTTGTCGACCAGGAAAGAGGCGATTGAGGCCTTGGCGACTGTACCCGGGGTCCCTTAGCATACTAGAGAAGGATTGACGCTTCGTCCTCTCCGGTTCCGGTCCTACAGTCATGTTGCAATTGTACACGTCAAGCAGGGGAATCAGAGCCGACACCAACGGTTTTTATAAAGTAGCTACTACAGTACGAACGTACTCTTGGGCCTTCACTTTGCTGCCGCGTACCCAGGCATCCAGTTCCGCCTATCCGCCCTGCAATGAGCCATTTTCTCCATACGCTTCTGTCCCAAATGCGTGAGTCTCCCAAGCTGCGATGGCAATAGGAAAGCGCCCTTAGCTATCATAGCCTGAGAATATGGACTCGTCAGTCGCATTGTATGTCTAGGCCTGGGTAGACTTTGCCCCAACAACGGAATTCTTCTCGCTCGACTTGATCGGCTTCTTGGTACACGGACGGCTAGGAGTTGCGACATTTGTAGTCGTATTCTGTGTCGGCTCCTTGGTAGGAGTAGCAACATTTTTAGTTGTATCCTGTGTCGGCTCCTTGGTAGGAGCTGCGATATTTGTAGTCGTATCCTGTGTCGGCTTCTTGGTAGAAGAAGCTGACTCCTGCTTCCCGGCCTGTGACTCTGGTTGTATGTTCGGAAAGCAGGCACCACGTTGAGAGCCTTTAAGAGAAGTTTCTAGGCACGCCAATCCATGAGCATCACATTCGTTATCATTATCACAGGACGTCAAGATAACTTTCATGCAGTGGTTAAATTGATCAGGCTTCCCTTTGACAACATCCTGGCATATCCTCGTCAAATACGAGCATTCGTCCTCAGATATCCCACGGGATTTACAAATTTTGTCGGTCTCGTCGGTCTCAGGAGAAGTGGAATCCTGCTTGTTATCCTGTGTCGGCTCCTTGGTAGGAGTTGCGATATTTGCAGTCGTATCCTGTGTCGGCTCCTTGGTAGGAGCTGCGATATTTATAGTCGTATCCTGTGTTAGCTCCTTGGTAGGAGTTGCGATATTTGTAGTCGTATCTTGTGTTGGCTTCTTGGCAGTAGAAGCCGACTCCTGCTCCCCAGCTTGTGACTGTTTTGTATCGCACACCCCATCTTTATAGGGTGCAGAAGCCTCTTTGTAGCACTCAAATCCATGACCACATTGGTCATCACCCCTACAGGGGGTTCCAAGAACTTCGACGCAGTGCTTCAATTGATCAAGCTCCACAATGCCCATATTCTCCTTGCAATACGATCTATAAGTGAGACATTGGCCCTTGGTGAGCCCTCGTTTTTGGCAAATTTTTTCGATCTTGTTGATCTCAGTTTGTTGAGAAGCTAACTCTTGCTCCCTAGCCTGTGTCTGGTTCTTGGCAGGAGAAGTTGAATCTTGCTTGTTATCCTGTGTCGGCTCCTTGGTAGAAGAAGCTGACTCCTGCTTCCCGGCCTGTGACTGTTTCTTTTTCGGATAGCAGGTACGTTGATTGGGTCTATAACGATGTTCTCTGCACTCATACCCTTGACCACATTGGCCATCATCCTTACAGTCGGTTCCGAGAACTTTCACGCAGTAGTTCAATTGATCAGGCTCCGTAATGCCCTCTATAAACTGGCAATGCTGCTTATAAACGTGACATTGGTCCTTAGTTATCCCACGGGATTTGCAAATTTTGTCGGCCTCGTCGATCTCAGATTGTCGAGGGTTGAGGGTTGGCACGGCTATAGCTAGTCCGGCGCAAGCCGTAAGGATGTTGAGGTACTTCATCTTGTCGGCCTGGGCCTTGATGATGTAGATTGTAGTAAGAGTAGCAGTATATGTTTCTAGTAAGGAATGTAAAAGTGGGTGGTTGAAGAGTAAATAAATGTAGAGAATTTACTCGATATAAATACTCAATCGAAGGTGATTACTAAGTACTATTTGCATAAATTCTTGGAGCGCACAGCCTCTAAACTAAGATTAGTAGCATAGTGTCAAAATATACATGAGCCTCGTCTTCTAGTTTGTACCCAGGTATTAGGCAAGGCGGCCGCTTGGTACGCACATATTGAAATGTATCTTGTCTGATAACTATATCTGGCATGACTTGTAAAATGATTAAATGCATAAATATATAAAGTAAGAAACTAGCTTTTGGTAAGCCTAAGCAGGGTAAAGGCGGGATTCTGCATAAACTAAAACGAATCACGAATCATGCTGTGCTGAATCATGCAAGTAATGCGTAAATTTGTGGCTCCTCTTAGTTTACGCGAAATCATGCAAGTAATAAGTAAATTTATGGCTCCTCTTAGTTTATGCAGAATCACGCGTTTATAGTATTAAAACAAGATTAGTATAGAGGCTAAATAAAATAGAACAAGTTAGTGGTCTTGAGCGTGGAATAATAATTGACCCCTTATTATTTGCCACCGTATCTCTAACCAGAGATTATACTACAGACTAGTGCCAGCCCAAGATGAAATAACTTCTGTAATAAGATGTCTTTCGCATTATATAACCCACTGTAATTTACTTATTATCAGTCCATACCAATGTAGATGCATAACAAACCTTCTTTGATTAAAATTGTTGGTAACCAAGTCGAGTATTCACTGCTGTAGGTCAAGTAATTAGTCTGAAACTCGCCATTACTCGGCTTTTCACGTCTATTCACCATACCGACACGTCACGTCACGGCTTGGCTGGCTTTTCAGCTATCTCAATCTGTGTCGGGTGCCGGCATTGTGGGCAGCATACAGCACCCAGTTTCAAATAAAGTATACATCAATGGCCATTGGGGAGATGCGTGCGAGCTGCATCAATCACTGGCATGGCTAGGAGTGCCCATCACTGCATGCATTAGGCGATGCAGCCCATGTCTGGGTAAGACGGAGACTCACCATCATATTCCCAACCTCATGCCCGACCCTAGCTATCGCATCCCTTGTCAATGCTGCCGTGGCCCAGGGCCGCTCACAGTTTTCCAGCCGCCGAGTGGCAGTTGGTCCAGACTGGAGTGACACGCTGTCATGATTAATTACCCCGTCGGTCGGATTGACATTCTCGGGAGGTCGTGCATGCGTGAGCTGAGACTAAAGTCGCCAGATTGTCAGCTCTTATGCACGTAGCGCAAGAGGCAAATTACTGATATGCAGAGATACACCAGACTCCTCTGCTGTTTGTTTTTGCAAATTACCTGCCAATTGGCAGCCGTCGAGTCCCTCGCCTTGGTAACGTCACGGGTGTTGGGTCCATTCGAATCATTAGGCTGAATAACATTGAAGCGACTTGACCTTGGCAGCTAGTATTTCTGCTCCTTATACGGAGGACAAACTACCAGAATCCACCCAAGTCTAGTAACCCACTCCCTCTCTCATGTGCCCATTTTATCAGGAGCCACCGCGTCCCCGGTCCATGAAGCGCTCGATAATACCGTCCGCCGCCGCGCGACCTGCTCGAATAGCACCTTCCATAAACCCCGCCCACCGGCTGGACAATTCCGTCCCGGCAAAGAAGATATCGCCCACAGGCGGTGCGGCGAGGTCCCCCCCATAAACAGTCATGACATTGGGGGGGCAAAAGCCAAAGTGGCCACCGCGCGAGTACTCCTCCCTGTTCCAGCGCTGCACGATCCAGTGCTGCACATTCTCTGCCTTGGGACCAAAGAGGTGCACGTACTCGCGGGAAACTACCTCCTGGACATGTTTATCGCTCATATCATCCAGCCTGCGGGCGTAGTTGCCCACAAGGAAGCCCATGATGATGCCGCAGGAAGCGTCGGCGGGCGACGCGTCAAAGGTAAACTTGACGTGGGCATCATCGAGCCCCAATGCCCGGCCGCTCAGTCCGTCATCGCGCCAAAAGGGCGCTTCGTAGACGGCAATGACCTTTCCCACGGCGCCCATGCTCATGCGCTGGCCGAGCATGTCGCGGCTAATCGGCAAGGGGGGGTCGAATCGCAGCCGCGACACAAGCGGCGGTGATAGGGCGAGAAGAACGCTGCGAGCCGTCGCGACGGACTTGGGCTCGTCGATTCTCGGCTCGATGTGGACGATGTACTCGCTGCCGCGTTTGCTAATACCGGACACGGGCGAGTTTGTCCTGACGACGTTGCTGCCGAGACGTTCGGCGAGCCGAAGAGCAAGAAGCTGGGGCCCGTTCTCGACACGCTTCTCGAGACTGCCGCCCTTTATACTGATGAGTTGTGCCCAGTTGCCTTTTCCGCCGCGCTCGGGGGAGTTGCCGTCGGCTTTTACGATGTACGTCAGGGCCTGGAGCAGCGACACGTCGGCTGCTTCGGCGGACAGGACTGCCCGCCACTGGGCGAGATGCACCGCCACTGCCTCGGGTTCGGAGAGGTGCGCGCCGATCCAGGAATGCAGCGTTTGGGAATCCCATTCGACGGCCTTGGAATGACTCCATGGCGTGGTGAGATCCAGTTCCGCGGCCATCGTGTCGAGCTGTACCACGACGGCCTCGAGCTGTTTAGTGGCTTTGGTTTAAAATGCCGACGCTGCAGACTGGGGGTCTTCTGGGTCAAACAGCCTGCGCTCGCCCGAGGGGGAAGAGACGACAATCATGCCTTTGTCATATGTATCGAATAGCCGAAGGCCAAGTCTCTCGCTGAGCGCGATGGCTTCTGTCTGACCGAGACCGATAAACGACGCTCCCGTCTCGGCATATCCGCGCACAGTGGGGGTGGTAAAGTGCGCGTCGTAAATCTTGCCACCGACGCGGTCGCGTGCTTCGAGGACAACGACCGACTTGCCGGCCGCCACGAGCTTCTCGGCCGCCGCAAGGCCGGAGAGGCCCGCTCCCACAATAATGACGTCTGCCATGGCTTCAAACGGCTTGCAAGTAGCGCTGGACTAAAAATTTCAATGGGATGAAGGAAGGATAGTGAGCTAGGAGGTTCAAGGCTGTAAAGAGCAGCAAGTTACTGAGGATGGATAGAAGATGCAAGACTACTGGACTCGAGAACGAACCCGGCTTTATATATAAGAGAGAAGTGATATAATATACAGGTCTGGTACTATCTCAAAACAACCTGGGGACCACTAGCTTGCTTTGTGTAGGTTTCCGTTGCAAGTTGCCTATTTCTATTCACGGGCTACCGCGGACGGCCGATGGCGTCGAGGCTGCGAGCCAATAAACGCACTCTAGCAGCACTGCCGTTCGACACTCGACTCGACGATAGCTTCACACAGATCCATTACCGGTGCGACGCTTTGTTGGCATCACTTCAACGGCAGTAGCGTTGGATTCAATGTTGCCTTTGTTGGCCAGGAGGGTCGGCCCCCGTCGGCTGTCCGGACTCCGAACTAGCCGAGGCTTCCGGCGCCGTGGCATTACATGCACGTCCACGTCCGGGGTGGGGGTTCTTCTTAGCCCCGATAAGATGCATGGTCCGCCCCGTGGCGGCAGCAGTTAATAGATGGAGCCAAGACGGATGAGGAATGCCATAGCGAGCCGAGTGGAGCATGGCGCCGATCGTTTTCCAGGGGATATCGGAGACGTCAAGATGGACTCACATCCAACTTCTGACGACATCACAATCTCTGTCTCTTCCCACCACGGAGACCGTCGACATGTTCAACCCCAGCATGGCCACCTCCGGCCGCACGCCGACTGGGAGCAGGAAGAAAAAGACCAGGACCTTTTCAGGCTGCTGGACCTGTCGCTCGCGCCGCATCAAGTGCGACGAACGTCGGCCCGTCTGCGACCGCTGCTCGCGCGCACGCATCGCCTGCCAAGGCTACGGCGTCAGGCTGAATTGGACGAATGCTCCAAGCAGCAGTGCCACAACGACTGATGGTCGGCCAACCGTGTCCGGCAACGACAAGTATGCCGGCTCTGCCGACAACAGAGCAGTTGCTGCCTTTGGAGGTTCTTGGGAATACGCCCAGCACACACCGCCATGTTCTTATCCAAGGTTTCGCTCTGTCCAAGCTGACGAGCTGGCGGTCCCTTCGTGCCAAAGGGACCTACTACATCACTGGGTTTCCTTCATGTGCAAGAACATGGTGCCGGTAGATTTAGTCGATAACCCGTACCGGCTTGTATACCTCCCCTTTGCGTTCAACGGCATCCACCTGCCAGTCACCCAGTCAAGCAGCAACCTCGCTCTATTCCATGGCCTCTGTGCCGCCTCGGCCGAAAATCAGTTATATCTAGGCGTGGCGAAACCCGGCGTCACGAAATTGCTCGCCGCACGCCACAACCGCCTCGCCCTCCAGCATCTGCAGCTCGCCATCGATTTCCAGTCCCCGAGAGACAGCGACAACGTCACGGCCGTCCTGAGCGCAATCCTGTTCTGTATACTCGGAGATGTCGTCGGCGGAGAGGGCCGAAACTGGCGCGGCCACGTGCAAGGCGCCTTGGGCTGTCTTGCTGATCCGAGCGAGATCGAGGTCCAGGCCGGCTCGCACATGCACTTGGTTCTCGAACAGTTGCTCTGTCTTGCCGTCTTCGGAAACGTCAAGACCACGTATGACATTGACGCGCTCATCGCCAAGCTTCCCGGCGCCATCAGCTACATGAGCCAGTACCATGGTGTTGACAAGTTTATCCTGCGCTCGGTGTTTGCCATTAACCGATACGTCGCTGGCAGCGGAAGCAGGTCCGACACGGCAAGCAGCAAACTAGACCTACAGCGACTTGAGCTCCAAGCCAGTCTTCACGCGCCGGC
The DNA here is from genome assembly GCF_013426205.1 of Metarhizium brunneum. NCBI lineage: Eukaryota > Fungi > Ascomycota > Sordariomycetes > Hypocreales > Clavicipitaceae > Metarhizium > Metarhizium brunneum. Next base: position 668,717 of record NC_089423.1, on the reverse strand, counting down.
CACTGTCTCTCCGGGGATTTACTTGCGCCGAGAGGATGCCCAAGCGGCGATGCACTATGCGCACGTTTACTATTACGCGTTGCTGATTTATTTCCAGCGGTGCATTTACCAGTCTTCTCCCGAGAGTGTCTCCGGCATGGTCGACCGTGCTCTGTGCCATCTTGAAACAGCCGAGGAGATTGCCGGAGCCTCAAACGGGTGTATATTATTGTGGCCGTGTCTCGTCATTGCTGCCGAGTGCGGCTCTGCGTATATGAAGGCCCGGGCGTTGGAGTGGTTCAAGCGGAAGAGGCGGCATGGCTTTGCGAGTGTCGACACGGGGGCTGATATTCTCGCCAACTACTGGAAGTGGAGGGACGAGAATCCCGACGAGGCATCTCGTACGACTTGGCAGGAGTTTGTGAGGGGAACCGAGGACGATGTCGTGCCAATATAAAAGGGAGCCTACTGAACGAACATCGCGTCTACATTGTCCAAAAGTCGAGAATAGCAGTGTCTTATCTGGCCTGTCAATGTTGGGTCGGTGCTGTGTAGACACACTATGAAACTGGACCCAGGCGAGTTTTAGTTTCATGAAACCAAACGTTGGTATACTTTTAGTTTTATATAAAACGATGTCCAGTTACAGCGCAATATTTTAGCAAACGCTGTACTGATGTGCGACATGCCCTCCAAGTTGCCCAAGGACGTTTACTATTTTCTGTCTTCCTACACTGCCAATCATTCACGTTTGCTGTCACTTTCCGCCCCCTTATCCGTGTTTACATCCCCCATGATCCTTACAGCCGGGTTAATATCTTCCGCTCTCCTAAACACCCCTAGCGAGGAGCGGTCTACTTTTCCATTTTCGCATACTTATCCGGCTCGTGATGCGCTTAGATACGTCTACCATTTCAGCAGACGTGCTCCTTCTATCCCATGTAGCCTGCCGTCTCGTTGCCGAGAATATGCGCTCTGCAGCTATATGGCTGGATTTTGTTTCCACTGCTCACTCAAGTAGCTCTTCTAAAGTGCTGGGTGGAGGAGAATACCAGCCACATATTCAGAGGCCTGTTCGGTAAGCCGATAATACCTTTCCAATTTTAACCAAGCAACGTGAAGACGCGCATAGGAGCGTAGGTTACTTTAAGCCTTGTTTCTGGTCTGCGTAAAGCGATAATGGAGGAAATCCATATGCGAAACAACTTGGTCGAGCGTATTTTCTCGGTCTCGACGTCCCGAGAAACTGAATCCAATTTTGCAGTGTGTTGGCATCGTACCGCCATGTTCACCATGCGGCGCGCCACACAACGGCTGGCTTGATCAGCAACAAGGTTGTCATCGCCAAGGGGGAACGAACCATAAAGGCCAATCGCTCATGCTCCGCCATGCCGCATGCCGAGTCTGAACTGGGCCACCAAACTTCCCGAAATGCCCGTTGACGAACCCCGCCAGGCCTCACTCAGACACTTTCATGCATGGCCATATAATCCGCATCAGCTTTGCGGTCCTCGCGCCAGCCACTCCGCGAGTGAAGCCCCAGACGGAACGACTCGTCGCCTTGTCTGGTTCGCCAGTGAACTGATGGATCGCAAGAGGGAACCAGGCAAGCTGCTTCTACGAGCATTTTTGGCTGTGCGCCAAAAGGGAAAAAAGATTCCGAAAAACATCCGCAGGGCCATGTCCGCTTCCGTAGCGTCATCACAGCGACAAAAGGCTCACGCCTGTGTCCGAGTGGCGGCAACCGCCGCAGCCTGCACCAAGCCCTGCGAGTTACTGTGTGCGCCCTCCGTACATAGATCAAGATGAAACGTGACCTCTATTTTTTCCCGCAGCAAGTGCCTGTTTGTCTCGGTGCTGACAGTTGCAATGTCTACAGCAATTTCCTGCGGGGCTTCATCTTCCTTGGTCATGCATACAAAGTACCAGACTTGATATCTATAGTGCCTATTCCGGATGACTACTGCACATTTGGCTCGCCGGTCCGTTCCATGTGTAGGGTGAACCAAATACCAATCAACATCTCTTGATCCACCCCCCTAGCCGCTCACCTTGATTACGTGACAAGTCGATCTCGACTCATCCGAGATGCGGTTTTTTCCTCCAGAGTACGGAGTACGCACGTATATTATCCACACCAGGCAGACCCTGCCAACGCATCACAGTGGACCCTGGCCCCTGACGATTATGACAGGACGCTGCATTGGCGAGCGGATTCGCGGTCGAGAGCTGCCTTGCAGGGCAGCACACGTGGCGGGGTGGTTGCAAGGCGCACACCAACGGGGGCGGGTTGTGGCTCTGCTTGCTCAACCCGGGGCCGTCGCATTCTAGTGCTCCGTGCTTCCCGCCCCCCTTCACTAGCCGTCTAAAATCTTCTGCGACGATTACCCGGTAAGTCACCATGCAACACGGAGTACACCTCGACGGGGATGCACATTTAACCCCAGGCGTGCGAGAATGATGGAATCTGTCCAGCAAAATAAATCGCCAGTGTAGCCCCTTGCCGCCCTCTTCTACACCCCTTTTCTCTCCTCACCGTTTGCCAGTCCCAATCCGCACCGCCGATACTTTCGAGCGTCTTCATTCTTCATCCTGTCAACTGGTGCACGAGCCGAGGCTTATCTAATCTTCGGACCATTTTAAGCGTTGGCCCAGGCGCTAAAATTAGCTGCCGAGGACGGCAAGTGGGGGCCACTGGCAATTCCCGCGCATCACTAACCCTTTTTGGCGGCCTGGCGCAACCAAACAAAGGGTCAAGTACTACTCGCTCCTGCCCATGAAACACCAAGACACACATCAACAGACTTGACTCATCCAGGGATGCGACGGATGCTCGGGAAACTTGTCATACCCGTTTGGCTGCTGGAGGCACACACATGTATGCATTTTGTGCATTTCGTGCGTCATGACGATCTGTCTCACCACTGGTGTTGTTGGCCGGCCTACCGAGTACGCGAACCGAGAGGCTGCTCCGGATGAGACGAGTCAGGAACTGCCAGCGGCACAGAAGCATCCACGGCGACTGTCCTTGTGACAAACACCATCTCAAGGGGCAGAAGGGCTATTTTTACCCATGATTTTAGATTGTCTCTTTTTCTTTCAATCGGGGTCGAGTGGGTGGGTTGCATTTTCCGTCCCTGATGACTGGCAGACTTCGCGTTGGCCGTCCACACTCGGGTCACTCTACCGACAATGGCTTCCAGGACACCCGCATGGTCTGCAATCAGGTGACTCTCTGGTGATGTGTTTGATTCCTTGTTTGCCTCACTGCTGCGACCCGGTGTCTGGCGCACCTGCACCTCCCCCTTGCACATGCAGTGCAATCCTCCTCGACCGGGCGCTGACGGGGTCGTAGAATCCCGCATTGGGCAAGGTGAAGAAGCTCCTCGGGCCCAGACTCCATGAGTGTTGCCTTCCCGCCCGATATTTGAATCGTGCAGCGGGGAGTTTGCTGCCCGCGGAAGCAGCAGAGAGTCACGCCCCTGCGGCCAGTCTGGCGTGTTCCCATTCTCTGCTGTCATCAGCAAGAAGATGGTGTGCTACGGAGTACTAGAGCTTCGGAGACCTCCCCCAGGCGTGTAACCACCAGCGTCGAAAATGCCACTGGGGACTGCCGTGCCCACCCAGGAGCGTTTTTGGCTACTCGCGCCGACGCTGGGCCACGTAGGTCCCCCGTAAGCAGCCACCGCAGAGTTTGTGCTCACGAACCATGTGTATGGCGAGACCCGATGGCATACATTACAGCAGCAGCCTGCTCCAGCCAGCAAAAGCAAGCAAGAAAGCCTCCCTCGGCACGCCATGCCTCCATCGCCCGCCTATCAAAAGCACCACGGCGAGCTAGTCCAGGCAGACCAGTCGACGGGAGGGCCTCCCAGGCATCAACGCCGCACGGGAGCGGTCGCCAAAGTCGAAGAACATCTTGCGCGAGCCCGGGCCGGCCTGCCAAAATGTACGAACCCGCGAAAGCACGCTGTTCTACTGGCTCGCGGGCGCCATCCGCCCTGGCCTTTTGCATTAGCTCTCCCCCCAAGACAGGAACCGGAGCTGTTGCCGCTGCACGCACCAGTCTCGTGGTGGTTGCGAACCGTCAATGTCCCTGGGCCAGTCGGCGCCCGTTGCTGCACGCCCGTATTTGGTTCCTGTGGCCGATGTGGCGGAGGGAGCAGGTTCCGGAAAGGGAGGGCTGTCAGGAGTGCCCAGGCGCGCCGCACAAGGTCGACCAGACAGCCTTGAGGCAAAATTGAAAGCACCAGCTTGGTGGGCAGGAGTCGAGTGGCCGCCCCAAGTCCGGAAATCTCTCCGCTGCCGTGGTGCAGAACACATCTGGGCCGCTGAATCGCACCACTCCCATGTAATGCATGGCTTCGCAGCCCCCGACATGCCCAGTCTTTTGTCTCTGGGAGTCCTGTTGAACCACCGGGGGGGTTTGTGCAGAAGCAGGCTCTCGCGCAACAAAAGACCATGCCGAGACGCCGATACCCGATGCGCTCGTGGGCTTGAGTTTGTAATATGTGTGGACTTTGCTTCGCCATGACGCAGCTTCGCTGTCGGCCCGAGAAGTCCGAATCCCGGTCTGCGTTTCTTTTTATCTGCAGAAAATCTGCCGAGCCTGTTTTGGCACCTTGTTGGCAACAGCCAAGGGTGATGTATTTGCTAAAAGCAACGATTGGTCGCCCTCTTCGCACCCTGCGGTGAGCAAGATGCGTCGTCTGTCATCCAAGGTCGCGGAAGGCGGGTCGGCCAGACGCAAAACGCAGGCAATTGGCCGTATACTTGGTTGCGTTTGCAGCGAATGGGGCAGGATTGGCTGTTGACATTGGTGCGCTGCGAGATGCGCATCATCAGACGCCGCCAGCATGTGCGGACTCCGTCCCATGGGCCATCTGATTACTTACGCAGGTTGCGTCTTGTGGAGTACACATGTATCGACACTTTTGGCTCACAGCGCCGATCCAGCTGTGGTCTTGGCTCTGGGGTTGAATGAATGTCTGCCATGGCATCCGTAGCCAGCGGCAGACTGCCATGCGTAGGATAAAAAGGCTGCCTGCGCCCAACTTGAATCGTCGTGAACGGCACAGTGTTTCCAAATCACTCGGCTCTTCCATCGTTGCCACCACTGCTCCTCATTCTTTTATGTGAGACGTTTGTCCCTGCATATTTGTGCCTTGATCTCAGCGTCCACCGTTGATTATACTGGGCCTGCACTACTTGTCAACGGGACCCGATACATTGCCATCATGGCCGATACCCAAAAGCGAGGGGCCTCCTCTCAGAATGCCGGTCAGCCGCAGAGCTACGCAGAAAGGTTCGTCTGTCTAACAGGTTGTACTTGAAAATCAACTTGAGCAAGGTCTAACATGGCGACGGGTGTGTTTTTAGGCGGCCTGAAGCCAGCGCTCCGAGTGCCGGGAAAAAGAAACGCTCCAAACGCAACGAGTACATGCTCAACCAGTACGTCTACGAAACCAGACAGGAGCAACTCCCAATAAATGAAATATTTGCGCAAAAATACCGGTAGGGAATGGAAATCAAGCTGCGTTGTGTAAATAGTACCATGGGCCTTGGGAGGGAAAATATAATGTCAATTGCAGAGTCGGCAAAGAGAGAGATATCACGCGGTGGCACATAGGTAGCCAAATACATCCAAAAGGTCGATGCAGAGGCCCCATCTGTCAAATGCAGGCCTGAACTAATAGCTTCAATATTGTTTCGCGGCTGTCCCCAGGTCCCTCCGTGGTTGAAACAACCATCAGTGAAGTAACGACAGGGATGTTGGTGATTGTCTTTGACTCCCTAGCCCTGGCACCCTTGACGTGAGCGGGAGAAAGGGTTGCTGGGTTTGACCCCTGTATTCTCAGCGCATCGAATGCTACATGGCATCTTGAAAGGTCCGCGGCAGCCTAGACATCCTGACAAATGCCATCCAGCCCCGAGCTGTCCAACACCTGGGCCAAGGCCTGTTAGGGCCTACAGAGGTCAAAAGGTGCCTCCGGCCGCCTTTTTAGTTGCCTCGTAGACAATGGCATGTTGCATAGGAAGCTTCTCAGACTGCCGCAAGGTGAGCGATGACCCGCCAAGATGATGTCGAAGGAGCTTACAAACATTCCTAAAAATACACACAGGCCCAGCGTGGTGCTGATACATCAGTCTGGGCTTCTGAATTCCACGCCGGCGGAACGATTGCGCTGGCCAGCCCTGGAGGAAGGGAAAGTTGCTGAACGCGGATCACGGCGGATGGTGGGTGTGCGCGCCGCCAGACTCTCGTTTATCGCACTCGCTTTCGCGGACCAGAGGCCTGCCTGGCGTGGTTCCGACTGTTTCCGGTTCGTCATGGTGTATCAATTGCGGCGGCAGAATTTCGCCCTTTGACTTTTTTTTCAATCTGGCAGTGAGCCATCGGGAGATTTCGCAGGCGCACTGGGCATCTCATGACGTTCCGCGGGCGGACTGTGCAGGAGTGAAAAAGGGCAGACAGCTTTCAGGCATACATTTACCACGTACGGTGCTACCATTGTTTTCTTCGCCAACCAAATGCAAGACAGGGAAGAAACCATTCGAGCCCCCCCCCGGCGGGTTGAAAGGCTCGCACTACGCACCGAATGCCATGTTCCGTCATGGAACGCGTCACTGGTTTCACACTGAGCACATGGTCTAAAAATGTAAGAATCTCACCCACAAGGAAATTGTGCGGATCAACTGTCTGGCCTGGTGTGAGTCAACCCCGTGTCCGGCGGTTGCTGGCACGCACGACTTTGGTTCTTGCGACATAGAACGAGGTGTGAGCTGCGGCGGCTGCGCATCAACCCGACATAAACAGGGCCAGTGGGCAAAAAATAATCGAATCTGACAGTCTACTGCGAGATGGCGCTGGGTAGTTGGCTGGCCAGGCCGACAAACTCGATTGGCCCGATGGTATCCGTAGGAGGAAGGGAGGTCGAGGCAGATGCACCACGCGACGCTTGTTGATCGCCTAGAGCTTTGATTGACTTGCGTCGCATCACATCGCCATGGTTGTGGCATTGGGCACCGCTACACATTTCAGCACATCAGAAGCAGATCTTGCCTCCGTGACGGTGTCACAACTTCAGTGGCGTCTACCCAAGCTTTTTTGATACAGCTCCACCCAGCATGGTGTCCACGGGTTCTGCACACCAGGACGCGAGGCTGTAGTTTTTTTTTAAACACATGTTTTTTCCGACGACAAGATTTGCCCACCTCATCTGGTGCGGACACTCTGACACGTCGCCCTCGATGCATGCCAGGACAATCCAACGACCTGGTCGCTGGTTTAGCCAGGAGCCCCAGGCATTCAGTCCCCTCCTCCCATGCACATATGCATGCAGACTCCTCCAGAGACCCCAAAACTCTGTATGCCCGCAGTCAAAGAAAGCATATCCAACGGGCCACTCGTCGCGACTTTCTCTCGACGTAGCCGAGACGACGTCAAAGTTCAAGTCCAAGCTCTGGCTTATTCGGGTCTAGGCCCAGCGGGGAAAGTGGGGAACGGCCCGCTCCCGCAATCTTGAATCCATTCACCGTTGTCGCTTCAATTCCTTTGTTGGCCCATGTCCAGTCTACACGAGAGATGTTGGCCCAAACCCACGACGACCAACGTGCCGCAGGATCCGGCAGACCGCATGTGTCGGACGCAGCGGGCTTCGTCGAGCAAACAAAACAAAAAAGACCGGCAATCATCCGCGCTGGCCTCCTCGCTTCCCGGACGAATGAGTGCCCGCGGTCAGTGCGCGCGGCACATGGCCGCGACGGCGATTCATCACCAAGGCACAGGCAAGGCCAGCATACCACGGGCGAGCAAATGCCCACCAGACAGTGCACGCCGCTTCCGCGAGGCCAAGATCCCGGGAGACCCGTCGGATCAGCTTCCGCCCGCACATAGGCACACACGTCGTGGACAACAGCCGTCCGCGTCTTCTTGCCATGCCCAGCGGCTGAATCTCTCGCCCGTGGAGCCAAGACAGCTGCTCGTGGCCGGAGGCTAGCAGCAGTGCGTCTATGCGTCTACTTGCTCGAATCGCACCGGGTGCTGTTTCGCGCGGGATGTAATTGGCTCGCCGGCGGCTTCAGGTCACGAGCCTTGAGATAAAAAGGAAACAAGAAAAAAAGGCGCACGGAACCCAGATGGCATGACGATCGGCAGCTCTGGCCTAGCAGTATGCCGTATCGTAGTCGACGCCCTAATCTGGCGTTACATCATGAGACATGGATGCGCACGAGCTGCCCATGCAGGGTTCTTCTGCAGAGCCGTTGTTCTGCGTCCGTCGTGTGTTTGGTCTTGAGTCAACGCTTGACGGGCAGGGATTTGGAAGCTTCAGCGACTGTTCTTTCTCAGGGCTAGACTTCATCGTCTTCCGGTTGGCCCAGCTTTTCTTTGGCATACCTTTGATCAAATGGATGCCAAAAATAGGCTGTTTTTGTGCCGAGAAGAAGCCACTAGGCCGTGTTGGTGACGGGAATATCTCGACATGGACTGCCGTGGCATTTATACAATGCTGCGTGACGTGGTCTTATTATTGTTGTTTTAATTTTTTTAAAAGGAAACATCTAGCATAATCGTTGCCGCAAATAATTCTGATCTGCCCGTACATCACGATAACCACCATGGCCTTTTCTAGCGGCTTCCGAGGCCTAGGACAATAAAAAGATGCGTGACCATCGGTTCCACCCCTGCAGGGCCCGCTGTCAAGCTCTGCCCTAGCCAGGGCAGAATCGTTTGGCCATCCCTGGCCAACTTTGAATTCTCGATCGGGAAGAGTTGCGACTGGCAGGGGCTGGGCGGGCAGGGATCGAGCCAATCCCTGCCGGCTCTAACGAACAGCCCCTGTCCTGGTGCCGGTGACAGGTGGTTACAATAGTACTTGACATATTTCTGTGTCTTTCTGCCCCCCTCCCGTCGATTTTCCCCGGGGCGTACCACTTGGTAAACATGTGGGTGTTTCGTCGTCATTCCGCAGACCCCCTAGCTCCCGTTGTTGCGTCCAAGCAAAATCACCTGGCCTTGATAGAGCAACACCACAGCACGATGCTGACGATGGGACACATTTCCTACAGTTGGTCCGGACAATGTTGTTGGGCCACGCCCGTGTGTAGCCAGCAGTGTCAGAAGGTCCTATAGTTCCCATGTCTTGTGCGTCTCGTCTCTATTGTTGGCAACTTGGCAGTGGCAGTTCCTCGCCGGCACATCCCTGACATTCGACGAGAACGAGAAGAAGAAGAAGCAATTCTCCCCATGGTTAGGCGTAGGCGTGAATAAAACCGCGCAGCGCAGACAATCCATTTTTTTCCTTATCAGCTAGTCACATCCGTCATTGTCTTCGGGCCGTATTGTGGAAAGTCTCGAGGCCGGTCTATAAAATCCGTGCCGCCGCCCCCCGTGGTCCCAGGACCTCATCAGTATTCCCATCTCCCAGTGCCATATACACCTGTTTGGCATTCATCTCAACCCCTCTCGTTCAGAAATCCACCCTTGATTATACCATACTTTATCATGTCTAATCAGTCCACGTCCTCGTTGGCCGTTGAAGCAGGCAGCTCTGCTGACACCCCACGCTCGTGTACGCAACCACCACATGCGTCGGGACGAAGCACCTCGACAGGGTAAGTGCCAACAAGACGCAATCGTTTACAAACCCCGGCCAAGACGTGGTCTGTTTACTAAAATCGCTGCAGGTCACCTCCTACGCTTCAAGGAAGGCTTCAGCAGCTGCCGTCTTCCCCGCAAACAATGCTGTGCCAGTACGTGTACGAGACAGGCGCGAGTCGGGTACCTGTCACGGAGCGGCTTCAGCAGTAGAGAATCGTCAAGTTAGATTAGGTTTCATGTTTGTTCTTGCAAGATAGATCTGTTAGTTCGAAAAAGGAAAAAAGACTTCAACTGCTCCCCATATATTTGGCCCTTTTGCCGTGATTCAAGTTCACTGTGGAGTTTTCCAACCAATGGCCCTCAGGGGCGGGCTTTGTTCTTATTCCCGAAGTACATGTCTTCTTCCTGGCCGTCTCCCGGACTCGAGGGGGCAGAGTTGGGGCCAGCCAACCTAGGCAAATCTCCCGAGGCGGACCTCACCGACATTACTCGCAAAGCCGCAGCTCTGGGGCCCATGCCAAGTCAGGTCGAGCTGGATTCTTCACATCCAGGACTTGTGTGTGATATGACAACTTGATCTTGTAGGGGTTGGTCTTGACTAGCTTATATACAACCCCTGTCAAGTGTGACTCGTCACACTCACGCTCACATGCAGCACGAGGTGCAACGTATGTAACCGAGACGAGGTGCCTCTGTCACAGTCTACGCTCCAATATTTTACAATATACTACCATGTATCACAAAATATCACAATATACAACAGTACACCGTGATATAATACAATATATTAGTCTACACTTCTTGATAAATAAGTATATACAAGTATACTCTGCGATACACTGCACAAGTACACCATCCCCCCAGCTCGCTGACATGCCGCAAATGTACTTTTTGTCGCACCTTTATCTCAGTGTGACATGTCCAAGAGTGGGGGAAAGCCTCGTCCCTGGAAGCCACGAAATTACTACACAGGTTACACCACAGTCACAAAGTCCGGTGCCTCTCGCTTGTGTAGCAGCAGCCGCCATCAACTTGTCGATCCACGGCCCGGAACAGAAATTCATCCTCCGGCTCGGCACTCGCCCAAGCCCACATCTGCTCCAGGCCCGGCTTGGACTTTGCTAGCACAAACTTTGCAAACTCAAATTGACACGTCTGCTGCCCAAAGTCCACCTCCATATCCTCCCGGTGAAATACGACGCCGGCTCTGCGGACAATCGCCAAGTAGTCGTCCTTGTCGTTGCCGCATCCAAAAGGCGCAACGTGACCGGCGTACTTGAGGAGAAGAGTGTTGAGAATGATTCTTGACATGCGGCCGTTTCCGTCCGCGAACGGATGAATCATGACGAACTGGTGGTGGTAGCGCGCAGCGAGTGTATACGGGTCACGCTGCCCAGACGCCTCGGCTTGCGTGATATCGTGGTTTAGGTGCTCGACCATTGCCGTCATATAGCGTGGCACGGCCGCCGCTCGCATGCAAAGACTTGTCTTCTTCGTCTTCTTGTCCCCGGGGCTGCTGTAACAAACCGCCACTTCATGGGTGCGATACTTTCCCGGCACAACGTCGTCGTCGATCCCCTCGTAGAGGATCCTGTGTGTCTGTAGAATAAGCTCTTCGGACCAGGCCTCGTTGTTGAGAATGACGTGGTCAATCATGAAACGAAGGGCGTTGGCGTGGCCAATGACTTCTCTGCGGGACCGAACAACGTTGGCCATGTCGCTCTTTCGATGTGTTTCGGCAAGGTTCTCAAGGTGCTCTCGGTAGGCCGGGTCCTTCTTGTCGATATACGCATCTACCGGCCTACCGCGAAAGATGTCCTGGCAAAGTCGCGTGGTGATTCCAAGGGTAGAGCCTGCCGTCTCAATGACGTTGGAGCCGTAGATGAGAGTGATGAGAGACTTTTCGGCCCAGGCACCAGCAAACGCGGCGATGCCGCTACTCTGTGACTTTTTGTGTGCCTCGGCCATGATGGTGGCCATGTCTACTGGGAGCTGCAGCTTGGCCTCTTCATCTCGAAGGTTGTTGCCAAGGCGAAGGCGGTGCCAAGAAGGCCAACTCTTGACGAAAGCGTTTACGAGACTCGCGACCAAGGGGTCCATTTTGTCGGAGAGGACGAAGGAGAAATATATTGGTGTGGGGAAGCCGATATATCGTACGTCGAGACCGAGTACATGTACGCCAGCATTGTCCGCTTGCCTTGCTGCGTATTTTATTACTGAGGCGCAAATATTTGGGGGTTTGGAACCTTTATACAGACGCCCACTCCTCAAAGCTTCCATAGTCAGCATTAGAGTTGGCTTAGGAACCACTTTGACGCAAGTGTTAGACTTTGTCTTATCTTGCTATACTTTCTATGTACCAACGCTAAGCCCTTGGCGCGATTAAGAACTGACGCATTTTGTTTTAGCGTCTCTTGTGAGTGATGTCCAGGATGAGATTGTATATCTGTAGCGAGTTTCTTGGCAGGCCTGTCTCATTTGGTATCGACTCTGACTTGTGACTAGTCCAGAGGAATAGAGCAAGCTTGTCTGCTTTAGCTTCGGTGCTTTTTAGGACTGATACTAACTGCATTTTCTAGAGGGCATGACTATGACTGTGCCTTCCAGCCTCCCGGGACATCTATGGAGGCATGACTCATGTACGCGATTTCCAGTTTTGGGAGAAGGCAGAGACGACCATGATTTCTGATACGAACAGCGGTGAGATAGATGCGCTTTGGTCTTCCAAGCGTCCTCGTGGCTCTTCTGCTACGGCCAGGCCTGTGTCATACCCAGAGGTAGCCCCATTCAAAGACTCTCGGTCTCTGGAAGGTGAATTCGACATTTTGGAGATTGCTAAGATGGGCTGGATGTTGTCAGTCGACCTCCGTGGTCTCGAGCTGTTTGTTAGTCAGTCTGATTAATCCCCGCTTCTGCGATCTCGCCGCTTCGGCTGGCCAGGAATTGGGTGGTTCTCTTTTCAATTACAGCTTACCCGTGAGCAAATTTCACAGGCAAAAGGGAGCTAAATATCGCGAACTTGATGATACTGAAGTTTGTGACGATGCCCCGAAAACCCCCCAAATTGGACGTGCCTTTTTGTAGCTGATCAGACCCCTCGCCTCTCCATCACTAGGAATGCCTCGCATGCAAACTCGTAATGCATGCCACTGTATCTGTACTACTTGTATTTAGCAGGCTGCGCTCCTGGAATGAGTGGGATATGACGTTGTAAAAGACCCGTTATGCGAATCTGTTCAAGCCTGGCGATGAAGCAACCCTTGTCGTTGTAGGCCAGCTCTAAAATTATGTGGCATTGAGAATACTTCCCATGGGATACGCCATTTTATGAACCTATGAGTCAATTACGGCGAATGTTTGTCCCCTGTAGTGTGAGGCAAAAATGTTTAAACAGATCAGGTACTTGGCTATCAAGCTCTATACTATAATATACTACAGTATATTGGAATATACTTTTTAACAGGCAAACATGTTTTGCTGCAGGTTATATTACCCATGCTCAAAGACCAAGGCATAGATAGAAATACACAAGAGTGAAAGGGATAAGTCGGGGAATGAGGGTGAAGTGAGTTGGGTAGAGTCTTTTGTAAACAAAGGTGTCGACGTCTGTTCTTAATAAACACCCATTATATGGATCGGATTTCGACTCGTCTGGCATTCGTGACATACCATTGCAATCTTCATGATCTTGGTCGAGTTCGGCCGGTGGATGTACTCTGCGTTCGGTTCTTGCACATTCACCCACCGGGATACCCTTCCCGTGTACCTCGGAAAAGTTAGCCGTTGGATCGATAATGCCCCTATAATCTGTGCAAATTTTCAGAAGGTACGGGAGCCGTCTACCAATGATCTTGTCTCCTTGAGGCCGACGATAGTGGCTACTATTTTCTTCTCCGGCATGGAGCATCTTCGTTTCGCATCCCACGACGTCTGTGACATGCACATAATGATCCTCACTTGAGAGAAATGTGCGTACGTAGGTCCGTATCACAAAAGAACGTTAGGCGCGCCATCTTCGCCCAGGAACATGTGCAGATTTTGCCAGGCTGGGCCTTGACTCGGCTAACCGAATTGGACCGAGGGATAGTTAGCTATTGTCCTCTTCAGGTTTTCCAGTGGTTGCCCTTGAATCAAGCAAGAGAGGACGCTCAGTAGCCCCGGCGCAAGTACTCTGCGGCCCGTACATGAATTGTCACGGGAATGACTGCGCCGTGCATATAAAACAGCAGCGGCGCACCACTTTCTAGGTTTCCAACCGTGCCTGTTCGTACGGTCGAATTTGCCGTCAGTGTGCAAGTACACGTGTGCTATGCACCCTCAGTATATGAAATACTCCAGGCTCGGCCTCGGATTAATAAGGCTCGTCAGCTGCTCGTTCCTAACCAGGGCCGCGGCCATGCCTAGTCAAGGTCTGCTGGTTCCGCTTAGCACACGTAACCATGAAAGTAGCGATCCGAGGCCGTCCCTATGCCCAGAGTCACCCCGGGCCACTACCTCTTGGGCCACAGAGCATCATATTTGGGTCATAAGAGATCATCATGGCTGTTACCGGGAATGGTGGTTATTCCCGAGAATTTCCCATCAGACCAAGTTGCTCTGTAAAGTCTCGACAAGATCTCTAGTGTTTGATCCAAAGCATCCTCGGCTACGTGTTCGTCGACGACTGGCCAACTTATCGCCTGTTTGCCCTGTCACCGCAGAGGGTGATGAGCTGCTTCTCACCTGTTGGAAGTCGGGCCTTCTCCAGGTCCTTCATGTCTTGCGCAAGTGCCTTTACCATGAGCAAAAGCTCGTGATAGTAATTAGCTTCCGATTCTTCTTGTTTGAAGACACGGTCAAAGCTTGACAACATCGTAGTCAGCAGTCAGCAGTACTGGCTTAGCCTCTCTCTGGCCTCGTGACTTCGTCTCGAAAAAAAGGTGTCGTGAATACGGCAGCAGGTCACAGGGGAGTCATGCACTGGCGACGACACCAAAGATTTCGTGACAGCGAGATAAAGGCGTTTACCACGTAGAAGGTGGTGCGAGAATGAAATTTGCAAAAGTGATGCTGTCGTAGTCATAAGCGCATAACAGTATACTCACGGAGAGTATACCGTCTCGGTTCATGTTAGACGCGTAGACATATGCAAGCGTGATCTTGGCCATCAAGACCCCTCAGCGACCCTGCAGGCAGCCATGGTCATCCCTACAACGACATGATATCTCTGAAGATTGTGTTGTCGCTGCCATCATCAGAATGAGCCTACCAAGATGCAGGGATGCGTGGATGTAGTGCCCGACACGCGATGGGGTCTTTCTCACCACGATTTCACATATGACTTTCGTGACAGTTGCCCTGGCTCTCCTTCACCCCTCCTGTTCTAGGATGAAAAGGCGCACGGACGCGACGAATAGCTTTGGTCCATATCTGCGAGATACAGACTGTGGTGTGTCCCAAAGGGTTGGCAACATCTTCTCCGCAAGCAGTCCATATTTGTCCTACTCTGTGTCCTATTGACCCGAACAACTTGGAAACAGGCGGGCTGCAGTCGGGGTATCGACTTCTCCAGTTCCAAGGGAACTTATTAGCAACCGGAACGGCCGCATTGATGGATCCTAGCAATAGTCATCCCGAGCATAGCTGCCAGAAAATGAGGTGTTAGCGATTCGATCCTGTCACAAACTTGAGTTACAACAGGGTCCGTGTAAGAACTATTTGTCGCTGCAAAGGAACTTGATTCGCATTGTACGACATCGATGTTTAGTATTTAAGATCCTTCCTCGTTCGTCAGCAGGCTTCCGCCGCCGCGTGCAGATGGCTGACTTGTTCATTGGGCGGAAGTGACGCTGTTGCAGGGAACTCCTCTGCTGTATGAAAGGAAATACTCGTTTCAAGTGATGTGTGCCAATTGTTTGGCTCTAGCCCTCATTCGCTTTTTCGTGTTCCGGAGACTTGGAGTTTCAAAGTATATCCAAGCAGAGTGACGCATCCGGCTGGGCGCTGTGACAGTTTTGCCTCATGGGAGGGAGTCCATGAGACGGATGAATGGAAAGGTAACCCCCAAGGAAAGGGGTTGAGAGCAAACAAGGAGACCCTGGGGGATTGGGAGAGCGATCGGGGACGTTTTTCTTGGAGATGAACGTAGCAACGCAACAAAGCACACACCATTATACATTGGGCGCACAGTTTTCTCGTTTTTGTCCTACAAATTTTGAAGTTGATTGGGATTTATCGGCGAAACGGCCAGTGCTTATACCATTTCGCTTGGCGCGTGTAAGTGGCTGAAACACATGCTGCGTGCCAACTTCTCTTTCCACCATGACCGTCAAGTATTCACAGATGACGGCATGTACTGGTTAGAGTCTGGGGTGACCCCCGTTCTCAAATTGTTTCGCCTGAATGCACGCTCCGGCCAGTTGTTGGTGGGCAGACATGACGCATCTGGCATCAGTTCATTATTCCGCGGGCGCTATTGACAGAAAGGAGGGGCATGCGACGATAATTTTCGCCCATGCACAACCGGATATTGCCGGCCAAAAGCTGGGCCGTCTAGCGAACAAAGGTAGTAGTATGTATAGAACAGCAGGCGAATATCGTCAATAGCCCCCTCCCCCCCGGCCTGTCGACAGTCCAAGACATGCATCTCCTAGGATTTGGACGTCAAGGGCTGACGAATCGACAAGCTGTTCGGACAAGCTGGGCACGCCTGAACCATGGAGGTCCCAAGGGAGCTGATTGGAAAGGGAAACGAGCTGAACAAAAAATTGACACAAACCTCGGTGAACAGGGAGGATTCCTCTGGGAGAGGCGACGGCTCGTTCATTTTTCCTCGCGCATTACTATGCTTTGGGGCCTTGTTATGCTTCGTCTCGGTGAAAGGAATCGGAAACTCGTCGCGTGAGTGGGTTTTCCAGGTATGGCCATCAGGTTTTGCTTCCCATGTTTCCCGAGTTCGCGTCTTATGAGATATGTTAGGTACCTAGGTATGCTTCCCCAGCTGCATATTTCTGCATCCTGGACGGGCCGTTCAATGTTGCACTGCTGTACTGTTGTAATGGGCATCTACACCACAAATGCAAGCTGTGCTACCAACAGGTGACTGCAGGATTCACAGGCGCCGCCCTGCTTGTTGCCATGGCTCTCTGATTCCCCCGACCCGCAGCGCCTTGTAAGGAATGTTGTCGTGGATATCCATCTGTGTATGGCAAGCTATCGCGTGAGGTGTTGCCGCTCGGCAGCCAACAATGCAGGTCGAACTGTGACATTTGGCGTCTGC
This sequence comes from Metarhizium brunneum, assembly GCF_013426205.1. Classification (NCBI taxonomy): domain Eukaryota; kingdom Fungi; phylum Ascomycota; class Sordariomycetes; order Hypocreales; family Clavicipitaceae; genus Metarhizium; species Metarhizium brunneum. The sequence continues at coordinate 651,879 of NC_089423.1, read as the reverse complement.
AGCGCAAACTGGATGAGACTCCAGGCGGATCGTGTCTCGGGCTGTTTCCTTGGTTTGGCAGCTGTTTTCAAGTAACGCGACCCGGCTCCGTATGAGTTGTAACTACAAAATCTACGGACGGAGTGCGTACAGGGACAACATCTGCGACAGCCCAGCTGTGGATATTGCCCGAGACCTCACAGCAACGTAATAACGCCATCTCGCCTTTGTACGTTTTGCCGCTGTCATCTCATGTACAGTGCCATTGGCGACTCCCATATCACTTTTGCTATGCCGTTAGAGCATCAAGAGGGGAAGGAGCAATTGACTCCCGCCCAGCATCTTTTGCATCCGATCTGACGATTTACGGCGAATGGGATCTGGTTTCATGCAACCTCCAGATATTTTGATTCGCTTGCCCCCTCCCCTGCCGTGCGGAGAAATCTTCTGCGAGATGGCGGGTCTTGGCTCAACAAAGGGACTGACGCATGGTGCCACACTGCTGTCCATATGTACACATTGGCGGTATCAGCGAAAATGAAGTCTTCGTGCTTTGACTGGCAAAGGAACGAATTGGTCCATGTTCCACATCAACAGGTGCGCCAGGCCCTTCCTTGTTTCAACTCGACTCTCTGCTAGGTTGGGTGGCAAAAATAAAGGCTGGTACTCCGTACGTGCAATCGAGGCCTAATAATAGTTGTGACGCGTCAAGCTGTGTGGCTCCCCAGTCCTGACGCCTGCGGCGGCGATTTCATTCCCACAAGACAAATGTGACCTGGAGGGTTGATGCATCGATCAGCACAACAGAAACACAAAATCCAGGGTCCACGACTTATCCGCCGGGCGGGTCTTTGGCGACAGAGATATCGATCCCTGTTCACTCTCCAATCCCGACGCGTTAAGTGGTTGAAACTGGCAACCAGAGGCCCTCAATGGCAGAAGTGGCCCCAATTCCGGAGTACGGAGTAGATGCATACACTTAAATCCGAGAGCCTCTTTTCCCTCCTCCACACAGCTCATCAGGGCCTGAGGCAGCACTATTGGTGTCCCTTTTCGCTTGAACTTTGCCATGGTGGGCCAACGGCAACGCCGATGACAACGCAATAACACATGCCTACGTGCTGATGGACTGAGCATATGGCGAACAAAATACCTACAGCCTTTGACCCGATGAGCCAAGCTCTCGATGCAGAGCCGTGTCAGACCAGCAGTGGCCTCTGCCGCACTGGCTCAAATCGTAGCGTCACACCTAGCCAAGCCGAACAAGCCGATGATTTGCAGGGAAACCCTCGCGTCACCACAACAATGCTGGCAGACTTGCCTTGTTATGAGACGTCAACGATACTCTCGTCTCTCTTTGTTCTGTTCAAGCCCTTCATTCGTGCCCACAGTGGTAGGGATTCCTTTTTGTCCAAAATGTACAAACATCTCTTGTTTTGGGGTCCCCATCATCGGGGAGGATGCCGAGATTGCGGAGACTTCTTCTTAAACACCTGAGCATCTCTCTGCTGAAGCTGGACCACCTGGCCAAGTTGTAGCGACCTTTGTGTGTATTCTGCAGGCTGTCAAATCACCCCAGCGACCAACAAGCTGTCGTCTGCCCAGGTGCATCGGTAAACTGACAAAATTGCAACACGATATGCTATATGCAGCCTCGTTGGTGATTAGCGCGAGGCTCCAAGGGCCAGAGCAGGGATCGGCGATGGCTGGTGTTAGTACACACATAGTACGAGCTCGGCCTCAACGGAAGCGCGTCGAGATTCCTCAGAACAGGACAACCATACTTGTCTCACAGTGTCAGGGGTCAATGTGCTGAAATGGCACTCAGTGGGTAGGTCAGATCTGGCGTCTTGGTCTGCATGCCCACTCAGTGTTTCTGCCCCCGTGGCTCCCAGTGCACTGCAACCAGTTCTCACTGTGAGTATGGACTCGGCTGCGCAATTAGTACTAGTCAGTAGAGTGTTTATTGAACTAAAAATGGACTGGAGGGCTCACTGACTCTGGCCCAGTCCATTCGCCCTTGGCTTCGGATAGCATGGAACGTGGCTGACGAATGCCGGAAGGCCGGGCCTGTTCTTCGCCTTGGGCCTGCACGTCACGCGTGCAGTATGACGAGTTGATGTACAAGGCAAAGCCATGAAGCGGACAGAGTAAACAGAGGTAGACAGAGCAGGCGAAGGGGGAAAGCCTTGGTCAATCCAACTGAAAGCATTTGGCAAGAAAACTAGCGTGACGACGGTGCACCATTGAAGTCATCAAAGACCAAAATTTAGAATTTATACCAGCAGATCACTTTGTTGGGTAGCGCGTCTATGGCTGCTGAAGCAGGAGCGAACCGGCGAGCCGTCCATTCAATGTTCAGTTAGCGCGCCTTCCCTGCTGGGCAGCCCACAATGGCAAGCCCACCCAAAGGGTCAAATCTGGTTCCTTCCTCACTTGCGTTCAGACGGCCGCAGAGTACCTGCCTTTGCACAATAATCCGGCATGCGAGCTGGTCTTCCCCACAGTGCCGGCGCCAGGTTTGACTCTCACTGGCCAGGTGTACTCGTGGCCCCCGTCTGGCCTATTCCTGCTTTGGTTGCCTGCCGAGTCTGCAGTTGGGACCTGCCTTGGACCTGCCCACCCGAACTGGACTCCCCCGACCCTCGTCTCGCACATCCTCAGCACATCCATCCTCTTCTTTCGTCTTTTCACTCCATCGTGACCGAGTTGTGCACCGTCTCTGTGAACTTCTTCTTCTCTTCTGTATTTAACCAACTTTTCCTCTTGGTGTGGGACAAAATGGCTTCGCACGTCCAGCTTGTTACCGCCCGGATGAGGTCTGGTCCTTGTTAACCCGCCTCGTGTTAACGCTCGCGAGCACCTGTAGGCAGGCTCCCATCCCGCCCATGATCCATTGCGCCTTTTTTCTACAGACTTCAGCAACTCGATTATAACCTCGAAACGAACCGACTCTCCCGCCAGTTCTCCCATATATTCCGCTTCATCCACAACTCTTCCCCCACTGTCACACGAGACAGTCCCCGCCCTCGACTACCAATCCGTACCAAGAAGACGAGACTTCGTAATCAAAAGCTTACACACGCCTCCGTGCTCAAGTGTCCGGGTCTCTGCCTGCGCCGATACGCCAGATAAAGGCTTCCCAGCTGCCGTGGAGCTTTACCTGTTCTCTGCCATGGCATTTAAGAGAGGCTCGCGCATACATGCCAACCAAAGGCCCTCAACCGACGAAGGGCACCAAAGCCAGATGGCCTCCGCATATTTATCTCGGCGAAGTTCCTGGAACTCTGTTCACGATGACTTGATCGATGCCACCCAGGACAGGGAGGAGAATCAGCGCAATGACATCATCAACTGGGAGTCACAGCCTACGACTTCTCAGTCACACAGTCTCGTTTCCGACGACAAGGACACATCTCCGGGCGCTTCAAGTGGACATTCCGAGAACTCGGGTATGTCGCGGTTCCAGCCATTTCTGTTTACTGCTGAATCATCGCAACTAACAACTCTCCGGCAGCAGCCTCTACGTCCTCGTCCGTCTCTGTCTCAGACTCGTCTGATTACCTTGCACCTGCATCAAATGGCCGCCCGGCCAACTTTGGTGTAGTTTTCCCCGGTGTATACCGAAGCAGTTATCCAAAGCCCGAGGGTTACGATTTTTTGGGAAGTTTAGGACTCAAAACAGTCGTGTAAGTTGCCCTACATTTGCCCTGTACAAGTTATCAGCGCTAACATGCTCAAAGGACCCTGGTGAAGAAAGACGAACCAGATCACGACCTGGAGTCATTCTTAACCACTAATGGTATTCGCCAAGTCATCTTCAATATGAAGGGAACCAAAAAAGAGGCTATTCCCATGAGCACCATGAGGTCTATTCTTGAGCTCGTGTTGGATCAAAAAAATTACCCTCTGTTGCTCCACTGCAATCATGGTAAACATCGAACTGGTTGTGTCGTGGCTGCAATCCGCAAACTTTCGGGTTGGCAGTTGGATGCTGTCGTGGACGAGTACAGGGTCTATGCAGAGCCCAAGGTTCGTGAATGCGACGTTGACTACATCAGCGCATTCCCTTGCGGGCCACTACAGAGCATGTATGACCTGTACGGAGAACCCGCTAGATTCAGCCCAGTACAAGTACGGACCTTTTTTCGAGGCCTTCTCTTTACGTCGTTTGTGATGGTAGTATGGCTGGTTTCAGGGTCCCACATAAGTTTAGGACCTCACGACTCAGTCGTGTGAGACCACTTCCTCAGTCTACCTCGCAATGGCAAATCGTACCGACGTTTTTAACCTGCTCTGCAACTATCCGTGTCGGCATTTTCGCCTGGCCACTTTGAGCCATGAATAACAATCACACCTGCCTGTATACTACCAAAAACAAGCAGGTCAACAAAGCTCAACGTCCGCCGATCAATGAATCGGAACACACATTACCATATCATATTAGACTTCACAGAGAGAATCGCTACAGTTAATACCCATTCTACATGGCATTTTGGCGGCATCTCCGCCCTGTTTTTGGCCTTGGCCCCTGGTCTTTTTCAATTTGCACCGAAGAGAACGGTAGCAAATCAGACGCATTGTTGGACATTTTTTTTTCATCGAGATTATTTGATGAGCCAGGTTGGGGGCCTAAGAGAAAATCAAGAGCTGAGAAAATCTTGAGGCGGCGTTCTGGGAAAGAAAGAAGTGTCTTGGGGTTGGTGTCGGGAATTGTTTAATGGCATAGCCCGGAATAAGAATTGGCCCCAGCGTTGTGCAGGAATTCACTGGCTACCCTTTTTTTGGGTTGAGTTTTCTTTTGTGCTTTATGAGGAAAGCATGTATCGTTATGGAGAGCATCAATAGACGATTGCTGCCGCGGATGAGGAGCGACTTGTGATTATCTGTTCATGCCAGTCGTCTGTGTCTATCATTTTGTTGGCGATTTCAACCATGAAGCTGCCAACGGTAACAATAACTGGCAAATCACTTGGGTATAGTTGATTGGTGTCGCGCCCGAGTGGCCATAGTGTACAATACATATACAGTGAGCGAGTGTGTCTAGATGCTTGGCTTTTTGAATGGGATGCGGACAGTTGTGAAGTCAGTGGTGAATACGTCTTAAGCGGACGCCGTACGGACGTAGATGGAGCAGGATCACGGCCTAGTGTGAATATTTCTCACTCACGTCAAGCCTGGAATCCTTCCATTCAAATTACACTCGTCTTGATTATGAGCATACAAAACCCGACGCGATGCAAGGGAGTCAAATCATGAGTTTATACATTAGACCATATTGTACATGCACTCTTTCCCGGACAGCGGTCTGGTCTTACGACTCAGCCCGCGTCAGTCACCTCCGCCCTAGTCATCCTTGGGTGCCCATCTATTCCTTCTCGTCCTCTCCTCCTCGTCCTTTGCAAAGTCGCCGCCAAAGTAGACCCATCCGCCGGCAACGGCGTTGGCGGCCCCGAGCCCAATCGCCGTTCCTCTCACCAGGCCCCTCGCGGAAAACTTGCTCCTCAAGGGCTGGCGCCTCCGCAGCGCGAGCAGCGCATACAGGCCCGACCAGGCGGCTGTGAGGCCGGCGCTGCCAGTCGGGTATCCCGACAGGTTGAGGTACGACGAGAAGAGCAGAGGAGGTGTGAAGAGGAACAGGGGCAGCTTCTGGAGTGGACGCGCGTGGAGGGCTGTGACGAGGGTTGCCAGGAGGGCCGGGGGGAGGGAAGATGCTAGGATGGACGAGTTAGTTCAACTGCTGTTGATTTGCGTGGTTATCCGGGGCGAGGCGCGAGGGTTGCCTGGTGGTGATGTAGCAATGACTCTTTCCTATATTTCCAACGTGACAAGGGTGGGTTTGCTGCCGGGAATGGGAGATTACGCCGACGTGAAGGAATCGGATCCCGTTCGACGAAGCTTCCATGCATGTCAAGGCCACATACATAAGAGGGAGACTGGGGACGTGATGATGTGCAGAGTGAAGAGCACCAAGGGAACGGCGTGAGAGGATGACATCGAGGCCGACACGCGGCAAACGGAGCGCGTTTCGGACCAAGATGGGCCCCAATGGAAAGGAAAACACATTGGTTTGTAACAGCAAAGGACTGCACTGGAAACTTACATCCCCAGTCTTGCAGATGCGCCACGACGGATTTGCTCTGGGATGGCGCGGCTGGAGCAGTTGGTGTATCGCCTTGTGCAGCAGCCATGATGGGGGGCAATTGGTGTCTGGTGCTGATGCCGACGACGCTGGCGCGGCTGCACGAACAGCTTCGGGGTGAAGCAGAGCCTCACGGGTGGTGCTGGGATGTGCAAGCGATGCAGGATGTGCTGGCTGGTCATGCGGCGGTCGATGAATCGGGTTGGCTGTTGGTGTTGGCTGTGAACTGTTCCAATGTCGACGGATCGCAAAAAAGAAAATGTGGTCCGAGTGACGCCGCATGAAATGCAGAGGGTGTTGCACAGGGTCTGGTCGTCGTCGAATTGGGGAGCAACTCCTCCTGACCTGCCTTCCGTTTATGGGGCAAAAAGTCAATCGGCTTCTTGGTTGCCAGTTGAGCCGCATCAAACGCGGAATTACTAAGCCTCAACCACGCATTTTAGAGGCTGCCCTATCCATGGACATTTCAAGACATCAGAAACACGGGAGGAACATGCGGCTATAACCACCCACGCCGTTTTCCATCGGGTTTGCGCGCCCGGTTCCTCGGCGGGCCCGTTGCACTCAGTCGCACCTGGTTGACTCCTTTCCCGGCAACAATTTCCTTGCCAGCTTGCCAGACTTCTACTCCGTAGAGCTGTTAAGCTGTTGTTCCGCAATTCACGTTCCGCTCGCGACTTCTAGATCCTTGCGCCGCATCTGCAATAGGGCCTCCGCTCCATGCAAGACGAGGGAGAGGGAACACACTCCCATCTGGACGAGGATCACTATGCTCTGAGCGAAGCACTCATTGTTAGCCGTCAAGATGCCCTATCGAACCACCGAGACCCGTGCATCACCAATTGCATGTTATGTCTTGTCCACGGTAAATTTTGTATGACGGCGCATGCGGTGTGGTTCCCAGGGTCCTCCCCTCTATGCAAAGGCCCTGGTCAGGCGAGTAAGATGCCTGCATGTGATGCAAGCAGATCCAAGTTCGTTAGCCCTCATCAGGCTGCAGTCTCCTCGCGCCCTCCGTTGAGTCACGATCGAATCGGAATCCACTGAAATGAGATTTCCAGAAGAACTTCTGATGATCCCCTCTTTGGTGCCACCATTGCCACAGCTCAAAATGTCTCGCCAAGCAAGGTCATGGACCATGTGCTTCACAATTGCGGGGGAATAAGTCTATTCATATATGCATCATGGGGGGTTATCCCGTTTGCCAATCCGGCTAAGTCGTCTCCGTAGTGTGGTCTATCGCTGCCAGAAAGAACAAATCCAAAAGCGTTTAACGAAAAAACTATCAGCCCTGGAAAAAGCTTAGGCTCAATGTTAACAAAGATATGCACGTGTCTCGCGACGTCGCAGCTCAGGTCTGATCCAACTATGTATGTGTCTGTTGCCTTCTTTTCCATCTCATCCCTTACTGTGTATAAGCCGCATCGTATCATGCGCGTTGATTGATAATAAGCCCTTAAAACAGATACATGAATTTAGCATCTAACGTGCTGGGGACCCAATCCCCTACTGCTCCGAACCTTGCTACTGGCAAGGTGCCAACGACGTGTAGCCCACGGATGTCAGGATCGATTCAAAAACAAAGATGACTACTCCACGAATCCCCAGAAGAGAGAGAGAGAAAAGGGAAAGAAAGTGCCGCAAAAAAGGTCGCAGATATAATCGCAGGTCGTAACATCGTTAAATTTTCGTGAATCTATATGCATATGCTGTGCAAAGGAAGCAAGGGAAACAAAATGACAAGTTGTGATGTACAATCTCTCGGCCATTCTTTAGAAGATGAAATACGGCAGTGCCCCAATGGCACCTATCCATATGCAATCACCTCTAGGCATAGCCCACATTGCCCATCAGTAGTTGTCAATGCTGGTCCTGGTTTTGAGACCAAAATCGGGGATCCTCATTTGGATTCATGTGTTGGTACATATCGAAGCCGGTATGGTTGGAGTAGTTTGAGAATGCGTGGGCATCATCCGTGTACATTGCCTCCGAGGTTGCGATAAACGAGGAGCCAAGGCCAACAGCGCTTGTGCTGCCATCCAGCATCCATGTACCTTGTGTGTAGTCGCCAACAGCCGTGAAATCCCCGACTGGGGCAGTTGCAGGATACTCAGAAGCCTGTGCTTCCATCGTCGAGGACATGATTGGGTAGCCGTCAAACGTAGTCATTCCATGACCAGCGGGGACCGAGCCCTCATGATACACGTTTCCGACAGTTGCTGCCGACTCTCCTCGAGAGTTGCCAGACTGAGGAGCAACTCGCCTATCCCGGGATTTGGATGAATGGGATTTGTGAGAGCCTTTTGGGCTCCCACTGCCATCACGGCCACTTCTTGAACTGCCTGTAGAGTGAGGGTCAGACTTTCTGTTCTTTTTTGAACGAGAAGTTTCCCGTCTATATTCGCAGGTAAGGCCTTGAGCGATGCACCTCTCGCACCCGTCCTTGTCGCCGCTGCATTTCAACTGCTCTCGAAGAAGACCTGATTAGCCTCAAGACCCCAAAAGTTCATATTCACATTGTGTTAGGGCTCGGGCTGCCTTGTGCTCTGGGGACGGATTGTGGATGAATCATTGTTTGGGCGGAAACATAAAGGCCTTTATGAATAACGGAGCAAAGAACTAAAGGCTTGCAAGAGCTAGGCTCCGGTCATATTGAGATAGAGTCAATCTGTAACGAAAAGAGAGAAATGACTGATTACAGTAGAAAGCAACTCCGTGATCCGGTGGTCCGGCTGTGAAATTTAAAGAAATAGGGTCATTCTGGCGCAGCGTACCTTCTTCTCATGGCATCTGTTACAAGCTTGATGCTGATTAGAGCGTGCTGTCTCATAGTCGTGAGAAGTTTTCAGGTTTTCGACCTGTCCTCGACCTCTGCCGTACTTCCAGGTACCGAACATGGCTAGCTTCTCTCGCAGAAACTGTCCAAAAGAGAATTGGGGTCGTGAGTAACGCAAAAGAAGACAGATTTGATATATCCAGCTACTCCGCGAGCTAGAGGAGACAGATTCGATGCCTGGTGAAGATTGTTCCGAACGGAAACCTTGTTTGATGAGGTTGTCTAAGCAGACAAGATGAACGTCAAGGCCAAACTGGTGAGCGTAGCGGTAATATATAGAATGAGGAGAACGGAGAGAGTAGGCTGATAGACTTGTTGTCTGGGAATGGAATAGTCGAACGATGACGGCAAGGCTGAGAAAGGTCCAAGATTATATAGCACCGCGGTCAACAGGCCAGACGGCGAGGGCCGAGCTGGATGAGCAGCAGGCATCCATGGGTGTATGGAGTCATCGTCTGCATATCAACGAGTCCTTGCCAAAAGCCGCACGCCTCAGGCCCCGCAAAGAGTACCGCGAAGATTGGGACATGATTTCCAGAATGGTGTGCCAGTGGTACTCGAAGCGTACCAGACTAGCTAGGGAGGCGTGGGTGGAAGACAAGGAAAGGGGTAACGGCTCGTATCACGGAGCAAAGCCAGACGAGAGGAGGGCAAAGTAAGGGTGTATGGAGCATAGAGGACGGAGAACGGAGTGAGTGGATGAGAAGGACGGGCTTGTTGGTTGTTGGTGGTGGTTGTTGGTTGCTGGACGTTTAGACTCGGAGGATTCGAATGCTCCAAACCGTGTTGGTTGTGTCGAGAAGCCCACTCGAGCGCTTGATGTCAGTCCGCAGCGGGTGTCAGCCACAGCCTCGAGGTCGCCAGGTCGCCAGGTACCCAAGTACCGAAGTGCCTGAGGAAGGTACGGTGTATGGAGTAGCATGTTCCCAACGTCCATGTCAAGTCATCGAGTAGCTCAGCATTGAAGACAGTGGATACGCCGTACTGGACACATTGAGAGGGCATTGTGCTGGAGCATTCGGGGTGAGGCCAGGCTGCAGTACCCGCTAAACCAAAGCTGCCAGTGGATGTGAGCCAACCAGACCGGCACAAAGAGGATAAGCCAGGCGAAAGTGCTGGAGTGCGCCTAGCTTGATGCAGCATGGGCAGAGTAGAGGAGCAAGAACCGGGGAAAGAGCATTGGGCTCCAAAGCAGCCAAAGCAGGACAAGCGCAGGCACGAAAGAAGCACAAGTGGCAGGAACAGGCAGGAGCAGGCAGGAACCCCGTCCGACGTCACTGCCAAGTCTCTCTTTCCCCAATGCCTGGATCCATTGCCTCTTGCAGCCCTCTGGTACATCCGGGCCCCCAGAATCCCAGCATATTATGGAGCATGGAGTTCGGAGCTCTCAAGTCACAAAGTAATGCTCGAGTGCTCAAGTGCACGGGTGGCGCCCGAGAATGGGAAGTGGAAGTGCGGAAGTACAAATGTCAACTGGTTGATGTTTCGTGGTAGTTTCTAGGCAGAACTGGGGCTGGAGCTTGCGATTTCTTGCAGGGGGCACAGTGTTGCATCCACCGTAGCCGCCCGTTGCCGGCTCCTGGGTGCTGCCCAGATGTCAATGATTTAGCGTACTGTTAGTTGCTCCAGCACGCTACTGTACGTACAGTTTACAGCAGCTCTTGCCGTCACTGGTCTCTTAGCATGCCCCACCATCACCCGAGCACTGCACTCGCGCACAAGCGCGCTCCACGAATGGGTCTGGTTACTGTGTCAGTCTCGTCAGTTCAGTGCTGGTCAGGGTATCGGCCCCCACCCACAACATTGAACTCATAATTTACAACCGTCAGACCCAACATCGCCGTTCAAACATCAACATCAAACTCTCGATGACAAGTCAGCCCTCTGTACGACAGAGCTTTCTTCAACGCCCTACCGCCCCTTTCTCCGCGTCAATGCGTGCCCTCGGGACCCCGTGCTCCCGCGCCTCTCCTGACAAGCCAAGATCAAAAAGCATAGTACTACATGCCCGCAAGGGCTGTTTTCCTTTTGTCGGATCTGCCTCTCCAGTGCCTTTCTTCAGGCCATCACCGTCCGGGATAGCACCCTGTACATAGCATCGTCTGTCATCTGCAGACCCCGTCGTTTGCTCAGTTCGCACCACCGTCGTGCCACCCCTACAGCATGCAGGAGGAAGATCCTGGCGAGGCTGCCTAGTAAGGCCCTAAGCACGTGTGAACAATGGGGAAACAATGCATGGGGAGAAACCCTATCTCCGACGCAGACGAAGTTATCTGCCGTCGTACCAAGCAAACATAAAATGTGCTTAGCAATACGGAATGTTGCTCACGCTGGTCTGCTAAACCTACTTGTGACCCGTCTTGTTTACACGAGGTATTTGTTGTTGTTTTTGATCAGCACAAACGAAGACCCGAGCGGTTTTCGCCTCTATGATGGCAAGCCTTACCAACGGCCAACCCATCGCACTCCATGGGCGACCAGGCGCTGACCAAGCAGAAACAAACATTTCAATCATGATAATAGCAACACATTCATAATCTGGTTTGTTGGTCGATTGATCATCCAGTCCGTCCGTGGCGGTCGGGGACGTCCACCAATGGCACAGACGGAAAGGGTACTCTACAACACTACAAGCGGCAAAATACCGTTTCTCGTCAACTCAACGGTTAGAAAGAGGCTTATGCGTTAGTATGGTACGTATTTTCAGGCGACGAGGGCGATGCAGCCGGTAAAGGTCAAAGCCTGTCGCAAGTTACCAGACGTGGACAGCAGGTTTTAAGCTTCATTCCATCGTCAGCAGACAATGTTTAGCTGCCCGAAACATTTTCTGGGCAAGACAAGACAGCACCGTATGGACACAAAAAGCTCGGCATCGGTTGGTCGCTTTACAAGACAACATCGGCACTTCTGCTGCCCCTGCATCCTAGACGTTATATTTTCTTAAAAAACAAAAGGTTTGTTGGCCCTTTGCATCACAGACAGATCTCGAATTAGGCAATGTAATCTATGAAAGCAAGTCCAAGTCCGGGACCAGATGCTCAAACCTAGAGCCACAATTGGTCTTAGCCGTTTTTCAAACGACGTTTTAGCGACGACAGGGCCAGCATCTGCCTTCGTATAAAGTTCTTTCCGATTGGTCAATCTCTGCCTTTTCACCCCTAAACCAAATAGGGCTGGTTTTCTCGCCCGCTTGACGGTGTGGGCCGGAGAGGATGGTTCTACTCCATGTCACCACCAGATTGCAATTTGAACACTAGGGACAGCAGACGACCCGAATGCCGCGTGGAGCCCCGAGGCTGCGAGGTGTTTGCAATCTGGTGTTACTCAATTGGATACCAATGGGAAACAGCAAAGAACTATACAAGATATCCACGTCTGGTATGAACTGACACAGCCCATCATGGCTGGGCAGATGCCATTGTTGCCCAGTGGTAATCCGATCTCTCCACAAGGTTACGCCGTCGGGTGGCCGCCATTCAACCAGACGCCAACATTCAATGTTCTGTGAAGAGCGCCCCAATTCCCCACTTGGCAGGTTTCCAGATATGACTTACGTCACCAAAGACCACGTCGGGGCGACCCTGCCACAAAACAATGCATCATGTCATAAAAATAGGAATAATACAGGCATGCTGTATACCGCTTCTAGAACAAAACAAACGACACGGCCATCGTCATCAGAGAGATATTGGTTTCACATGGTCCAGGTGCTTTGAAATTTCACGGATTGCTATACACGGCGTCAACAACTCCTTCTCCGCTACGAAGTAGTACTCTCCAAATGACGGTGCATTAAAAAAATGTGTTCCAACATAGGGACGAAGGATTCTTCAATCGTTTCGAGACCAGGATTGGAAAGACCCATCGAAAGGATTCGTGTGCCACACCCCAGCCACGATATAATGGACGGACAAGAGACCGGTATCAAAATGCCCAGCCTCGGCCAATGTGTCATGAAAATTTTGTGCACGAATCCAAGTCTGTGGGCAAGCTTGGAATTGGCTATAAAATTCGTCGTCACGTTTGGCACCAGCCGCGCAAGGCTGTATTCGGGGCAGCTCCCAAATGCAGGGCTCACAGTGATTCGCAACAGCCACAGGAAGGTCTATCCCTCAATCCACAATCAAATGATCATAGCTTATCCACTTACTCCCAAGCCTGGTGCTGGCGGTTTGATCGGCGGCGCGCAAATGCCCCGGCGTCGGCCAAGAACCAAGCCAAGTTCAAATGGCATTCCTGGTCCTAGAGGCGTTAGGGTCACCAAGGTACTCGCTCTATAGAATATTCTGTGTAGCCCGGTGACTAGGACAATCAAATTCCGCTTACATACCTTCCATCAAAGCCACAGAACAAACATTGAACCTTGCAAGCAACCCTGCCTGTCACACAAGGTCAACTAGCCAATGTGGGTAATTCGCACGGCTTGACTGTTGCATCCGCCCCAAGCCTCTCCTCCCCGCTGAGCTGAAGAGCAACTATAGACCCACGGTTGTAAAGGTAGCATAACTTCTCCTTTAAACTTTATATCAATCGTCAGTGGCGAGTCGTTGTCGTGCTAGCGTAAGAAGTCATGGCGGCTACTTTAACTTATTAGAAGACCGAGATTGATGTGCTCTGGAACCGATATACAGTATCACGAGTGAGCCAAGATGTACGGATGATTCGCGGCCTGCAGGTCGCTCACCAAACAACACCTGTGATGATTCAACATTACATATTATAGCTATTTAGAGGAAGCAAATGCATTCCCACAGTGAGAGCATTACAAGAAGCGTATTGTTTTCCCTTCAGCATGAGAATATTTCCTGTCACAGTAAGCTTAGACTTTCTCATCCTACCAGTGTGGCTACTTGTAATAACACCATGGCCTCTTAAACGACTTGAAATAGTATCAACACGAGAGACATAACCGCAAGCCGCAGTCCTGCCTTACATTTCTGATAGCTGACTACACCCCAGGGTTGGGCTCAAATTATGTCAAATAGCCCTTGTCGTTATTTTCGTTTCTCGCCTTGTGTCTTCTTACAAATACAGCCAGGTTACACCGCCAGGGGCGACTTTTTGTGTCACAGCCTCACAGGGCATAAGACACGGTCCTTGGAGAAAGGGTATTTTTCCTCGAACATTATCCACAAGGAGATGATTTTCCTAGGAGTCTATTTTGGGCCAATCTGGGCAGCCCTCTCTCCGTCTTGTCGGCTTTCAGCATCGGGCACTGCAGCTGTGTCTCGGCTTGGAACATGGAACAAAGCCCACTTTGGGTGGCCCGCCTTCGTCGATAGGCTTCGCTGTCTGCAGTCCATTCGCTATATTAAATTCGGCATTCGAATCTTAGCGCCCGGAAGCGCGTATACACCCTTGCGCTCAAGCAGGCTTGGTGGACCAACATCGTGCGTGTTGCCAGTATCAACGGCCATTCGAGCACAGCAAAATTTCGTCACGGCCGAGAATCGTTTGTAACAGAAACCTGCGAGTGTGGGTAGAGATACACTAGGGATGCGAACAACATATGCCTACCGAAGCCGCTGCGGTGGAAAGTAGAGAAATCAGACGCGTTTGTCTCTTGCCATTTGTTTCGACTGTCGCTATTTCCACCATGAAAGGGGACCCTTTGACAATGGCATCCATGGCTTGGCTTGGTGGTCCTTGTCACTTCTCATTTGCGCTTAGCTTTTACACTCACGCCCTATCTAGATCTTGGATTTGCGGCTAGTATCTCACACCCCGTTACAATGCTCCTCTATTGGTGGGAGTGGAATCATCTGTGCCAATTTGAGTAAACCCCGCCGCTGCTAAGTTCATTACGAACTACGAACTGGACCGAAGATCTTGTTTGTTTCACACCACGAATTGTCGAATGCCCTGTCCGCGGGGCCAATTGTGGGAGAAAGATTGACAAAACAACTGCACTTGATGGGCGGCTGTGTCTGTTTGAACCGGCGACTGCCATACACTAGCATCTCTACTGCAGTTTCAATTGAGCCGACAGTGATAGCATCAAGGGCACGCTAGGGTTCGATACAAGTATAAGTGCAGGGCGTACGGTCGGCTATGTGGACCAACATCCGATGTCGTGCAGTGGGAGTGCTCAGTGAGAAGGGGCCGATACTGTACGCCCAACTGTCCTACCAGGAGCTTGCGTCTATAACTTGCTTGCCACAATCACTTGGGCCGAGTGGTTTGTCCAGAAGCCAACGACAATGGTTCTGATTCAAGATGGTATTGTGGCCACCGTCAGCAACATGCGCAGACATCACAGGTCCGTATAATAAGGCTCGCAATTATCACAACGTTTTTGGAGGTGCTATATTCAGTGTCCAAGGTACTACTACTCTCTCCCCCGGAAAACGTCGCTCCAGTGTGGACCACATGGAGGCCGACGTCGTGCGCCAAGTTACCCGCCTGCCAGCAGGCTTGGCCGCTACCATACTTGTACAAACAAACAAAAGCAAAACCGGATTAAAAACCAACCGTTCCCGTCTCGTACATGTTGGCACTATTGGCCGCCCTAACCCCGGATTGAGTCTGAGTCTGTGTGCGATTGCCGTGTCATGGTGGTTCGCGAGACCACAGCACTCCCGATTTACGAACGATGCGCCTGGTGGCTGCCGGTTGAAGAAGGTACGTGTCGAAGAGGCAAAATATTCGGCGTGGCCATCCTTGTCGTTGTCGGCTGATGGCTGACGGAGCTTACTCTCGCAGGGTCTCAGAATATAACCGGCGGCAGGCTCTAGAAGTCTACATGCTTCGTAGTACTACGTTGGTTCGGTACAATTCGTATACGCGCGCATGGATGAAGAACTTCCTTGAGGTCCATATCTTTAGCTAGGTAAAAATCACCTCCGAACGGATCATCGACGACAATGGCGTATGTATCGGGATTGGATGTCAGCCTCTGCATGAGATCGTACCCCTTCCAACGGAGCGGAAACGAGATGGTGTAAAAGGTTCCCCGGTCATTGGCCCGCCTGTTGTCCGTCATATCGGTAACGCTCATGGTGTGACGTTCGCTGCCTCCTTTGACAAGGGGGAAATGTTCTTGGTCTGAGGAATATTTGTGACCATGGTGGCCATGGTGGTGATCGTGGTGGTGGAAACTCGGTCCGTAAAAGTGCTGCCCCCCAAATTGGACGTGTTTCGGTGGTGGTACAATGCACGGTTCGAAGAAATCCAGATCGTCGAGATACGCACAGCCGTCAGAGCAACACATGATGGCCTTTGACGACGAGCGATGCCGCGTCAATGAGGAAGACGAGGATGACGTACGCGACGAGCGTGACTTGCTGTGCGAGCAGGAGAAGCCCCAGTTGCAGCCGCAGCCTTTGAACTTGACGGCGAGGGAAGATTCTCGGGTTTCCCTGATCCGGCAGGGCATTTGGAGTTGTGTTGAGGTGACTGCCTCTACGATAGATGTTGTGTTGGTGTTCGGAATGAGACTGAGACGTGAGGTTGTAGTTATATGGCCGGCTGTTCAGATTTTCGGCCGCCGTTGTCGTCGTCGTCGTCTTTGTTGCTCCATTACAATGGCCTTTGGGGAGCAAGTCACGACAAACAGCATGGTGTGGCAGCCATCTTCCTACGCAATAGCACAATGCCTCTTTATCGACGGCACAGGTTCTAAAGGTTTGTGAATACAGGACCTCCCTACACGCGGGTTGCCGCTGTGATTGAGGACATGACGTTGTGAAGCGCTCAACAGAAACCGGGTTGAAACATTCGAGCAGAGCGCAACAAACGCGCGCAATGACCTTTTCCTATTTTTTTCGCCGACAACTCTCTGCAGCCAGGGACAAATAAAGGGCTGCTTTCACGCTTTGCAAATGGGGTGCTGTCGACCTCATACTTCCTTTGCCTGCTGCATGCGAGCATAGAAGCAAGCACTGGCCGACCAGGCCTGTCCAACAAACAGTCCTCTCCATCAAGAACAATGGCGCTGCCTTTTTCACCGGCCATCGGCAAGCAGGGCCATCTACAAAGAACGTCCGCCGTCACCAAGGCCTTTGACCGGAACGGCCAGCGGTGCGCAAAGAAACTTGCATTCAAACGGGGCTCAGCTACAGGGCAATGAATGCATCTGACGCCGCTGATGATCAGCATGGCCCTTTTGTCTTTTTTTATTTTCTTGCCGGCCGCGAAACTCCGCCGCTATAAGCGTCTAACCAAGACCCTCGCTCGCGTCACCCCTGGCTTTTTGTCGTAGGGCTGACGCGGGCTTTGTGAGAGGTCTGGCGGGCAGCGCCCTTCTAAAAGCGGACGGTGCAGCGAGACGGTGACACAATGTGTGGGCTTTGGGGGCGCACAACTAGGCTTGCAACACTTGCAGATGAAGAAAGGGGGGGTGGTTTCAAGCGTCGCCTTGGTCGTGGTGATTCCGGTGATGTGTGTTGGTCAGAGGCTCGGCGTGCAAGTGCGTTGTTCTATAGGGTAGGCCACGACGCCTGCTTCTTTTCACGAACCGGTGCATCACGAAGTCATCAATGAGGACGGGCATCTACGCGGTGTTCTCTGGCTTCGTGCCTGGTTTCCATTCCCGCTCACCGAGGGTGCTGATGAGCAGGCATGCAACTCCGGCCTCATATTGTCCGAGAGGGTCCCGCGGCATCACTGGCAAGAAGCTTCCATGCTTCTACGCCCGGCAAACGCCACGTGTGGTGGCCTGCGCCAGCGGGGGCCAAGGGGGCCACGCATCTCGAGGCTTATCTGGAAGCTCGCCCTGTCGCGGCCGACAAGTCCCGGGGTACTCCATCCGGCTCGTCTTTTGGGCAGTGGTGGTGAGCGACGCGACCTGACGGTCTACTTTGCTCAGCCAAGGGGCCAACGGTTCCTCCATATCCAATGCAGGCGGGCTGAAACTCGGCGGAACTCAGGGCCTGTTTGGGGGTCCGACGATACAGACACCGCCCACAGGGCGATGAGCTCTCATTCAGACGTGGTTGGCCTGAGACCGGAGGACGGCTCGCAGGGTTTAGGCGGTACGAGGGTTAGTCTGGACTTTTGTGCTTTTGGGCCATGCGGAAAGAGGATACGGGCCCTGGAATTTGGCGTGTAACGCGGGTGAAGCGGGCTTTGCAGAGTTGCATTGTGGTGGTGCGGACCATGATGTTCTATGAGTTGATGCTTTGATGGGATGCAGCGTTTCTGGGCGGGGTCAACGGCTCGTTATCGTTTAAGAGAGAGTTGGTTGGGACTTTGGTGAGACTACGGTTTTCTTGCTGCCGGCTGGGAGGACGGATCTGGGTGTTTGGCGCGCATTTTGCATCAAGAATTCCCCAGGGTTTGGTACGAGAAATGAAGGCGCAGCGCGTACGTCTCCAAATACGTCCCGGGTTTGTTCGGTTCGCCCTCGCCGTGTCTCAACTGCAGTTGCGGAAAGACGACGGCATAACCGTGCCGCTCTGGTTCGTTTGGTTCACTCCTTGACACAGGCACATGGTCGCAACTGAGCCATGCAAAATACCAATGCCGCCTTTACGAATTGAGCGTACCTGATAGCCGAGAAGATCGGCAACTCGGGAGATCTGCAATGCCATATGGCGGACGTAGCTCGGCCCTGGACCTAGGGAAGAGGAAATGATATATCGAGATGCCGCTGGTATTGATGCCGAAGCGGCCTCTTGACCTCAAAGCAAAGCTGTTCCCGGAAATGCCTTAATGTGCTGCTCATCTATATATTTGATGAACCGAGGCGACTATCAGTTATGCGTCGTTTTGGTGGGCAGAATCTTTTATGCAACCTGGCTTTAAAGTGTGATGTGAGTCTGTGGATACTTGGAGGACATCTGCTGTACAAAATGCACGTCAAGAACACTCGAATCCATCGTGGAGTTGATGCGCCCGATGACGCTTACACCACTGTTGAGTTTTGGTATTCTTTGTGGTTCTCGGTCGTTGGCAGAACGGGCAGATACGTTGCATATGCTCAATAAACAGGTTCTTCAGCGGTAGTGGGTGAACCGTAGGACGTTAATTCCCACACTTTTCTTGCAAATCGCCTCTCCAACAGCGTGTCCTGCTTGCTCAGCCTGGAGTTGAAGGTTCTGCTTGAGAAGTGAGAATAGAGAACCCTTCCTCTTAGCTCCAAGGAATGCAGGCAAATGCACCTCGACACCATGCCGTAGAGTGATGGATTGAGCTCTCATTTCACCATGGCGTGCAGAGACATTGACCATGACTAATGAGTTGAGAGGATGTCGCATCAAGTCAAGCCCAAAATATCAACGTCAAATCGGATCCGGAAAAAGGTTTCTAACAGAAGAGACAGGCTGTGGCTGAGGCTGTGAGTCCCCTTGCACGCCACGGATCTCTGCGGCCAACCAGAGCACGTCAGCCACGCCTCCGCCACCCATTTGAGGCAAAAAGGCCAGCGAACCATCTGGAAAACATTTGACCCTGACCAGCCATAATAATTCTCCTCGTCACTTCCTGGGAGCCTTGCGACCACGTCCCCGGTTTTAGAGTTGCACGTTTTGCATTGTTACGCTCTTTGTCGACATTGTTGCCAACTGTCGACTTTATCCTTTTCTTTGTCGCCTGCCTGTCCACCTATTTATTGACTTCACAATGGCCGGCCTCAACCCCCAGATGTGAGTAGTGCATCTTTGTTTCCTCTGCACGTGGACATGTGTTCGACCCCCCCTCCATCGGGAAATATCACGAGTCGCATGGCTTCATGTGCCCCGATGCAGAGGACATGTGCATCAAATCTGTACCGGAAGACAATGTATGCTAACGTCCTGCCCTCGATAGCACCAACCTCGTCATCATGTTGGGCATGATGCAGGTGTCGAAGCGCATTCCCTTTGACGACCCCAACGTCCTCAACACCGTTCGCGCCGTCTACCTGGGCAGCAATGTCCTCATTGCCCTGCTGTACCTGTACATTGGATCGCAGATCAACAAGAAGAAGGGTATGGCTACCTAACCCTCGTGTCTCGGGCCTGTTTTGCGGAACAAACCCCAGCTCGCACCTTGGTGGTCGTCGAATATAGAGCGCAACAAGAAAAGAAACTAACCCCGTACACTAGACCTGACGACGCTCAAGTACGTCGAGCCCCCGCCCATGGGCTCCACGGAAGAAGGCAAGCTCGTCACGACCACGATCCAGGCCTACGACAAGGACCAGCTCCGCGCGCTCTTCCGCGGACAGATGATGGGCATCGCCATCATGGGCTTCATGCACCTGTACATGAAGTACACCAACCCCCTCCTCATCCAGAGCATCCTGCCCGTCAAGAGCGCCCTCGAGAGCAACCTCGTCAAGATCCACATCTACGGCCAGCCCGCCAGCGGCGACCTCAAGCGCCCCTTCAAGCAGGCCGCCGGCTTCATGAGCGCCATGCAGCAGGGCCAGGCCCAGAGCGACAAGAAGGCCGTCGAGGCTGCCGAGAAGTCGGGCCGCGGCGGCGCCAAGGAAGAGTAGACGGGGAAAAGGGGACACGGCTAATCAACACGTGGCAACTGCATAGACGATGCTGGGGGCCCGGGGGGGTGGGAGAGGCTTTCTGATGCTTCTGGTACAAGCAGAATCCTTGGGGCGGGAATAACAACACGGGGTTGAAGGCCGATAAGCCACCGGGTTTGTTGGATTGTATTAGATGTCTGTACCATGGAATGTAATTGGTTTCCTTTGAGGAATTCGCGGCTCCTCGGCTCGGGATTTTCCCCATCGAGGCAGTGAGGTGCGTTTGGTGACGGGGCCCCTACAACATGACCATGTTGCTGGCATAAAGTACCGGGTTGCTTATAAACATGCCGACGGGGGGCATTGTGGTTCCACTGTCGCGTGGTGACGAGACGCACATGCACGTACGTATTAGTGGTTGCTGCTAGTACATGATGACGGTGTCAGATACAAGAAGGAGTTGTTTCCCTGTTTCCCTGCCGCCGCAACGACCTGCAGCGTGTGTCCTCCATCGCCAGCTTATTCCAGAATGATCCAGTGGCTTCATGCGAATTGCCCGCGGGGGCCGTTTGGTTTCCGCTTGGGTCGGGTGACTATTTTGCGCAACTCCTTGACGCTGATCACGCCTTTGCCCCGGAGCCTGGAAGCGCCCTCGGGCGTGGGTGGAAGTCTGGTCGTATTCAGCCACTGTGTCGTAGGGGCTGCCGGCTCTCCGGGTGGCGTTTCCCGCCTCCCGACGCAGCACAGCGTACTGTATGTAGTTATTTCTTAGGACGAAGAGCGCCTGGGGATGCCGGCCCTGGTCGAGGTGTAGCAGTTGTAACTACTATGTGCGCGGCGCATAGGACTCTGGCTGTTGTTTGTGCCCCGAGTCGCAACTACGTACGGCTAAGCCCACACTAAACTTTTAAAGAGGCTGTTGTCGGTCGTTGTTTGGTTCCGGTTTACCAGTCGCAGAATGGGAACAGCCAACTCCGAGGGCACGATGAATATCCTACTTGTGGAACTTGGTTCTTATATCCTCACGCCCCTGGGTAGAAAGACAAGGCATGTACATTCTACGAAAGTCGTACATCTCACATGTACTTATTTATCCCTGGACCATGACACATGTGCTGGGTTCGTCGTAGGATACGGCGTCTGCTTGCGCCTGCTCGATAAATAGTGCTTGCCTTTTTGAGAGGTATCAATGGATACGCAGCCCTCGCCATGTTGCCATGTGGCTATACGCGTGGCAGGTATGCGCGTTTGCTGACTTGCATGTCTGCCCGCGTTTCGGCGCATCGAATGGGCAGACAAAGTCACCCGGCTTATGCTTCCATCGCTAGGCCTGTCATGTACACCAAACGCCCCCTGGCCAACGTGCCATATGACATGTGATTCTATCCAATGCAACTTCGCAAAATCAAACTGCCATGCTGCGAGTTCAGACTGGTGTATTTGGCTCTCGTGACCCGTCTAGTTCCTGGGAGCGGGCCGGCACCCAGGTGTCCTGGGCCTTTTTTGTCCGCCTTTGTTAGGGAGCTCCTGCGCACTGGTGCTGGCTCTCGCTCGCTTTCCACGTCTCATGAAGAAGAGTGCTGCGATGGCCCCGATGGCAATAACACCGACCGGGATGTCGACTCCTTTGCTAATTTTGACGGCGTTGTTGTCGTTGGGGTCTGGTTTTGGAGTTGGTGAAGGTGTCTGAGAGGCCAAGCCTGCAGTCGTCGCGATGGTCTGGTATCCGGATGGTGTATGTTCTGGGCCCCACGAGAGAGTTGTTGTTGCGGGACCGTTAGCAATATTGGCGTTTTTGTCCCGAAATTCGCCCGTTTTCTGACCGCAACACGCGATGCCATCCTTGTCGGAGCAGAATGAGCCGTCGCTACAAATCGTAACTCGGGGAAACCGCCTGGCAGATTTGTTTGTCTTGATCTCGTCTTTTGCGTCCACGGCGTCAGCTGCTTATGTCAAGGTTGGAAAAGTATGGCTTCGCTCCCAAAGTTGTACCCAAGGCCGGGCCATCGAGACCGTGTAGCTGTGCCGATTGGTATAATTTACCAGACGTGCCGTATTCGCAAATCTGGGCGCATAGGCATTTTTCCAAGGTTTGACTGTACAAGCCCCCCTGATTAAAGTACCAGGTCCATCTTCAGGTTTGTGACACAGTCGGTTCGATGGACATGTGCATCGATGCCGCCGCATGCATCAGATCCAGGGCATCGAGTATTATTCGCCCAGGCGGATCCGTCGTGGCCGTAGCAAGTAATGACCTCATTATATCCGCAGCACGAACTGTGCCTATCACTGCCGCCAACAGCCCAAATACTATGTCTCTTATAGCTGGCATCTTTTGGCGCAGGATTGAACGTGAGAAGCTGGCAACGATGCGATACCCGTACGGCTTGGTGAATGCAGACTTCATTATAACTGCTTGGTCGCTCTCAGCCAAACCGGTCAGATAATAATCACAGGGATGCGGCCCGGGGCGGAATAAGGAGGCCGAGCATGCCTGGGCAACCTGGGTTCGCATCATGACGGAACCGAGTGCAGTCCACGAACAGGTCAACAATCATGATCTCGACTTGCAACTCATATTTCATTTGGTGGTTGAATAAAAAGACCAAGTAAAAGTGAAGGCTCCATGACTTTGAAAATGAAATGCAGACATTACAAGTGGCTCAATTCCTTGGACGGGAGATGGCGTATTTCTGGTGCATCTGTTGATGCGGAGTCACGTTTGGCGCAGGAAGGTGCGAGTGACATCAGGCATCCGGCATCCGGCCGCCCCCCCACAGTTGGCCCCTCTACTTCGCATCATCGTGAACATCTTGTCGCAGCTTGAGCATCCTCACGTCTCACCACTTTAACACAGCCGTATTTTGTGTAGCGATAACCATCGACTTGAATCTTTCGTGACCTACACTCCCGCTCCCTATCTGATTACGTGCCGCCGCGTCAGCTCCAGCTTCAATGGAGCGAGGGACAACGCCACCTCCGTCTACAACGGCACCTGTCGCCTCGCCACCGACGCCCGAAGTTACCAGACGAATCGTACGTCATTTCATCGCCATTTCGAAGCCTTTGGTCTTTTCATTCGCTTAAACTTACTGATATCTTCAAGGAAGAGAATCGATTGCGTGCCAAAGCCATCCGAGACCAACGTGAAGCCGAGCAACGTGCTGCTGGCAAGACTTCCAACACCCCCAAGTCTGCGGCTGGATTTGTTCCCACTGAACATGTTCACGTCTCCAAGCCAGTAAATGGAAAGCGCTTGTACAGTGAAATCTCTTCGCAAGCTTCGTCTGCGATGGCGTCGGGGACCAACCGCGATGGCCGTAACAAAGGCGACGAAGAGGCTTTGCGCCCAGCCCGCAAATTTACCAAGTTTGTCGATTACAATATGAGCTCCATGACCGATACAAAGGGTGGTTTCTTGACAACAGAAGATGACCCTCATAACTACGCCTTGGGCGCAAAAAAACCGGGACAGGAAGATGAGCAACGACCAAAGGACATGACTGTCCAGGAGTGGGAGCGCATGCAACTAATCCGGAAGCTTCAACGACAAAAGGCGGGCCCATTCGAGCCTGGAATCAGTGTTTTAGACGATGAAGAGAAAAGGAAGAAGTGTAGAGAGTGCAAGAGCCTGGAGATCGATTTTGTCTGGGAGGAGGTCTTTCATATTTGCGTTTGCAACAAGTGCAAGGAAAAGTACCCCGAGAAGTACTCACTCCTGACCAAGACGGAGTGCAAGGAGGACTATTTATTAACCGACCGTGAGTCTTTTTTTGCTCATATTCGTTTTCTTACTAACACGTAACAGCCGAACTGCGAGACCCAGAGCTCTTGCCCCATCTTTCGAAGCCGAACCCGCATAAATCTCATTGGCATGACATGATGCTGTTCCTGCGATTCCAAGTTGAGGAGTATGCGGTCAACACGAAATGGGGATCTGCAGAAAAGCTGGATGCAGAGTATGAGAGGCGAGAAGCACAAAAGAAGGCGCGGAAAGAGGCCAAGTTTAAAGAGAAACTGATGGATTTGAAGCGCAAGACTCGAACAGACGCCTTCCGACGACAGGCTGGTACGCTAGGCAAGTCGGGCGCAAACAAATTCGGAGATTCCATACGAGATACGAAGCATGTCCATCAATGGGGCCGCACTGTAGAGAATGAGGAGGGCATGACGATAAAGACATGTGTTGATTGTGGCATGGAAGTTGAAGAGCTGGAATTGTAATACATTCGAGGTGCATGGAGTTGGATCAAATGGATAGATGGATAGATACCCATGGAATTAGAGTTTTTCAGCACGTACACGTGTATTTCAAATAGAAATGGTGAATATGAAGCCGAATACCAACATGCTCAGATAACGGTATTACGTCGTCGTCTCGAACCTCGCCGTTGAGAGAGAACCTACACCCAAAAGGAGCTGCGGACAAGTATAAAGAGAAATTACGATATTTTCCTGCATTTTCGCAGATAGCCCAAAGTTTCATACAGGTCTAGGGGTCTCTGGTACTTGAGCGATGGAGTACCCGTATGTTCTGTTCATAATCCACACATCCCTCGACACGATTGGGTCCCAGCCTCGCGTGCGCACCCCAATGTAGTTGTTAACAAACGCCGAGAAGAGATAGATACATGGTGCATATGCACGTATTCGCAGCAAATTAGGAATTTACACAAACTCCATGCAGCCAAATCCAATGACGAGCTCTCATCGTGTACTCTGTCTCCTGAAGTCGGCAGGGAGACATGGACCCACTACCGAGGGAGAGCCCAGGGGCGAGTTGATGCCTTACGGCCTCAAAGCAAACGACGCCCTCTAATTGGCCAGCAGGAGCACCCGCATCCCAGCAAGGAACAGCAACATCGGGAGCTCAAGGTAGAGTTACACTAGCAAAGAGTCGACCAGTTTGATAAACCTCATTGATTTCCAGCCCCAAAGCGCGCCACTACCGCAACCTTCAAGACATCCTGAGCCATCTTGTACGCACGCGCAACCGCCGACGCCTCGTTGCTGCCAGCATACGGCAGAGCTTGCGAACCAACCTCTCGACTGGTGTAGGCTCTCCATGAGCCCGCCTATTTAATCGAGGCGCGCCATGATGGGCCCGACCGTGGGCAACGGCGTGGGCGGGATGGATATGGGTATGGGTATGGGCATGAGCATGCATCCAAACGGGACAAATCAACCTCAGGCGACCGAGTATACTCTGCAAGGCGTTATGCGGTTCTTGCAGACCGAATGGCATCGACATGAGCGAGACAGAAACGCCTGGGAAATCGAGAAACAGGAGATGCGAGGGAGGATAGCTCATCTCGAGGGCCAGGCACGGAGAGCAGATGCCACTCAGAAGGCCCTCAAGAAATATGTTACGATTCTTGAACGAAAAGTCAAAGACCAGGCGGCAAAGCTGAAGGGCACAGCGGCTACGGAAGCCGCCGAGGCGGCAAAGAATGACCGTGCTGCCAAAATTCAGGAGAAGCTTCGAAGTGAGTTGCGCTCCGTCATCTCCAAAGAGCCCCTATGGCAATGCAGCTAACAAACATGCAGCTTCGTCGGATAAATACAGCGTACCAGGCGTTGAGGGCATCGAGGTCGAGAAGCCCGATGATGATACGCAAAGAATCGAGCTGAAGACGTTCCTCGACCAGTGCCAATCCGAATTTTTGTACTTGATGATTACGCCCGCCAACCCCCTACCACCCCGCGACTCACCACCGCTTCCGATGATTGAGGACTTGCGCGAAGTTGAACAATTTGGGATGCCACCACCCCAGCACATGGATCGACAGTACCAGATGCAACGACAGAATGTGAACCACGTCCAGGACTTCAACGTGATGAATGCGAGACAGCAGCCTCCCCAGAATGCTGGGCCTCAAATGCAGCAGCCTCCGGCCAACTTTGCTCCGAAGCAGGAGCTACAGCCACAGCCGATGCTTCGATCTGCCGGCGATAATCAGCAGGCCATGTATGGGACGCCCAGCGATTGGTCTGCCCCCGTATCCGTGACGACCC
Source organism: Metarhizium brunneum (assembly GCF_013426205.1). Classification (NCBI taxonomy): domain Eukaryota; kingdom Fungi; phylum Ascomycota; class Sordariomycetes; order Hypocreales; family Clavicipitaceae; genus Metarhizium; species Metarhizium brunneum. The sequence continues at coordinate 625,506 of NC_089423.1, read as the reverse complement.
GTCCCGTCGAAGAGAACCTGCCAGGTCCCAACCACGCTGCCGAGGCGCTGGGTGGTATTCAGGACGCGACGGAGTCGAGGGACAAGATTCCGCCAAATGCTGATCCCGATGGCTGGGACTTTCCGGAAGGTACCTTTCCAGAACCTGGTGCTGTTCCACAGAATCCCCCGTCTGCAACGAACCGTCCCGACACCGACGTGTTTCCCAACGCCGAGTACCTGCCCAAGTCGCCCAACAGAGTGCCCAGCGGTGGACATCGGAGAAAAGGCTCAATGTCAAGAAGACGCAGCGGCGAGCATGAGTTGGGACTGGGATCTAGTCAAAAGTCGGACAGTGGCAACTTCAAGCTGCGCTTTGGACTACGGGGTCATCTAGATACCGTCCGCACAGTCATCTTCTCTGGTGGTGGCAGCCCGGGAGAGCCTGAGATTTGCACGGCTGGCGACGACGGCATGATTAAGCGGTTCCACATTCCCAGGCTCGACCATCCTGGCCCGTTTGCCGGAGCCGCCTCTGATTTGGATGTCATCGCCAATTTCACGCACCGCGGCCACTCCGGCTCGGTTTTGAGTCTGACATCGTGGTCGCCTGCGCCCAACTTCTCTACTGGTGGTCGTGCGCAAGGCGATGGATGGATATTTTCTGGCGGCCAAGATGCCACCATTCGTGTGTGGGAGCGTGGGCGAGTCGATCCCAAGGCAACTCTTGAGGGCCACACGGATGCCGTGTGGGCTCTGTGCGTCTTGCCCACCACGTTGGGTGCAATATTCGGTACATCAAGTCCCTACGGGAACGCAGATCGCATACTGCTCGTTTCCGGAGCCGCAGACGGATCAGTCCGTATCTGGTCAGTGAGCGCTCCGCCACAGCTGAGCTCACCGCAGCCAGGCTCGAATCGGGGCATGACTGGCCGCGGTGGCAGAGTCCGCGGCAACTCGATGAGCTCTGGCAGTGGCTTCTCAAACTCGCCTCAGGCCAGTGTCGCGTCCAGCTCCCCATTCCACTACACACTGGTGCACGTGGTCTCGCGGGGGGACGGCTCCAAGGGCAGCCCTACGTGCATCGCGCCGCTGGGGACCTCTGGCGAAACATTTGTCGTGTCCTACTCAGACGCCGCCGTCATTGTCTACGATACCAAAACAGGCGAGCAGGTCGGGTCGATGGACAGCATGGAAACGTACGACGGGTCCGTCAAGACGGGCGTCAACGCCATTGTGGCCACGACGATTGGCCTAGACCAAGGCAACCAGCACCATGGCAGCAGCCTGGGGGGAGAGGAGGAGAATGCGGCCGGGGGCCCGACGGGCGGGCGATCCATGGCGGGCTCCGGCGTGGAGGGCACGATTATTTCGGGGCACGAGGATCGATTCGTGCGCTTCTTCGATGCCAACAGCGGTACGTATACGCCATGCGGCTCCCCTCCGCCGAGATGCATGGCAGCTCTACTAACTCTTGCCCTTAGGCCAATGTACGTACAACATGCTGGCTCATCCCGACGCCATCTCCAGCCTGTCACTGAGCCCCGACGGCCGCGAGCTCGTAAGCGCCGGCCACGACGCGTCGCTGCGGTTCTGGAGTCTGGAGAAGAGGTCATGTACACAAGAGATTACGAGCCACCGAGTGATGCGCGGGGAGGGTATTTGCTCATGCGTCTGGAGTCAGGACGGGCGGTGGGTGGTCAGCGGTGGCGGCGACGGAGTAGTCAAGGTATTTGCGCGATAGTCAAGGGTTTTCTTTTGTCTTTCTATATAAAGGGAAAGGGATGGCATGAGCGAGGGCCTCTTTTTTTCTTTTCTTCTTGTTCGGCTTTGTATCAATTGGCATTGTTGACGGCGTGCCTGTGTCAATAGCACCCCTTGGAGGGCCGTGTACTACCTTTGATACCCGGCAACTATGACCTGTCAATTTGTCTGGCTGCGATGGTGACGCGACTGCCGTGTGAGGGCATGTATGTACATAAGTATGCAACGGTAGGACCGTTTTGGTGTAGCCAATCGACTCTGGTCCGACTCCCATCTCGATTTGTCCGACGTTGCACAACGTCCATCCCCCGCAGTCTCAAACCATTACGGTTCTTCGCGGCCCATCCGCGCAACGGAGTGAAGTATGTAACTACCTCGGCGGCGGCGGATGAGTATAAGACGGAGCGGGGATGTGATTGTGTTGAGGGGGCTGGGGAGCAGACAACTTTGAAGTGGTGATGGGGTCTGGTAGTGTGACGGTTCAAGAGGGAAGTCGTTTGGACATGACATGTCACAGCCTCGTGCCTGATGAGCTGGCACTGACGAGGTTCCGCGCCTGCTGGCCGTGA